>NW_026593286.1:17607405-17727524 GCF_907164565.1 Psammomys obesus | reverse complement strand
TGTGTGTGTGTGTGTGTGTGTGTGTGTGTGCTTGAAGCTCTTCATTTTGGCCAGACCAGCTGAGCACGATCCTACTCCTACGATCTGCCTCTCTCTGCTTTACTCCCACAGTGCTGAGGTTACAGGTGTGCCTGTGTATGAGTATGTATGCTAAGTTGTAGGTAACGTATGTGTGTGTGGGATCTGCACATAACTGGGTGGTTATACATACCTGTGCAGACACAGAGCGGGACTTTGGGTGTCTTCCTCTATCACTTGCTACCTTATTGCCTCAGAACAGGATCTTCCACTGAACTAGAAGATAACCACTTTGGCTAGGTGTAGTGGGATCAGCCTGGCTCCACATCCTCAATGCTGGACTTATTGGTGTGAAAAGACAAGCATGGCTTTGCCCATCTGTGATGAGGATTCAAAGTCTGCTCTTCCTGCTTGTCCACTGAATTATCTCCAAGACACACAGGCATCTTTTTATTCCATGGATGCTATAAGTTTGAACTCAGGTGCCCTTGCTTTCCATGAAAGCACTTTTAGCCACTGAGCCATCTCCCTAATCCTCTTATATTTTTTAAGATGTATTTTCAAAAAGTGCGTGTGATAAAGGAATACACAGTTAAACTAGAATTCAGTTAAAAAAAAAAACATATCCTCTTCAAAGTTAGAATTAAAAGGTCAAGAAAAATATTTACAATTGATGTATCCCATAAAGGACTTGTGCTCAGACTTATTAACAGAATTCTCATAACTCAAATATAAGAAAGAAGCCAATACAGAAAACAGGCATATGCACACATCTGAACAGACCCCTCCCATAGAAGACTCACAAATAACAAGAAAGCACATGAAAAGGTGCGTTCTCAGGGTTCTCTGGAGAAACAGAACTGATAGAATGAATATATGTGTTAGAGTGGCTTAGAGGCTGTGGTCCAGCCACACCAACCCTGCTACCACCACCAGAATATCCGAGTTCAGTGGTTGTTCAGTCCATGAGGCTGGATGCCTCGGATGGTCTTCAGGACACACTAAAATCCCACAGAAGTGGGTTCTGATGTGAGGGAGGGAATAAGCTTGCCAGAGGATGAGGCCAAGCAGGCAGGCAAGGAGCAAGATCTTCCTTCTTCCATGTCCTTTATATACACTGCCACCAGAAGGTGTAGCCAGACTTCAGGTGGATCTTTCTACTTCAAAAGATCTAGACTTAGGTCTTCCCACTCCAATAATTCAATCAAAAGCAATCCCCCACAGGTGTACCTGGGTGTTGAGTCTTCGTTACATCCAGATGTAGCAAAGTTGACAACCAAGAATAGCCATCACAAAGGCATTCACCATCAAAAACACAATCAAAGACCTCTCACAATTTTGGCAACAGAATTTAAAGACTGATGATAATGAGGGATCCTCATTGTCACCAACAACAAGGACAAGGAAGAACTGGACACTGGGAATGGATGTAAACTAGGAGATGCACTTGGGGAAGCAATTTGGCAGTTTCTTAGAAATTACTCTTCATCTCCGTGTGATTCAGTCATACTCCACAGTACACATATGTACCACTCCACAGGACCTGCCCTGTGAGAAGTAAAGCATGTATCCACACAGAGACTGGCAGGAGAATCGGCCTAATAGCTTTATGTGTAGTAGCCAAAGACCTGTGATAACCCATGTGTCCTTCAACAGAATTATTGAGGTACCACTGGCATCCAACAGACTGTACATTTTTAAGGAGTACCATTTGGCAGGTTTTGACACTTGCACTGGTCTATGTAGTCATCACCAGAATCAAGATAATGATCACTGTCACCATTTTCAAAAAGTTTCTGGGAAGATGGCTTAGTCAGTTGGGACTCCTTGCACAAGCATGAAAGCCTGAGTTCCAGCACCTACATTTTTTTAATTTTAATTTTATTTTATTTTTAATTACACTTTATTTACTTTGTACCCCCCCTCTAGTTCCCTCCCTCCTCCCTTCCCAATCCCTCCCATCCTCCCCCTTCTCCACACATGCCCCTCCCCAACACCACTGGTAGGGGAGGGTTTCTTTTTCTTCCTTCTGATCCTAGTCTGTTAGGTCTCATCAGGAGTGGCTGCATTGTCTTCCTCTGTGGCCTGGTAAGGCTGCTCCCCCCTCAGGGGGGAGATAATTAAAGAGCAGGCCAATCAGTTCATGTCAGAGACAGTCCCTGTTCCTATTACAGTGGAACCCACTTGGATACTGAACTGCCATGGGCTACATCTGTGCAGGGGTCTTAGGTAAGTCAGGAGCCTGACACAGAGGACCTCTGAAAGGCTCTGCCCTGCAGACTATCAAAGCAGATGTTGAGACTTATGGCCAAACTTTGGGCAGAATGCAGGGAATTTTATGAAAGAAGTGGGAAACAGTAAGATCTGGGGAGGGCAGGAACTCCACAAGGAGAGCTACAGAACAAAAAAAAAAAAAAATTGAACACAGCACCTACATTTTTAAAAAATTTAGATGAAGAAGAAGAAGAAGAAGAAGAAGAAGAAGAAGAAGAAGAAGAAGAAGAAGAAGAAGAAGAAGAAGAAGAAGAAGAAGAAAAAGAAAAAGAAAAAGAAGAGTCATCCAGGTATTGTGGCCACTCCTCTAATCCCTGAGCAGGCTGAGACAGGAGGATCCCTGGTGTGCTCTGACTAGCCAGTTTAGCTGCATTGAGAAGCTCCACATCCAACGAGACCCCAACTCAAAAAAGAAAGGTGGAAAACAAAAGAAGATATCCAACATCATCTTCCAGCCACCACGTGCGCATACATGCCCATGCACACTTGTGCGCACACACATACGCTCACACACAAAGAAGAATGCTTTTAAAAATATTTGTTGGTCTGTTTCTGGAAGGCCGTGGGCACCCCATAATATTTGTTGAATTTCTTAGAAGTAAAGAAATACCTTAAGAAGTCAAAGGGTTCTTCTTAAAATCCTGGGGTCCCCACAGGAGCCTCATAGCCTCACCATCACCCTGAAGTTCTTCCATTTTCTCTCCATGTGTCAGCATATTGATTTGAGTCATTTAGCATCCATAAGGAAATGCAAATGTTTGTGAATTTCCAGAGGGACCTGAGCTGCCTCAAACCTTCATTTTATACAACCTCTCTAAATGTACACTTTTAATGAAGACACAGCTCCTTAACTAGGCTAAAATGAAAATGCTTGACCATCACAGTAGATGGAAAAAAAAAAAGGTTTCTAGGCCAAATATAAAATATAAGTGAGCTGTGAGCTGTGTGCCCATCTGTAGTATGACCTCACCAGGGTTTACTAAAAAGTTGTGAGTGACCTCTCAATGTGTTTCCATTAAACTTGCTTTGTCCTCTAAATGCAGACCCTCAAAGGACCACTTCAGAGTCTTATTTATGACCATAGCCAGTGGTGACCTCACTGGTAACTATTTATATCTCAAGCAGTTCTCACCCATCAACATCTGTTTTTTGTCTCCGAGGTGTTTTCCCGGCAGCATGGTGGGAGTGAGAAGCTCATTCCTCCTTACAGGTGAGAGAACCCAGATGTAGTAAATTAAGGAGACCTGCCCTGCCCGACACTCCAGAGGTGGTGACACTGTGTGGCGCATGATAGAGCTACGGCAGAGGCCACACTACTCACGTGGCTTACGCCAGGCCACAAGTAAAAGGAAACACTGTCTCCAGAGACCAGACCGTTATAGCTCTCTGGGGTCAGAGGAACCTTCTCTCTGAGCTCAGCCATGGGAGTCCAGTTCCATCCATCTCAAAGCCTATCAGCCACAAAGACACTGGCCTTTCCTCACCCTTCTCAGAGACGCCTCTAGAGTTTAAGGACTCCATGGGCCTAGAGTCCTAAGCCTAAGCAGAAGCCCTTTGTTCCCAGAACCAACAAGATCCCAGACAGCACCTGTGCTGGGAGCCCAAGATCAAAGGAAGTGTTATTCTGTCTACATGCCTCTATCACCTAATCACAAGAATCACTGTGAGAAAACAGGGCCAAGAGATAAGAGGCAAAGAGGGGCAGGACTGTGCCAGGAGATCAGAAAGATGTGAGGTGATTTCACCAACGAGCCCTGGGACTTTTACATCCAGTCTAATATTCCGACATTTCAAGTGACAGACACAAGGGGTTGGTTAAGATGCAAATCAATACATAAGCATGCCAGCGTTCAGACCGTCATCTTTAACGAACTATAAAACTAATCAGTCAGGTACCAACCAGGATCTCCAGCTGAGGAACTCAAGATGGAGATGGGATTTGAGATGCTGGTAGAGAGAGTATGTGACTAAGATCACAGATCTTGGTGACAAACGGATCTGCTGCTCAGCACAGCTTTTCGGGGTCCTGACTCTGGAACCCCAGGCAGGTTTGACTTCTCTGAGCTTCAGCTTCTTCTATTAGTCAATGAGGATGGCAGAAATGTCTTTATCACAGAGGTGTCATAAGGTTTAGGTAGTGTAAGGTATATAACGAGCTTAGTGGGTAGGATAAGTACTCACCAAATTATCATTGTTATTACAGTTTTGACCAGAGGAGAATGGCAAGGAAAGGGACCATGAGATGCTCACTGGATGGGTGTCTAAAGAAAGATGACGCCATGAGTATTAGAAGACTCAAGGCCAAGCAAGCCATCGAGGCAGACAGAGGAAGCTGTGGAGCGAGCCTTCTGCACCCTTCTTCTGTTCCCACTTGACAGATGGCAAACTGGGAGCTCAGCTAGCTTCATGGCAGGACCCCACAGCATCTCCAGTTTCAGCTTGGGCTCATCTTCCTGCGTCCTCCTCTCCACCCTTTGTCAGACCTGGATCCCTTCCCACCTGGAGGTCTGCTAGGGACAGGATGTGCTTTGCAGCACACCTCTTTCAGCATAGCTCAGCAAACAGCTGACTTGCTCATCATCACCCCTGGCTCCCACTCGGTGGCACCTATGGGCACGTCCTGCTGCCTGTACCTGGAACAAAACCCCATTGTATGAAGAATCCCATAGAACTGGGCACCACCAGAATGAAGAGTTCAGGACTGTATATAACTTCCAGTCACCTTACAGTCCTCTGCCTCTGGTTGCCATACCTACACATACAGCCTGATGCTACATGGGCACAAGGAGTTGGAGGTGCAAGAGATAAATCACCCACATCCTACTCAGCAGGAGGAAAGGAGCCACCCAAGTCACAAGCTTGGCTGCAACACGTGTCGGGAAGTTGGAGACACAGATGAAAGGCTTTGGGAGTTCCGAGAAGGGAGCCGAGCTTCCAGCTGGACAGAAGGGAACAGGCATTTGACCCAGGTGACATTTCTATGTCCCAGACGACCAAATCCAAGGGGATTTAGCTCCTGACTTTCCCAGAAGAGGTTCAGGAACAGGTGGTTATGGAGGTGGCGGGGACCGCTTGCCCTGAAGACCTTGAAGGGAAGCCAGGGCTAAAAAAATAAACTGTCCTTAAAGCAGCTCCTTCCCAGGCTCTGAGCCTCCCTGTGGCACAGCTTGGTTGTGTTTTCAGATAGGCTGCCTCACTTAGGACCTGAAGGAAGCTCCAGAGCCACAGTGACTTGAAACCACCTCTGAGACCTTGACAGGGTGAGGGCGATCTAAGGTCCCATCTGTTCTTCACTCCACTCACTGTGGGCTCTTGGAATACAGATAGAGGGGAACTTCTTTTGTGCCTCGGTCATTCAGTAAGTGATAATGAGGTCTTCTGCCCTAAAATTCTGCCAGAATAGTTACACAGCAGACAGAAAACTAGCCAGGAAGATCAGCCTCCAGCCTGGAAACCCCAAAACCTCTCCCTGAAGATCCCAAGACTCCATTCTTTCCCTCTATGATTATTCAGTGCAACTATTTTCTGTTTGTTTCTGCGGCAGAATCTCTCCATATAGTCCAGGTTGACCCTAAACTCACAACCTTCCTGCCTCAGCCGCCCAAGGGTCACCTCTTTATTTAGTAGACCTTTATTGAGCCTCCACCTCTCTGGTACTGCCATTCTTCCAAAACCTACTCTATGCAGTAGAGTGCCTACTGCTCTGGTGGCTTGACCCTCTCTCGGGAAAACACAAGAGATTTGTAGAAGGTTTTCTGAGGGTCCCCATCACTTCTGCCACACATAGAATCAGGATCCCAGCAGGATCTATAGATTTGGGGACATTTTGGTGGCCCCCTGAGTCTGGGCATCACTTACACAGGCTCCTGTTAAGAATTTCAGTCCTCACTCTCTGCATTTGCCACGTTCTACTTTCTTTGTGAGCTGAACTGATCCCAGTGTTCCTTCAGGGAAGGGGCAGGTCTGTTTCATCTATTTCCCAAGATCCTTTAGTTTAAAAATTACTATAAACTTCTATGACTAGCAGGCTCTCGTTGCTCACAGTTGTAGAGCCTGAAAACTCAAGGTCAAGACACCGGACAAGTCTGATGTCTGGTGAGGGCGCCCATGTCACATCCCAAAAGCACCACGTCTTCACACAATCTCCTTGTGAGTCGGGATTTCAACATATAAAATTATGAAGCCAAGTGAAAGTGGCTACCTACACATGCAGCATAGATGCCCTATTGTATCATCTGCTTAACTAATGCACACTGGATTAGACTCCACCGGCTAACACGGAAGAAACATGGAGGTGTCAGAATTAGCAGGAGTGATGAATTGGAGCTGGCCTTTGGCAAAGACCAGCTTTCAACAGGCATGTGCATCTTTTTCTAAGCTGATACTCAGTGATGTCACACTGTAGCTTGGAACTGGCCATGGTGGAAATTTTTGCATCATAGAAACCAACAGACACTGTAACTCTGGAATGGAATGTGTCCTAATTAGGGTTGTTACTATCGTGATGAAACACCACAACCAAGAGGCAGGTTGGGGAGAAGTGGTTTTATTTGGTTTACACTTCCATATCACTATTCATCATTGAAGGAAGTCAGGACAAGAACTCAAACAGAGCAGGATCTTGGAGGCAGGAGCTGATGCAGAAGCCATTGGGGGCAGGGAGGGACAGTGCTTGCTCAGCCTGCTTTCTTATAGAACCCAGGACCACCAGCCCAGGGGTGGCACCACCCACAATGTGCTGGGCCCTCCCCCATCAACTAGTTAAGAAAATTTCCTACAGATTTGCCCACAGCAAATGGATAAAATACATAAAATACCTCTTAAGGAAGCGTTTTCTTAATCCAAGTTCCCTCATCTCAGATAACTTCAGTTTTTGTCAAGTTGACATAAAACTATCCAGCACAGGGGAATTGATTATTAGTAGGGTTAGGGCTGGGGGCACATGGCTGGGGACAGGGTCTCACTATGTAGTTTTGGCTGGCCTGGAACTATGCCAACCATAGAGATACACCTTCCTTTGCCTCCTTTGCTGGAATCAAAGGTGTGTGCCACCACACACACAGCTGCTCTGTTGCTTTGTTTTCTTACCAAATAACTGGCGTTGAAACTGTTGTTTTTATTGACATGCAACTGTTCAGGTTCATCCAGCTCAACCTCTGCATGGTATTAAAAAAAAAAAAAACAAAAAAACTAATAGGGGAATAGCGTTGAAGGCTCCATCCCTTCTAACAAGGGGCCTGACACCTACTGTCTCTGAGGTCTGGGCATGGAGAGGTGACCTTGAGGACTCTATTGGAAACCATGACCCAGGGCAGCTGGCATCATGGCCAATAACGCAGTGCCAATCTGGGGCTGTGGTGCCAGATGTTGCAGACCTACTGAGGCTACAGCTAGGGTGAAATGGGGTTCACTTTGTCTTTCCTGGGTTGTCCACCAGGCAGGAAGGGTAACCTTTGCTTTAGAATCCTGGGCTTTGCTCCAGAACATGCTTTCCGACCCATAATTACTTTCAGAGTATGCTGTTTCCACTTAAGGAAATCTGATCTTCCTTCCAAATGGCACCGGATATGACCGGAATTATATGTTTGCCTTCTGAAACAGGCACCCAAGTTCTGTTCCCTTCAAGTCATGACTGACTGGGATGAAGGAGGAAGGCTGGCCCTGGGGAGCTGGTTGAAGTAGAAGAAAGCATGCTACATGCGAGGGGTCATGCTAGAAGCAGGATCCCCCAGAGGTCCACAGAAATAAGGACCCCCTGTGATGTTGTCTCCATTCATGCCTGGGGTCATACCAAGCATAGCTCCACAGCCTGGGCCACTGTGGTAAGAAGAGGGCTACCCTCTGCCTGGAGTCTTTGTCCACTGGTGGAAAATGCATTTGCCCATCGCTAAGATGGGGCAGACACTGGAGACACAGCCTTCAGTGAAAAGCTTGCCCAGTCCTCTGGGGCTCAAAGTCTGGAAGCAAGTAATTGCAATTTGAAGAACACCGTAACGACATCATCAAGAAGAGGTTGAAAATATAATAGGATTAGTTCTGGACCAATATGGAGAGGTAGGATCCAGAATGCTATGACAAGAGGAATATTCAGTCTTGACACTGAAGATGGGACCAGTAGTTTCTGAGTTCTCAAACGAACATGGACTGCATTCTATTAAAATAAACACTTTATCACAGAGAGTAAGAAAGATAGTGGTAGGTGCACTCAGTAGAGGTGGAAAGTGAGGTTTAAGGTTGGCTTGGCCGTGATCATAACTCAGGAAGGAGGAATAGAGCTTAAAAACACAACCAATGGGAAAAGATGTGAGAAATACACTAATTATGTCTTAGAAACCAGTTTGGGCAGGGTGGACTTCTTTCATGCCCATATTTAACAGAAAGGTACTGTGCATTCTCTCCCATGGGAATCACTGCCTAGGACCTCTCTTCCCTGTCTGGCCTTTCCCTTTTCCACAAATGCTCACTCAGTTCTAATCACAAGTAGCCCCTAGTTTATGAGGCGCTTCAGGCCCCAGCCTTCCCCCTCCCCCTGGCCTCAGCTCATCTCCAAGACTAGCAGCAGCCCACCAATGACCCCAAACTCCCTAGAATAAAGGGCAGGCCAAGTATCATAGAGCTTGGAGCATGAAGCAGAGGTTGACAGTAACCTCCGCAGCCGCGCTGTCTCTGCTCAGTGGTGACCCTGTTCCTCTGGCTGCAGAGAATCACCCAGAAAATATGTAGAGAACACAGAGTTTTAGGCTGTACCTTTGGAGACTCCAGGAGGTATGGTAGGAATAGGAACAGTTCCAAAGATGAAGAGGAAAAGGGAGTCCTGGGACTTTCAGTTCTACTTACGTGAGTGTATTTAATCTATAAGAACAGCATAGCCCACCACTACCACCAGGATTTGGCATGATACGCTCACATAAAAGAAGGTAGAAAACCGAAGCCCTTCAAAGAACTGGATGTTGCCAGGTTTGAGAACCAGCCCTCCAAGCCTTAGGAAATTGTTTCCCCATCAGCTCAATCTCCAAATAGAACTGCCCTTTTTAACAAGACTCATTTCCCAGCAAGGTGTCTGGGAAAGAGATGGTTTTCAGAAAAAAAAAAAAAAGTGTCCCTCTCCCTTGACTACCCCTTCATTTTATCTCCCTCCCTTCCTGGAGGTAACTTCCAAGGCTTATCCTTGACACCAAGAACGCCTTCCTTATTTTTACCAGAACAAGACAGAAACTTGAAGAGTTGAAGGCTCAAAGGTGACAATAAATGTGTTAGGTGGAAAGAATACAAAACTCAGAGACAAGCCCTAAGATGTAGGAATGGTGGAGGGCAGGGATTTTCCTGACTCCTCCCCAGTGAGGAAAAGACAGAAGACCAAGAGTATTCATTTTCTGGGGCTTCTTCATCAACATACCACAGACAGGGAAATGGGGATGTTGGGGGAACAAAACAGAAAAAGAGCTGGGAATGAGAAGATGGCTCCATTGCTAAAAGGCTTGGCGTAAAGGCAGGAAAATCTGACTTCAATCCATGTTTTAAAAAAAAAAATCTGTTTCATGAGGTCCCATTTCTTGATTGTTGATCTTAGAGCCTGTGCTGTTGGTGTTCTGTTCAAGAAGTTGTCTCCTGTGCCAATGATGTCAAGGCTCTTCCCCGCTTTTTCTTCTAATAGGTTTAGTGTGTCTGGTATTATGTTGAGGTCTTTGATCCACTTAGACTTTAGTTTTGTGCAGGGTGATAAGTATAGATCTATTTGCATTTTTCTACATGGAGACATCCAGTTAGACCAGCACCATTTGTTAAAGATACTATCTTTTTTTCACAGTGTGGTTTTGGTATCTTTGTCAAAAATCAAGCATTTGTAGGTGTGTGGGTTTATTTCTGGGTCTTCTATTCAATTCCATTGATCCACCGTTCTGTTTCTATGCCAGTTCCATGCAGTTATTACTGTTGCTCTATAGTAGAGTTTGAGATCAGTGAGGGAGATACCTCCAGAAGATCTGTTATTGTACAGTATTGTTTTAGCAATTCTGGATTTTTTGTTTTTCCATATGAAACTGAGGATTTTCTTTTAAGTTCTGTAAAGAATTGTGTTGGTATTTTAATGGGAATTGCATTGAATTTGTACATTGCTTTTGATAGGATGGACATTTTCACTGTTATTCCTACTGATCCATGAGCATGGGAGATCTTTCCATCTTCTGATATCTTCTTCAATTAGTCAGAACAAAATGACAGCCTACACATTGGGAAAGGATATTCACCAACCCTATATATGACAGAGGGCTAATAGCTAGAATATATGAAGAACTTAAGAAGTTAAACACCAACAAACCAAGTAATCCAATTTAAAAATGGGGTACAGAGCTAAACAGAGAATTCTCAATAAAGGAATATCAAATGGCAGAGAAACACTTAAAGCAATGTTCAACGTCCTTAGTCATCAGGAAGATGCAAATCAAAACAACCCTGAGATTTCACCTTACACCCATCCGAATGGCTAAGATTGAAAATTCAAGTAACAACACATGCTGGAGATGATGTGGAGAAAGGGGAACTTTCCTCCCATTGCTGATGGGAGTGTAAACTTGTACAACCACTTTGGAAATCAATCTGGTGCTTTCTCAGAAAATTAGGAAGAGTATTACCTCAAGATCCAGCTATACCACTCCTAGGCATATATTCAAAATATGCTCGGGTATGTAACAAGGACATTTGTTCAACCATGTTTGTAGCAGCTTTATTCATAATAGCTGAACCTGGAAATAACCTAGATGTCCTTCAACAGAGGAATGGATACAGAAATTGCAGTACATTTACATAATGGAATATTACTCAGCTATTAAAAACAATGAAATTTGCAGGTAAATGGTGGGATCTAGAAAAGACCATCTTGAGTGAGGTAACCAGGAAGCAGAAAGACACACATGGTATATGCTCACTTATAAGTAGATGTTAGCCACATAATATAGGATAAATACACTCAAATCTATACTCCTAAAGAAGCTAAACAACAAGGAAGACCCTAGGAAAGATGTTCAATCCTAATTCAGAAGGACAAACATAATAGACATTGGAAGCAGGAGAAGACAGGGAACAAGACAGGAGACTACCACAGACGGCCTATGAAAGACTCTACTGATGGAGGTATTAAAGCAGAGGCTGAGACTCATAGCCAAACTTTGGGCAGAGTGCAGGGAATCTTATGAAAGAAGGGGGAGATAGAAAGACCTGGAGGGAACAGGAGCTCCAAAAGGAGACCAACAGAGCCATTAAAAACTGAGCCCTGGGGCCCAGAAGAGAATGATACCCCAACCAAGGACAATGCAGGGAGAGGACCTAAAACCCCCGCTCAGATGTAGCCCATAGACTCAGTCTCCAAGTGTGGTCCCTAATAAGGGGGGCAGGGACTTTCTCTGGCATGAACTCAGTGACAGGCTTTCTGATCACCTCCCCCTGGAGTGTGCAGCCTTGTCAGTCCACAGAGGAAGACAATGCAACCAGTCCCAGTGAGACCTGATAGGCTAAGGTCAAACATAGGGGAGGAGAACCTCCCTATCAGTGGACTAGGGGAGGAGCATGGGGGAGAAGAGAGAGGGAGGGTGGTATTGGGAGAAGCTGAGGAATGGGGGCCACAGCCAGGATACAAACTGAATAAATTGTAATAAATAATAATATAAAAAATAATAAAATAAAATCTGGACACACTAGCATGTACTGTAAGGTGGATCTCTGCAAGGCAGCCAGGCTAGGCAATCAACAAGTTCCAGGTAAAGAATAAGATGGCAAGCAACAGAAGACAGCTGACATTGGACTCTGGCCTCCACACACATGTGCACACATAAACACATTCACATGCACACTGTATGCATAAAAAGCATAAGGATGGTACAATGTACGGGGTCCACAAGGTTGGTGCTTTCCAAAACTGTGAAGGGGAGAACGCACGCCAGGTTTCCCTCCTTGTTTACAGAGACCATGTCTACTCCGTAGTCAAAGCATCTCTGTGCCTGCATTTCCCTTTTTCATAGAACTGATACTGAATCAGGACCCATTTCTAACAACCTCATCTTACCTTGATCATTCCGATCGAGACTTCCACTTTGAGACCTGCAACCCTGAGATGAGGGTCCAACTCAACAAATACCTCAAGCTAAGACTTCACCTGTTCTTGAGGCACCCAATCACCTCCACCCTGTTTCACAGCAGGTCAAACTGAGGCCCCAATGCAGCAGGCTGCCTGCCTACCTCAGCACCAGTGAGTCATCAGCAGGAGCCAAAAGCTGACCCAGAAAGTGGGCCTCCAGCCGAGGGGTCACCACAGACTCCTACAGAGCCAGCAAGCAGAGGCTTTGGAATAGGCGCCTGAGTCCATCCAACCCCGTGTGGTTTGTGCAGAGAACCTTTGATTTACTTGAAAATATAGATGTATAGAGAGCTGCACACCCCAACATATGTACAAGAGTCACGCTGCCAATAGTTTTCAAAACCCCAAATTGTCCCTATTAGGTTCCCAGGAACTTTTTTGCCCTGCTCTGCTGGACCTCAAACCCCACCGCCAGGCCAGCCTCCAGCAAGCCATCCCGGTCACTCTGGAGGCTGACAACTCTCACATGAGTCTGTCCTGCCCTTCCTCTGCCACATCACCAGAACTCAACAAGGCCACCCTCTGTTCAAATTCAGAGTGTGTACTTCCTTCATTTTAAAATCTCATTTGTCTTTTAGATAACAGGATGCCACCTTGACCTAGGTCTCCCAAGGGTGCTCTGCAATACAGGCAACTGAAGCCAGAAAGCTATACATCATTCATCTCTCCTTCTCTCTGTAGCCAGCATCCTTTTACTAGACAGGTTCCCTTCATGGTCCTTCAGAAAAACGACCCCCAGTGGTTCTCAGGTCCCCACCTTCAAGTTTAATGACAGACAGAAACAATTACTTTCCCTTCCATTCTAATCAAAAACATATCAAGTAATGGCATATATGATTAGCTTGAGACATGTTCCTACCTCCATGGCCAAAGAACCAGAAGATGAGCTGGGAGGGCACAGAATCATGTGGCTGATGAGTGCCTAAGGAAATTGCCCCCCCCCTTAAGTGATAAGGGAGGGCAATCGGGGAGGTACAATCTCAAGGCAAAGAGGGTGCAGGGAAAGGAGGAAAGTAGCTACTTCAGACTAAGTAAGAGAAGCTAGCCCAGGAATGCATGATGGAGCTGCCCAAGGCCTCACTGAGGGCCTAGCCTGATTCTCTTGCATGTAAGTAAGGCATCTTCACATACCCTGATATAATCACCCACAGTGCTCTGAGAACATCCCATTATCCAGAAAGAGGGAGGATAGTTTGTCTACTGTATCCTTCCTGTCTTTTGTCTCTCATGTCCAAACCTTCACCTAAGACAGAATCATTCCTCCCTCCCTTGCTGGGTGTTGGATCACTTGGCAGCCAGAAGCAGCCCCTAGTGATGGCAGAAAAGCAGTGGGGATGTGCGAGGCATTGGGATGTGGGAGCGTCTGGATCCAGTCTAGTCTGCCTAGGTCACCAGAGAAGGAGCAATAGATATGATGCCAGAGCCTAAAACTCATCCTCAGGAAGGGGTCATGGGTGGTAAGGTTAGGGAATGAAGACAGGTCTACAGATGTTAAGGCAATGGGACAGGAGAAACAAGTCCCAAAAGTAGAGTACTGATCCAAGAAGGAAGGAATTACACAGGGTGAGAGAGTGGGGTTTTCAGCCACATAACTGAAAAAAAAAAAAAAAAAAAAAAAAAAACAATATTGAAGCCATAAAAGGAACTCACCTATCAAGTAATGGCTGGGCAAGCACAACCTGGGCAAGTAAAACAGATGTGCAAAATGCAGACCTTTGAGGCAGGCTTGCAGGAGCTACACCAGGCTTACCCCCTCTCACTGCCCTTCACCTTTACCTACAGAGCTCTGCTCTCATGCTTTTCCTCTACTGGTAAAGAACAAGTGGCTATGGTGGGAGCCATTTTAGATACTAACACCCGATCCATGCCATACCCATCAGGCCTAGATCCAAGCACCTCTCTTTTCCTCCTGGACCACATTATCAGCATCCCCCACAACATCCCTAAATGGACCTTGATTTCCTTTACTTTTGCCTCTTCCATGCATAGTAGAGGATTCTCTTAAACTCCAAATCATATCGGGTTTTCGCCTTTATTTAATACTCCCAAAGGCTTCCCATCGTACTTCAAAATCCTTGCTCATGAGAGGCTTACATGGGCCGACCTCTGCACCCTGACATCTCTACCACTTCCCTTCCCCCCTTCGCTCACACAGTTCCAGAAGCTCTGGCTCTTTTGTTCCCAGCCAGCACCCTCCTACCTCAGGATCTTTGCTCTAGAATTCCCTTCTCCGTAAGTCAGTCTTCCCCCAGATGAAGCTCAGACCCCAGCTTTCACAGGACTGTGTTTGAAGTCACCCTTTAAAAGCCTCTCCCCCAACCATCCAGGCTTAAACTATGCTTTCGTCTCATGTTCTTACACCACTCGCTAGCCTCAAAGCACATAAGTGTGTGTACAGTCAGGTATGTGTACACCCGTGCGTGTGTCTTGTCTCTGCACTTAAATGTAAGCTCCATGCGGTAAGGGACCTTGGAATCTTTCCTCCTGAAGCCAGGAGGATGTATGATACTCCAGGCCAGCTATACATACTTGTGCAATGAGTCCATCCATCTGGCAGGGGCTAGTCTCATCCCCATGGCATGCCGAGTGCCGAAACAGATGGAGGAACTTGAGTCTTGGGTTTGGTTCTCCAACCAGAGGGGTCTGGAAAGTGCCAGAGGCCATAACAGCTGGGACCTATCTCGCTACAGTTTCCAGAGCAGTTGAAAGATGACAGGAAACTTTGATCAGTCAAAGACAGCGTCTGGCAGAGAGTCGATGCCTGTGATGCAAAGACAGCTCAAAGTGAAAACCAAAGTAAGCCCGTGAAGTCAGTCAGGGTCTGTGCTTGAAATACTGTGTACCAGCTGTCTTTAAAATGTCTGTCATTTATGGTTGTGAGCCTAGGCTTCATCAGCTGAGCCATCTTTCCAGGAGCTCCACAAGGAGAGCAACAGAACAGAAAAATCTGGACACAGGTATCTTTTCTGAGACTGTTACTACAACAAGGGACCATGCATGGAGATAGCCTGGAACCCCTGCACAGATGTGGCCCATGGCAGCTCAGTCTCCAAGTAGGTTCCCTGGTAATGGGAACAGGACTGTCACGGGCATGAACTCAGTGGCTGGCTCTTTGATTACCTCCCCCTGGGGGAGGGGAGGATGAGCAGCCTTGCCAGGGCACAGGGGAGGACAGTACAGCCAGTCCTGATGAGACCTGGTGGGCTGGGGTCACAGGGAAAGGGAGGAGGAGCTCCCTATCAGTGGACCTGGGGAGGGACATGGGGGGAGGTGAGGTAGGAAGGATGGGATTGGGAGTTGAGAAGGGAGGAGGCTGCAGCTGGGATACAAAGTGAATGGACCGTAATTAATAAAAAATAAATTAATTTTTAAAAATCAATAAATAAAAAGGAAAAAACGTCTATCATAGCCGGGCCGTGGTGGCACACACCTTTAATCCCAACACCAGAACTCAGGAGGCAGAAACAGGTGGATCTCGAGTCAAGGCCAGCCTGGTCAACAAAGTGAGTTCCAGAACAGCCAAGGGTACATATAAAAACCAAAAATAAAATAAAATAAAATAATAAAATAAAATAAATGCTTTTCATGGAATGTCAGGATGGAGATGGCCTAGGCCAACTGTGCTGCTCAGTGGACCAGGAAACTATTTTATCTTTGAGTTTTCCGAGGGAAATAGTACATTGGTAGCCAACTTGCTCCTGTGTGACGTGTACAAGCTCTTGGGCTCTCGGCTACTTAAGGGATTTGTCCCTGTAGATGCATGTCTTTTGACCCAGCAGACTCAGAAACTCCCACATCAGAACTGCTAAGAGAAACTGGGCTAAAAATAAATAAATAAATAAATAAAACAAACAGTGAAACAAAAGGCTCCCAGTATATTTACCCAGTACCTGTGCGTGCCTCTACCGGGGCTTCTCCCTCACCCAACATGACTGCAGCAAACGTCCCAGACGTACATGACTCCCTCCCCCCCCCCCCCGGAGACACCAGGGGGGGTGAGCAGATGTGCACGATAAGCTCCAGGTAGGGACAGGGATACAAGGAGCAGAGGGCTGGTTGGCTGAGGAGAGTTCCCAGATGGAGGGTATTCTAGTCAAAAACTCTGTGAGAATACGAAGGGCCAAATTAGAAGACATTCCTCTATCTAATTTTTCAATGAACAGTATAGACTATTTTCTTGCTATGTAAATAAATAGAAACACCTGTTTCATACTCCTCATGTGGGCCAGAGTCACACTTGTCTGATATGCCAACTCATTCCTGTGCCAAGCAGATGCCTAGGACGTGGGAGACACTCAGTAATTAGGTCTGAATTCATTGGTTCGGGAGACCGGAAAGCAATTCCTCTAGGGGAATGGCTGAGCGTGGCATCTGGTATACTCCCCACTTTGTGTCCATTTGTGGGAAGATGCAAGGAGGCTTAAGTTTTAAGTTGACTGTGGGCGTGTCAGAATGACAAGAGAGAACAGAATGACAAGAGAGTGCCTCAACTTGGATCAGTCCAGCCAGGACTACAAAGTAACAACTTTCAGCATGTGTGGCGGTTCCCTCCATTTGCAGAGTATGAAGAGCTGATGGGAAACTCACTGAGTTATTCAGAAGTCTGGCTTCAGTGAGCATGTCACAGCAAAAGTACTGTTGGGACTCGGGATGAAATTATTGATGTTTTCCTCCTGCCTTTGATATTAGCTTATTGTACTTCCGGGATTGATCTCTTTGCTTTACATGACTTCAGTTTACTCACAAATGGTTTTAATGGCACATTCTGTTCCTTTCCAACTTGTGAGTCAATCATACGTGACAAAGAGCCACCACTGCCACGTGCTTTAATAGCCTGACTCTCTTAAAACATAATCAAAGCCCTTATAACTAGAGTCAGCAAACTGAAATATAAGGACAGCAAGTGTCTTGGGGAAAGCTGAGGAGAGCAGGTCTTTCAGAGCCCAGCAAGTGAGATATGGAACTGGACTGTTTCCTGCTTTCTTTGGCCTCGTCTCGCTCCACAGAGCAAGGGTCTCCTGGGACCATGGTGAGATGCCAACCCAACATTCATTTTTCCTTCTGGACCATGCCCTCATCCTGAGTACACACAAGACTTGATGAGTTACTGAACCGGGCGGGGTGAACTGGAATCTTATGTGTGTGTGGAAACTCCTGGGATGGATGAGGCTGGGAGTGCAAGGAGCAGAGGATTGGCTGGGGACAGTTTGCCCTGCAGTGGCACAGAGGGCTATAAGAATCTACAGGGCCAAATTAGAAGGCGTTCTTCCACATGGCTACCATGGAAGAAGAGACAGACATGTTGAAAGCTTGACTTTCAATCCTTAACTACTTTGCACTCCACTACAGGAACCTCCGCCTCTCCTCCTACCATGGCCTGACCAACATCAGGCTGAGCTTGGGGGAAAGGCATGCCTCCCCATTTAGACCCATAAAGTACATGTACATAGCTTAGAGCAGTCTCCACCCTCCTTCCCAGAGAACGAGCTAGCAACCCCGGTCCCTGCAGGGTTTAGATAGCCAATCCCAAGTCAGGAAGGGGAGCCTGTAAGACCTTAACAGGCCCCCAGACCTTAGTGGCACTGGCTCCATGATGGAAGTACCATTTAGGCTGTAAAATTCCACATGCAGACTTCGCCACCTGCCAAAACTAAAACCTAAGGCCTAATCCATAAAAGTCCATAGACTTCTGGGAAAGTCTCAAAATGTACTAACCTTGCTTTTCAGCTTCTAGCTAACAGTTCTTCTTAACTGAAGTATGTCAATCCAAAACATGATTTTTGTGCCGGCCTGCTGATAAAGGTTTTCTATTGGCTAACCCCATGTCTGATCAGTCTTCTCTGGTGAATACCCCACAACAGAGGCCATGAGGTCAAAGAACTTGAGTCTGGTGGAGAGGAAGTCCAAGGTGACTTTATAACATCTGGCTGGGTACTTCTTTGAAGCATTGATTTCCTATAGGGTCTGGTAGGACTGAGAGCTGGGGAGAGGAGGGAGCAAGGGTGGTGGTAAGCCTGGTCTCCCAAACAACAGATCTGAAAGGTTAACTAGGAAATGGAGTGTGAACCACAGCCAGGTACAAGGGACTCCAGAAGAGAAACAGAGCTGCTAATGATCCAGTTAGTGGGGCTGACTCTGCCATTAAGCACAGTATACTGCCTAAGGACCCCATTATTTTTAGGGCCCTCAAAAACACAAAAGTCATAAATAAATAAATAGCTTTTATTTTAGTATCTTTCAAAATCAAAAGAAATTATGAGTATAATAAAAATTAATAGCTAACGTGTCCCTTTTCTTGCAAAGGAAGCAATCACTAAAAAAAAAAAAAAAAAGTCCAAGGTCCTTCAGAAATCATCATGCTCATCGTGCTCATGGCTACAGGCCACAGGAATGGTTTAATATGCTGGGAATGACACAGGCCTTGAAGTCAGACATATCTAGATTACAATGGCCACTTCCCACTTCTCCAAGGCAGATTTGGACCATGACACTCAGTTTCTCTAGCTGAAGCCCGGCCAACACTAGCTGCTTAATTAGCAGTGGGGGACAATCGAAAGGTAGCCACAGGGCAAATGTGAGGTACGGGCTCCTCCAGAATACCTGCCCTCCTTGGTCTGTTCCCGGTGTCTGCCATCCTGCCATCAAAATGGAACTCGTATTTAGGAGAAAAACAAAACCACTGAGGACAAAGCAAGCGGTAGGGGAATGCTAGAGAGCAGAAACTGGGCAGGACAAAGGAACCGGAAGGCATAAAAGGTCCCGGGCAAGGGATCTTGGGATAATCCCAGTAACTGGCTGGAGAGAGAGTCACAGGGAACTGAGAGGAGGGGAGAGGAGAGCTAAACAGCCAAAGTCTCTCTCTACAGTGGACTCTCCACGCCGGCCTCCCCACAGCGGAGTCTCCACAGTGGATGGGGTCTACCATCTTCCGGGCTTGCCACACGACTGGCCCCCTCTTCTCCTCACAGTGATACACCCTCTGGCTCCATTCTGTTAGAAAATCCCAAGGACGCTGGGAACCCTCTTGCTTTTGGTGTCTCTAGGGAAGAAACGTAAAAAGCCCTTCCGCCTCACCCAGCACATTTTAATATGTCTTACAAATGATGTCAAAGCAGCCATGGCCCTTTCTGGTGATCTGAGAATTCTAGTTGCTCCCCTGGAAACCCCACTCATCTAGTTTGCACCTCAGGCTATCTACCCACAGATGGTCTTTCTTAACAGCGACTACACAGACCACTTTGAAAATCTTTTTTTTTTTTAATTATTATTGGATTTTTTTTTCATGTCAGGGTTAAAAAAAAAAAAAAAAAATAAAATAAAACCAAACCAAAAACCCAACTAAAAAAAAAAAAAAAAAAAAAAAAAACAGACTAGACCAAAATCAATGAAATGTTTTGTTTTTAATTTCCCAAATCAAACAACATGTGAGGATTAAACATCATATCCTTCTTCCAACCCGTTCATCCCTGACAAAGAACACAAGCAAAACCAAGCAATTCGGAGAGGAAGGGTGACCAGAGAGGGGTTCATTCCTTCTGGGACAGCTGCCTGATTTCCATCACGCCAGGATGAGATGTCTGTGGTCCAACCATGTGGTCCATTATAATTTGGAGGCTGAATGAGCCGAAAAGGCATCTGTAGAAGCTAGAACCTACTAATGACTGCCACACACATAGGAAAACTAAGCTTGTTTCAAACAAAAGTCACATCCTGCAATCAAGGCATCAACCAGTCAGCCCTTGGGCTGTGTAAAAGGAACTTGAAAAAAAAAAAATCATTTCTCCCAAAGATCAAGCTTTAGAAATTAGCACAGAGGTTCCGGAGAGATAAAGGAACTTGGCCGCAGGACCCATCCCAGCCATGACTAGTATCTGATGAGGTCCCAACTACCACCCCTCACGTGTTTCCATGGCAACACCTGCCTACTTCACTCCAACTGAGGCCCCAAGCAGCCCAGGAGAAAGTTTTGGGTCTCTCTAGGCTGGTATTTCAAGTACCAAACGGAAGCAGAAATCAAGTCCTATCCCATCACCCCATCCCCCTTCACTCCCTCAACAATAGCTAAGTGAACACAGCTGAAAGTTTCCAAAGAATTCCACTTTGGGGCCAAGCCCAGAGATGGAAACTTTGCCTGGGAAGAGAATTTTAGTAGGACACATAACAAGTGAAAACAGAAGGAAGGGATCAAGAATAAGAAGGGCGCCATGGCTTGAGACCATCCGGGTCACAGGAGCCTAGAATGGCACCTGGCCAAACTGTGATTTGAAGCACCTGGGGCCCCAGCTGCTGAGGCACTCACTGGGCAAGGGCCCTGGGGCTCTGCGATTTGTCCCCTGTCACTTTGGAGCAAGGAGGACTTCTACCAACCGGCCATGCCCAGCACAGCGTGGTAGCCACTGGAACTGCAGGAAGAGGTCTCTGGTGAGCAGGGACTCTGGCTGTCCCCTACAGGAAGTACTCAACTGACCCAAGGCCTTATAGGAAACACTGATGAGCCAAGCCCCCACATCTCCAAAGTGACACGGGAGAACCCCAGTCTCCACTCTTTGGGGATAGCATATCTCTGAAGAAAGGCCCTTCAGGGCTGCCAGGGGAGTGCAGGGAGGCAGTTCTGGAAAGTTCAGGCCTGAAACTCAGCACCCAGGCCCCTGAGGCAGGGGCCTGCTGCATCTACATCTCCAGGGCCTGGCATTCTACCCAGCACACAGTGACACCTAACTCATGCCAGATATATGTACGGTCATATATATGGGGCAAGTGACGCACTTCAGGACCCAGGAGAACCCCACAAACCTCATCAACAGTGAGGCCAGCTCTGGGAAAGGGCAGGAGACGATGATTCTGTTGTTCACCAAGCTTAGGCAGGAACCTTTATGGCAGAAAATCCTATAATGACATACTTCAAAGAGGGCTTTCCTTTTCTTCCAGGTAAACTTCCGGAGAAAACCAAACATGCCCAGAGGAGCCTCATCTTGCAAGCTCTATCCAAAGTGCTCTATCCTGCCTTTAAGCTTTCAGACATGTGCTCCCTGAGCTATACAAGCTTGGAAATACACCTGCCATTTTTCCAGCTTAAATTAGCACCTTAAACTGAGCATGCTCTGGAGTGTACTTAACTGAGCATGCTCAGGATTGTTACGTTTTCCTCAAGTGTTTTCCTGGACGAATAAACAGAAGTTCCTCAAATAAAAAAGTCTCTATCCTCCCTTTCCTGGGGCAAGGCACTGTCCTTCCCACTTGTTTCAGGTAAAGAATCTTACTCCATTCTGGTTTCTCACTTACATACGTTTTGCCTTTGTGTTCATCAAGATGTGGACCTGTGTGTTCTTTATACTCCTCTGGAACAATGGAGCTGCTCCTGCCAACTGTGGCCTCTGTAAATGTAGGGCTTCTCCAGGCAGGCTGCTAGGTGGAGCCTCCTTCAAGCGCTGAGAGCAATAAGAGAGCTAGTCAGGACTTCCCAGGCATGCTCCATTCCAGAGGCAATCAGACATCCTGCACCCCTTCCTTCCACTAGTCACAATGACCTCCATTGAGCCTCCTGTCCAGCCTGCACGTGGGTGAGCTCAGAACTCATTAGCTTTTCCCCGAGCTCACCCGGGGCCATTCCACACACAGCCCATCTGGTGGCCAGACACAGCTGGGTAAGCACAAGGCACAACACGTAAGGGAGGAGTTGTCGTCAGCACAGAAACATAGTCCTCCACTTAACATATAAGTAAACTGAGGCACAAACGGCCCACTATGAACCCAAGTTCTCATAACTGCTAAGTAGCAGAGCTGGGGTTTGAGCATGCCCAGCTGGTCTGGCCTCAGAGTGTAGGGCTGTCATCACCATGCTCACCTGTCCTATGAGGAAGAGCTTAACGGCAGGTGGATGACCCAGCTGACTGCTATTGGCTCAGGTCAGGAAAACTTCCTGGAAGAGGCAACCCTAAGGGCTTGGAAAAAGCAGAACAGGGTACTACAGGACCCAGGAAGGTAAAGGCCTCCAGATGTAGAACACTTACAGAATAAAGACTTGGATGACCCCAATATTGCCCCAACAGTTGGTCTTGAAACCTGGAATCATCCCATTTGAAGAAAATATCCTCTCAGCCCAGCATGATAGTATTCTTGGATATGATGAAGCAGAAGTTTAGACTTCAGCTGTTAACCTGGCCCACAGTTTTGAAGCCTTCATCATGCGCTCCAAAGGCTTCACAACATGGCCCTAGTTTTCCCTTCCATAACCATCCCCACTTCCATCCCTGGCTTCTTGCAGCTCATCCACCCTAGAAGAACTGGAGTGACTCAACTCCAATTACCTTCGTACTCTCTGGGCTTTGACTTGAGCTGCACCATAAATCTAAACAACAAACTCTTACTGATCCTTCAAAGCCCAGCTCAAATGCCACTCCTCTTTTTTCCCTGGGCCCCTAGGGTTTCCGTATGTTGCTCCCCAGTTGTTTTTCGGCACCCTATTCCTTGTCCTGTGGTAACTCGGGGAATCAATCCCTTCACACCCCGGGATAAACGCTCTAATATGAGTATGCTGCTTATAGTTCCGTTCTTATCATTGGTGCATTTTATGTCCATCTTCCTTTTCCAGAGATTAAAATATAAATGTCATGAAGTTTACCATTGTCATCTTTTTTAGGTGATATGAAGTTGATCTGAATGGTTATGCAAACATCACCACTGTCTTTCATCTATAGAACTTTGTCCATTTTCCTAAACTGAAGCACCGCACCCATTGAACAATGTCCATCCTCCTAGAGTCCCCTCAGGCCCTGTCAGTCATGCCTCCATGTCCTAGCTCTGGATTTGACTGCTCTGGGTACCGTATGTTCATGGTGACAAACATTCCTCCTTTAATGTCTGCTTTGTTTCACTCAGCAGAATGTGTTCAAGGTTTATCCATGTGGCAACACATGTCAATTCTCCTGAAGGCTGAAGACTGTTCCATTTATATGGAAACATGACAAGTGTATTTGTAGACATCTGAGCTTCTGTCACTTCCTGGTTCTTGTGTCCCCTCCTGTCTCTCTTCCTTTGCCCACTAAGGGGAAATAGCTGAAATGAGTAGGACAGAAGAGATCTGCCATGCTTGTTTCTTGCATGTGGGAGTCTCCTCCAACTTCACAGCAGCCTATGCACAGATGTCTGCTTTACAGGGGTAAGGAACTAGGCACTGGGAGCCTGTGGGCTCTGTACACATTTCCAGATAGTAAGAGGCAACGGCTGGATTGGAACACAGATCTGAAGAGCCTCGTGCAGCCCTCCTAGACCAACAAGAACCTCCCTATGCCCCGGCCTGCCTCCCTGTCTCCCCTACGTGGAGGACTCAGGAGCTTGGAGAACCAGGGAGAATGTGATGAGAGATGTCTGGCCAGCCCAGGCTGCAGTCTCCATGCTTCAAGAAGCTGAGGGGCTTCCAGGGAATGGCTGGTCCAGAGGAATCGTGTCATCCTGAAGCTGAAGGGCCTCCCGGATATGAGCTCTCTTGGCAACCTCCATGTCTGCAGACCCGCTTGCCTCAGGAACCACAAACCGAAAATGTAAAGGAATCTATTTTCTAAGGAAAACACATATTTATACATTCTGAGTAATTTCCCGTGGAACAAGGAAAAAATAAACACAACACCCCAAATGGTATTTTGCTTACAAATGGATTCAAGTAAAGAGAAGTAGGAGAAGAAAATACAGGGGCAAGGGGAAACTCTCTACAGCTTCCAAACCTCAGAACAAGCCTGCAGCTGGAGGGGCTGATGGCCCGGGAGGGAGCCTGGTGTGGGGTCGGGAATGGCCAGAGCTGGGGGCTTGCCGGATCCTCTTCTGAGAGCCACTTCTCTACCCACAAAAGATGGAGGGTGGGATGTACACATGGAAGGGGTCTATCCGATGGAGGGGGAAAATCCTTGGACCACAGACCACAGCTTCAGATGGTGTTCATGGCCAAGTGCATTGTGGGAATTAGTTTGCCAGTGGCTATGCATTTGTAATAGAGATAAAAAGCAATAGTACAGTGGTCAACAGGCCAGTCAGAGGAGAAAAAAAGTTTGAGAGGGTCCCAAGGGTCCAAACAAAGCAACTAAGAAGGAAACTAAGTCAGACCATGAGCAGCACAGTCACTGTGCAGGGACTGGGTGGGTCAAGAGATCACAAATCACCTTCCAGAGCTAGCTCACTCTCCTGTCCACAACTATCTGATCCCCAACACCCGTTCCTTATGATTTCAATAATAAGGTAATAAGAGAGGGCCTTTCAGAACAGGGGACAGAGCTGGGGCCTGGAGAATGGACACTTGAGAGCTAAGAGAATTTGGAAGCACTAAACATCAATTTGCACTGCAAATCAGACCCAGGGGGACATCCTGACTGGCAGAGAGCCCGGGATATTGCAAGTTTGGCAGCTCCAGTGTTCGGACCTTGGATTTGCTCAGAGAGAGCAGAAGATTCATATCGTGAAGGCTTTCCGGATCTCCCAGGACCTTACTCTGCCTTAGGTATCCTGAAGACTTGGAGTTCTTCAATCAGTAGTGACCCTCCTCCTCCATCTGTACAGGCGCAGTACTAGGGACAAGCCGTCTGGCCCATACAGCCTTGACTGAATCACAGAGCGGTCAGGGAGGAAGGAAGAATCCTCACTTCCCCTCCACAGCTGAGGAAACTGAGGCTGAGAGAAACTGCTGTTGGTTGGCCGCATGCCTGACAGAGCCTGGAGTGATGCCTCCAGCATCTTTCCCAGGGAAGGCACCCCAGTCACCCTGCCCCAAGAAGAGAGTTACTGCTCCCCAGCATGTGCCTGATAGCTAATAGGAAGGGCGCAGAATGCTAATGGCAGAAATGCTATTTCATGATCTACATAGCATCCCTCCCCCAGGTTCCCTCCCCTAGACCCACAGTCTAGGGGATACAGGAGGCAAAGAGACCCAGTGCTGTGGACATTAGACTAGGACTCAGGAGGCCCAGGTCTGAGGCTACCTGCCTTTAAGAAGTCTGTTGAGCCTCAGTTTCCTCAGCAAAAGAAAACATGGGGGTACATTAGACTATAGAGTCAGAGTTCTGATTTTTTTTTCCCACAAATGACTCTTCATTGCACCGAGCTAGAAGCAGGCTGAGTACAGCCATTCCTATTGAGTCTGCGCAGAACCTGACTGAGCTGGCTGCACCTTCCACTTCCATCCACCCTCTGAGGGCTCTCCACAGGGCCACAGCCAATGAAGTTTGAAAGCTTCGTCCTTTGTGACCAAGGGACGGATCTCCAAGCCCAGTGTGGCTTCCTTTTCACTCATGCCGTGACACATGCTCGATTGCTACCAAAATGCTGTCAACTTCCAAACTTTAATTCCAGCCACAACAAATGCCCACTCGACACGTTATTGCTGGGTGGCCGGATCAGCTATCTGTTGCTGGGTAACAAACCTCGCGCATACACAGAACCTAGCTACTTCAGAACAACAAATAGCCTCTCACCTGTTTCTGAGGGCCAGAAACCCAAGAGCAGTTTGGCTGGGATTTCAGGCTTATGGTTCTAGCACAAAGCTGAGGCAGTATGCAAGCAGAGCTGTCATCTGATGGCATGGTGAGTCGGAGGATCCCCTTCTCCTGTGAGTATCTTTACTCACTTGAGTGAAATGTGGGTGACACATAGCAGATGCTACATATACCTCTTGTAACATGGCAACGTTTGCCCCCATAGTACGTGATCCAAAATGATGGTTCAAGAAGGTGGCCCCAGTGCTTTCTGGGACCTGGTCTTTGGAGTCACACAGACTCGCCATCATTCGATCAGCTCACCTGTAGCCAGGGAAGACGACTGTCACTTTCTAAGACTATACCATCATCTTTGTCTGCTTTCCCTGCATGCTCTTGCAAGCCCTCAGCACCCCGCATCTGTTTCATTGGTCCCTGTCACATGACTTACTACATCTCTTTTCCCAACCACTCTGTCACACAGGAAAACCCGTTCTTCCCTAGAAGGCCACTCTTGCTTCTAAGCTACTCAGGAAAAGCCAGGTCTCACTCAGACTGGAGAAAGCCATGGACAGCTACTCTCTAAGGCTTTTCTTATCCTCACAGCTAATATCTTCATTCTGAGCCTAATATCCCTGTGTCCGCCAACATTGTGCTGATGTCAGAGCCCTTTCTGCTTCCCAGTGTCAGAGGGTCTCCTGTTTCCATCTCTGATATCCCATCAGCCACCAGCAGCTCACCTTGCCCTGGCCTAGCATGAAACTCAGTTAAAGTCTAAAGTTCACTTTTAGCCACAGCTCCTCCACTCTTGTAGCCCTGGGGTCAATGGCTGGCTCCTGCTGCCTTGGACCGATCTTGAGAGCACTCAGCATGGTAGCCATTTTGAAAGCCCTTGTCTTGCTCGTGTTCTTCTGTTTGCTCTGAGATCACAACATCTTAGACCTCCTGAATTTACAAGGGCCACCTTCTCTAGAGTTTCAGGTGGGACAGACCCACCCTGATCCTGCTTTCTCTTACCAGGATCACAATCTGGAGTCACAGGGCTACCAGCCTGCCTTGCCCCAGCACAGTGAAACTTTAATTTTTACCTCCCCCTTCCCAGGCAGAAGCCCCCTCAGTTTGATCGCTGCATGACATGACCGAAAGTGCTCCATTGTCAAGCATTTCTAGAACCCCAGAACAGATAAAGAAGGAAGACAGAGCTCCTATCTCTAAGATGTTTCATCTTCTTGCACTTGAATAATTAATCAAACCTTTTTTAATTTAAAGAAACCTCTATCCTCAAGGGTCTTTATTCCAGTGAAGCCCCCAGAGAGGAAGTGAGAATACAGACAGCATTTTCTCTGCATGACCTGAGCCCTCTTCACTCCCCAAATGGAGTCAACCTTTCTGAGCCATCATTTTGAACTCTGGGGCATGAGCCACCACTGTCCCTTTAAAGTGTAATTCCTGTTCCAACTGAGCTTTCCATTCAGAAAGGGATACCATGTCCCCTTCCAGATTCCACCAATACTTCCACTGCCTCCCCACTCTGGGCCATGTCCGTCTCTTGCTGAGTGTGACTCTCGTCATCATTTCCACTACTGTGGGATACTCAGCCCCATCCCCTCCAGCAACCTGCCCGCTTTGGTCCCAGCCATATATGAGCCCATATTGGCCTCTACAAAGATTTCCTTCCTCCCCAGAGACTGCTTGCTGGAGTCCACAATGACAGCGGGGGTAAAGGTTTCCCAGTCGGTTGCCAGCCCTCAGCAGATTCTGGTCTCAGGAAGAGAAAATCAACTTTCCTGGCTCAGGCCCTGGCTTTCCAGCAGAACCACAGCCTCCACAAGCTGCTGGCATCTTCTCTGGGAAGAACATATGGAGTGGAAAACAAAACTGTGGGTATGGGCAGCCTGCAGGCCCCACAAGGCAAAGTCCTGGTCCTTTCCACAGGGGCAGCCCCAACACGTGCACTGTGGTTCTGGTCCCCATGTGAACCCAGGATGAAACTGACCCGGAACCTGAGTCACAGGGCAGCCAAAGAGCTGCGGACATGACAGGGACATGTCATGCCCTGCCACATGTCATGGATACCATGTTCCGCTGGCTCCTCCCTCCCTAACTGGGAATTCTCCCACATGGCCTGACCCTCAGGGTCATATGACATTGGCAGGGGCAATAATAAATAGCATCCTTTCCTCCATGCCTTTTCCCCCTAATATCCAATCAAAGAGAGACATCCTTCTTCACAGGACAAACTATAGCCACATACCAGTCCTCAGCCTGGGTTATAGCTGGTGCCACCTGTGCTGCTGGTCTAGGCCCAGTCACCCTGCCTGGGGTCCCAGAGCTAACTATAGACAACCCTGAATCCAGCCATCTCTCCAGGGAGTGTGGAGAGAGGAGGCTGGGCAGGCCAGAAGGAACTCTCTTGGGTGTTCCCAGAAAATGCCCTCAGGTGAATGAGATAGAATGGACAAGAAAGGGCTGCTACAGAAATCCACATGATCTCTGACGCTCAGTGGTGGCACATATACCCTGTGGAAGACACTGTAAGGTGGCTGGTGCTTGCCTCATAGGCTTCCCCTAGCTGGAAGAGATTGCAACTAAACATGTGTTAGGGTTGCCTCAAACCAACCAGAGCCATAACCCTGGGTCACATGGAAGCAAAAGCTAAGAAGAACACAATAGCTTTAGAAGTCTCCCTTTAAGAAAGCATTATTATTAGCCCCGTTTTATAGAAGAGGAAACCGAGGCACCAGCTCTTTCAGATACAAAGTGGCAGTGCTTGGATTTCAACTCAGGCATTCTGACTCTAAGAACTCACTTAACCAACTCAGCTGAATGGCCAGCCAGGGTAAATATGGGACCCACTCTGCTACCTGTGTCAACAGGGAAGGACCAGAGGCCACAGCTGGAAGGCTGGACCCTTCTCCCTCTTCAAACCATGGCACCCTGATTGTCCCCTAGTCCAGCGTCCTTAGTTGCAAAATGGACATAGTGCTGTACAGTGTTGACCTCTTAGCTGTCATGATGACATAGATAACATAGGAAGGGCCTAGACCCTGCTCAGCAGTACATAAGCATCAGGGACACTGAGGTTCTTACTACATTCATTCCCTCCAGAAAGCCTTGGCCAGGCAAGCTGGGGTGTTGCCATGCCAACCTCAAGCTAGCCCTGGACTCTCTCTGTCAAGACCCAGAGACTTAAGACCAAAACAACAGGGAAAGTTGAGTAGGAAAGTGAGCAGGGTAGAGTGACATAACCTGCCCTCTACCCTGAACTCTCCGGCCCAGCGGCAGGGTTTTTCCTCCCCCAGAGGCTACTCACTATATAATGCCAGCATTTTGGTTCCCTTTCATCTCTCTTTTTTCACACCCCCCAAACACACACTTTCTCTTCTCCTATTTTTCTGTCTCCCCCAGCATGGCTGCTTCCCTGGCCCTGTAGCTTGGGATCACTGAACCTGCTGAGAGCCGCTACCAATAAACCTGCATTTAAATACTTTAACATGACTTGAATTAGCTCATTTCATCACTGAATGACTCCTGTCACTCCCACGCCAACTAATTTCAGAGGAACTTGATTCCAGACACGTCACACCGTCCTGTCTTCCCTGGGTACTGCTGAGAAGGACAGTACTGGGCCTTAAAGAACTCTAGCTTCCCTGGGAAAGAGCGTGAGAGAGGAAAGCTACCACCGCTTTCTCCCTTCAGCACCGGCCTCCAGAAACAGGTTTCCAAAAGATTGGGGTGGTCATGTAGGCGCTGAGGCCAAAGCAGCTCCAAACACAGGGAGGACAGAAAATGACAAATGTGACAGACCAGGAAGAGGAGACTTCTTATGGGACAAGACAAAACTTCTCCACCCCTTCACCTAGAGACAGAGGACACAGAAGGCCACCAGCACTATTTTAGGGGTAGCGAAAGCCTCCACCAGGAAACAATCCATCTCCCCTGAGCCTCCCTGAGTAAGAGCTGGGATCCCAAAGAGGTCTCTCCCAAGAGTGATAACCATAGCGCTGCTGACCCCAGAACAATGAGGAAGCAGCCTAAGGCTTGATGGGTAAACAGCACTAATTAATCTGTGAAGGAAGCTGGAATTGGTTTAGCGCCTTACTGGGTCCCAGGTGAGTCTTCACACACCCCACCTGCTGTGGGCAATTCAGACTCAGTGATTAATGAGAAGAGCGCCGAGCCTTTCGCTGCCGTTAATGAGGAAATGGCGGCTCCACAGATAAAAAGGGCCAAACCTCGACAAAGCTGAGAGAGAGCATGCAGTTAGTATTTTGTAAGAGGCCTGGCCCTGAGGCATGGTGCTCTGGTTTCTCTGCTTTCCAGTGAGGGGCAGCTGGATGGGAAGTCCCACCCAGATCCCTCACAGCGAATGGAGAAGCTCAAAGACACTAGCGGCTTGCCTGAGCTAAGAGTCAGACTATTTTGTAATGCAAACTTTCACAAACTGCAAACGTCTAGAAATCAAAGCGTTGCCCGGAGAAGCAGAAGGCAAACAAGGCTCCATCCCCACTGTTCCCCTCCCCAGTCTGCTCCCCACCTGACATGGATGGCCGGGGGTCCTTAACACCCCTAAATAAGCGGGCTTTGTAAGGAAGACAAACTGCTAAGCTTCCTGCCAGGGATAACGTAAGACAGAGGTCCGGAAGTTGGAGCGACTGGCTGAGGTCTGACACCTGAAGCCACACCTTGTGACATGTAGGGTCCTGAACACTCCCGGTCTGGTCTGGGGCCAGCGCGTGCCCTTGTGCACGTCAGCACTGTCCACGGAGATCTGGCATCTGCCTTCCTCTGTGAGGGCCTCCCAGGCAATTCTGTGTGTGTGGACACTACCCCCTTGTGGGCGTGGGTGCCCTGTGCAGGCCTGCAGATCTTGGCCACCTGAGCTCAAGAAACCCCAGGATGAAAGCTGTTGGGAGACTGGGATTCCATGGTGTGGGTGGAATTGTGGGATTGCAGAAAGAGGAAAAGAATGATGGAGAGGCTTGATGATGCCAGCTGGTACTCTGAGAAGGCAACGGAGATAGATGCAGCTAAACAACGGCAAGGTGACTGGGAGCTTTCTAAAAATCAAGGCCTGTTTGGGGAAGGAAAGGCAAGCCATGCTGGCCAGAGGGGAAACTGGGACTGAACAGTCACTGGAGGCCTAGGGGTTGGAGATGGGGCGGGGATGAAACCATGTGGCTCTTCAACTTTAGCAAATGAAAATGCAGGGACCCTGCTAAATTTGCATTTATGATCTTTAACAAGGCACGATCATTGTAAGATGAGAAGGGTGTCTCTGAAAAGATGGAAGGAACTGATAGTGCAAAAATGGAGATTGCGACAGAATGAGGACTACAACCGTGATGCCCAAAATTAACCAGGAAGCCCCACCTGCCCAGTTCATTGGTTGGCTAAAACTACTAGGTCTCTTATTAAAAAGAGAACGGGTTTGCCTTGCCCACAGGCTTCATATTAAAGGACAAACAGGTTTCAGATGTAACTTTCCACTACAGAAACATGTTTTGCCGTGACTGCTTTCAATAATAACTAAATGATTAGATTTAAAACTGTTCCGAGATATATAAATGTTTGAGGATATAAAAACTTAAGCAAGTTCTGAAGGTTTCAAAAATGATTTAAGATATGTAGAAATAAAGAATGTTTCAGATTTCTTTCCCCTTCTATGCTGTTATTGCCCTGATAGTTCAGAGGTTCAAGATTTGATAGATCACTGACTTCAAGCTACTCAGTCACAAGCTCAGGATTTTGAGTTAGTTTTCTTTGTTTTTCTGTTTTGTTTTGTTTTTTTTTTTTCTAGATGTAGACTTAGAGATGCCTTTTATCTGACTAAAATATCTTTGTCCAATCTATATACTTGGACCTCTGGAAAGATAAAAGCGTTTATCCTTTTTAGCCTAAAGCTGTAGTCCTTATTAAGATTCAAAGATAGGCACCTACCCCTGCTGTTTTACAGACACCTGTTAACTGCTTTTTCTACAATGTGAATTACAATAAAATGGTAATGCTACTAATATCTCCTTTCATAAACTAAAAATTCACGTAAGCTTCAGGAACTCAAAGAAGTCATAAGACTTGGATCCACTTACCACGGGGCATGTGGACTATAGATAAGCACAGCCTGAGTTTTTGCACCTGCCTGTTCCTGAGAATGGAAGTTACCCCTGGTCCCGGTGTTCCTTCCCTTCCCCAGTTACTAGGAAATTTTAACTTCTGCCCCTAGTTTCTATTTGCCTCAACACACTTTCAGTTGGCTGACAGAATCCATCCAGGGATCACCTGAGAGACTGCAAACTGCTGAGCTCTGGACTTGCTGAAAGCTGATATAATCACATAGGCTAACAGCCTATGTGATTGTTCCCTTCCTCTCCAGCTGGATCTGCTAATCAATGCTTCTGAACATGCCCAGCCTTTGACTAGCCTTTCAGCCTTCCTGGGCCTTGGCAACATCCCCTAATGTCAGCCAGAAGTAATTATAAAAGAGAATATACTGTCTATTTCCCCTCACCCAGCAGACTGAAAATGCTAAGTCAAAAGAAAACTCCTTGGCATAGGGGACAAAATGACTACCTATAAGCCAATTTGTATCACAAAAAAAGGGGGGCCCAGATTCATCAACTGGTAGATTCATTAATTAAAATAGTTCTACAATATGATAGGACACTTTACCTGGTTTATATAGAACAAAGAAGGTATTATATGGCTTGCAAAAATTATTTCTATACAAACCATTCAGGGCTACAATCTGGATGTACTCAAGAAACATTACAAAAAGGGAACCTGAGATAAAATAAATGACAGGTGCCCCATCTATTTCCAGGCTCCTTCTGTGTAGTGTTATAGTCCAAGAATAGCCCCACAAACCACTCAGACACTGATCTCAGTCAGTTATTGATGGCTTAGTGGACACACACCCCAAGACTGATCATGATCAGGGCCACAGAAAGAACTCGGCACCTACCTGTGACACTAGTCTGTTTCTAAGACAGGCTTTTTATAAGAAAACATGAACCAAGTAACAACCATGTAACAAAACCACAAGCAGGTAACAACCAGTTAACCAGATGTAGGAAGTAAGGGGAGGGCAGCATTACATCATTTTGACTAGCTAGACAGAGAATTTCTAACTGACCTTTAATTTGATTGGTCCTAAGTGGGGTTACAGTTGGGGACTTTACAGAATGTCAGAGTAACAGGGTAACAAAGTATGAGTAACAACAAATCCATAGAGACATAACAAAATAAGAGGTTATTTTGACCTTACAGAGTGTCAACCTATTAATCACTGGGAGGCAGAACCTGGGAACTTGAACTTAATTTCAGGTTATGATTAAGATGGAGCCCAAAGACAAAATGCCTATATTTATGCTAAAGACTAAAGCAGGTCTCAACAGATGATAAGTCTGATGGTTAATAGATCCAAGAATAAGCAAGTACACAACAAAGGGTCAAAGATTTGATTTGAGAGGCAAATCCACGTGGGAATGTAATGCCCAAAATTAGCCTGTAAGCGCCACATGTAGCTTCTTGGAATATTGGGAATTATAGTTCTTGAAAAATAGCAAAGCCTCATGGGAAAGCACCAGGGCCTATAGGTTTGTCCTTATAAACCCCCTCAACATGTTGCTCAATACCATTGTCAGCTGGGAAATTCCAGGGAATGGTCCTGACAGAAGTCCATCTCTTGCTCAGTATTTAATACTTAATAAAGCTTGCTTTAAATTTAGCCCAAAGTGGTGGACTTGTTTTTTATCCAGTGAATCTCAGGACTAACACAACAAAGAAGCAATACACTAAGAATAGGAAGCCCAGTGTCTCCAAGGAGATAGATGTGGAAAATACAGGAAATAGAAAAGAAAAAACACCTTTGTAACAGGAGATACTGGTATCTCACTTTTCAATAAGAACAATTGTAGATGTGTATGTGTGTATGAGAGAGAGAGAGAAACTGCTATGGCCTGTATGCTTGCGTCCATCCAAAGGTCATACACGGAAACTCTAACTCCGGTAGAATAGTAGGAGGAGGTAGGGCTTTGAAAAACAGTTAGGTTGAATTGGATGGTGAAGGGAGGACCTCATGACGGCATTACCGTCTTTATAAAAAGAAGCGATCTGCAGCTTGCTCCAATCTTGCTAGTGTAACTGGCCCAGAAGAAATGAAGCCACTCTAAGGAGACAACAGTGTCTCAATCTATCAGACTATTGAAACAACGGACCCTAAAGAAATGAAAATTTTCCCAGGAATTTTATTCTGGGGGAACAAAAGGGTACCAGTCAAAAGGGAGAACTCATCTCTGGAAACAGATTTCACACGGTTCTAAGGACTTGTGAGACCACCTTACAGGATGAGGCTGAGGCCCAGACAATGATTAGTCCGTGATGAGCAAGACCACGACCACGGCTTGACCAGGACTGCTTAGATGTGCACAACCTTTGATCTCACTTCATGACCAGAAGGGTTTGCTTGGTTCTTTACCCAGAGTGGTGACATTGAATAACTCTCTTTTTTCTTCTTTCTGCTTTTAATTAGACTCTTTTAATTGGCTTATTGATGAAAGGTAGCCTTGACTTGGCCCCCAAGTTCGATAACATGAGGGCAAAAGACAACCAATTGACAACCAAGAAGAGAACTTTGGGGGGGTGCACTGGGAAGTGCCAAGACAACACCAGGGCCTCAGTAGGTAGAGTGATGGGAAAGAAAGAAGCAAGCAAATAAGTGGTGGAGAAATGGAAGATGAAGAGAAGCCAAGCAGTCTGTGCTCTCTGAAGTGAGGCAGAACTGGAGATGTTAAGGCAGTTGCTGTTCTTGCTCCTTGGGAAATGGTGAATTACAGCGTCCATCAATAGAGCCAGCAACAAACCTAAGTGCCAGTGGGCCTCTGCCTTCTTCCTTTGAGAGAAGGGACCACTGTGTGAGTTTCTGTGACTCCCAGAGCGGCATCCTAGCCCCGGAAGAAGAGCAGTACCTGCAGAGCGCAGAGCTACAAATGAAGGAGTGCTCACCCAGGTGATGAAAATACAGGAGAGCCAGTGCGCTGACCATTTCAGCTACCACTCAGAGCCAGATCCAGGATTCTGAGTTGGCCCCCGTGGGACACATGAAAGGTCCAGTCCTGCTGATCCAAAGCTGCAGGATCTCCGTGACACAGGGCAACAACAGGAAACCCAGGAGGAGTCCTGATGAGGATCCAATATTGATGGTGTCACAGAAGCCAGAGAGATTGAACCAGATCAATGACTCACTGCAATCAACATTTGCAAGTGAAGATGTGCGGACAGAGGGATACGCTGTGGGACACGCTGACACACCACAGCTTCCACCATGAGATGTTTTCTATACCTTGAGGACTTGTTTATTTGTTGTTTATTTTTACAGGGAGCTCAAAAGGCCTAAGGGCAGATATGAAGGGACAGGGAGATGAATGGGACTGGGGTGCATGATGTGGAACTCACAAAGAATCAATTTAAAAGTTAAAAAAGAAGCGTGGATGGACAAAGGGTATACGGTGGGAACACACTCACACACTACAGCTTCCACAACAAGATTTTTTTTTTCCTTTTGGGAGAGAGCTAGCAAGAGTGGAGGGAGGGTGTGAAGGGATGGGGAAATGAGTGGGATTGGGGTGAATGGTGTGAAATTCACAAAGAAACAACAAAAAGTTAAATTTTAAAAAAGAAAGAAAGAAATCCTCAGAGAGCAAATCAATGGGGACAGGAAGCAAGTTGGTGATTGTGTGACACACTACAGCTTCCGTGATGAAATTTTGGGGTTTGGTTTGGTTTGGTTTTTTTGGTTGGTTGGTTGAATAGTTTGGATTCTTTAATTTTATTTGGGAGGGAGGGGATGGTTGCAAGAGCAGGGGGTAGATATGAAAGGACAGGGAGATGAGTGGAATTGGGGTGCATGATGTGAAATTCACAAAGAATCAATTAAAAAAAATTTAAGAGAGAATTTTCATAGGACACAGAGTCTGTACCTTGAACTTGGACTCCCAGCCTCATTCTCTTTACTGAAGCCACCAAATCTAGTACCTCTTTATAGCAGCCAAATGGTGACCATAATACTATGCTTTAGAGAACACATGTGTATTGTACATGCACACATATATATGTTCACTAAGAGGGCTTTGAAATAGCCACACTTGAGTAACAGCATAGATTTTGGTTTCTGACTGCAGATTAAACAACCCCTACCCAAAATAATTGCAATTTTTTCTTTTTTTACTGTTTTGAATATTTGCAGATGGCTAGCATGAGACAGTTCAGGGATGGGCTCATGTCTAAACATGAAATCTGTTTGTGTTTATACCTGTTACATTATCCATAGATCCTAAGTACATTTGCAATATGCCTTCATTTTTACTGTGAGGCCAAGTATGAAATGGTCTATATGTAGCAGTTTCAGTTTCAGATTTTTTTGGAGTAGGTTAGATTTAGAGGTTTTGTTTTGTCGTTGTTTTTTTTGTTTGTTTGTTTGTTTGTTTGGTTGGTTTTTTTTGTTTTTTGTTTTTAATTAGGAATGCTCAACCCTGTTTCATTCCGCATCGACGGAAACAGGATCCATCCCGTTTACTCTCTTCCTTACTTTACTTGCTTCTATCTATTTCTTTTCCTATGTGTATTCTGCAACGCTATTGTTAGGTATTGTGGTGGCTGTATTGACTGACACCTTGACAGGATCTGGACTCACCTGGTTGCCAAGCCCCCAGATGCACCTGTGGGGCTGGAGTCAAGCTCCAGCTTGCCTATGAGCGTCTGTGTTGGTTAGGTTCACTGAGGTGGGAAGACCCATCCTACAAGCGGGTGGTTTCGTCTTATAAGCTCGAGTCCTGAACTACACACAAAAAGGAAAAAGCTGGCGGAGCACAAGCATTGCTCTTCCTCTTGGCTCTGTGTGCAAAGTGATCAGCTGCCTCAAGTTCCTTCCCCGTTGTGATGGGCCAAAATAAAACCTTTCTCTCTTAAGTTGCTATTGTCACAGTGTTTTGTCACTGCACCTGGAAAAGTGACTGAGACAGATGCGCTCACATTTAGACTTGAGATGTTTTTAGCAAACTGACCCCTTTATCATAAGTGTCAGTCAGCTGTGTAGGCCATAACAAAATATTACAGATAGGGTGGCTCGACAGTAGAAACTCGCTTCTCACAATTCTAGAGACTGGAATTCCAAAACCAAAGGCCAATACAGTTGGCTTCTGGTAACTTCTCCCTCCCCCTGGCTCATAAATAAGCAGTTTTGGCAAGGGGAAGGGGAAGTCAGTTTTTCAAGATGGTGTTTCTCTGTGTAGCCCTGGCCATCCTGGAACTCTGTAGACCAAGCTGACCTCCAACTCAGAGATCCACCTGCCTCTGCTTCCTAGCACTAAGATTAAAGGTGGGTGCTACCACCGCCTGGATTAAATAGCCACTCTCTTGCTAGGTCTTCACCAGATCTTTCCTCTGTGGATGAGGGCAAAGCAAGAGCTCTTCCTTTTTCTCATACTGTTCAGTAGTTTGGGGACCTCATCTTTATTACTTTAACTACCTCCTGCAAAGTGCTGTCTCCAAAACCAGTCACACTGTAGATTAGGACCTCAGCAGGAGAGCCTTGTGAGAAGCAGTTCAGCCTGTAGTGTCCACCGACATGCCGTTAGATGCATTGCTAGATTCATCTTCTGGTCCTTTATTTCTGTAGTTTTCTCATGTTTCGCATCTGTATAAGTATCTGACTCTCTCCTCATCTTTAACCTGTCATGGTGTCAGAATGCAGAGTGCGTTTCTGACTGGGTATGACAGTTCACACCTGCAATCTCAGTATGAGGAAGACTGAGGCAGGTCATGGGCCTAGGGGGGAACCTACTGCTGTTATTCTGCTAAAGGAATGTAGCAGTAAAATGACTCCTGATGATATATTTTTATACCCACATATCAGTGCATCTTTTAACCCCCACCATAAAAGCTTCTTTTTGTAGTGCATGGCAACTAACAAAGAGATCCAGAGCTGCACGGTATGCTGAAAGAGAGACGTCAAAACTGAGTCCTAAGTGATATATCTTTATTGAACCTCTCTTGTCACTGCTGGGGGACCTATTCAGAAAAGGATGTAGAAAGACTGTAAGAGCCAGATTTTGTGGGATGATTTCAAGGAAATATCATCTTCCAGACACAACAGGACTGGTACACAGATGAACTCACAGAGACTGTGACAGCATACACAGGACCTGCACAGATTCAAATCAGACAAAATTCCAGAGATGAGAATGAGAAGTGGATATGAGACTTATCTTCTACCAAGAAGCTCCTTGCAACTTTTACTTGCTGGGAAACAGAATACCAATTTTCTCCAGTGGAGTATCAACCAAACTCTAGGTCAGGCCCTATGCTCAGGAATAGTTTGACATCACAAAATGGACTCCGTGTGTTCTGCGTATGCTTTTTGTTTTGTTTTAGTATTTTTTGTCCTATTGATTTTATTTTTTAAAATTTGTTTGTTTTGACTTTGTTTTGTTTTTTCTAGGTTTGAGAGAGAGAAAGAACATGAAGTTGGATGGATAGGGTGGTATGATCTGGAAGAAGTTAGAGAAAGGTAAAGAATATTGAAATATGTTGTATGCAGTTTTTAGTAAAAAGAAAGTCAGAGACAACATGGAGCCCAAAATAAAAAATAAAAAGACCAAGGCAGGAGGGCCAAGAGTTCAAAGCTAGCCTGGGCCACACAGTGCAACTCTGTCTTGAATCAATCAATAACTATTTTACAATAAAATAAATTTATAAATCAAGTGCTTCCCTCATAAATCGCATCACCTCAGTCTTATTTTAGTGTTGAGTCGTTGTTGGTATAATGTTCTTTTGAAATGTATACACTTTACCCTTGTTCATTCAAATGCTGATTTCTCTCCCCTACTCTCTGGTTTCAATCTGGACATTGCATTGTGATACTTATCCTAAGCATTACCTGCCTCAACTTTGTGTAAACATGCCAAAATAAAGCAACTAGCTACAATGTTGAGCAAAGGAAAGGAAGCAGGAAAGAGGGGAGGAGCCAGAGGACAGGAAAAGAGTGGGAGGCAAAAGGGCAGGGGCAGAGCTAGGAGAAACAGACAGGAGGAGAGATCTTGGAGCAATGTGGAGAGATGGACTGGACCTAATATATCACTAAAAGCAAGTATAATGTGGGAAATCTAAATGTTAGGAAACTATGAGGGCTTGGAGGTTTAGGATGGAACAACTATTGCCCAGCATTGTGTTCTAGGTTAACTAAATAAACCCAGTCTCTGTGTGGTGATTTGGGTATACAGCTGTTTAGGACTAACAGCAGCTTTACTAAAAGATAATTAACAGTAAATTTTAACAGAAACTGACAAGTCGTTTTTTTATTTAACAAAAGTATTGTTGGTATAGTTTGCTTTAATTCTCTTGTTATTCCTTTTCCATCTGTTCCCTCTTGTTTGTGTTCCTGTGCTCATTTCCTGTCTTAAGTTAACTGAATGCTTCTGAGTGCCCTAGTTTCTCAACCCACTTTTAATTACATTTAACTGCCCTCTTAGTAACTGTGTTACACAATTGCACCATGATATTTTTGCATTTAAAAGTTAATTAACTTTTTAACCATCATCATACAACCTGCTGCTGCGTGTTCTCCTTCCTGTGGCTCTGAACTCCATCTGGTAGCACGTCCCTTCAGCTTGTAGAACTTCGTTAGCACCCTCACGGGATGACTGGGCTAAGAAAACTTGCGTCTGGCTTTATTTAGGCGAACACACCTTTATTTCTGAAAGTCGTCTTCATTGTACATTTAACCCAAGGTTGCTGATATATTTCAGGCATTAAAAAATGTCTTCTGGGGCTGGGGAGACAACTCAGTTGGTAAAGTAGTTGCCAGGCAAGGACAATTCCCTCTATTTGGGTTCCCAGCACTGTCATAAAAAGCTAGGCATTGCTGCAGGAACCTCCAATACCAGCACTAGGGAGATGGAGGCAGGAGGGCTCCTGACAGCCGGTCTAGTCGGCTCAGTGACCACCAGCTTCCATAACAGACCTGGTCTCAATACCTAAAAGCAGAAGGTGGTTGAGGAAAACATCTAACATTGACCTCTGACTTCCCTACAAATTCGCACGTATATGAGCAGACAGACAGTCAGATAGACACACACACACACCTTGAACTACCTTTTTCTGTTTAAATGACAAATGTATGGTGTTGTTTTAGACAAGTATTATTTCATTAGCTGACGACAATGGTATAGAATAATTTCTCCCAAAAGCTCATAGTGAGAAGCCACCTGAATTTCACATTTTTCTCTCGTATATAATGTGTATGTTCATTGGACTTTTTAAAATAATGTTTTCTTTAATTTTAGTTTTTAGGTGTTTTTTTTTTCAAACAGCTGGGTGTGGTTTTCTCTGATTTGTCCTGATTAGGACTCACTATGCTTTCTATAACTGTGGGTTACTGTGTCAATCAATGTTTTTAAAATTGGTGGGGAAAGGTATTATTATTTATTCTTTAAATCTTTATTTGCTAATTCCCATCTCTGGCTTTGTTTATATTGATTTGTTTCTTCTAAATATAGATTATAATTTCATATATAGTTCGTTTTTAATTTTGGAAGCAACCTCAAATTTTCAAGCAAGTTAAAAATGAAATAAATCTTTTTTTCTTTAAATAATAATAGTTATTATTGATCTTATCATTATAATCATCATTATTATACAGATTCTTAATATGTAGCCTGTCTGGCCTGGAACCCCTACATAGTCCAGTTAGCCTTGAACTTGTGATTCTCCTTCCTCGCCTTCCAGAGGATTGGGGTTACAGGTATATAACATCACTACTGGCTCTCCAAATTATTCCAGAGTAAATTTCTCACAAGAGGCCCTTTTGCCCACTTGCCACTTCTGTGTGTGTGTGGTGTATAAGGTCTGTAACAAATAGATTCTCTTCTTTGGCCATGTGCAGCCATCAACATCAAGCAGTCAGTGTTTCTGTGTCACTGCCATCTTTCCTGCAGATACATTTCAGCTTCTTTTGACAAGGACTTTTATTATAAAATGTAACAGTCCAGAAACTCCTGGGCTTGGATATCATGTTTCTTGTCTCTCATTCAGTCTGTAACAATTTCAGTCTTTCCTTGACTTTCATGAAGTTAACTCTTTTAAAGATTGTAGGTTAGAGACTCGAGCTATGGCTCAGCAGTTAAGAGCACTTGCTTCTCTTCCAGGGGACCAGATTTTGGTTCCCAGAACTCCCATTGAGCCATTTACAACTGCCTGTGACTCCAGAACCAAGTGATCCAACACCCTTCTCTAGCTTCCATGGGCATTATACTTATATACATACAAACACATACCCACACACAGAGATACACAATTAAAAATAAAATTAAATCCCCAAAATTCATAGTCTAGAAAAAAATTACAGAAACACTATATCCAAAGACAGAAAATTATAATACCATTTCAATAACATGTTCCAGAACATCAGAGAACAAAAGACTTTCTAATTATTTTTATGAAGTATATATACTATTGATATAAAATCCTAGAAATAAATGCACACACACAACTTTCTATCAGTTCAAACTGTGGATATATAAGAAAAAAACTGTAATGAAAATTTAGAAAAGATGATGAGTATATTAAAAATAAAACACTAGTGAACTCCAGGACAGCCAAAGCTATGTAGAGAGACTCTTGTTTAAAAACAAAACAAAGCCAGGTGGTGGTGACACAAACCTTAATCTCAGCATGTGAGAGGCAGAGGCAGCCCAATCTCTGTGAGTTCAAGAACAGCCTGGTTCTCAAAGCTAGTTTCAGGATAGCCAGGTGGGTTGTACAATAAGACAAAGGAATAAGCACCATTTTTGCTGGGAATAGCAGGGAAGCATATGACAAACTCAATCCTTCCACTAAAAAATAAATAAATAAATAAATAAATAAATAAATAAATAGATAGATAGATAGATAGATAGATAAATAGATAAATAAATAAATAAATAAATAAATAAATAAATAAATAAATAAATAAATAAATAATAAAAAATGATAACTACAAATTCTGGAGGAAAAATATAAGAGAACTTCATAAGCATAAATGAACCATAATACCTGTAGTTCCTGGGCCAGACAGAGGCAGCTACATACATGAGATGGTTTCAAGTCCTGAGACTTCTCTGGGAGTATCAGCAGCTGCCATAGTAGTACTGAGCAGCAGAGCGTTGTCAGAGAAAGAATGTCATTGTTCTCACTGAAAGAAATGAAAAAGATGAGAGACTCCAGAACTGCCATACTGAGAAGTACACTGGAGAAAGGGAAGGAGGAAGGAAAGGAGGAAGGGAGGGAGGGAGGGAGGAAGGGAGGGAGGAGAGAGAGAGACTGAGGATCTCTAAACCTGGATACACACTTTACCCTGGCTCTGGCTCCCCTAAAACCAGCCAGCACAGAGCAGACTAGAACAATGTGAACTGAGGTTGTGAATACCTCTCCCAACTGGCAGGCTGACTGTGAAACAGAACTCTTCCAAGTTAATTACTTGACAAAAACAAAACGTCACCACCATTTAGACACTATAACAAGATCCAGAGCCTCCACAACATAGCATCCAAATGGCTGGGATACAATTCAAAATTAATTGATCTAAGAACAATGTAACCTGTTCTCAAGAGAACCGAGTCCTGAGAAGAAGCAGACATTAGAATCGTCAAATAAGGACCTCACAGAGCCATGACCACAGTACTCAGCTGGCTCAGTGTAAACCTGTTCAAAGCAGAAGAAAATATCAGATACAGCAAGAGAAATAAAAACTAAAATTAACCAAAAAGAAATTTAGTTTGGAATGTTTGCTATCTGAAACTCAAAAGTTCTCTGACTGGTTTTATTCCAGGTGTGGCAGAGGGAAGGATAATGAGCTAAACCAATTAGAAGGGATGGGGGAGACCAACAAAAGTAAAGAATATCTGAAAATGCCCTAAATCTGTTAAACTTTGAACATTCAGACTCAAGCTCAGGTCCACAAGCCCAAGTGGGCATTTAGCTCACAGGGAGCTAAAGCAGGGTGCTGACAGGGTGATAGTCCTTTCAGGAGGCCTCACTGACAATATTCACACCCTTGCCTTTTCAGCTTCTAGAGACAGCATTACTCGGCTCACAGTCATCTTCCACCTTCAACGCCAGCCATTGCCGAGCTTCAACCTCTGTTTCAACATCACCGTTTCTGATCTCTTTCTTCTTCCTCCTTTGAGGATGCTAGAACCCCATAACCCAGGACAACTCTCTAACACAACGCCCTTAACCAAGGTCCCTCCGAGGTCCCTTTTGCTTTGTCCATGTTCTCATGTTCCAATTTACAGTTTCCAAAGATCAGGACATAGACATCCTTGGAGGTTGCTAATTTTCTGCTTACCATACTTACTAAATGGATACGACACTGACAGCCAGGTAGACAAGATGACCCGCTCTCCAGAGCTCAGTTGGCATCTTAATCCAGTGATCTGGTTGCTGTGGTAAAACACTATGCTAGCTTTCTCTTCTCTTAGAATATTCAGGGAGCCCTGCATAGTGAATGGTGCTCCCCACAGTGGGCTGGATTTTCCTAAATCAATTAACAATCAAGGAAACCCCCTACAGTCATATCCACAGGCCAACAGATCTGGGTAATTTCTCAAATGACTCTAGGTTGGGTCAAGTCGGTGTTTAAAACTAACCAGCATACCCAGATATAGCCCTTATTTAATGGCCTCTTGAACAACATAGCTCCAATAGCAGAAGTGGCAGAGTTTCCCTTCACAGAGGTTGATCCTGCTTCCCCTTGCTGAGTACTCAGTAGCAGAGACTGATGCACAGCACTCATTTCCATAGTTCCACACCTCTCTTCATGAACAAGGAAAGTAGTGTGGCCTTGCTGGACCAAACCCTTCCTGAGCTATGGACCTGTCTGTCTGTTATGGTTCAGCCAGCAACAGCAGCTGTGAACACTTGACTTGCCTCTACTTTATCCCTCTAGATTGGTCTGGGAAAACTAATTGAAATTAATGGGTAATAGAGATGGATGGTTCCTTTCTACAGGACACATGGCCTTATCATCAACCTCATCACCACAAAGCAGATAAAGTATGAGAATAGTGAATTAACCTGTTGAAGATATAATAGCAGCTCTAGTCTGGACCGTGTACTTTCTGAGAGCTGAGTGTCATTTGCAGGATATAACATTTTCTCAGGACTGGAGATGGACCTATGAGGCTATTTTTCTTATAACCAACAAATAGGGATGTAAATGGATAAGGTGCTTCCCACTATAAACCTAGAGGTTCTTCAAATCTGCCTAAGACATAACTGATTGGTTGATTAAACAGCCTATACCTGGGCAGGGCAGACTGGGGTAGGAAAGGACAGGAGGAGAATCATGGGAGACAGAAGGACAGAAAGAGAAGAGGAAGGAAGACACCATGGTGAGTTAGTGTGGAAGAAAAAAAAAACACATGGGCTGAGATAAGGACTCCAATAATGGTGTGAAAAGGCCCAGATGAAGAATATAAGCAAGTGACATGGTAATGTGGTTAGAAAGTGGAACAGATGAGAAGGATTAAGGTGGATGGCATTGGATGGGGGCTGGGAGATGGATAGTGAGGTTATTCAAACAGTGTAGGTGAAATATCTGCCTGGCCCAAGGTAAATAAGGCAATAATAAAATCTAACAGGTGTCTGTGTTTTATTATGCGATAGCAGATTTGTAATGCCACTGTGATAACCTTAGGGCAGATAATAAACATTATATATCCCAACACTCATTTTTTAATTTACAACAGCAACTAGCTTATTGTTCCAACTGCCCAAGGTCTCTAGGAATTCATTCCTAGAAATCCAAAACCAATTCTCCCAAACTGAGGACTAGGGACCTGTTTCCAAGCCACTTGGGTCTTTATGCCACTAAATCAACAAACAAAGGTTGGGAGCAAGGGAGAAAAGGTTGCTATATCTTGTGTGGTGGAGGGAGGAAAGTATATCAACAATATGAGAGATTTTTAAGATGCCCCCAAATAATGTCATCTAGTGAGGAAATGAATACAACAGTGACCCCAAGGAGACCAGACTCAGAATCTCTTGGAACAAAGCTTTGGGTCACCTTACTAAGTAAATATTCTGGTAGTATAAATTCATAACCCTTTCAAAGAAGAGGGCTTTTCCAACTTCCCAACCACCTACAAGAAAAGGGCTATCACAGAGAAGCAAGGTCCCTTCATTGCTTTGTTACTTTTTAATGTATTCCCCATTTGCCTTATTCCCCTATAGCTTGGTATTGTTGATTTTAATTCAATACATAAACACAAAATATCAAAATGGGATTTATAAAACTGAAAAAAGAAGACACCAAACAATACTCATGGTGACTAACATAACTTCCGATGCCTTGCTAGTTTGTCTCTATAAGAGATGATTGATTACATTTTACTAAAAAGAAAAATCTTCTTATTGGTATCAGGCTCGCCTATTTAAATGCGTGTGAGAGGATAGGCATAGTCAAGGGGATAGAGCTTGGTAGCTGTGGTAGATTGCACTTAGTCTCCATCAACTCTTTTTCTTGAGCAGCAGAGGCTAGAAACCTAAGAACTGTATTTCCCAGATTCCCTTACAGCTAGAGTTTTAGACGTGATTTACTTTCTGTGAACCATGAGAGGTTTTTTCCAAAGCTGAAGTGAGACAAGGCCAGATGCGAGTTTTCATTTTTTTGTTATTATTTGTGTGTGTGTGTGTGTGTGTGTGTGTGTGTGTGTGTGTGTGTCTTCGTGTGCCTTTGGAGGCCAAAAGATGGCATTTGATCCCTTGGAGTTGGAGTTAAAGGTGGTTGTGGGCTGCCACACGCTAGGTGCTGGTAACTGAACTCTAGTCCTCTGAAAGACGAGAAAGTGTTCTTATCTGCTTAGCCATCTCTCAGCTCCATAGGTGATTTTCAGTTGCCATTTCCTTCTAACGGCACAGCAGGGGATGCACTGGGTCCACAATGGCATCACTTATGACCATGAGTCACAAGTGCAGAATCCCGACCACACAATGATGTTGATGCAAATCCTAGCTACTGATTTCTAGCTTTTAGAATCAACCTATAAATAATATATCAAAGGGAACAGTTTAAAGACTTTGAGAGTATAAATATGACAGAAACTGGCGCCAGCTTCTGGGCCCTAGCTCTGCCTGTAGTCCCAGAGACAGCAGCCACTGGAGACATTCAGCAGAGGTGACATCTTCCCTGTGCCCTCAGTGTGCCAGTCCCCAGGTCCCAGCTCTGCTGCAGTTCCAGAGGGGGCAGCCATTGGGGACTACCAGCTATGGTGAGGTCTGCCCCATAACCTCCACGCACCAATTCCTGGGTCCTAGCTTTGCTTGAAATCCCAGAGATGGCAGCCATCAGGGACTACCAGGGACCTTCAAGTCTGCCAACACTTTTGACAACCAGATGACTAAAGAACAATGTAAGGACACACTCAACAAAACTCAGGGCAATACAGTGCCACTAGAACACAGCTATCTTACTACAGCAAGCCCCGGATATCCTAACACACCTGAAGCACAGGAAAATGACCTTAAATCTAATCTTATGAAGATGATAGCGGCCTTTAAACAGGAAATGAATAAATCCCTCAAAGAAATGCAGTTAAATACAATCAAATGGGTGAAGGAAAAGAATAAGTCCCTTAAAGAAATACAGGAAAATACAAGCAAACAAGAGAAGAAAATGAATAAAACTGTTCAAGACCTGAAAAAAAAGAAATAGAAGCAATAAAGAAAACGAAAATGGAGGAAATTCTGGAGATGGAAAACCTAGGAAAGAGAATTGGGACTACAGACACAAGCATCACCAACCCAATAGACTACAAGAGATGGAAGTGAGAATTTCAGGCATAGAAGATACAAAAGAAGAAATTGACACATCCATCAAAGAAAACACTAAATCTAAAAAGTTTCTAATTCAAAACATCCAAAAAACTTGGGACACCATAAAAGACCAAACCTAAGAGTAATAGGAATAGAAGAAGATTCCTAGCTCAAAGGCCCAGAAAATATCTTCAACAAAATCACAGAAGAAAATTTCCCTAACCTAAAAAAAGAGATACCTATAAATGTACAAGAACCCTACAGAACACCAAATAAATTGGACCAAAAAAGAAAATTCTCCCTCCACATAATCAAAACATTAAATGTACAGAGCAAAGAATATTAAAAGGCATAGGGATAGGGCCAAGTAACATATAAAGGCAGACCTATTAGAATTGCACCAGCCTTCTCAATGGAGATTTTAAAACCAAGAAGAACCTGGGCAGATGCCTTGCAGACCCTAAGAGACCACAGATGTTAGCCCAGGCTACTATACCCAGCACAACTTTCAATCACCATCAGTCAAGAAAATGAGATATTTTATGACAAAAAAAAATTTAACAATATTTTTCCACTAACCCAGCCCTACAGAGAATACTGAAAGGAAAACACCAACACAAGGGTAACTATACCCAAGAAAACCCAGGAAATAAGTAATTTCACCTGAGCAAAACCAAAAGAAGGGAAGCACACACACACACACTACCAATATCAAAATTACAGGAGTCAACAATCATTGGTAATTAATGTCTATCAACATCAATGGACTCAATTCCCCAATAAAAAGACACAGGCTAACAGAAAGGATATGAAAACAGGATCCATCATTCTGCTACATACGAGAAAAACACCTCAGCAACAAAGATAGACATTATGCCTGAATAAAGGGCTGAAAATAGGTTTTCCAAGCAAATGTATCCAAGAAACAAGCAGGAGTAACTATTTTAATATCTGATAAAATAGACTTTCAAGAAAAAGTAATCAGAAGAGATGGGAAAGGGCACTTCATACTCATCAAAGGAAAAATCCACCAAAATGACTACTCAGTTCTAAACATCTATGCCCCAAATGCAAGGTCAATCACATTCATAAAAGAAGCATTACTAAAGCCTAAATCACACAGTGAATGCCACACATTAATAGTGGGAGATTTCAACACCCCACTCTCACCAATGGACAGGTCAAAGAGACAGAAACTAAACAGAAAAATACTGAAACTAACCAACATTATGAATCAAATGGACCTAACAGATATCTAAGGAACATTTCACCCAAACACAAAGAGTATACCTTCTTCTCAGCACCTCATGGAACCTTCTCCAAAAGTGACCATATACTCAGTCACAAAGCAAGCCTCAATGGATAAAAAAGGAATGAAGTAATGCCTCATATCTTATCAGATCACCATGGATCAAAGCTGGAACTCAACATCAACAGAAACAACAGAAAGCCTACAAACTCATAGAAACTCTGTACTCGATGACCACTAGGTCAGGGGGAAAAAACAGGAAGGGGGAGGGAGGGAGGGAAGGAGAGAGGGAGAGAGAGAGAGAGAGAGAGAGAGAGAGAGAGAGAGAGAGAGAGAGAGAGAGAGAAATTAAAGACTTTCCAGAATTCAATGAAAATGAAGGTACAGCAATACCCAATGGAACACAATGAAAGCAGTGCTAAGAGGAAAATTCGTAGCACTAAGAACCTTCATAAAGAAATTAGAAAGCTTCACATTAGCAACTTATCAACACATCTAAAACCTTTTGAACAATCCACCAAGAGGGATAGACAGCAGGAAATAATTAAACTCAGGCTGAAATCAGTAACTTAGAAACAATGAGAACAATACAAAGAAATAATGAAACTAAAAGCTGATTCTTTGAGAAAATCAACCAGATAAACAAACCCTAAGCCAAACTAACTAAAAGGCAGAGAGATGATATCCAAATTAACAAAATCAAAAATAAAGGGGAAGACATGACAACAGATACCGAGAAAATCAAAAGAATCATTGGGTCTTCCTTCAAAAGTTTATCCTCCACAAAACTGAAAAATCTAAATGAAAAGGACAATTTCCTTGGTAGATTCTATTTACCAAAGTTAAATCAAGATCAGGTTAACAACCGAAATAGTCCTGTAATCCCTAAGGAACTAGAGGCAGTCATTAAAAGTCTCCCAACACCCCCCCCCAAAAAAAAGACCAAAGCCAGATGTTTTCAGTACAGCATTCTACCAGATTTTCAAACTATGCCACAAAATAGAAACTATGAAGCTACAGTCACCTTGATACCTAAACCACACAAAGATTAACCAAAAAAGAGAAGTTCAGACCAATATCCCTCATAAACATTGATGCAAAAATACTCAATTAAATACTTGCAAACCGAATCCAAGAACACATTCTAAACATGACCTACCATAATTAAGTAGACTTAATTCTAGGAATGCAGAGATGGTTCGACACACAAAAATATCCATCAATGCAATTCACCATATAAACAAACTGAAAGGAAAAAAAAAAAACATATGATAATCTCATTAGATGCTGAAAAAGCCTTTGACAAAATCCAACACCCCTTCATGATAAAAGTCTTGGAGAGATCAGGGATACAAGGCCCACGCCTAAACATAATAAAGGCGATATACAGCAAGCCTATTGCAAACATAAAATTAAATGGAAAGAAACTTAAAGTAATTCCACTGAAATCAGGGACAAGACAAGGCTGTCCACTCTCTCCATATCTCTTCAACAAAGTACTTGAAGTCCTAGCTAGAGCAATAAGACAGCTAAAGGAGATCAAGGGGATACAAATTGGAAAGGAAAAAGTCAAAATATAGCTTTTTGCCAATGATATGATAGTATACTTAAGTGATCCCAAAAATTCTACCAGAGAAACAGCCAACAAACACGTTCAGCAAAGTGGCTGGATACAAAATTAGCTCAGAAAAAAAAAATCTTTATACAAATGATAAACAGGCTGAGGAAGAAATAAGGGGTAACAACACTCTTCACAATAGCCAGAAATAATATAAAACATATTGGTGCAACTCTAACCAACCAAGTGAAAGAGCTGTATGACAAGAACTTCAAGTCTCTAAAGAAAGAAATCGGAGAAGATATCAGAAGGATTAACAGAGTAAAAATGGTCATCTTACCAAAAGCAATCTACAGATTCAATGCAATTCTCATCAAAATTCCAACACAATTCTTTCAGACCTTGAAGAACAATTAATTCTCAACTTCTTATGGACAGATAAAAAACCCAGGATAGTGAAAGCAATCCTGTACAATAAAAGAACTTCTGGAGGTATTACCATCCCTGATTTCAAGTTGTGCTACAAAGCAATAGTAATAAAAACCACATGGTATTGGCATTAAAAGAGACAGGTTGATCAATGGAATCGAGGACACAGAAATAAACTCACACACCTACAGACACCTAATTTCTGACAAAGAATCCAAGACTACAAAATTGGAAAATAAAAGCATCTTCAACAAATGGTGCTGGTCTAACAGGATGTTTGCATGTGAAAGAATGCAAATAGATCCATATGTATCACCCCACACAAAACTCAAGTCCAAGTGGATCAAAGACCTCCACACAAAACCAGATACACTAAATCTAATAGAAGAGAAAGAGAGGAGTACCTGGAACTCATTGACACAGGAGACAACTTCTTGAACAGAACACCAACAGCTCAGGCACTAAGATCAACAATTAATAAATGGGACCTCATGAAACCGAAAAACTTCTGTAACACAAAGGACAATAGGTCAATAGAACGAAACAGCAGCCTACAGATTGGGAAAAGATCTTCACCAACCCTACATATGACAGAGGGCTAGTATCAAAAATATATAAAGAACTCAAGAAATTAAAAACCAACAAACCAATAATAATCCAATTTAAAAATGGAGTACAGAGCTAAACAGACAATTCTCAACAGAGGAATCTCGTATGGCTGAGAAGCACTTAAAAAAATGCTCAACACCCTTAGTCATCAGGGGGATGACAAATCAGAACAACTCTGAGGTTCCACCTTATACCCATCAAAATGGCTAACATCAAAAACTCAAGCAACAGAACATGCTGGTAAGGGCATGGAGCAAGGGGAACAGTCCTCCATTGCTGGTGGGAATGCAAACTTCTACAGCCACTTTTGAAATCAATTTGGTGCTTTCTCAAAAAAACGGAAATAGTTCTATCTCAAGATCCAGCTATACCACTCCTGGACATATATACCCAAAACATGCTCCACCATACCGAAAGGACTATGTTCATAGCGGCTTTGTTCATAATCGCCAGAAACTGGAAATAACCCAGATATCCCTCAATGGAAGAATGGGATAAAGAAAATGTGGTACATATCCACAATGGAATGCTACTCAGCTATTAAAAACAAGAAAATCATAAGGTTTGCAGGCAAATGGATCAAACTAGAAAATATCATCCTGAGTGTAGTAACCCAGACCCAGAAAGACACACACGGTGTGTACTCACTTATAGTGGATATAAGCCATATAGTAAAGAATAATCATAGTACAATCCACAGACCCAAGGGAGCTTAGTAACAAGGAGGTCCCAAGGAAGACTGCTTGAACCCACCCAGAAAGGAAATTCTGGGAATACAGCAGAAGTGGATAAAGTGTGGGAATTGGTGGGAGAGGGTGTGGGAAGAGGACCAAGGGTGGGGATCAGATGCAGGGAGAGCAGGAATGGGAAGTGAGAGGGCTGGGAGAAAGAAGGGAAACCAGGGGGGCATCATCTCTGGGACAAACTGGAGACCTGTAAGAGGAGGGGCCTAGGAGGATATGGGGGGTGACTCTAAGCTGAGACTCTAGTAGAGGGGAACATAGAGACTAAAGTAGCCACCTCAGAGCCAGGCAGGATTTCCAATGAAGGGAAGGGGACACCAACCCACCCACAAAACCTTCACTCCAAAATTTATCCTACCAACAAGAAATACAAGAATAAAGATGGAGCAGAGATTGAGGGGATGAGCAACAAATGACTGCCCCAACCTGAGACCCACCTCATAAAAGAGAGCCAACCCCTGACACTCTGCTATGCTTGCAGACAAGAGCCTAGCATAACTGTCCTCTGAGAGGCCCCACCCAGCAGCAGATTGAAACCGATGCTGAGACCCATAGCCAAACATTACACTGAGCTCAGGGAGTCTTGTGGAAGAGTAGAAAGACCCACAGAGGAGAAGAACTCCACACACACACAAACACACACAAACACACACACACACACACACACACACAAGACAGAGTCAACTAACTTAGGCCCACATGGGCTTGCAGAGACTGAAGAGACCAACCAAAGAGCAGGCATGGACGAAACCTAGATCCCCGATCCATACGTACCTGATGGACAACTTGGTCTTCATGTGGGTCTCCTAGTAAGTGTAGTGGGTGCTGTCTCTGACACGGACTCTGTTGCCTGCTTTTAGATCACTTGCCTCTAGCTAGACTGTCTTGTCTGGTCTCAGCAGAACAGGATGTGCTTAGTCCTGATGTGACTGGATGTGCCCAGGTGGGTTGGTAAGTGGGTGGGCTTCCTTTTTTTCTGAGGAGAAGGGGAAGGGGAGGAAGGGCGGAAGAGGGTGGGAGGAAAGGAGGGAGGGGTGCATTCGGGATGTAAAGTGAATAAATAAATTTTAAAAATAAAAAAATATATGGTAGAAACTGATAACTTCTAACTACCACCTCCTCCTCCTCCTCCTCCTTTCTTCTCCTCCTCCTCCTCCATTCTTCTCCTCTTCCTCCTCCTCTTCTTCTTGATCAGTAAACAGACCACATAGCCCATGTTCCCTTGCAGTAGTGTAGCCATGTCACTGAACCCTAGCCAGAGTTGAGTGAAGTGACAAGACTGGCCCACAGCCCTCTCCTCTGGACAATTGTTCCTATTCTCCTGCCTTTCCCTCTGGAGGAGGCTCATGAGGATCATGGAGACCACATTGATTTGTGGTGGAGTTCAGAAAGCTTCTATCAGGTGAAATCCATGGACAACCTAATGAGCAATCCACTCCCCAGGGCTGTTTTGTGAGCAATCAATAACTGTGTGTTGTTTGTAATGTATTCCTTTGAGCATCTGTTGTTACTCTAACAAATATGGCAAGCGAAAGCACTCTTTAAAAATTGGATGTGAAAAGGGAGAAAGCAAGCAAAGGGAATGGGCCTGACTTATTATCCTCAGCTTACAAAATGGAGACCCAAGGTGTATTCTTATAAATTCTATGCCAAGAAATAAAAACCCTTTACATACAGTCCTACAACAAACAGGAAAATGGAAAGTAGTCATATCTGTAGGATGTTGTGCTGGCTAGGTTTATTACTTTGACACAAGCTAGAGCTATTTTGGAAGAAGGAAACTTGAGAGTGTATAAAATGTCCCCACTCTATTTGGCTTGTAGGCAAGCCCTTGATGCATTTTTCTTGCTTGATGATTTACGTAGGAGGGCCCAGCCCACTGTGGGCAGTGTCAGCCCTAGGCAGGCAGTCCTGTGTGCTATAAGAAAGCAGGCTGGGCAAGCCATGAGAAGCCAGCCAGTAAGCAGCACTCCTCCATGGCCTCTGCATCAGTTCCTGCCTCCAGCTTCCTGCCCTGCTTCAGTTCCTGCCCTGACTTCCTTAAGTGCTGGACTCAAACCTGAAAGTATAAGTAAAACAACAAATGATTTAATTCTCACACATTATAGCTGGAAAAAAAAAACTACTGACTAATCTCTAACTCTAACCATCAAGAAACAGGACTATAGTGTGGAAAGGGGAATCTCAAACAAAACTTGAAGTCAGAATATGCAAAGTTTCCTCTAGGCAATGGACACTAAGAGGCCCACAGTCAACTGGGGCCTCCTACATCAAGTTTTAAACAATTATATTCTAAATGAGAGAAGAAAAAGAGACCTAAAAAGGATAAAATTTCTAAATTTTACTCAGACTGATAAAATATTGGCACAATTAGAACACGGTAAGTTATATATCTATAATGTAATTTTTTAAACACATTTTTAAAAAGCAAGATCTGAGTAAGGACAACAATAGACATGCTAATATGGAAGGGAAAAGTCTCATGGGGGTCCAACCCTAGGCAGAGAACTACAGGCAACTAAAGAATGCTTAAAGCCAGAGAAATAGTCTTCTCCAGGAAAGAGCACCTCAGTTGATTATCCAATTCCAAGCAGTCAGTCCTGAAATCACATACATACAAGTATCGTTGTACACACTGAGCAGGTTGTATTTAATCTTTTATGTACATAGAAGTGTGTGTGTGTGTGTGTGTGTGTGTGTGTGTGTGTGTGTGTGTGTGTGTGTGTGGCATTACAATAGTTAAAGAAAAGAAGGTCAGAGAGACCTCTTTTTGAGAGAGAGAAAAGGGGGTACATAGGAGAAAGGAGGAAAGATGCAATTATATTTTAATTTCAAAAATTAAAAATTAAGATCTTTATTTTTTTTATTTTGTTATGTGTATGGATATTTTTTTTTTCCAGCATGTATGTCTGTGCACCATGTGGCATCTGTCTTTCTGGATCTGGGTTACCTCACTTAATATGATCTTTTCTAATTCCATCAGTTACCTAAAAGAGGCCAGAAGAAGGCATCTGATCCCCTGGAATTAGAGTTAGAGATGGTTGTGAGATGTCCTGTGGGTACTGGAGTTTGGACCCTGGTCCTCTGGAAAAATGGCCAGTGGTTTTAGCCACTGAATCATCTCTCCCCTTCTTGTACCACCCCCCCAAAATCTAACTGACAATTAGAAAAATTTACATGACAATTCTGAAAATACTTTCTTGAACAACAAAAGAGTACCCACAGGGTCTTCGGCTCTCACAAGGCCACTCAGGCTTGTTCTCCAGGTTTGTTTCAGCTGTGCAGACACTCAACGCCACTGGAGCCGTGGTCCAAGGAGGCCCGACTACTGTGCTGTACCAACAGAACTTGACATCATGTACATTCTACAGATATGCAGAATGAGAGGGTTATTGAGTCGTTGGAGGTTTCCACCAAGATTTTTTTAAAGAAAAGCCCACGAGACCAGATAAAGTGGAGTAGTGTTAGATTCCCTGCAGGGAGTCCTGAAGAAAGACAGCCATACATAGGAGTAGGAAGATGGCTCAGCAATTAAGAGCACTTGCTGCTCTTGCGGAGGACCTAGATTCGATTCTCAGCACCCTCATGGTGTCTCACAGCCACCAATAACTCCAGATCTGGGGTCCTAAAGCCATCTTGTGAGTTCTATAAGCACCAGGCAGACACATGGTACATACATATGGATGCAGGCAAAACACTTGTGTCCGTAAAATAGCAATAAGTCATTTTAAGGGACGTGTTACTCTCCTGATCTCTGAAGTCACTCCGAGTTATATACTCACATCTGAACATTTGGCTCTAGGACACTCAGGTTAGCAAGAATATGTGACATTTGTCTTTCTGGGCCTGGGTAACCTCACTCAAAATGATCTTTTCTAGTTCCATCTGGTTACCTGCAAATTTCATGACTTTATTTTTCTTTACAGCTAGGTAGTATTCCATAGCGTATGCGAACCACATTCCCACTCTCCATCCATTAGTTGAAGAACATTTAAGATGTTTCCATTTCCTAGCAACTGTGAACACAGCAGCAATGAACATAGCTGTGGAATGGGATATTGAGGACGTTGTGTATATGTTAAAGAAATGCTACAGCTGGGTCATAGGGTAGAATCATTTTTAGCCTTTTAAGCACTTTCCACACTGATTTCCAGAGTGCCTGGACCAGTTTGCCACCCCACCAAGAGTGGATGAGGGTTCCCTCTCCCCCGCCCCCTCTGTAGCACATGTCAGATGTTTTACCAATCTTTGCCATTCCGACTGGAGTAAAATCTCAAGAGTTGTTTTTGGTTAACATTTCTCTAGTTCCCAGGGATAATGATCATGTTTTCAGGTGTTTCTTAGCCACTCTATTTGGTTTTCGTTTTATTTTCAAGACAGGGTTTCTATGTGTAGTTCTTGGTTGGCCTCAAACTCTGAGATTTGTCTGCCTCTGCTTCCTCAGTGCTGGGATTCAAGATGTGTGCTGCCATGCCTGGCCGCCACTTTAACTTCTTCAGTAACTTGAGAAGTTAGAAAAGTAAAAAGGGACCATTGTGGGAGGGGAGGTCAGCAACAGAGAAGGGAATAGTAGGTTACAAGTGATTCAAAGGGAAAAATGGACAAAACAAGACAGCTTTAATTAGGGAGGAAAATAGAAACACAGAAGAAGGAGGAAGGTAGAATGACAATAAGGATGTCAGAAATAAAAAGTCGTACTATTAACTACCTAAAGATGCCAATAGTGCATCTAAGTCTGTATATACATATATACGGATAGTGAAAATTTCCCATCTAAGCTAACAATGCACCCACAAAAGCCATAAACCATCTAACAGCAGCCAAAACAGCAGTCATGAAAAGCCTCCTTTGAGTTGTTGGGAAAAGTTGTCCAAAAGACCCCCAAACTTCATAGGCTACTGCTGATGTCCTTGGTTGTCCTCCGGAAGTGGAAGGCGAAGATGCCCTGCTGCTGAAGACTCCTTGTGTTTTGGAACATAGGACTCAGAGACCCTTGCCGGACCTGACCTGCAAGCTGCCTCCCCGAAAACTAGCTTTTGCAGTACCAGAAGGCTCTGCGCAAGCTCCCAAGGGAAGGAAGGAAACAAAAACTTACCCAAAGCTGGGCGGTGGTGGCATACGCAACTCAACTCGGGAGGGAAAAGAGGATGAATCTCTGAGTTCAAGGCCAGCCTGGTCTACAGGGTGAGTTCAAAAACAGCCAGGGATGCACAGGGAAACTCTTCCTTGAAAAAAAAAAAAATCCTACCCAGCCATGATACCTGACCACCTCAGCCACCATGGCATAATAGCCCTGAGTTTTAATAGTAGCACCAATTAGTTGATGAGAAAAGATTAAAGAGCGGTTAAGAGAGAACCCAGGGGTGCTGAGAACCTGAGGGAGAATCGACAACAGCTGGAACACTGCATGCCCCCCTATGACAAGGGACATCTTTGTTCTTGGTCCCTCTTCTCTGACTCCTGCATTGAAGGTGAAGGGTATGGGCTATATGCCCTATTCATCTCACATCCTGGGATGCCGCCACAGGATTGGCTCATGCCTGGAGCCAGCATGTGCCCTTTGCTGCTCTTGTTGGTTGCCTGTGACCCTGAGTATATCTGGAGAAAACTACACGTATTGTGGTGAGCCATAAAGGCGCCGTCTCTGCAAGCACTACCCTCTGCTCCTAGATGCTGGACCTAAGAGGGAGCCTGAGCCATACAATCACAGGAGCTTATTTGATCTTCTGACTTCTGAGTTGCAGTAGCAAGCTATTGGCACAAGGGGGCACTGTCCCCTTTCCCACGCCTCTAGAGGTCTGAAAACTGGTTCCTTTCAAGTCTTACACTTAAGTGCAAGGGAGGAGGAGGACAAGGCTTGCTCTGCTTTCCTAAAAGGAGGGCATCCCCCTGTGACTGGATAGTAAGCCCCTTCTGGGTGGCTGGTGGACTCGGGATCTAGGATGGGACTTGCATGAGCTTCCTCCCTAGCTTCTCCTTCCCTGGGCATCCCGTTGACTGCCCAGCTGCCGAACCCAGAGCGAGCCTGAGACCTTCCAGACCCTGGCAGGTAGCATGCTGGTCCCCCGGCACCACCTTGGACGTTCTTTCGGACGCTGCTTCCAAGGTCTTGTTTTCTTGTACAGCTCAACCCCAGGCCTTGAATTCTTCCCAAGTGCACCCTAGAGACCGGGACCAACCCTGTCAACCTCCTGGTGGTCACTCTAGGATTCCTTGCCCCCAATCTGTGGCCCAGCCGAGGCTTCAGTCAGAAGCCCTGCTTTGCAAGGAAACAAGGTGGTCAACGAGACTTCACAAGCCCCGAGTCTCCTCTGAGCCCTGTCCTTGCTACCCGGCCCCTCTCTCCTATTCACACTCCTCTGAGCCCACAGAAAATGTACCTTCTCAACTTCAGACCGTCAGCACGTTCTGCCTCCCTTCCATCCATGACTCTCTAGATATACCCAAGGCTTTTGGAAGCATGCAGATCAGAGTTCAAATCCCTCTGCCAGCCCATTAACAGAATTGTTGCCTGCTGTCTAGGCCTTCATCTCTGAACTGAAAGGAGAATGTCCACTTTAGGGAGGTCATATATGAGATCCTATGAGTGTAAAATAAAGCCTGGCATGTTGTAGAAAATCAATAAAAGCCCCACACACACTTCCCAGCACACCACATACAAACCCAAGCAAGATATTTCCATCACACCCTTGGAGCTCAGTCCACTCATTATGGCTAGTCCAATTTTAAATTTAAATTTTTATTTTTTTTCTTCACAATTTATTCATTATGTATCCCAAATGAAGCCCCCTCCCTTAACTCCCACAGTCCCACCCTTCTTCCCTCTTCCCCTAATCCCCTGAAAGGGAAAGTTCTCCACTATTGCCCATCTACCCATAGCTTATTAAGTCTCACCAAAACTTCCTGGATCCTCTTCGTCTGTCGTCTGGCAAGACTGCATCATCAGGAATGAGTGATCAAGGAGCAGTCAACTGAGTTCATGATAGAGGCAGCCCCTGCTCCTCTCACTCAGAGATCCACATAGAGACAGAGCCACCAATCGGCCACATCTGAGCAGGGGGTCTAGGTCCTCTCCATGCATGGTCCTCCAAGCATCAGTCTCTGCAGGAACCTCTGGGCTCAGATCTTCTAGTTTTGTTGGTCTCCTTGTGGGGCTCCTGTCCCCTCCATGTCCCTCTATTCCCACCCCTTTCTTCCTCCATAAGACTCCCTGCACTCTGCCCAAAGATTGGCCAGGAGTCTCGGCATCTGCTTCCATCCCGTTTACAGATAGGAACGCTGAGCCACAGAGAAGTCAAATACCTCGGAAGACCTGAGGGAGGATGTGCAGATGGAGCTGAGCCTGGAGACAGAGAAGACATTGAAAGGTGTCACTACAGGGTGAAGCAGAGAGCTAGATGCCTGGACCCCGGTGTGTGTTTACAGCCACTGCCTCTGTGGTAGAACACTGTTGTGCCTTTGGGGGCGGGGGCATGTTTGGTTTCTTTCATATCCTGCTTCATCTTCATAGAGACTTGGACAGCTTGGCAACAGCAGAGGCCTGGCAGTTGTTGGAGCGGGATATCAAGAATAGCGAAGGATGGTTCCCACTTTCTTCTTTGGGTGCCAGTGATTTGGAAATGCAAGAATAAAGCAGGCATGGAGACCTCCACTCCAGACCACCAGAAGGGCACTCATAGGAGAAGGAGGTGGGGAGGGAGGAGCAGGGCCTTAGGCGTCAAATCACGCGAAGGCTCCAGTGAAACCCATCACTACTACGGTCTGCCTTAGGGGAGTCATGCCCTGCCCTGGTAGCTTGATGGAGAGGGGCGACAGTAGGTTGACTACAGGAGGATGGACAGACAGACTTTGCATGTCCAGGAAGGGAACTCACAGTACAGGCAGTGCTGGGCTATGTACGGGGAAGTGCCAGAGATGACAACCAAGCCACGCTTGGCCCCACAGCACACACACGTCATTAACTAACGGTAAAGAGAACATATGTGCCCCAGCACTGACTGCCCATCCAGAGCCCTTCCTACTGAGCTGCAGTTAGGGGTCCTCACTGACCCCTGCCACTACTGACCACCCTAAGTGGACTCCAGTCCAGCCTCGGTCAGGTTGACCACGGAAGCTTAACAGGCTCCATCTGGGACTGGAACTACAAAGTGAGGCCACCGGGTCTCTGTCCTTCACACTTACACATACGCAAGAGGGCTCAAGCATGCACGGAGTTTTTAAAGAAAATCCTGTATCTATGTATCCAACTAGTCTCAGCTTCCAGCCCGTTAGTTAATGACGTGTGTGTGCTGTGGGGTCGGGGGACTCGTTCAGCAACTGCCGCTTTTACTTCCTCTTGGAAGAGCCGCAACTTCCTAGCTAGCCACTGGAGGGCGCCTTCGGGTCACGAAAATGCTGTAAAATGTTGACAGCTGTGCACTTAAGGGCATGAAGGAGAAAGGGACCTCAGATTCTGAGCTCCATCTGAGCACTCCGGTGTCCTCTTGTGGTTCTCTGCACTCTAAAAGCCATCCCTGAAGATCCCTGGAAAGGGACGGCCTCCACCCTCCACTCTCAGCGGCTGCGGCGAGGAGCTGGTCTTCCAGGGCGGACTGAGGAAGGTTGCCTGGGAGACCCAGGGGACGAGTGAATGGGAAACACGGACCAGACTCAAGAGACTGAGGTGGGAGATGCAGGCAGGAAGTGAAAGATGGAGGTGCTGGCAAGGGGAGACAGGGAGGAGCAGGAGTGGGAGTGGGAATTTGCCAGCCCTTCCTACAGGCCCCAGGCCTCCATCTTGATAAAGACCAGCACCCCTTCTCTAGCGTCTTCTTGGCTGGCTTAATTTACCACCTCTCAAATCCAGGCTAGGATCCTGGGTTAGAAGAGGCACGGAGGAAACGGAGATGAGGAAGGGCAGTCAGGTGGCCACCAAGTACACACAAAGCCCCAAGGTCCCCTGGAATTATGCCACACACTGTCACAAGGCTGTACCTGCTCTTCACCTCCTTGTCTCTGTAGCAACAGAGCTCTGCTGTTTCTAGCCTCGGGGACTGGCACTGAGAAACAGCCTGTCCTTCCTGGCACCTCCCGCTACTACCACAATAGGAAGGGTCCAGGTGAGGAACAGCAGTTCCTACAGCCACCCAAGGTAGACAGATCTCAAAGGTGAAACCCCCTCCTCCCCACTCCTGCCTTCCTTCCCACTGATGCTCAGGTGGTCAACTGGAAGCGAAGGGACACGCTGTTAAGAAACTCTGATAAGCAGCCAGGCTGTGACTGGGAGAGCCTGCTGGGCTCCTGGACTCGGCTCCCACGCAGCCTCAGCTGGTACCCAGTTCTGTGTGCATGAGAGGCTTCTCCGAGACACACACACCTGGCCTCCTCACCCACCACTCCTCTGCTCCATTGTCACTCTGTCCCCGAGGAAAGACAAAGATGGCCTCTATGAGGCCAGATGCAAGAACCTACCCTCAGAGAGCATTCAACTCCACTAAAGGTAGGCCTGGGCCTTGCCTTTTATAGAGAAACTCCTCAGATCCTCCTTCCCCACCCACGCTACCCCTAACCCCACTCTTACCCTCTAAGATGCTCTGGGCTGCCCTCCTCCCCTCTGAGGCCTCTGTCTCCTTCACAGGACCCTCCGGGCCTTTCTTCTAACACCAGGTTCCCCTGTTTCTGGCTTTTGCTCACTGGCTTTTACTCTACAGTACCTGGATATGAGGGTACCTCACCACCCACAAATACAGAACCCTGCCTTCTCCATCCCTGTCTTCTTTTCTTCCTTCCTTCCCTTCCTTTTCTTTTTCTTTTTTTCTTTTTTTTTTTTTCTTGTATACCCCCAGGCTGGCCTCCAACTCACAGTTATCCTCCTGCCTCAGCTTCCTGTGTGCTAGTATTATATGAATGAACTACCATGAATGGCTTGCTCAACGTCTCAGCAAAGAGACGTCTATTCTTTTCCACAAAGAATAACCCTCCCTACTGAGCCAGCAAGAACCTCAACAACCTGGGGCATCAGCAGAGCCACAGCTTCCAGACAGGCACATCTGGTCTTCCAGATGTTACCCCTGAGGTGTCCATCATCTCTCATTCAGGATGGGCCTATGGGTTTGGCCACTCTGCAGCTCTTCAACAACCCATGAACACTGGAGCACCTCTGGTATTCCTGTTCTCAATGTTCAAGGTAGCTACCTCCTGCTCCTGGGGTTTGGTGGCCTCTGTGGCTATGGTGGCTTGATCCTGCCACCAGCCCAGGGCTTTTCTCTTATAGATCCAACTAGAGTCTGATACTTGTCCTTGATGAGTTTGTGCTTCATCCAGAGGGGTTGGCCAGGGTGGCCCTGGCCATGGGCATGGTCTCTGGGGACTTCAAGTTGAGTTCTTCCACAAACAAAGCAACCATTGCGGGAAGAAGCCACCATTCAAACAGGGTCTGGTAATGCCTCAGTCTCACCTCCAGCCTGGACCCCCTAAATGCAGTCCTGACCCAGCTCTAGGAGTCTCCCTTCCCTCCTACAACCTCAGGGCTGCTGCCACCCCTCCTCCAGGGTGATCAGTGCACACATATCCATATTCCCAGGTTCTCCTTCCCACACCCTATCTTTAAAAAAAAAAATGCTTTAAAAGGCTTAGAGACTTAACTCAGTAGTAGAGGGCTTGCCTGACATGCTCAAGGTCCTCTACCAGTAACACAGAAAAACAAACAAAAATCCAAAACCACTAAAATAACATCACTTTAATATCCCATTAGAGTATCAGTTTGCCTCCTATAACCAGAAGATCAATGTGGTTGTCAGCTCTGTGCTCACTCTGTAGCCCAGGCTGGCCTGGAGCTTTCCGTTCTTCAGCTTCAGCCTCCTGACCTGCAGACACTGTCACTCCAGCTGACTGGAATGCCAGTGACTTCATTTCCCTTAGCTTCCCTTTCCTTAGCTGTGGGCGGTGTGGCGAACACAATGACATTCAATAGAGCCCCCACCACATCTACCGTAGCCTTGGGGTTCAAGAGAGGCCGACGTGGACAACCCAGTCATCTTTGCCAGTGGCAAGATGGTCCTACCGCCACCTCAACTCAAGACCTTCAAACACATCTTTGCTATTACCGTGAATGCTCACCCTTCAACTAGTGACTAAGCCTCCTCGACCGTTCCCCTGCAACTCTCTTGCCCACACTAACCTGGAAGGCATTTGTGGGAGGCCCAAGAAGCTCTGGACCCTCCCCCAGCCTCTGCCCCCTGGGGAGCCTGGGGCTGTGCAGATTCAAAAAGACCCATAAAGTCCTGAGTGAACGTAACTTGTTGACACGGGCCTGGCCATGTCAAGGACCAATGCCTCAAACCCGTGGGAAATGGGTGGAGCCTTCCTCTGGTCCAGTTCAGAATGGCAGAGCTTTCATCCGGCCCCAGTAGAGGCAGTCACAAACAACGGGCCAGTGTGTTGAAAAACAAAACAAACAAACAAATTTAAAAAAGCAAGTGCAGCTTCCTTGGTCCTAACCTCCACAGCCGGAGACTGCTACCAAGACTAGCCAGCTGCTCCCCTTGTGTGATGCACAGCAAACATGCTGAGGTTCTCAGTGGTCGTGGTGGTTGGGTGCCCTCCGTCAAAACCAGCACCTGGCCCCAACTTTTCTCCACGTGTGTCTGTGTGTCTGTCCTCTCTCCATGCCTCAGTTATGTCTCCAGACCCATGCCCTACGGATCGTGGCAGACATCCATTCCCTGGGCACCTGGAGTGGGCAGGCCATCTGCCAGGCACTGGCCTGAGGCTTCAGGTTCACCACTCATTCTGTGCCCTCAGGGACTTACGAGTCTAATGAGGAGAAAGAAAAGAAGGTCAAATAAAGAAATAACCAGCAGAGATGATAGTTAGTTTTTAAAAATTTTTAATTACTATTATCATGGGTTAAGGTATGTGAGTAAGATGCGTGAATGAGTGTGCTCTAGGCTGTTCCCCTTGAGCACATGGGGAAGCCAGAAAAGTGTGTTAGATGTCTTCCTTTATTGCTGTTCCCTTATCCTTTTAATACCGAGTCCCTCACTGAACGAAACCCCACTATTTTGGCTAGGCTAGCTGGTCAGCAAGCTCCCAGAATCCTCCTGTCTCCACCCCTCAATGCTCGGATTACATGCACACACAACCATGCCCAGCTTTTTATGTAGGGCCTGGGGATTTGAACTCAGATCTTCATGCTTGCTCAACAAGCGCTCTTACCCACTGAACTGTCTCCCCAGGCCTCAGATACGGTTTTACAGGTAAAAAGCATTCTGTTCCAACAGCCACCCTTTACAGGTGCTATATCCTACATTTACCAATATGAAACTAGAAGCACAGGAAGGCCCAGCAGAGAGTAGGAATGGAGGCCTACCTGGCAACACCACAACCTGGGCCTGTAACAGCTGTCCTGTCTTGTCTTCAAGTGAAGGCCACGTTCCAATAAAAAGCTGCAAGCTAGGGAAGGCACATAGCGCCAGCTGCCTCAAGCCTTTCCTGACACCGACGCTTGCCGCTCTCTCCACCTAAAACAACTTATCCACCCAGACAGTTCCTGGACTCTCACTGAGGGACATGCTATGTCATTGGGTCCACCTCTGCTCTCCCCAGACCCACCTGACCCACTTGGAAACTCCAAGCTTCTTCCTCCATGGTGCTTACGGCATCATCGCTACCTAGCTGCTGACTCCTCCAGGTGTGTCCAGCCTGGCCACTGTAAGGTTTCTGTCTGCCGTCTTGCTTTCCTTGTTGCATTCCATCGCACAGTTCTCGAGTGTGAACCTTGATGGCAACGCTGTGTTGTGTGGAAAATTTGGACCCTTCTGTAAGACCCAAAGTGCCACAGCAGGGACAAGCCACCAATGGTGCTTGATGACAAACTCAGTGCCTGCGCACAGTAGGTGCTCAGTAACCAAACAACCATTAAATTGGGAAGAGTGAAGAGGCTGATTTACCCAAAGGTGGCTCTGAAGGCTTTTTTGAATCCGCACAGCCCCAGGCTCCCTCTCTCTCTCCCTGGAAATCTCTCGCCCCACTCAAGGACCTGTACCCAAACCAGCCAGGTCCCCTGGGGAAGGAAGAATGCTGCTGCCATGTTCATTACTGCAAGTGCAGGATAGAGGGAGGACAGGGTCTGGGAAGCCAGGAGGGAGGGAGGGGGCAGAGGCTGGAGGGGCCAGAGCCCGGACATCCTGTCCTGATGATCAAGAGATAATCTGCCAGCCCCCATAAAAGCTGGAGCCATAGAGGCGGCTGTATCACACCCCCCAACCTGTGGTCTGGAGTCTGAGAACCGCTCAAATCAATACCGTTCACTGGTGGGCTGTCTGCGCAGCCTCTTCACTGCCGAGTCTCCCTGAAGGCCACTGAGCTGGTGGAGGGAGCTGGAGGAAGCAGAACCCAGCAAGACCCGGTAGCATGTATTTCTTGGGGTAGACAAAGCCGTAGTAAATGGCAGATCACTTCCATGCTGTGGTCTCGGCCCACGGCTGACACTTAGTGGCAAAGCATACCCATCCTTCAGAGGAGGAAACTGAGGCCCAGGAAAGACAAACACTCTTGAGAGCCCAGCAAAACTACAGCAGCAGGGGGGGGGGGGGGGCTGGCGTGAATATCTCAGGTGCTTTCATTGTACCTACGCAGGCAGGGAATGAAGATATTCTCAGTAGAGACAGGTGAGTCCCTCCCTTCAACACCCAAAGTATTGAGACAATGAACGAATTTGTCCAGGAGTCTCAGGCTTAGGCAGGAGTCTGGAAGCAACCAGAGGGGGAGCATTTCTCCTGCACAGAGGTCTCACTTTCATAGGGTTCTGACAACTAGTCAGGCTGTTGGAAGACTGGAGCAGGAGCAGCAGTGAGGGGTATGGACGGGGCACCTTGTCCACACTGCTCAGCTGTTTCATGTGCGGCCATGACTCTGAGGTCAGACTTGAGATCCCCACATCTCTTGTTTCTTTGAATTGCCAACAAGGCCACTGCTCTTAATCTTATTTGGTCTTTTTCATTGGCCTATTGAGGACAGGTGGCTGGAAACTACTGGAATGTTCCTTTGAAGACTGGAAAAGATAAAAATGGGTCCACCTGTAATCTCGGCACTTGGGAGATGGAGGCAAGAAAATTAACAAGTTCAAGGTCAGGCTTAGCTACATCCCAAGTTCAAGGTTGGCCTTGACTACAATGAGGCCTTGAGGCATAGTAAAACAAACAAATAAATAGGATGAGGTAAGAAGGCAGCGTTTGTTTTCCTGGGCATGAGAGTCAATTCCACAGATCCTGCAAGAGGGGTATGCTTGAGCCGCCTCTGGGCTAGACGGTGGGTACCAAGAGCTGATGCAAGCGCCTCCTTTCTCATGGAGTTTGTCCCAAGGGATACGGAATCGCCACTGGGGTCCTTTCCATGCCTGGAGTGTGTCAAAAATCCTAGCATGTCCACTGAGAAGTAGGAGGGTGGCCTGCAGCCTCAGCAGTGCAGGACCACCTCACACACCCCCACAAACACACCCCTCCATCACCTAGAGTGGAGGTCTTCACAGGCCGCCTGGGCTCTGCAGGGACTGTCACCAGAAAAGTAAAGAAAACTTGACCAGATGCTGCAGGCCGAGGACTTCTTTCTGGCCTCGGCCCCCACCAACCCCCCAGACTCTGCATTTTGGCTACAGAAGACATTGATCTCTGCACCTCCTTCCAAGACCTGCGGCAGGTCACCTGTGACCCCAGCCTCGAGATCTACTGCTCCTGCTGCCTCTTGGGTTAGCAGATCCATGCGGGACAAACCTGTAGAAAGCACGGGTGTGCTCCTGACTAGCATTCCGAAGCCCCACCGAGAGCTTTTCAAGCCATGACAGTCTCTCAGCTGACACCCCAAAGCCTGTCTGCTAGGAGCACAGGTCTGTCACCAACCACAGCCTCTCAGCTAGGCACCCCAAAAGCTGAATACTTAGAGCTGGGACCTCCCAACCTCTCTCGGTTGACAGCATCCTGCTGCCACTTAGGGCCTTCCGTTTCTAGTTTCCCATTGAAATTGTTATTCTCCCATGGCAAACAGATGCCCTCTTTTCTTTCCCTTGTTGTCTATCCATCCCATTCTTAGAAGAGGATGGGACAAGAATCCAGCCAGAGAGAGGACACATTGCTCACTGACCACTTGAGACTGGCCACACAAAGACCTAGGGTGGGACCTATGAGTCAGGACTTTTCAGCTAACCTGAGAACTGGGCACCTGGGCACGGAGTGTGCGTGTGTATGTGTGTGTGTTATATTCTTTCCCTCTACTCTCAGCCCTTTGCCCTCTACCCTCTCCTTGTGACCTTGCTGCATCTTCCAGAACTGGCCTCTGACCATCCCGCCCCCAACTCAGAGCTCCTGCACCCTGAGCCAGTCTGACTGCAGAGACTGGAGGTCACCGCATTCCTGTGCTTCTGAATGACACCATAGCATATCCTCTTGACCTCCTCCATTCCAAGCCCAAGAGCCCAGGTCCCTTCCCTGGGAAGCCAGCCTGACTGTAGCACACGTGTACAACCCTAGATAGGCCCAGTGCTCACCAGAGCTAGTCTATCCCTGAGAGCACTTACGAGGCTTGAGCTAGGAAGGGCCTAGAGGGAAGAGCCACAGGCTGGCTCTGCCACTTTACCCTAGTGTCGTGACTCTGGGCAAGCACCTCAGCCTTTTCACCTGTGAGATGGGCATGAGGACAGGTACACCTGCTCGAGAAAAGGCACTCCTGAGCCTGCCTGTTCAGACCCCAGCCCTCAGTGGCCATTGGTTCTCGCTTTGAGAAGACGAGGTAACTTCTCAGGGCCTTGGTTTCCTGGTGTGTCCCTCAGATGTGGGACACGACACCTGGCAGACAGCAGAAATAGATACACTCTGTCCCCACCAGACACGCTCTGCTTCTCTAGCTGTGTCCCTTGTAGATAAAGTGGGGATCAGAGAGTGGTCTGGGAGCCTGGGGTCCCTGAGCCCCCTTTCCAGGGACTGTGAGAGCAAAAGCATTTCACAACGCTATGAAGCTACTACTTGTCTTTTTCCTCACTCAGGTCCATCAGTCCTTGTTTTATTCTTCAAACTTCTTTTCCAGCTAGGCGTCCAGATGAATAACAGTCATGATGACCAGAAGGACGGTGTGGGGGGGGGGACTGCTGGGGCTACAGGAAGCATCATGAAGACCCTCATATATCTGGTGCCCAGTAGAGACCTCTCTTGCCCAGTGAACACCCCACCCCACCCCCAGCAGAGCCCAAACACAGCTAGACCACAGCCTGGGTTTGTGTTTAAGTTTATCATTTATAAAGCCATACAATGGATCGTGGGAGACCAAGCAGCTGTACAGAGGGGGACAGCGTCCGTGTACATACATTCATATCCAGAACACTTAGCATTACATCAGGGTTTATACAAGGTGGCAGAGGCTATAGGCACAATGATACAAAATATAAAGTATATTTCCATCTATAAATACACAGCAGAGGACTGGGGTCCAGGGAAGGAACTCTGGGTACTAGTTTCCCAGCAGAGGGCCCAGGAGGCAAGGTTGGGATAACCAGGGTGTAAGGAATTTATGTTTGTGTCGAATGAGAGAAGGGAAGAAAGTGAAGAGATACCTCATGCACACCCCAACGTGCTCACGCACATGAGCCAAATGTGGGTCCTCAGGGAGGGCTGGGCTGTAAACACTGACGAGAGGACACGCTGGGTGTGTCGCATGTCAGTGGCCTTGCCGCTGTGAGGATCCCAGGCATGGAAGCCAACTGAGAACCTCCAATTTTTCCAGCCATTTGAGGAGACAGGAGACCACAAGGGGCCTGCTGGGCCTCGTCATCCCACGTGGCTGTCACCTCCAACATCAGCACCAAAACACAACCAATCTGTGGCCCGTCAGGCCTCACCTCCTCGTTCTTCTCATTACCGGGTCACCTGGAACTTGACATCCCTCCATCTACCACCTCCCACCTCGAAGTTCCCGAAAGAGACGAGCAGACCACACACGCACCCATACTTACACACACGCACACACACATCCCGTCACCACTGACCATGGAAACACCTGTCTTGAGATCTTCGGCCAAGGCTTAAGTGCAGGGGTGGCCCTAGCTTTGGGTTCCAAGCTCTTCGGAGACCCAAGGCACGGAGGCAGGAGAGGGCTACTTCCCTTGGGTGAGTCTCCCCAATATCTGAAGCTGGGAAAAGGGGTCAGAAGTCCTGGGAAGTAGGATAAAGAAGACAAGCCAGAGCGGGATGGCTGCTGTTCACTCACAGGTTTCTCTTGCACACATCAGACAGCTCAAGGAGCCTGTTTGATCTCTACTCGGGCCTAGCCACAAGGTCTCTCTCTCCCCCGAAAGTCCCTTTCTACAGGGGCACACATCCACAGCGTCCTCCCTAGAACCTCAGAATGTGTATCCCTAGAGATTCTCCAAAGCTGGGGTGCACCAGGAATCCCAGTAATCTTGTCTGCAGCTATATCTAAGCTGCCAGGAAGGGGTCATGTAAAATGACTCAAATGGCCTTTCCCAAACCTAAGATGTGGATTCTTTCCGAAAACATGGCCGGACAAGGGATCTGGGGCTCCACAGTAGCATGACAGCCCCAGCATCCAGTTGTTAATTCTTCCATCCTTCCCTCTGGGGACACCTGTCCGTTGTATTCTAGCCCAGCTCTTCAGTCTTATCCCCCTCATCCCAGAAGAACCATAGGGAATTCCCTGGGCCTCAATCCTGGCTCAATCACTGTTCCTTTCTGCAGTCTCACCTCAGATATCAGGGAAGGTGAAGGCCCAGGCCAACCTCAGAGATACTCTGAGTTGTCAGAAGCGGTGTGGAGCTGGGCTGTGGCTGAGGGATCTTGTTAATGGCATCATATGCTGCCATGTTCTCTTGGCTCCCCTGGCCCCTCTGGCATTCACGTTTAAGAGTGGACAGCACGCTCCCTGCTGACATACAGACTCAACAACAAACAACAGCAAAACAGATCATTCACAAAACAACAATGGGTGAAAGTGCTCTCGTTTAAAGGAAATCTTTGGCAAGAGTAGGTTGCATATGGAGTGGTGTGTGCGTGTGTGGTCTCTGTGTGTGCGCTCGCGTGTGTGAGCGTGCAGGGGCCCACCCGTGAGAATCACATGAGGAAGAGGGCAGACTACAGTGTGGTGGTCCCCAGCGTAAGAACTGAGTGAGGCCCCCCCTTCTCCACCATACTTTCCAGAAAAGCCGAACTCGGGGGTCCACTCTTTCTAGAGGCACGTTGGGAAGGATTTACCCACTAGTTAGCACCCACCTTGGTCCTTCACATGACTCACACATGGCTTGGGCCTGAGGGCAGTATGGAGAGGTGAAACCATACATGAAGGCTGAGCCCAGACTTGAGCCTGGCCCAGGGCAGGGTGCAGAGGTTCTGATGCTCCTCCAAAGCTCACATGAACAACGCTGCAGCCAGGAGAGGACTCCCCAGGCTGTTTGGGACAGGAGGAGGACATTTACAAAGAAAGGTGTGGAAAATGTCTCCTCCTATCTTGGGAATAAGTAGGACTCATTTGGGTGATGAGGAAATGGGTAATCCAGGCATTTGCCTTGAATATCTCAGAGGGAAGGATACTTTAGAAGGACCTTAACCGATAAGCCCATTTATTCTTTGGGAAGTGGGGGCCAGCAAGAGCCTCTACCTATGATCCCCACCTAACCCAGACAATTTTCTTTCTAGCTCCTTATATAATGTCCACACAGTCAAAGCTCCCTGGTGGAGAAAAAAAATCCAAGAGATGTACACACCATGGCCATACACACCCACATCCCCAAACACACGCTGGCTCGGCCTGTGGCAATGGAATCAGCTGTCCACACATCCAGACTGCTGGCAGCTGGACTACTGTTTGCCAGAAAATAAGGGGTTAAAGAGCTGGTGCATGTCATCCCCCCAAGTCCCAGATGTAGCCTAGGGAAGGCAGGGCAAGGGTCAAGGCCAAGGCCAGCCCTGGGCTGTTTGGAATATGAAGATTCTCTGCAGTTCAGGCTCTTCTTATAAGAAAAAGAGAGGGGAACAGTTTGTGGCCAGAAACAATAAAGCAATATGGGAAAACAATAAATATTACTTGTCAATTTACCTATTCTTTTTTTAACCTTTTCTTATATTTTTATTAGCTTACAGATTCTATCAGTATGTCTCATGTATATATTATATATATTTATATATCAGTACAATGCCACCCCTAGGGGACCCCCACGGGCTTAAATGGTGGCAGGGGCCTTTCCAACCCCACAAATGGACCATAAGGCCTTTGGCCTAAATTCATACCTTCTGTCCTCTGTCCCATAGGCAGCATGGTTCTGCTGGGGAAACCAAGGCAAAGGGAAAACAGGGAACCCTTTGGCATTGTGGGAGGACCATGTGGTTCTCCAGCAGCATCCCCAGAGGCACTCTGATGTCACCCTGGGCAGCCCAGCCAGAAGGGTATCTGCAATAGTCGGACCCCAAAACACAGACGGGGGAAAAAGGGGTCTCCAGGTGTCCGCCAGGTGCCCTGGGCAGGACTTTGGGAAGTAGGCTCTTGGGATAAGCCAACATGAGGACTATATAGGATAGGATAGGTCAGAAAGGCACAAGCCCCATCCCCCAGTGGGCTTCAAGCAGATGAATAAGTGCAAGGCTAGTGCTGGCACTCCTGGCTCAGGAACTGGGTGGAAGGAAAGGAGTAAAGGCAGAGTCCTGGGCACTGTCAAATGTGCATGCCCAAGTTGCTATGAGCCCCACAACACCCATGCCCAACTCACTGTGAGCCCCACAACCAGATGCCACCCTTCCTAACGGGTATCTTTCCTAAGACTGTGGGCATCACCTCTTCCTCCAACCCAGCTTCAGTCTCCAGGAGACAGAACAGGGCTAATGCTTTCAGGTTGGCCGTTTCCTCTGAACCAGGGTCCCTACAGGGGATAGGCTAGAGGCCCCCAGGGCCACTGGAGGGTAGGTGGAGAGAGAGAGAGGGAAGGAGATGGAGAACTCTGCTACCCATAATGCTATACTCCTAAAGGGGACCTTGGGACCCCATATCCCTAGCCTTCTTTGAACAGTGTGTCTACGTGTATCACAAGGGACACAGGCAAGCAGAGCTGTTTGTAATCTGAGTGGATACAGGCAGGTATCAGTCAGCTCGCAAGGGCACATTTACGCCCCGCAACAGGAAGTCAGGGCAAGCGCGGACCACGGGTGGCTCGGGCCAAGCAAAATGTGAAGAAGTGTCACCGCCTGATGTCATTCCCTAGCCACTGGGTTTAGCGACCTCCAGAGAGGGAGTCTTCTTCTCTCAAAGCAGGAGTGTTAGAGAGAACGAGCTTTTTCATTGCTCTGTGAAATATGGTCCCCCAAAGAGGCCTGTGTGTTCCCTGCGGGGAGCTCAATTCTCTCTGAGGGGGGGAGGGGAGCCAGGGGATTCTGAGACCCTCACTTCAGTCCTTCCTTCCTCTTCCTTCCCCTCCCCTTCCCTCCGAAATTCACTTCCCTCTCCCCGCATTGCACTTTCATCTCTCCTTCTCCACGGTTGACCCAAAGTTCTCTTTCTGAATTCAAGGTGGTCAGGATTCGCAGATCCCCTCCCCCACAGGCCCCACCCCCAAGGCCTCCAAGATTCATCTCTTCTGGCCTGCACTCAGCATGACCTTGGAGACGAAGTTGACGATGGCAGACGCGGGCTGGTTGGGGTCAAGCTCTGCGAAGAGGTGGCAAGCGTTGTCTGTGGTGCTGCCCTGCTTCCGGGCCACGAAGCCGAAGAGCCTACGAGTGGGGGAGGGGATCCGTGTAAGGACCCAGGCAGGAAAGCATGCCCCAGGCCAGCCTGCCTTCTCCAGCCTCCACACTTCTCCAAACATCTAGAACTGAGGCTGGCTCTTAAAGCCAGGTCCTGGGGACAGTCCCTTGCTTTGTTTCCTGGCAGGTAGCATTCCCCTGGGGGGCAGCAGGGGTGGGACCAGAGTGACAAGACTGGTTAGAGAGGGTGCAAGAAGAACAGGAGGGCAGGGAGAGTCCAAGTGCTTCCTTGGGTTCTTTCTCAGGCCCACCCCAACCTAAGGGTTCCTACAGGACATGCTTCCAAAGTGGTCACAAAGACAAAGGATAAGCAGGTTCCCACCTTCCCAGCTCTCTCTCTCTCTCTCCCTCCCTCCCTTTCCAGCCCCTCCCTCCCTCCTGGCTCTGGAAGCTGGGAAGCCCTGAAAAACATGAGGGATAAGGAACTCCACACCTGCCCCTGCCCTCTCCAATACCAATGGGAGTCACCCAGCATTCTCTCTCTCTGCAAAAACAAAGTTAAAAATATGAGAGCAGAGAACAGAATGTGAGCTCAGGGCCCCTCCCAGCCAGCATGTTGCTAATTAGAGTGAGATGGGGCAATCAGGACAGCTGGAAATGCCAATGAAAACCCCTCAGCCGGGCATGCATGGCACCCACAGCTAAAATTAGCCAGGCTGGCTTCTGCCTGCCTGTGTGTGTCTGTGCACGCATACACGGGCAAGCACACTCTGTTTACACCTGTGCACATAGACAAACAGCAAATGAACGTCCACATAGCACATGAGAAAACACACACACACACACACACACACACACACACACACACGCCGTATACTTCAAAAAGCTTTACTCTCACAACTCTGTTGCAGGACCTGAAGGCCTTTGATAATGGCCGGGAGATGGTCAGGGCAGTCTCCTTTCCAGGGCTAACTGTAACTTTGACATGGTAGGGGGTGATCCAGACAGGGTGAGGAGCATCTCTGAGATCCCAGAGTAGAAGCACATAGGCCTGTCTATGCCAGGATAGGGACCCAGCCAGTTGTGCCTGAACACTGCCATCTGACCCATTGGCAAACTGGCCTGTCTGTCGGTCTGGCAGTAACACGAAGAGATTCAGTGATGTGGGGAGGCACTGGAACGTGAGGTCCCTTTTGAGTCTATGAAGGCTACAGAAGGCTGAGGCAGCCTCCCTCCCACACAGCCCCTCTGGAGCCCCTTGTTGATAAGGATTAGATTCCTAGCTGGTCCTTTCCATTCCCAAGCAAGGTGCTCTCACTTTGGCCCACCCCCTGGCGCTCTGGCCTCTATCTCTTAATTCAACAGCTGCCAGCAACTGAGAGACCCCAGGCTGTCTTCAGGAACCTACAAGTCTACAAATCATGCAATCCCTTTCCCTGAACCCACTTCTATCTACCCAAAATGCACCTGTCACTTAAATCAGTTTTTTTAAGTATTCTTTCTTTCCACAAATCCTAAGGACTCCACGTCCAGACACCTGTCTTTATTAGCATCAAGATGCAGGCTATCTACTCTTTCTTCTACTCTCAGGGACCTTGGCGTGTAGGCCTTTATCAGACTCCTGGTCTAGAGCCTAGCCCTGTGCCCGCTTTCCCCACACAGGAATACAACAGCTGGGTGCAGGCAAAGCTACTTACTTAGCAGGAGCCCCTCCCTCTGTCTTCATCCACCTGTGGGGGAAAAAAAAGCCCGCCGTGAGTCGGTGTGCCCCTCCTAGGAGCCCTGCCAGGGGGAGGCAGAGAAGCCCCCACTCCAGGAGGCATAGCCTCAAGGTCACACTGAGGGTGGTCCAAGTGAGGAGGATGCTGCAGCCTGCCTCCCACGTGGAGGGGAGACACAACAGAGCATGGAGAGGTGAGCAAAGACGTCCGTGGAGAGTCACCAGGTCTGGGGAGGAGACTAAGGTGGCTGCCGACATAACTGCTCTCACTGCCCAGGACAAACCAAAGCTGTGTCTGGGGCAAGGATACACAGGCACACAGCACACACGAACTACAGGGGACAGAGCAGAGGTGCCCATAAGACACTTACTTTCTTTCTTGTGGATCCAGGTCACAGAAGGTGACGGTGTTGAGAGGGTAGTGTCGCCTAAAGAAGAGCCTGTGGCAAAGATATCAGAGGGCCAGAGTGAGTGTGGGAGTAACTGCTTTTCACACCTGCTACCAGCCGCAGGTCAGGCCATCTTCCGGTCACTGTGCCTAGCATGAGTTCATACAGCCTCTCCTTATAAATAAGATGGGCTGAGATCCTCAGACTAGGGCTCCAGCCCCACACAGAAACAGACAGATGTGCCAAAGGAACATGGCCACTTAGCCCTTAGAAATGATAAATGCCGAACTCTGGAAGAGGAAGGGATGGACTGGGAACAGAGAGAGCACAGTGTAGAAACATCTACTCTTAAAACCAAGGCCTTTTCTCCAGCAATATGTATTCTATAGGTTCAAAGAAGGCCACTCTTTAGAAGTACGGATGAATAAGTGGATGGATCTTGGATAGAGAGAGCTATATGAAGGGTCTGGTGAATGGAAAGACGTATAAATGGATGGATGCGAGGGTGGATAGGTCGGTGGGTGGATGAATGGGTTGGTGGATGAATGTGGGTGAATGGATGGATAGATGGATGGATGGTTGAGTATGTGGGTAGGTGGACGGATGAACAAGTGGGTGGGTGGAGGCTAGATGGAAGGATGGATGGACGCAAGATGAATGCACAGATACATAGGTAGTCGATGGCTACAGGGATGGTAACAGCACGAGTGAGCGGGTAAGGGGGAGAGAGGCTGGAGAAGAGGTATGCAGACAAAGCTTACTTTCTCTGATTGTCAGTCAGTGTGATTCCTTGGGCAGAGACCTTGAAGTGAACAATGGTAGCGGCTGGTGCGGGGTCAGCAGCCAAAGTCTCAGATGTCGCTTTGGAAATGGCCTGAGGCCCAGTGAGTGACTCCATATCCACAGAGTTGATGAAGAGCACATTGCAAGCTGGAAGACATGGAGCCAAGGAGTCACGGGGGTTAGGGTAGGTGAGGATAATCCCTCAGATCCACCGTGCTGAGGCAGGTGCGGACAAATTTCAGGCAAGCCCTGAGCCAAAGCACAGAGAAATGGAAACTGGCAGAGAATTCCAATTTATACCAGTGGGAGAGGACAGGGCAGGAGGTGGGCAAGAGGGGTCTGGGCATCAGTCCCATCTCAGGTGCCACTTACCTGCTCCCTGCTTCAGCAGGTCAGTGGTTGAGTTGGCAGGGCCTGAGCTATCTTTTGATTCATCTGTGGGGTCTGAAACAAAAATTCAATTAGTAATTAAAACCCTGAAGTAATTAAAACGAGTCTGGCTGGGCCTAAGGCAAGCCCTGCACATGCCTCCCCAAACAGATACTCTTTTCACAGTGGGTCTTGGCAGTCAGCACCGAGTATATAAGACGATACTAAGGCACCAGCACGGGGCTGGGAGGCCCTAGCGCCAAGCAGTGCTGGGCTCAGCTCCCCACCTCAGTACCTGCTAAGTGTCTGTGAAATGATGATGGTGATGACAGTTGCTGAGTCTCAAGCCTGTGACACAACAAGGCTTCAAGGGGGACTGCAGGCCCCTTGTGCACACAGTGAGTGACCGAAATCAACGCAGCACAAACTGTTACTTTGAGATGAGTTAGAAATCAAGTGCTGGAAGTACTGAGTAGCTCAAGTTCGTCACTCTGTCTGTCACATGAAACACACACGCTTTATTTCAACTATACTTTGACAAGAAAAAAAATTTTTTTAAGGATGCCATAAATTGGAATATGATGTGTGCCTCCAATCCCAGAACATTAGGGGCTGAGGCAGGAGAATTGTGAGTCACGGACAGACTGGTCTAAATAACGGGGGTGAGGGGGGAGCTTTTAAAAAGAAAGAAGTGGGGGAAAGGAGGAGGAGGGAAAAAAAAATGATCGGTGCTTCTAAACTTTGGTGTACAGTTGTGTTAGAACACAAATTGCTGGGCCGAGTCCACAGGTGTACTGTACTGGTTTCTCGTCACTGGAGCCCGACCCTGGGGTCTCACACCTATAGGCGAGTGCTTTACCACACAGCTACATCTCCTTTCCTTTGTATTGAGATCTCGTTTTTGCCCAATCTAACCTAGAGTCACTTATAGCCAAAGCAGGTTCTGAACCTGTGACCCACGGAGCTCAGCCTTCTGGGTTGCTAAGGCCAGACGTCTGCAGCCCCTAGCCTGGCTCTGTCTCTGAGTTTCTGACAAATTTGAAAATAATCTGCAGTTTAGCAAGTGTCCAAGATGGCCGCAGCAGCTCCAGGCACTGTGTTCTGAGAGCCGCCGGTTTATATGGTTTAAATATCAAACGATTTTGTAAATTCCACACAAATATAATTGAATTAATGTCTAAGCTGTGTGGTTACTAATGTTATTGAAGTTGCATTTGAACCTTCAAGCTAATAATGTTGGTCAGTGGTTATTAATAATTCAGTGTGTCAAACTGGATGAAGAGAAATGGTCAACTGGCACTAAAAGTCTCTCTCATGTACCAGGATATAATCCTTGTGTGACTATCCCCTGCTTCTCGGATCTCCCCGGGGACAAGGCCTGTTCTGAGAATTCAGTGCGAATTTTTTTAAACCACCAGAATATTTTCAAGAACAATCTGGCGAATCAATTAATGGGTGTTTCTTAGGGTTAAGCTTTTTAATGAGCAGCCCCCACTTTAACAGAAGATGGGGGAGGGGTTCCCTGTATTGTCTCCACCCTGGCTCCACTCTGGGCAGACGACATGAGGGAATATCTCCTACCTCGGCTTGGAATGACCAGTTTACAGGGCAGGGCCAGTGGGATGACAGAGTGCTGATAGACCAGGGCAGACAGGGAGCCTGTGGAGAGAGACAACCGGGAAGAGTGATTAAGAGAGACCGGAAAGGGAACCCAAAGAACCCCACCCCATCCAACTTCATTCCATCCCAGGATCTGCTGAATGTTTTGTTGTTGCTGTTGTTGGGTTTTGTTTTGTTTTGTTCCATGCTGAGGCTCAAACCTGGGCCTGAGCCACATCTTAGCCCCCAGCTTCTTCATCACCACCCACACTTGCCCACCCCAGCCAAAAAATAAATAAAAACCTGCCCCCTTTACACTGGGAACTACAAGGGGACCTAACTACTTTCCTTGACAGCCATGTCCCCTGAGTCCTTTCTAGTCACAGAACCCCCATCAGAACAGTACTGTAGGAGAACTGTGACATCAAATCCCAGCTCTGTTGCTTATCTAGGGGACTCAAGTGGCACTTACACATGTGCAAAATGGGGAGGGTGACAGCTACCATGCAGGACTGCTATGACACCAAAGTAACATGACATCTAGATAGTGACTTTCGCATAATAGGTAGCCAAGAAGGGCAGCTGTTCTTAGTACTGTTATTTTAATGTACTGACAGTCCATCTCAGCTGGGAGGAGCCACAGTACTCGGTATGTAACTAAGAAGTGTGGCCAGGTCTCAATAAAACTTTATAGAAACAGCAGCTGTTCCTTCTTTCTGCCAATGCCATGCCCAGGAGGACTGGCAGGAGTGAGATAGAAAGAACTTGGGTCTGAGGACTATGGCAGAGACCATAAGGACAAGCCAGGATGCTCACCGAAGTTTGGCTCATTGGGACAGCCCTTGAGCTTGACTCCTCTAGGGCCTGTCTCTATCAGGAAGTGCCTCACCAGCTCATGGGTCATGTCTCCTGGAATAAATAAGAAGAAAGAGAACTGGTTACTCCTTGTGGTAGCACCCTCCTGCCACCATCTCATAACTTCTGCAGGATGAGATGGGAAAGAGGGCTACTGAAGCAAGGTGACTAGAGCCCTGTGGGATGATTATGGCCATTTACTCCCTTCCCATCCATTCAGGAAACAACACACACACACACACACACACACACACACACACACACACAGCAACACCCAATGGTCTGCTGTCATAAAACCACCACTCATTCTCATGGAGGTTCTCAGGGAGCAGCTGGGTGAGTTAGAGCCCTGTTCAGTACCCAAAACTCTGAAGAAAGCAAGATGCCCCAGCCTTAGCCTGGAAGGAGAAGACATTACCTTTCTTGCCCTGCTGGGTGATGGTTGGAGGGGGCGAGGACACCTTCATGGCCAGCCCATAGGCCCCTCGGAAGGAGTGGCTGTCACGAATGATGAAGGCCCCTGGCTCCTGATCCTTCAGGAGTGCAATGGCTGAAAAGAGAGGAGACAGAAGAGAAGAGCCATCAAGAAACCATTAGCACTGGCTTAGCTTGAGTCCCAGGGGCCTGAGGGCTATCTTCTCTCTTCTGATGATGTCCTATGGTATCAGGCTGTAAGCAAGCACTCTCGAGGGCCCTCTTGTACCAAGCAAGGCAAATGTCTCCTGCAGATGTCTAGAGAGAACGAACACTGGAGGCCATGCCATCTAGAGCCACTACTCAACACAGCCCCATGACAGGAAGCTGACAGTGTATGGATGGCAGTTGGGACTGGTCTGTAACTTCATTTAAAAAAAACAAAAACAAACAAACAAAAAAAAGTGGACCTGGAGGCCCTCCCTGCTGACCCTCATCCCATAACCACAGACTTTCCCTGAGACCTTAAGCTTGGCCTACATTCCAAACTTAGTTGTTTTTTTTTTTTTGTTTGTTTTTTTTTTTTTGTTTTTTCTGAATAATCATCATCTCCTTCTTCCATATCATTGTTTCATATGTCCTTGACTGGCCTGTTACTTTGCCTGGGAAAACCAAGGCTTTGCTAAACTCCTCCAACGCTCTGCTTCTGATACCCTCCTTTACACAGGAAGTGGTTTTTCCTGCCTGACCTTGATCCCAGTCTCCCCTCTTGCACCCCCACCTACTGCAAAGAGTAATGAGTTCTTGCCCAAGGCAGAGATGGAGAACAGGAGCCCATGAGGTCTCCTGATGGACCACCAAACCAACAAGACAGTCCCCAACTCACCCTGCTCTCTGGAGATCTCAGGCTTGTACCAATACTTGGAAGTGTCCTGGACAAACTTCACTTTAGCTCGTGTCTCGGGACTATTGTCTAAAGGAGGAAATGAAGAGAAAGTGTTACAGTTGAATTGCACACTTCCCAAAAGATGTTGACACCCTAAAACACACAACCTACAAATGTGCCCTTATTGAAAAGATGGTCCTTGAAGATGTATTCAAGTTAAGACAAAGGCAAGTAGACTGGTGTGAGCCCTAGTCCAATATGACTGCTGTCTTCCAAAATGGGGAAGAGACAACAGATCCATGAGGACTGTAGCAGATGAAAATAAAACATCCTTAAGTCAAGAGACACGGGACCACTGTCATCAGGAAAAGTGTGGAGAGGGTTTTAAACTGTGCCCTGTCAGAGTCCCTGCCAACATCTGGATTTTGATCTCTGGCTTTTGCTATGACAGAATTTACTTCTATTATTCTAAGCCAACAAATGTGTGTCAGCCCCAGAAACAAACAAACAAACAAACAAACAAACAAAAAAACAGCTTTCTGGATCGTCAAACATCACAGAATATGGCAGGAAGTACCCAGCAGCCTTCTTCCCCCCAAGCTTGCCTCCTGCCAGTCACCATGGCTACCTGGCCATTCTGTGAAAAAAAAAAAGAAAAAGAAAACAAAACAAAAAAACAAACAAACAAACAAAAACTTCCCCACCCCATTCCCTGTGCATAGAAGATCTGAGGACATTTTCCCCACTTCACTCCTATAGGTTGACACCTCTCTAGTCCCTTCTCCCTATGCTCCATCTCCCAGCTTCAATCTAACACCCATGAGCAGGGACAAGAAGACCCATGTCTCTCCCCTGCGACCCATCCCCTCTTGATACCCAATTCAAAGTGGCATCCTACACCAGTAGGGTCAAAAGTCATTCCCATCCTCCAACCTCTAGATGAGGGCCTGGCCAGCACTCTAGTGGTCACCTATCAGGTGTGACACAGGTGTGACGCAGCTCTGAAGACCATAGCCTCTTTCTCGGAACATTACATTGTAGAGGGGTCTGGACAAGATTGAGTCCAACTATGGCATTCCCTGGAACTTTTCATGCTCCTGCCTCCTCCTCTCAGTTCTAGGACTACAGGCAACCATTACTGTGCCTGGCTCCTTAGCACGTCTTTGTGCTCTAAGCTCAACCTTAGGTCTTCATAAAATACCTAACAGATTGTTGTGAATTGCAACCACTGAACCACGCAGGTGGGTGTTAGAACTTCATCTTGCTTTCCACCAACATTCTTTGACCATTCGGCACAAAGCATAAAAAAACCAAAGGGCCAGGAAGAGAAAGGAAAGGGAGGGAAATCCACTTTCACGGTCCTCCTGATAGCTGTGAGAGACTGAAGCAGGGGACCCAGTGCTGAGGTTGCTACCAGGTTAGGAGAGAAGGACTCTGCATCTGTAACCAAGGACCTTGGTTCTCATAGGCATCTCCAGGGACCTAAGGGGATTCAGCTCCTTTCCCAGGCTGGGCAGCTAGAGAACGCATTTGCTGCAAGCGCCTGGCCCTCTGAAGCTTTGCCACGGTTGATCTAAGGAGTTGTCAGAGGCAGCCGCAGTCCTGTGTGCTTTCCTGTGTTGACTCCAAAGGCTATTTTAAGTAGGCAAGATGGTGGGAAACAGGAAGTGTCCTAACTACTAGAAACTTCGCATCCTTCAAGGACTGGGGCTGGGAACCAGATGTCCCTAGTAGGCGGCAGGAAGCAGGGGAGTGCAGGGTCACTCTAAGTGTCCCAGCCTGGAAGGACCTGAGAAGGACACAGGACACAGAGCCCAGGCTGTTTACAATTTTCTGCATCTTGCCTTGGACACAAGTAGCCCCGGGGCCTCTGCACACAGGGTCGAAGTCTGGTTGAGAAGGTGCGGATCACCTGAGGCCTTGAACTTTATGTTTGGAGAATGAGCTGTCTCCATGGAAGCAAAGACACCAAGACTAGACTTGGGTGAAGAACTCATCCTGCCAGAAGCAGGACTGCCCAAACTAGGCTCTGTGAAAAAACATCTCACCCTTAGCCTTTCCTCTGTCCTACCTGCCCATCAGGCCCATGGTTAACTGATGTGTGGGGCTGACAAGAGTCACAGAGGTCCAGGACAGCAGTCTCACAGTTCTGTTAAGTCATAGTATCCCTCAAAATTATTAATACATGCTGAAGACATTCCCATCATGTTCGTGTGTGCGTGTATGTGTGTGCATGCGTGTGCATGAGTGTGTCTATGCCACAACCTGCTTGTAGAGGTCAGAGGACAATCTTGGATGTCAATTCTTGCCTTACACCTTGTTTGAAGCAGAGTCTCTTGATCACTGCTGCATATGCTAGGCTAGCTGGTCTATAAGCTTTTGGGGTAATCTCCTGTCTTCACCACCCATCCAGACACAGGAGTACAGGATTACAAACACACACTACTGTGTTCCGTCTTTACGGAACACAGTAAAGGTTCTAAGGATCCAAATCCAAGTCCTCATGTTTGTACAGCAAGTGTTTTACCCACTGAGCCATCTCCCCTGCCCCAAGAGTACTCGTCTGGGGGTACTATGGGCCTGAAGTCAGCTGTGTGAGCCTCTTCCTGTATAAAGCAGAGTTAGCACTGCCTACACCTCCCCATAGGGGTTAGAGGATTAAATGAGTACTTGGCTCAGGCTGCCACATAGCATATGCTCAATAGGGGGCTATGACAGTGACAGCCATAACATACTGTCTGTGCTTCCTAGTCCATCTTCCTCATCTGGTGCACCTCCATCAAAGCAGCCCCATCCTAGCCATGTTCTAAAGGTACAACTCCTGCTACAGGCAAGGAACTCAGGCCTATGGGTTGGTGACTCACACACTGCCATCTGCCGAGGGATGGCTGGGGCAGACGTAGAAATGTAAGAGAACAGACACACCTGGCATAGAGTACTTGGAAAAGTCTGGAAGCGTGTGGGAGAAGGAGACGGTGCTGCTCCCACTGGGACTGGACATTCCATTGGCAACAGGTGAGGAGGACACTTTCCCATTGATGGTGGCATAGTTGGGGAGGCTGCCCGCCCTGTCTCCCATTGACATTCTCCGCTTCTCCGGTAAGGCTGGTGTTGGGCTCCCTTGCCGGAAGGCGGCTGAGTCTGGCGAGGGTGAGGTGGCGGGGCTGCTCAGGCCAGGGTAGTAGGCAGGGGAGACAGGGAATGAGGGTGTGGAAGGAGCCTGGTAGCCGGAGGCACTGCTTTGTCGAGACAGTGTTGGTCTTCGGTCCTCAGGGGTAGAGTAGCCACCATAAGCTGCATGCCGGTCCAAGCTGGGGCTGCCAGGAACCACAGAGCCAGACCCACCCAGGTGCCGGCCCAAGCTAGGGCTCCCAGGGCTAAGAACTGCATTGCCATGGAGACTGGAGGCCAGATTCCCTTGGTGGGCCCCAGGGTGCCTGCCCAGGCTTGGGCTTCCAGGAGTGGTCGCTGCACTGCTTGGGTGGCCAGAAACCACATTACCATGGAAACCAGAGCCAGATGGACCCATCACCTGCCGGTGGCTCAAACTGGGACTACCAGGGGCAGCCATGGTGGGGTTGATGGCCCGCCGACCAAAACCAGGACTAGGTGGAGTGTTGGTGCCCACTGTTCTGTGTCGTGCCTGAGGGCTCCCAGGCACCATGTGGACGCCGGCCGCACTCAACTGTGGCTGGCCTTGGCTTTCTGGAGAAGAACTGAACGGCTGAAGGGAGTAGTCAGGGCTGCTGTAGCTGCCGCCACCAGCCGGGACAGGTGAGGAGCTCCGGTAACTCAGTGCTGCAGGACTTGGCTGCCCCAGGCTGCCGGAGCGGATGCCGGAGTCCAGCATGGTGTGGATGGGTGTCCGGGGACCCTGGTCACTGCTTCCTCCTGATGGGAAACTGCCCACGGAAGTGCTAGAGAGAGAAGGCAGGTAGAAAGGTCAGTGGATGATATTTAATAAAGGGTAGACTTGGGCTGAGTGGCCAGCATCCTTCAACCACTAAGAGCAATAAGAGCTCCACTCACGGTGTAGAGGAAGTCGGGGCTCTTATACCTTACATAATGAAAAAGCAACCGAGGATCAGAGAGTTTAAGCAGTAAGCTCAGCACCACAGAGGTTTAAAAGGCCAGGTTTCAACTCAGCTGCCTGACTCCCAAACCCACATTTCCTTTACTGTAACACTGCAATCACCAGGGAAAATGAAGGCAGCTCTCCTGGTGTACGCCCTTAGTACCACAGAAACTTAAAAGAGATGCTCAAATCACCTGGCTCTATTCCTACAAGGGCATCACTTGAATTACTTTCTCTGAGTGTTTTATCATCCTCTCAGAGTACTAAAATAGGGCTTTCGGTCCTTGATGACTCAAAAAGTAAAGACAAAATCACATGGGGAGGGGGTAGCACAGATTAGGAGATTTCAGCTCATTGGGAAGTCTGTCTTCAGCACCCCCAATGCGGCAGTAATGACACAAGCTGCTTTTGCATAGTATGAGGTTTCCTTGATGTTAAGTAAGCACAGGCTGGTAGACCCAAGGCTCTGCCCAGAGACCTGGGTGAGCAGCCACCAGAGGGAGGCAGTGAGCAGCTGATGCTTTGCAGCCCCAGGGAAAGTAAGGTCTTTGCAGAGTTCAGGGCCCCAGGTACAGGAGGCTGTAGTATAAGACCAGCACCAGCAGGGAGAAGGCCAAGATCAGCACCCTGGGGATGAGCTAGATTGTGATGTTGTGCAGCCGCTGCACCACAAAGGTGAAGTGTGGTGCTGAGACCGTGGGTGCTGTGGTGGAGTTCAAGGGCTTCTGGAGCCCCGGAGCGAGCCTGCCGGTTGCAGAGGCAGTATGAGGAAGACGCCAGGGCAAAGGAGAGAACTGGGACCCTGCCACAGCTCTGTCCCTGGAGCAGGCAGCCTAACACCTTGTGGAAGGGCTGAGGAGGAAATAAGGTGGACAGGACATGCGTAGGAGTGTGTGTCTAGCTGGAGGGTTAAGAATCAGGGTCCAGGAGAAACATCTCTGCTCATCTCTTGCCAGCATGGGTAGTGCTCAAGGCCGGGCCAGTGTGGGTGTGACCTTAGTGGAGGAAGAAAGCTGGAGAGTCTGAAGGCCGTGGGGATCCCAGCACAAAGGGGACTGGGTTCCAGAAGAGAAAGGGGGCAGGGTCTCCCCTGCCAGGGGAAAGATCCTGCTTATCTCTGCCAGCTTTGTCCTCTCTATGCCTGACACTCTGCCCCTAGGCCTTGCCCCAAACTCATCTCAACTTCTCTCCCTATGTTGTTTTTCCATCCATAACATGGAGTCTTCATCTCACCACCCATCCTCGCAGCTCCCTAGTGTACCCCAAACAGAAACTCTTCTGAAAGGTTGGCCTATCCTACCCAGCCCTGGGAATCCATGTCTGGCTCACTCAGATGGATACCAAGAGTGTCAGTCCACCAAGATGCCCTGCCCTGCCTGGATGTGTGCTTTGAGCTGCCCATCACACACCCTAGTCCTCTGCCCTTCTGATCTGTATCTTCACCCCAAGACATCCTGCCATCCTTTTGGGTTCCTACTGTAGCACCATCCTTCAACATCCTCCCTACTTCCCTGGCCAGAAGTAACTGCCTGCCTCTGCTTTGTGCCTCAAGCAGTCTATGTCTGGTGTAGAGGTAGGCACAGGTGGCTCCTGTCTATATTCATCACTCAGGTCTGAAGGGGGGGGGGAGTGGGGAAGAGGGAGAGACAGAGAGACAGAGACAGGGAGATGACCTCCAAACATAGACACCTGTAGGTTGAAGTCTGTTTCTGCTGCTACTCAGCTATTGTCCCTTTGAGCCTCAGTTGCCCTTCCTGAGAAGTAGGAACAGCAAAGCTCAATTCTTAGGTCTGCAACGGAAAGCCGTGATTGCCCAAAGCTTTGAGGGAAGCAGTCAGTTGCCTGGGTAGAGTTTCCTGTACACTAGAGGCTACAGCTGAGAGATTAACAACAGGAAGGGCTGCTCACTGGCCCCTTTCACCCAAGTGGAATGGAGCACAGGCTGGGAGCCTTGCTCGTCACCCCGGTTCCCTTAAGCAGGATGCCCAGAAATACTCTCTCCCTAGGCTTGAGAAAGTGCCTTCAGAATACAACAGCCTGGATGGGATTTTGCCCGTGTGCAGTCTACACAGATCCCAGGCCTCAGGCTCAGATCCCCACCCTGCGCTCCCATTCCTGGCTTACCTGTCAGCGCTGAGGATGGGACTGCTTGTGGAAAGCGGGCTGGGGGAGACAAAGGAGCCACCGGGGGTCCCGTTCCTCAGGGGTGTCTCGTGTCCATAGGCATGGGCAGCTGGTGCACTAAAGCTCTTAGGCTCAACCTCCTGAGCTCGTGGCCCGGCCACTGCTGTCCTCGCCACAGACTCCACATAGCTCCTGGGCTCTGGAAGAAGGAAAGGGACAGAGGATGAACACAGGTGTGGTAGGAATCCACCCACCCTGCCAGGGAATACAGCACCCTCAGGGTCCAGCCCGGGAAAGAGGCAGCATGAGAAGCCTCCACTGGACCACTGGGGTGCTGCTCTGAGGCTCCTGTTCTCCCACGCTCCCCAACCTGAGGCCAGCTTTAAGGAGCGCTGGCTTTCAGAAGCCTCTGCTTCTCTAGGCTCCGCCTCTGCAAAGAACCTAGATGCCTGTCCATGGCTGGCTTCTGCTTTGCAGCCTTATTTCTGCCCAGCCCTACCAGGGTCCCCAGATGTCCAGGCTCCTGGAACAGCCCCAAAGCCATCACCTGACTTTGTCCATATCTCAGGAAAGCACTCAGCTTGTTCGTCAAGCAATATATCAGTGCCAGCCGCTGCACACTCACCAGCCCCTTCCTGCCAAGACACCCCCACCCACTTCTGCACAACACACTCAGCATTCCTTGGAAGACTGATGCAGAGAACCCCATGCCTGGGTGAAGCCAGACATTCTGTGCCCTCTACGGTACAACCGACACCCCAGGTTGTATACAGAAGGGTTTCATACACAGCATCCCCCAAGTAGTGTTCAGAGTAACATTAATGACAGACCATTTGACAGATGAGGAGACTGAGTGTAAGATGACCAGGCACGTTGGACCCAGGCTCCCATGGCCTCAGAGGCCAGCCCTGAAAATAGTCCTATGCTAACCAGATCAAGGTTCTTGGCTCCTTCAGGGACGCTATTATATGGAGGAGGTAGATGTCATTGCCACCACCTAGAATCTTGTGGCCATCTTTGTTGCCCCAGAGGGATAAGATCTAAGCACAAATCCCTAGGTGCCACAACCATAAAATCCACCAAAGCCATCTGGGTAAATGATGCTGACCTGGGACAGACAGGCCCTGCAGCTTTTGAGGGCCCTGACTACCATGAGTGGAGTAACAGAGCCGCTTCCCAGGTTCCTCGGGACAAGAGGATGAAGGAAAGTTGAGGCAACCAAATTGGTAGCTTGTTCCCTCAGCTGGATGCAGAGAACTTGGCTTGGGGAGGAGGGAGTTACCTGTGGTATCGAAACCACTCTCCGTAGAAGGATCCCCAACATCCACACCTAGCCCCCGGTGCTGCAGGAGCAGTTACCTGGGCACACAGAGCTGGGGCTTCAGCTTGTGGAGAAAGCCGGCAGAGCCTCCCTCAAGCGGCTCAGGCCACCACTCACTTCCCAGGCTCCCCAGGCCAACCTGACATAGAAGGTTTGAACTCTGGCCTCCTCAGGCCCCAGGCACTGTGGAGGTGGAAATGCCATGAGGTCCTGTGACACAGGACTGATCAGATTCTCTGTAAATAGCTTAGGTGGGATAGTCAGATGGCCCCTGTCGCAATCACTCAACCCAGCCATCGTGCGTGACAGTGTCTGCAAACGGCAGCGAAACAAACAGGCAGAGCTGTTTGCAGCAGAATTTTCTTCAGGAGAAAAGGCAGCAGATGGATTTGTCAGCAGTCAGAGTGCTGACTCAGATCTAACCTGTCCCCTCAGTCCAGAGAAGGGGAGCAATTTGCCCAGGACACAAAGCCAGCCAGTGGCTGTGGCTTGCACTATGTCTCCAACCTCAAAATACAGGCTCATAATACCAACACATGAGCCAGAGGAATGCCAGACCCACAGGATCACCCATAGTGGAAAACCCACCTAAGAGTTATGTGATGGGTTAAAATATGGAGAGCATATTTAACCCAGCAAGTATGGGGCAGAGGTGGCATAGGTACCCAGGCAGACAGCCTTCCTGCTACTACGCCGTTACTCACAGCTCATTAAGACCATCCAAACTTGGGAAGGTGGTGGCCTGTCCCTCACCATCCCTGCCACTCCCTCTGAACATTTCCCAGGCCTTTCTAGGTGCTCATCACAGTGGTACTTCTTTCCCCACTGACACACAGCAATCCTCTCCTACCCACTGAGAGTCCTGCTACCCACAGCCTTCACTTGCCTGACAAGGGCTCCCAGCACCAGCCACGTCACTTGGCCCAGAGGCCTCCGTGTGTGTCTGTCTCATAAATTCAGAGCCACATGACCCTCCCTGCCAGCCCCATCCAGACGTCACCTTGTCTAAGAAGTCAGACCCAATACATGAACCCTGAAAATCAGGTTGAAACCCACACTGGTGGCACTCCGACCCACTTTCCTACCCTCTCCCACTCCACCCCTAATATGCATCCCCAATGGGCACATTTACCTACTTCTCTCCAAGCCTCTTGCCCTATGACTCCATATGGCTTTGGGCTTTTGCTGGAGTGGTTGGGTCTTTACTGGCAGAGAAGGGAGGGAGACAGTGGGGGGGGGGAGGAGATAGCCCCAGCTGTACCAGCTCCTTCTGGGTAGGTAGAGACAGCTCCCAACCCTGCTAGGGAGCCCTCAGAGCTTTGTACCCTCACTTGTTTCCCTGGACTTTTCAGTCACCTCAGCTGCCCTACCGGAATGAACCATGGAGTTCTGCCAAGACCTCAACGAACACATTAGGGAAGCACCACACTTTATGCTAAATTCTCTTAAAAAAAAAAAAAATCCATATTCTAAAAACAAAAAAAAAAAAAAAAGGTAAAAAATAAATCCATATTCTGCTAACAGGAAGCTAAGAGAAAGCCCACCATCAGAACAGAGCCATGCCCACTCGGCCTAGGTAGTGACTTAGTCCCAGCTGAGAGCCCACTCCGCTTCTCTGTCAACATGGACTAAAAAAACGCTCACCTGCCTAAGATAAAGGCATGTGAAAAGAAACACGTCCTTTTAGTTCTTGGTAATTCTGGTTGGTTCCACATTGCTCTTTGACCTCAACCTCCCTCCACCCTTGCACATTCCCTTCCTAGGGCGGGGTGGAGTGGAGGTCAGGACTCTTCCAGTCTCCTAGGGAGCAGCTGACCCACAGGCCATCAAGCTGGGGAGGGCCGGAGAAGTGGAGCCAGGGAGGGTACTGTGTGGAGAACATTCCAGGAGCCCAAACCCATCCCAAGTGGTTGCTGGCGGCGGCTGGGAGCAATGAAACCCAAGAGTGACTTGACTCCTCAGCCGGGGACTATAAGCTCTTCACTCATATTCTCAAATACATTGCCTCACTCATGGGGGGCGGGGGCGGGCAAAGCACCTTGGGCTGAAGGAAAGGAGCCAGTACTGCCCACCCTGACAAAATGAAGACATATGGGGGTGGGGAGGAGGCTTCTGTGGTATAGCACTTGCCTAGCATGTGCTAGGCCCTGGGTTCAATCCAACCCACAATACATAATACAGACATACAAATAGTACTAAAGACGTGGGTGGTGAAGAAGGAAGTAAAGAAGCTACCTGAACCCCAGATCTAGAGCTAGTGTTAGTACTGGACCACATGTGGCCCCCTCCAAGTCCCCAAACACCTCTGTCTCATGGTAAGATCTCCCCACCTCACTCATCCTTAGACCCTCAGTCCCTAACACAGGATCTGCCGCCTGGTAGGTGCTGGACAACTCTGCACTAGGCCACCTGTTTTGATGCCTCAAAAACCACCAAGAATGTCAAGGTATCAGAGTCCAGTGTCTTCCTTTATACCAAGCCTGTCCTTGGGAACCAGTGGAACAAAAAAACAGGACACGATGGAGGAGGACACCTTGCATTACTCTCTGGCCTTAATACACGGATACACTGGCATAAGTACACACGCACACACGCAACACACTCACGCAGGCAAGCATGAGTACACACACACACACACACACACACACACACACACACACACACACACATAAGCTCTGACATCTGAGCCCAGAGCCCATGGATGCCATTTTCCTCTTCCCTATTCTCTCTCCAATTTCACCAGGTTAATGTCGCCCCACACGCACGCCTGCCCCACACGTTCCTTCTTTAACCTACGGTCTCAGAAAGCTGTGCTCCCTCCTTTCCAAATGTTCCATACATAATTCTTATTCATGAATGATCATGAGATTAAGATACATGCTTCCTACAGCTTATCTCCCCAGAGCCTGGCCCGCTGCCCACTGCATAACAGACACAGAGAATAGCAGGCCATTAATGACTCAATGCATCAATGAAGAAAAGAATGCATGAATCTATTTAGCCTGGTGGATTGTACAAAGCAAACACCCCTCAAAGGCTTCCTTCCCCAGCTGAGGAATTCTGCCACTGATCATTTTTCCTCACAAGCCTTTTTTTTTTTTTTTTTTTTCCCTGAATTTCCCATCAAAGTATCAGCAGGGACATCAAGCACAACTTCCAAGGGTCAATAAAGAATGTGGCCTGGGCTGACCCAGGAGGCGGCTGAGTTATGAAATGTGGACCTGGCACCCCAGGCTTAATCCTTGCCCTCACCGCCCACTCCCAAGCTGGAAGGCCAGCCACTGAGCCTGGGGACAGGGGTGGGCTTATACCGGGCCCTTTGACTAGGAAACAGAAGGCCCAAAAACACAGTCTGGTCCAAGCTTCGATCCTGGCTGGGTCCCTCACCCCCACCATAACCCAGACCTTAGAGCCAAATCCCTGAAAGCACAGGGGTGGCTGGGTGGATCTCAAGAAACCTTCCCTTCAGGATTCCTCTGCTCTGATACAAAGACAAATGGAGGGCAGGAGACTCGAAGCCTCGTGAGCTGAGAGTCTTTTGTAAAGCACACTTAGGTGGCCTCACTTCAGCTCTGTCAATATTCACTCTTCTCAAGTCACCCAGAAACAGCACACAACTGCCAGGGCCTGTGTGCCTACCGGGTGACTTTCTCCCTGGAGTCTGACAACCCGCTCCCATACTGAGTCAGCCACCCACACTCAGGACCTGGGTCTCTCTGTGCAGTCAGACACTGAAGCTGTGGGAAGCAGTCTGGAGAAAGCACATCCCCTGCACAAAGTCTGTGGTTGGCAGAGGGTAGCCTTGACCCCAGCTTCCCAGATCTGCAGCTGGGTCTGTTTTACTCTGCAGCTTCTACACAAGCTGGTTAGAAACCAGCAAAAGGGGCTGGACATATGGCCCTGAAGTTCAGAGCCCTTGTTGTTCTTGCAGAGGACCTGGGTTCAATTCCCACCACACACGATGTATGTAACCATCTGTATGTAACTCCAGGGATCCAAACCCTTCTCTGACCTCCACAGGCACCAGGCACACAGGTGCATACACACTGGCAAAATATTCATACACATAAAACACATAAATCTAAAACTTAAAATTAATCAAAACAATAGAGAAATCAGCAAAGCTTCTGAGAAGCCACAACCGCCAAACCTGCAACAAAAACTCAGCAGGGCCATACCCAGGCTGGGTTGGAAACCAAGGCATACGGTACAGAGGAAAGTGGGCCTAAGAAAACCAAACTAAGTCCCTATAATGCAGCTGTTCTCAACCGATGGGTCATGACCCCTTTGTATGTGGGTGGGGGAAGGGGGGCAAACCACCCTTCCACAGGGGTCACATACCAGATATCCTACATATCACATATTTTCGTTATAATTCATAACAGTCGCAAATTTATAGTTATGTGAAGTAGCAATGAAAATAATTTTATGGTTGGGGTCACCACAACACGAGGAACTGTATTGAAGGGTCATGACATTAGGAAGGTTGAGAACCACTACCCTATAAAAATAGCCACTCAGAACCAAGGCCCAAGGTGGAAACACCTAACACAGCATAGCTGGAGGGGGCCTTGGTACTCACCTGTTTAATGTTTCCTGTGGAGATAAGGACACGCATGCCCAGAGACACACAGGAGCCACTCAGGCCAGCATCCCTTATTCCTTGACCAGCAAGAGTCTTTACCGAACTTCTTCCCTCCTGAGCTAACCTTCTTCTGCCAGATCATAGCCCCTCTTCTTGTTCAGGCACAATGCCAGGCTTCCTCCAAATCTAGGGCTAGGCTGGCCCCACCGCCTAGATCAGCTGTGAACTGCTTGAAAGTCATTCTCAAGGGGCCAGTGAGATGGATCAGTGGATAAAGATGCTTGCCACCAAGCCTGACAACCTAGAGTTCCTAAGTTCGATCCCCCAACACAGACATGGTAGAAGAAAATTGATTCCCCTGACCTACACACACACACACACACAGACACACAAACACAAATAAAGTATTTTCGGGGGGGGGGGGAGCAAGTTCTTCCCAGAATTGTGCAGGGTGTCCTGAGGCATTTTAGTGGGAGTGAGCCCTTAACCAGCCTTCAGTCACCACAGGTGCCCAGGTTTCAGAAAGATATATTTCCTGCCTCTATGCCGACAGGAAACAAGTCAATGACTGTAGCTTTAAACTAGGGCTATTGTCCCATTATAGTTTGAACCTGAAAGGCCCTCACAGTCTCATGTTTTGAACACTCGATCCCCAGCTAATGGCACTAATGGCTATAAAATCATTAGGAGGAGGTGGGGAAGTAAGCTATCAGAGGACAACCTTTGAAGGAAAAGCTCACCCAGATTCCTGCCTCTTTCCCTGCTTCCTGGTCTTCAATGATGTGAACAGCCTTTACCACACCCTCCCACTGCCATCAATAAGCTGCTCCACCTCTCCGTTCCTGTCTTAGGAGACGAAAATCTCTCCTCAGCCATGAACCCAAATAAACTATTCCTCCAAGTACTGTCTGTCAGGTCCCCTGTCAGGTCACTGTCACAGAGATAAAGTAGCCAGCTCATACTGGGAGACAACACTGGTTCCGTTGAAGGCACTGTTGCCAGGTGAGTTTCACCAACACCCAGCAAGAGGAAGCCACTATACACCTTCAGACCACAGGGCAGCCCCTAGAAGGACCTACACAGGCATAAATGCCTGAGTGGCCAAGCAAGAGAAGCCCTGCTCTCTCCGCTCCTCCCAGTTGGCCTCTATGTACTTTGCACACCAGCCAGGTGGTATGTGTACCCCTGGGAAAGGAAGTGGCACAAGGGGTATTTTTGTCAACAAGGTGGCACCATGCTGGCGCCTGAATACTAGCTGTACCTGAACTGGTGCCCAGTGGCAACAAGTGTCCCAGGCAGCATTCAGGCAGTGCCCAGAGTGGCATCTCATTGTCAGAGGGTGGGGACAGGAAGGCTATGTGCCTAGTCACTTGAAAGCAGGTGAGAAAAGAGATCCATCCCAAGCCAGCCTCATCCATCTCCACGTGAAAAGCCAGCCCCAGGCCCAGAGAGCGGAAGCCACACACAGCCAAGTGCACTTACCTCCTGGAGGCTTAGTCACCTCCTCCCCCTCATCTTCCTCTGAGGGAGGAGAAGAGAGACAAGAGGAGGAGAGGCAGGAAGGAAGGGCAGATGATAAAGGTGAGAGGAAGAGCCAGGAGGAGAAAGAGAGAGAGAAGTTATCAGGATTGCTGTTAGAGGAAGACTTTGCTGAAGAAAGGCAGGCTGGAGGCTGAGGTCTAGTTCGTACAAGACCCCACTCAGTAGCCAGGTCCCTTCCAGACTCTGCAGCCAGGATCAAGTGTCAGGTAGCAGCATGCTGGCTAGTGAGAGAAGGCCTCCGGCCCTTCGTCTGTGTGATGGCTGCTGTGTCTGCCCATGCTCGTATGTGGAGCATGTGGAGGTTGTGCCTAAGCCAGCATCTGGACTGTTCATGAATGCACACTACCATCTTCTTACCTGGCTGGATCAGTCTTCTAGCAACTAAGGAAAAAAGGAAAAGTTGACCTCCAGAGCTCCAGCTCAGCTTTAAAACTAGAGTCGATTCCTAGCTCAGCAGACTACAAACCACCATTAAAAGTTCCAAGACCCTGTCTCCTTCCCCACAGAAAGAAACTAGGGGGTGGGCAGGAAATAGGGGGATGGGTCTAGTAATCTTCTCCCTCCCAACACAGTCATCCACCCCATTACGGATACAGGTTGAGGGTAGCTTAGGAAGTCCCTGGAGCCCAGCTCCTAGTCTCAGAACCAGGGTCAAAGGCAGCTGACATTAGACATGTGAACATAGGGATAAACAGAGTCTGCTCAGGGGTATAAGCACCTTTACAGGCAGAGGAGACCCAGGGCTGACAGGAAAATAGTCGGGGAAAGGGCAGACAGCAAGGCTGCTGGGAGTGACTCATTTCTCAGGCAAAGCTTTGTGAGCAAACAAGAAAAAAATGCCGAAGCTCTATCCTCTGATGTCATGAGGATGCCACTGGGCTGTAGCGGGGGTGAGAGGCTGTTACCAAACAGCAGGCGTGTTTCTATGCACACCTATGTGTACGCACACACACGCACAAGTGCTGGGACATGGGCCTTCCAGCAGGGCTGACCAACTCTTAACAAAACTGGAAAAGGGGTCTCAAAACCCTAAGGCCCAATAGTCAGTGGCTGGCAGGAAGAATACCCCCAATGCCTGCAGAGCAGTCTCCCAGGCGTGACTTCAGTGTGGGATAGAGTCACAGCCTCCTCAGTTCCAGGAAGGTCCCATAAACCTCTGCTCTCTGAGTAACTCTACTTAGAACACCTTCTCCGGGTTACTAGGTTTTCCTGACCTCCCTTGCCATTTCCCTCCCTCCCTTCCGGTCACTCACCACCTGTGGGGTGCAGTAGAATGTCGGCTGGGTTGTGGGGTTTCAGACCCAGAGCAGACAGGGGTGTCTTGGCCAGACCAGGAGGAGAGCGCACTGTGTGGAAAGAAGAGGGGGAGACGCAGGAAGCGAGGTCAAGGCATGGTAAGGGTGTGTCCTCCTGAGGCCTGGATGACCAAGAACCAGCCTTCCCTGCCCTTCCCTTCCTCTGTGCCATTCCACATTTCAGCTTGAAAAGGAGAGAGTCCAGAAGAAGCGAAACCCTGTCCTGATCCTGATCCTGAACCTTCCCCACCACTGAGAGACATCTATGGGTTCTCTACAGCTGCAATCCCTTTACTTCATGAAGACTTATTAAACACAGCCAGCTTCTTCCGGTGTCTTTGTCTTTCTCTAAACTATTATCTTCCCACTTTCTCTTTGCCCAGCATCCTCTACACACACACACACACACACACACACACACACACACACACACACATAGAGAGACAGAGACAGAGAAAGACAGAGTCCTTGTAAGCCGTCCACACAAACAGAAGACAAGCAAAATATAGTGTAAAAATAGTCTCAGGAGGACACATCTTGAAAAGTATGGCTAACTGGGCATGGTGGTACATGCCTTTGATCCCAGTACTTGGGAGGCAGAGGCAGGAGGATCTCTGTGACTTCAAGGCCAGCCTGGTCTACAAAGAGAATTCCAGTACAGCCAGGGCTGTTACACAGAGAAACTCTGTCTCAGAGGGGGGGGAAACAAACAAACAAACAAACAAGCAAAACAAGAAAGAAAAGAAAAGTGGGGCTGAGCATCAAAGGCAGGGACCACAGCATCCCTGAGACATAGCAGCCCCAGGCCACATGGTCTCTTCAAAACTGCAGGAGAGGCCTTGTCAAAGTGAGGCTTGGAACTCTGGGAGGAGAAACCAGCACTCTTTTGTCAAGAGCACAGCTTCCTGGGTGAAATGAGGCTCCTCCCGAGTGGCCCATCTGGGTTACAAGTGTCATGTATCACACAAGGTCAGAAAGGGCTGCCGGCTTTTTTTCCCATCAGCCAAGAACTCTGAGCAGAGCAACAGGGCTAGTATCACGGCCAGTCACGAGATATCTCAGTGGCAGCTGCCATGTACCCTAGCACATCTCTGAGGAGAAGTAAAGAAATAAGGCTGTGGCTCTCGTGTCAGGGATCTTGACAGCCAGGAGAAAACACAGCCCCCAAGGACATGCCCTACATAGGAGTGTGGCCTTCATATGCCCAAGGAACAAAGTAGCATCCTTAGGTGTTAGCATCAGGCACAGCTTCTCTGTGTGTGTGCAGGTGAACACACACACACTCAAGCACACTTGCACACGCATGCACATGCCCAAGCAGGGGATGCTACAGGTACAAATGAGACCTGCTTCTATACTCCATCTTTTCTCTGTCCCTGGGCATCCCAATGGACAAATGTTCGCAACATAGACTTCCGTGGCGGAGTCAGGCAAGGTCTTTCCTTGCTCTCTCCACATCCTCTCCTTGTCCCACAAGCTAACACCATGTTCTCCTCATAAGCACTTCCCTGTCACTTATGTTTGTCACCCAAATGCCAGTTTGAATGGCATCACCGTGAAAGAACGAGCTGCTTCTGAGAAGTCCCCATCCTTGGCTAACATCTGCTGCCCAGCAGGTGCAGCTGACAGGCAGGGGATGGAGGAGAAAGGGACAGGGGGATCAGAAATAGAAGACTTGGCTTGGTTTTCTCTCCTCCACCCCTATCTTCAGCTTCCCAGACCCGAGCAATGTGGCCCTTATACTGAGGCTAGGAGTGGCTGCCCTCTCCTTCCTGAGGGAAACATTCCTTGCATTTCTCCGCCTTCCAATCTCTCTCCCCAGCCCCAGGCATTTAAGAAAGTTCGGACTTATATTTGTCCCCAGGGCACACAGCACTGGCCACCGGAGAGGAGAGAAACAACAGAACCCAATTCCGGTGCTTTTGACTTGGCTTCCATTCCCAGCAGGCGGTGTCTAGCCCTCCAGGTGCTGCAGTGAGAGGAGGAGATTGTAAAGGTAAAAGGTGAAAACCTAGCAAGAGGTATCCTCTAGTCACAAGAAGCCACAAAGCCAGCCCTTGGGCGGGGTACTCTAGGTCCCTACAATTGCTCTAGGCATTTGGGGTCAGCTGATCTGAGCTGTGCTAGGTATACAAAATACACACAGGCACTCAAAATGTGTGCAAAAATAACACAAAATGACATCTGAGTCTGTTTAGTATTTTTGTTTTGTTTTGGGACAGGTTCTTGGTCTCAAACTTGCAATGCCCCTGCTTCAGCCTCACGAGTGATAAAACAATGAGTGTGGGCCACCATACACGAATCATTATTTTTTAAATGTCAGTATCGCTAACTCAATATTTTAGATTGGAGCTATTTACAAACATCACTAACACTAATGTCCCTGGCATCCTTGGAAATAAATTCTCCGTGTGTACATAGCGTGGTATATTCATGTGTGTGGGTGTGCTTGGCGGCCTGCACACATGGGGGCCAGAGGCTGAGATCTAGTGTCTCCCTTGGTCACGTTCCCTCTTATTTTTTTCGAGACGGGGGTCTGTGGATTCAGTGAGGCCCGTCAGTCAGTTCCTGCGGATCTGCTCATCTCTGTAGCTATCCCAGATTACAAGTGTTCCTGGCTTTTCTCGTGTGGGAATCTAAGGGTCAAACCCAGGCTTTCGTGACTGTACAGCAAGCACTTCACTCGCTGTACTTTCACTATTATAGAATATCTCAAGAGAACGTTGATTTTGAAATACTGATTTCCCTACTGAAGTGACAATTTTTCAGCTTCAGTAAAGTTTCTACAATTGATTTCACTAACATCCTGACACACAGGGAATTTTACAGTGTGTGTGTGTGTGTGTGTATGTGCGCACGCGTGCGCACGCTGTGTCCACTGGGCTTCAGCAGCCGTGCCTCCCGAGACCATTGCAGTCCCTGCTTCAGCTTCCTGTATGCCTAGGATAGTAGCCCACACATACAATCTGCATTCTGTCCGTGTGAAGGGCAGCCTACCCCAGGGGATGCAGAGCCAAGCTCCATCAACACTTCCTGCTGGCTGTCCTCTCAGGAAGCAATGGACACTCGGGCACTCAGACACTCGGACCCTTAGGCCCAGTCTACCTAAGCACTGACCTTCATTCATCTCCACATCCTCTGCCATCCAGACCTCCCATGGGAACCTTTGTGCCCCTTATCACCTGGTATGACCCTCTACACTTCCCGCACAACAACCGCCCCCAATTCCTCTCAAGGCATTTCCCCTAGAGAAAGAAACACTGACCACCCTGGGGCTCATTCAGCTCCTCTCTGTCCTTCTGGGACTGGCTTCTCCAGTGAGTACACTGGGGGTGCAAACTAAATGCCCTTCCCGGAGGCCAAGGAGGCTGTGAGAGGGCATATATACCCACCTGTCCTTTCTTAGTAGAAGTGACACAGGGTGCCTGAAATGACAATGCCTGGATATAGCTAGGGAGGGCATCAGAAACAAGAGCGAGGACAGGCTGCAACTGTCACGTTGGGAGAGGATTTCTTACTAGTGTTGCATGGGAGGAAATGACCCAGTTAACACAAAAAGCTCCACAGTACGAGAGCCAGGACCTGCAGTCCAGCCCTCTGGATGCTAAGTCCTAGATGGTCTCATACTTAGGTTGGGAGTAGACAGTAGAGAACACAGAGCGCTAGTGTGGAGATTGGGGTGAGCTGTGGGGCGAAAAGCAATCAGAGCCTGCCCTTTCCACCTACACGGACCCTCCCCTCCCACCCCACACCTGAGACAATCACACAAACTAATAAGGAAATGTTGAAGAGAAGGGGTGGGGTGGGAGTGGGGTCCAGGGGAGCCAGGGAAATAGGCTTAACAGGTGTTCTTACCCCCACTGGGTGGCGGGCTGCTGGAGGAGGTTCCCTCCATCTCCTCAAAGGCCTCCTTGTAGCTATGCAAATGGGGCTGCAGGAGAACAGAAGGGGGAAGAGAAGGTAGCCCTGAGGAGTGGTTCCTCTTCAGGGCATCCTGGGCACGAGGGAAGCAGGCTGGGCAGTCCACATATTCCCTCTCCAGCTTGACTCTCCACCTCGCCCAGGTAAGCCCAAATGCTGGCCACTGGCTGCCCCAACAACTCCTTATTGGTGGCTGAGTAGGGGAGTGGCTGTTTGCAAGGCCACACTAAAGCCCAGGCAGAACTATTTCAGAACAGGGTCACAGAAAAGGCCTTTGCCTCTGGAATGATGCCCTGGGCATGAGGTTGTAGGTGGGACTACCTACATCCATCAGGCTCTTTCAAAATGCAATAGTCCTGGGGCCCCGTGACACACTGGCTACGCTGGAGTCTCTGCAGGGGCATTTGGAAATGAAAGAAAGGTTTTAAGGAAGCCCCTGGCAGTTCTGCATATGGGAGTTCAAGACCCACTGTCAGTCTACCTGACCCACTTTGGAGTGTAAGTCTTGGGAGTGTGTTTGCTACCTCCAGGATGTTTGTCACCTCTCTGAAGAACTTTCTTTGGGGTCAAGAAAAGAACTTCAATCTTTGTGTTAAAGCAAGCAGCTGGGGTACAAATGCTATTCAAGAGAGGAGACTCTGGGTGGGGAAAGAGAGAGAGAGAAATCACTGCATCTACTGAAGAGGCAACAGCAGTTGACTCTCAAGCTCCTTGAAATGCACCATGAACTCTGTTCCCTGCTGTGGCCCCAGGACTCATCAACTCAAGGACTCACCTCTTTGGGCCGCCCTCCAGGATTGAGGGCAATAGTAAGAGCCAGCTCAGGGGAGACACACTGGACCGGGGAGCGGACCCCAGGACTACGCGGGGATGTGGCCTCCGGAGACTGGTTCTCATACTGTCCATCACTGGCTGCCCGCCTCCGGAGTGGGGCAGGGGGCTCTGCAGGCTGCCTCTCCCGAGCCTGAACCCCTGGGAGGAAGGGCAGGGTACAGAAAGCAATGAGCAGAATAAAGAAAGATATAATCCCACCTAACACCCCTCCACACACAAAGGCAGCACCTCAGCTCGGGGTCTGAGCTGGAGTGGGCCCCATCCCCTCAGTCCCTCACCATGCCTTCCTGTCCCCATCTCAATTTAAACTCTAAATTTCCTCTGGTGGGAGGTAGGGCGGGGAACCAGCTCAGCTTGGCCTCTGCCTTCAAGAGGAGTCTCAGCTCTGCATAGGACTTGGACTGAGAGCACAAAGGATTGATACAAGAAACAGATGTCAGCTCCTTCCAGCCCCCAGAGGCAGAAGGCCAGGACTTCCAGAGCAGGGAAGGGAGGGTCTCCAAGGCAACTGCATCAACCAACAAGCAACATGGAGCCTTTGGGAAAGGCTTTTGGAAAGAGCTAAATTGCATCATCTTGCACATGGCGGTCCCGGTGGAAAACAAAGAAATGACCAAGCCACGCACTGGAGTCTCCAACCACAACTGGCTTCTGTGGTGTCTCTGATCTCAGGGGTTGCCTGGCTTTCACCCAGTGCACCCCTGAAACCTCTAACCAACTTCCCCTATAGCTGCCCCTCAGCAGCTCACTTCCTCTCATCCACCCATGGTAGCTGTGGTCTTGGTGGAGACCAAGACCCCCACCAAAACCTACCCCCGGCCAAGGGCAAGCAAAGAAGAGCAAAAGGCTCTGTCTTCCTGTCCCCACTTCCTATTCGGCCCACTGCAAAGGCTGTCCCATGTTGTCCTCACCCTACCCTCCTCCCCGTCTTCTCTCCCCACATCTGGGCCAAGGCATGGAATCCATTATTTCACTGTGCTGAAAGCAATGAGCGGAATACTCCAGAATCCTAGAATGCTGACTTCCCAGGTCTCGGGAGTCTGAGGGTGGGATCATAGGCCTGATTATCTTCAAGTCTCATTCTCTGCCATCACCAGGACTAACTAAGGGGCTTAGGTCACATGAGGTTGGGACATGAACACACATCTGGGACCCCCTCCTTGCTCACAAATGGGAGTGTATGCATGTGTGCACACACACACACATATAAACACACACATGCAATGCTGGCCTTGAGGAACCCAGGCGGACAGTCCAGTGGGACTCACCCTTATGTAACCTGAATCCCCTCTTATCCTCTATAGTGAAATCTGCACAGCCCAGGTGGCCCCCAACCCTTAGCCACATGGTTACCACGGCCTGCACTGCCCAGGAAGCCTTCCTGCTCAACGTGAACAGCCAAGTGCTGGGGCAGAACTGCCTCACTCACACACAGTTACTGTGAAGCACATGCATTTGCATGTGCTCCATGATGGAGGCTCTCAAGGCCTGTCAGAGGACAGTAAGACCAGAGGCTAGTGGTGGAAGTCAGATGGAGAAGGCAGAAGGCACACCAGTCTCCAATTGGTGCCATTAGTCAGGGGCAGCTCTGCCTACCTGTACAATGGAAAACAAAATGGACTTGTCAGGTCCCAAACTTCTCTGCTCAAAGCAAACAAGCCCCTAACTTCAGAGTGCCCTGATTTCCACAAAAGAAAAATACAGGGTGTGTCAGTCCTGAGAAGGGGCTGCTGGGAGCATCCACAGGGTGTAAAGAGAGGGGGTGGCTCTGGGCAGCCGGAGCCATACCAAGCTCTGCCAGCAACTCTATGCTCCCAGAACTCAAGCAGCCTCTGGCTTCAGTCCCGCTTCCCTTTCCTCCAACCAGGCCCTGCCCAGCTCAGGCCTCTGGGATGTGTGGACCAGCCCTAAGCCTCCTTCTGGGTTTGGTCCTGGCAGAAACATTAGAGAAAAGCAGACACAGCCATTGCTTTTCTAATAATGTTGTGACAAAGGAGCCACAGAACACAGCTCAGGGGTTATGGAGCTAAGTTCAGAGCCAAGGTGAAAGGAAGCATGTAAGAGCTGCCTTCGGTTCCAGGGGCACCCTTCACACTACCGCCACAGTCTCTGGCAGTCTCTCTGCTTTTTCAAGAGTAGTCACTTCCTTCTTTGTGGGTCCTGTGTTGGCTTTTGAAAAGGAGGTCTGTTTCCATTACAGTCACCCTCCAGGAGGGGCAGAGAACATTCTCACCCATCCTTTCCTGGCACTGCCTCCAAGCCCAGGGCCGAAAAAAGCAACAGTAGTAAGGACTGAGGCTTTTCTCCAAGTGTGGTGCACCTCTAGTAAGGGACACAGACCTCCCCTACTAGTCAGGCACCTGACAGCAAGTGTAGTTGAACCATTTCAGCTCCGTTCCCTGTCACCGACAGGATGGCACATGGGAGCGTGCTCTGACCAGAGGCAGGGGGATGGACCAAATGACCTCCAAAGAGTGAGGGAACTGCAGGACAAAGTTCCCCCTTGAAGAAAAGGAAAGACCCCCACATTCCACTCCCACAGGGCTGACCATTCCCGGAGAGTGGTTCATGGCACCAGCAGCCAATCAGGGCACTCGAAGTCTTGAAACACAGTGTCTCACTGTTGTCCCCCTTGGCAAGCCCATAGCTAACCCAGAGTGCCTGGAGAGCTATGGTCCCTCTCTTTAGTCTTTTTCTATGAGAGGGAGCCTGACACAGTAGAGGGGAGAGAAGAGAGCCTCATTGTTCCCCAGCCAAGTGGTGACTCTGGACACCAGCTAACAGCCAGGGCCACAGAGAGATAGAGACAGACAGAGACAGAGACAGGGAGAAAGAGAGAGAGAAACAGAGACAGAGAGGCAGAACACATCCCCCAAACTGAACATCAAAAGGGAGCCTGCTCCCTATCAGGCCTTCACTGAGGACCTCTTTTGTCTCCTAGCTCTTCTTTCTCTCTAAGCCTTTGTTTACTACATGCACACAGACAGAAGCACACACACACACACACACACACACACACACATGCACACAGAAACAGAGAAACAGAGACAGACAGAGACAAAGAGTGTATATCTTAGCCCCACAGGAAGGGCTTCAGGACACTGCAGTGCTGTGGCCTGAGTGATCTGATTGGTCTCTCTAACTTTTAGAGCAGGCCTTAGGACCAGAGGAAGCTAAGTAGGGAAAAGCAGCACCAATGATGGACTCTGGAAGGTTCTTCCCACCAGGCTGCTGAGCAGTACAAAGTGGAGTGGTCTAATGGTAAGAAGGTGGCCTTTCAGTCAGTCCTGGGTTGTCCTCTAAGGGCTATTTCACCTGGGGGTGGCATCTGATCTTACCCATGGCCTTATTTAGACAGGTGGTCCTCATGGCCTGATAGCTGTCACATTCACCTAGGAGCAGCCTATAGTCAGCCCCTACCCTCACCGCCCCCAGGACAGCGCCTGTGCCTAGGGGAACAGGTCTCTGCCCGAAGTGCCCTACGGGTTCTAGACCTGATAACATGCATGTGTTTGTATATCTCTCTATAGAGACGGATGCAGAGCTATATACGTACAAACACGCACACACTCCCCAACACTCTGGCAAAGCTCTGCCAGTCTTTCAGGGTCACTTGGATAAACACCCAGAGTCACACAGTCATCCACGTAGGCCTCTCTCATGGACCCACGTACTGGTCACCCCTACCCCCACAGACCCAACTCTTCTTTCCAGCCTTCCGATTTCCAAAAGACTGGATTCCTCAGCTCCGGGTGGTAGGACTGGGTATCCGGCTCCATGCCCAGGGCTCCAGAAGTAAGGGGATCCAGGATGGAAGCCACCTGCTGGGCCAGGGTACTAGAAAGCCACACGTGATCACACTAGCAGCTCCAGGGCAAGCCATGCCAGCTCCCCTTGGGACAGGTCCACTGCCCCAGAATCTGAACAGACCCTGTGCCCAGCTTAACATTACATTCCCCACTGCTGGGCCAAGAAAAAGGCAGAGGGAGAAGAAAGGAGAGGGGGGACAAGCTGCCAGAGCCATCTCCTGGATATCCGTAGACTGGGACTGAACAGTCCACGGCACAATAGACACTGAACCTGCTATCAGGAGTGGACAGCCCCTTTGCCTAGAACTGTTTAAGGCTGTGGCACTGGGGAAACCTGGACACATGGTCTCTTCCCTGATACTGGCCTTCAGGCTGGAATGAGCAGAAAAAAAGATGAGAGCCTCGCAGCCTGTATGTCCCAGAGGCTAGGGACACTAGCAGACACTGTCCTAGAATAAACTAACAGGAAGCTTGATGTAGGACCAGCACATCTACAACATATGCAAGAAAGCGCTTTCCAGACTGGGAATGTGGGCCCTGAACAGTAGAGACACTAGTCCAAAGGCACAGATGGGCACAGGCAGGGCACAGGCCATGGAGCCTAGCATCAGAGGGCTACTGTGCAGCAGGCACTGAGACACCTCTTCCTGTCTTACATGTGGTGGTCCCAGGGAAAACATAGCCTGGCTTCTTCTGAGTCCTGGCTCTGAAGCCCAAACCGTCCCATCTGGGGTGGCTGAGGATAAGCTACTGGGACCCTCACTGGGTACCTCACTGGAAAGACCAACATCTCCATGGGGTACTCTGAAAGTTCCCCTAATAACTTCTGATCCTGTGCCCAACAGGTAAAGCCAAGCTTAAAAGCATCAGGCCTCCAGCCAAGCAGAAGGAAGGGCCTGGGAGAGGAGGACAGAAAAGAAGGCTACAAAGGTAGAGAGAGGAAGAAGAGTAAGAAAGGGAGGAAAGCAGAGCTACCTTATAGGAGAGGGGTAGGGAAGGCAGCAGGAAAGAAAGGAGGAGAGAGGGAAGATGAGAACAGTTTGGAAGGAATCTCATGGGAAAGAGAATGAGAGAGAAGCTGGGAGCTAAAGCGAAGGTACAGAGGTGCAGAGGAGGAGAAGCAAAGGAACCCACCAGAGAGGGAGGCAGATCGGAGCCTGTGGAGAGGAAAGGGTTGGGAGCTGCCACTCTGCCTCAGGCCCTGCAGTCTGGCATTGTATACTGTCCATCCACACCCCAGGGGAGCCGGCAGGAAGGGGAGGCACCAGGCAAAGAGAGCACCCCACCAAAGGCACAGAGGACAGGTGGACACGAAATACATTAGGAATGCACAGGGACAAGGCATTAAAACGACACAAAACAACAAAAACAAAGAAAAAAAATCAGGATTAGTCATTGTTCTGACTCCAGGATTGGGCCACACATTGGAGGGAGATGGGAAGGGAGGGAGACAAGAAGACAGGGTGGGACAGGACCTCTGCTCCTCCGAAGGGCATGTGGCTTTCCTTTCCAACCCCAATAAAGAGAGGAGGTGGCAGGCAGTCTGAGGCCTAGAGACTTGAGTCCCATTAGCCTGCACTTCAGCCAGCCCAGGCCATCTAAGAGCCTTCCATTCTCTCACGGACACCCATCCCTTCTGAACTCAGGATGGCCTACCAGTCTGAGACCCAAGATCACACCCCTGGCATTCCTCAGCCCTCTGTCATTCAATCCGACTAGCCTGAGCAATCTTACCTCACCCTGAGCAAGAAGAGCCCTTCATTCTTTTAGCGCCTGCCCCAAACCATTGGGTACCATTAGCAGAGGTCATGGGATAAACCTACAGGGTGCTGTAGGCAGTCTTTCTGCATCAAGCTGCCTTTGGCTCTCCAGGTCTGTGCCAATGGCTGGTATATCTCATGTCTGTTCTATCTGGCCCACACAGGCTTGACTACTCCTAGCCCAGTCTCTTCCCTTAGTCGCTGGCTGTTAGGATCCGACCCTTTCAGATACCTCACAGGCAGCCCACACTGAACTCCCTCTAATGCAGCTACTCCCATATTCTCACGTCATCCAGGAACACCTCCATTATTTGAGTTGTTCCAGGCAGACAAAGACCTATCTTTGTTCTTTCCTTTTCCTCTTACATTCCACATCTAGTTGATTTTGTCAATCTTCCCGGCTGAACCTCTCCAACAGTCTACCACTCTCCTCCCTATCTCCACGATTCTATTCTGATCAATAGCAGCCACCTCTGAAAGGGCCTCCCTCCTCCCATCTTGGCTGCACATATCCTTTTAGAAGAAGTCAGGTGATGTCACTATTTGGACTGAATCCTTTCTAAGGCTTCTCAGAACACACACACCAAAACTCGAGTTCTTAGGATCACCTGCCAGACCAGATTTAAGCTGGCTTCATTCCCATTACCTCTTAGAGCTCATGCAGGTCACTTCTGCAGCCATTTGAAGCACACTCAGGCCGCAGGGGCTCTGCACAGGCTGGGCCAAATAATGCTTCGCCACCCAGAGACGTCTTTCCCGACCATCCTAAGCTCCCCTCTATCTTTCACCTCCCCCTGGCACTTCTCTGATTTATCTCCAAGGCATTTGTTCTTCCACCTAAAATGTTATAATAGCTCAGTGGCCATTTCTGCCATAAGGGTAAAGGCTTTATTAGTTGTCAACATTTTCCCAGATTTCCTAGACTACCAAACAGCCCAGATCAATGCTGATGTTGAATGATGAACTGAATAGGTTTTGATCTCAACCCTGTATGCAGAATGAACTATCAAAGCTGTTTCTCAATTCAAGCCCTAAAGCTTGATGCCAGATTTCCACTCCATTTTTCCGCAGCCCCCTTGATTTTGTTAAGATGTTTCTGAACTCTTAGATGAGTCTGAGTGTTCACTGGGTTCCCAAGCCCCTCTTCTGCCCTTCATTTTCTTTCTCTCCTGTCTCTTCCTTCTCCTACTTCCATTGTCCTCCATCTCTACCTAAAAACATTCTCACAACGTTTACCATTACAGATAGTTTCCTATGCCTTGTTCCCCACCTCAACAACCACTCTGTCCCCTTTTATCAAAAAACCACTCCAAAGACTAGTTGGCAAGCTGTCTTCACTCCTCTTCCACTCCCTCCCCAGTCACTCATGGTCTGGCTTCTGTCACCAGCACTCAACTGAAAATATGCCTTTGAAAATCCCCAGTCTACCTAACTGGCCAGCCGGATGGGTTTCTCTCCCCAACCCCCACCCCATGATCTCACCCTCACCCTCTCCTCCTTCAGCTCCTTTCCCATCTTGACTTTGAATGACACACTGCAACAGGCTCCTGTCACCACTCTGAGCACTCATACTTAGATCCTGCTACGCTTTGTTTCCCTTGTGGCCATTTTCCTGAGTTCTCTCTGTCCATGCCTGCCTCCAAGTTAACAGCCCTAACCTCCACCCTTGGGAGAAGATTCTAGAATCTACAGCTTTTCAAACCCATATGCCTCTGCCTGGAGAGCCTCCATCACCTAGCACATCAGCCTTGTCTCCCTCCCCCTGTGTTCAGGGGGCTGAGCTGTTCTCTCCACAGAGCCTTAGACCAGTAGCCCACAGCATTAGACCTTCCTAATGCTGTGACCCTTTAGTACAGTTCCTAATGATGTGGTGACCCCAACCATAAAATTACTTTTGCTGCTACTTCATAACTGTAATTTTGCTGTTAGAAATCGTAATGTTTAAAGATCTGAGATGCAAGGTATCTGATATGCAATCCTGTGAAAGGTTTCCTTCAACACCCCAAGAAGGGGTTGAGAACCACTACCTTAGACCATCCAAATATACCCCTCCCATTAGTCCATTTGTAAGCACATTGGTTATGCTCCCGTGGTACTCATGGCATCATTCCATGCCTAAAGTCAGTACTCTAATCCAGGGCTGTATCACCAGGGCCATCCGATAAATATCCAGCTAGATCCAAGTCACTTCTGCTTTGCTACCTTCCTGCTAGGCCTTACCAGATTCATATCTGACCGTGGATCATTCTCCAGACTAAACCATCTAGTGATTCCTTACATCACTGCTCAGCGCATCCAAGTATCTCAGTCTGAAATTTAAGACCATCCTGAGACAGGATGGCAGCTGCCCTTCCTACTCTGTAGCCACTCGCCCTTTCACAAACATGCCTTATATGCCCTACTGTGAATCTGCTCTTCCCAGGGACCTCACTCGCTTTCAAAACTATACTATCACCACACGGCTGAATTACAGACCACGCTCCACTAGCTGCTGCCATCTCCCAACATCTCTAGACAGCAGTGATCTCTCCCTTTCTCCCTCATGGAATTATTTCCATAGCTCTTATTACAAATAACTTCATCATCCTAAAATTCTGGTTCTCTCCTCTCCTAAACCTGACTCCTTAAGGATAAGATAGGCATCTGTCTTCCAATGAGCACTGAGATCTCCACTTCTAGCAGCATCATATATAGATCCAACCAATCATGGAATCAGTAGCATCAGATACCTCACTTGGGCAGCACTGCCCCCTGCCCACCCCGACTCTTGTTTCCTTTTCTCATCTTACTGCCTGACTGGGATACCCGACCCGATGTTAGATGACAGTGGTGACAGCAGACCTCTATCTTTATTTTGTTTGCACTATAGGCTTCTAGTTAAAAGGCAACTGCCACTACACCCTCAGAGCTTCACATCGAAACAAGACAGGAAGGTTGGATGGGTCCAAATGGAATGAAACAGGACACAGTACTGGGGCATGGAAACCAGCCAAGGAGGAAAATGAAGACCAGAGGAGTAAAATACGGCAGAAACCATGTCAAGGTTATTGCCTCAGGGAGGCTCTCCTCCAGATCAGAACTTCCCAGGTAAGTCATGGATTCTTAGTGCTCCAGCTTCTTGCAGCAGAATGTCAAAGAAGCAGAGAGTGGCAGTGCTAGAAATCTATTCACCCTGCTCTACACACACTGGTTCTTCCTGTGCCTTTACCTACAATAAGCAATAAAAAGCCATCAAAAGGATGCTCAAGGTACTGTGAAAACAGACCCTTCCAACACAAGAAATTTATTCCTGACAGGGCATGGACCAAAAGGGGGATTTTATAGCCTGGTGACCAGATAAAACTGTCTCCTCTAAACAGCTAGCTCAGCTTATTTTTTGACTTGGTCACTTGTAGTTGATGGAGGTTGGTAACAAAGTAAAGGAAGAGAGACATGGTGCCAACAGTATTCTTCCTCCTCCCCATGACCTCATGGCAACCAATACCTGAATGACTACAGAATACAGAAGTGGACAATGAAAGCTTCAGGAGCTGGAAGGAAAAAGAGCCTGAATGGAGGCCTACTCCAAGATGGCCTTCTTCCCAGGCCATTAGCAAGCTAGAGGGCAGGGTTCCAGAAGGGGAAGAAAATTCATCCTGCCCCATCTGTCTAGAAGTCCCCTGGCTCTGCTCAACATTACACTGGGGTGTCACTGTTCTTCAGTATCCTGTCACCAATCTATAAGCACTGGGGGGAGAATGACACATTGGGGAACTTGGCTGGGTCCTCTTTTCTCTGAAGTACAGATGGAAGGACACAGTTCTAGCTGACAGAGTAAGCAAGAGGGCAGCCTAAGTCAGGTGCCCCATCTGGACCAACACACTGAATATTTTTGCCCCAGAATCACAGAGCTACAGGTCCCAGACCTTGAGGCTCAGGTAAAGCAAACACACAAGTCTTAAAGAGTAGTTCTTCACAGAGGCAAGGCCCCAGTAGCCACTCTTTATGGAATAAATACTTCCACTGTGGCCCACTGCAACTTGCCAGAGAGTGGAACCAAGGAAGTAGGGGTGGGGGTTGGTTCTCCACTCTGAAGTTCAGGAGTAGGGTGTCCCCACGCCCACCCCCAGCCTTGGGCCCAACCCAAGAGCCAACTGGCTGCTGAACTGATTCTTCAAACCAACATCCATCCTTCCCAGGGAGGGCGTCTCCTCCTGCCTTGCAGCTGGCATGGTGACTCAGCTGCCCCTAAATTTAGGAAAAGTTGCAGAGGGCAGAACCAGCTGCTTGTCTTCCTCTTCTCTCCCAAGATAACCCACCCTGTCAGCAGAGGGCCTGGGCACAAGACTCACCTCACGAGCATAGCCCCTGGGCCATCCCTGCCTGGGTTTCACCTCACAAGGCAGCCATTTTGTTGGCTGTAGGCTCTCCCACCCACTTTGGCTTCAAGCAGAAGCATCACAAACTGGGGCTGCAAGTTAGGGTATCCCATAGTTGTCCTTCCCAACATGGCCGCTGACCCTAGTTCTTACCTGGCCTTTCCATCCAGCACGTTCCTCTGCAGATCTCTCTCTCTCTCTCTTTCTCTCTCTCTCTCTCTCCCCTCTCTCTCTCTCTCCTCTCTCTGGACTCACCCATACAGGGTGAGGCTTAGCAAGAACTAACAGAACAGCTGAGCAAGGAAGACCTTAGCCTCACCAAGGATAAGACTCCTAAAGTCCCCATCATACGAACATCACACAGAGCCCCGCTGTCTTGGGGTACTTTCACGGGCCCCCTGGGATGAATTTAGAGGGAAATAACATCTAAAATCCTCCCTCTATCCTTCTCTATAACTATCCCTAGGCTCTGAGCTTTAAGGACAGTGAACATTTTATGGCAGTGGCTGTCTCCTCTCTACTTAAAACATCTATCCCCCAAGTCACTGCCTCCAGAAAGCCTTCTCTGATTGACCTAGGTGGTAAATTTGTACTGGTTCTACTCTGTCACTGCACAATTTGCCCTCTGTTAGAACCATCTATGATCCTATTACCTGACCAAACTGCAAACTCCCTGAGGGAAGGCACAGAGAGAAACTGATCTTTGAATCCCAATGTCTGGCTTGGTGCCTAATAGATGATCTATACAGGAAGGGACGGCTGGGTGCACATTCCCAAGATCTCCTCAGGCTAAAACAGTGCTCTCAAAGGTCCCTAACCTCTGCTGTGCCCACCTCTCCCTCTCTACCAATAGACAACAGAGACCAAACGGGGGAGGGAGGGAAATGGGGAATAGGGAGAGGTTTCCAATGCCTCATTGTCTCCAAAGCTGTTACCTGCTACCCTGTGGGCTACCAGCCCTTCTAGGTTCAGCGGCTCTTCCTCTGGAGTTCGGGAGGGGTCTGAAGTAGTTTCCTTTGGTGGGATCTGAGGCTGAGTGATAAGGCCAGGAAGAGAGGCTGGGGGCTCCTGAGGCCCTGCAGAGCTATGGGGACTTGGAAGAAAGGTGGAAGAGGCTGGGCTCTTTGGATGGAAACTCTGGTTGGATCCAGCAGGACGCAGCTGATAATCGTAAGGTGGATAAGACCTGCCAGAAGAGACAAGCTCCGGGGTGCCGAGGGAATGCCCACTGGGGATGTAACCAGATCGGGACTGGGTCAGTGGGTGGGACTGGTGGGAAGAGCCCAGGAGGGGCTGGGAGGAGAGTGGGGAAGCCCCTGGCCAGGCCCCAGGCACACTCTGGGATTTATGAAGAGGAGCAGCAGCTGAAGCTGGCTCCAAGTCCAGCATCAACATATTGAGGGCTTCAATGGACTGCTCGATCTCCTGCTGGGAGGCTGCCCTTGGAAACTCTGGGAGAGCAGGAACAGGGGCCTCTGCTGATAGCTGGAGGCTAGGCTTGCTGCTGGCAAGGCTCTGCAATGGGCCTCTCTCCTGCTGGCGGGGAGGTGGGTGAGGCTGTTGCTGCTGCCACGAATTCAACCCCCTCTGCACAGCTTCTCGGCTGCTGCCCCCACGGGTTGGAGCTTGGGGCAGTTGGGGCTCCACATCTGGAAAGGACTGGGATCGGAATAGACCAGTTGGGTCATAGCCACAGCGGGCACTGGTCGTTTGCTGTGACCAGGCTGGGTGGGGTCCCTCACGATGGTAGCCGGCTAAGCCCTCCTGAGCAGAGTAGGAGGGCCGAATAGGGGCCGAGTGACTGCTGTGGACCGGCATCACCAGGTTGGCAGAGTCATAGGGGTAGCTTCCGCCATTGAGCATACGTTCTGTGGAATAGGACTTGTCCAGACCATTGGTCAGTGGAGACAGGGTCTCTGGGTAGCCACCTTCGCTGGTGTTGGTGACCCCATCCAGGGAGGACAGTGTGCCCATGCTGCCACCACTCTGCCCATCTTGGATGGGCAGCTCGTCATCCAGAATGTCCGTCTCCCGCTCAGATGCCAGAGCCCCACCGTTGACGTGAACCTGGGCTGGGACGATGTGGCGGCCAGGGGAGGACACAGTTGGACCCCCAACTGGGTGGGACCTGAGTTGCTGAGCCCGGTACATGGCGCCTTGCTTCTCTCTGTCTACACCAAAGCCACTTAGCAAACGATCCAGCTCTTTCTTCTCCTGGGGACTCAGGGAAGCGGGGGCAGTGGTAGCCCCAGAGACAGGCTCATCAGTCTTGTCCGTCTTCGTGGAGGCTGTGGAGTTGCCGGAGTCGCTGCTCACAGACAGCGTGTGCTCCACATGGTTGGGGGTGGCTGACAGGGCAGGCCGTGCAGTCGTGACAGGCACTGAGCTTCCATTCAGGGAGTCCTTCTTCTTCACTTTGGCATACAGGCTCCCATCCAGCGGCCCTTGGGTATGACCTACCACTTCTGTAAGAACAGCAAAGGAGACAGCAGGCAGCACAAGTCAGCAATAGGCAGGTGCACTTATCCCACACCCTGAACCCCAAACCTCTTCTCACCACCCTGAGGATGGCAAAGGGCAAGTACACCAGCACCCCTGGTTTGAGCTTTTGGAGAGATCCCTCACTTGCACTCAGCTTCAAGCAAGGTACAGTGTTAAGACTGAGCAGCCTGGACCAAGCCAGTGTTCAGCTGTGGTTACACAACCAGCTTCTAAACCCGAGAGGCACACATTACTCCAACGGCCTTAGCATCCTTCTTTTGAATATGAGGGTGAGAAGCTAGGGAGATGGCTCAATGGGTAATGCATCTACTGCCCAAGAATGAGGAGCTGGGCTCAAACCTCATCACTCATTAAAAAAAAAAGAGTCAGATGGATAAATCCCTGGTTCAGCCAAATTGAATGGGCAAGCTATCGGTCCAGTGAACAATTGAAAAAGACACTCAGTATAGACCTCTGGCTTCTCTGTGCACATGTGCACAAATGTCTACACACACACACATACACAATGATAAAATGGAGAAAGTAATGAAATCATCTTGAATCATGCAAGACAGCACCTATTCACCGAACGCAAGACCCTTCCAGTTAAATGAGTTGATGCCCTATACTGGTATCATAAGACATTAGCTATTGAAAGACATGACTTCTGTTACCATGAGAACCATTGATTACTGAAGGGACATCCCTCACCTACTCAGCCTCCATGATACCCACTTCAGGAAGCTTCCTCTGCTCCCATTCCTAGGAGTCCTGCCATGAACTAGAGGCAGCAGGGCCTGGAGAGGAGGCATTTCCTCAAACAGGAGCACATGGAAGGTTTAAGTATGGAGAGCCAGACCTCCCCTGAAGATAAGCTTCGAGCAAGGGAGCTAAGATGAGCCCCAGAGGATGGCAAGAGAACCAGTCATGCCCTGGGGGTGGGGGGAGCCTTCATAGCGGGGAGCTGGAGAGTCCCAGAGCAGGGCTCAATGTTGGGCTGGGCAAAGAGACGGAAGTCAAAATTACGGCTAAAACAAACTAGCCCTGGTCCTCCACAGTTTACTTTTAGCTCAACATAAAGAATTTACCACAACAGTTCAGACAATGCCATTCTTCCCTCCCACCGTCACATTTCCAGAAGTTTCTCCATATTTATCCCAGAGTACCATCCCATCCTCGTGGGCCCCTAGTCCCTTACCAGCAGGCTTAATCCAGGACACATAGACCTCTAAGGAAAGGAAGGACAGTCAGCCCACAAACCAGCACTTAGATTCCTAAGTGGGAAGGCTGGACCTCAGGGCTCCAGCTGTACCCATACCAAGCAGTTCTTCCCCTATGGAGTAGGGCAAGGGAGGTTATGTGGGGTGCTAGGGCCAGGCCAGAGCAGTAGTGGAAGCATCTTCAGTATGAGATCTTAGGGGTGTCCTTCTGTCTGCAGACAGCTCTGGGGACCCCCCCCCCCAAGAGTAACACTTTCTCTGAAAGGAAAAAGTGAGTGTTGAGTGGCTTGAGGCCAGAGGGCTGACTCAGAAACAAAGGCTGCCCCGCCCCTGCCCAGACAGTTCAATGACTTCACCCCCTAAGGAGTCAACAGCTCCCTCCCCCACTCTCCCAGCCCCAACCCCCCTGATTCCCACCATGCCTCCTCTCCTGACTCTCCAATCCATAACCTAGGTGGCAGGGGGAAAGATAACTCTCGAAGGCTGCACCAGCTCTAAGCCAGGATCCCCCAAGTTATACCCAAAGCCAGACACAAGACACATGAGAAATACACATGCCATATATTCAGTCAGACACACCAAGATGTGCCCACAACCAGAGAAGCACCATGAGGAAGTAGGGTCTGTTTACATGTCCAAACACCAGGCGGTGACAGAACGCAGAACCTGTCTCCATTTACCAGCTATGTCACTGGGCACATCACACATGCAGCATTGGAAGGCCTGTCACTCAGGTAGGATTGTGCCTCCAGGAAAGATGGAGAAACAGAGGCAGAGATAGGCAAGAGAATCCATTTAATATGTGTGAGAACTAATTTACTTTGAATACCAGGAAATCTGGATTCCACAACTTTTTTTCTTACATTACTTACTTACATCCAGAGGGGAGGGAGGGAGGGAAAAAAGGAGGGAGGGAGGGCTGAGAGAGAGAAAGAGAGAGTGAGAATAAACACACAAAAGGCAAGAATAATCCAAAATAAACATTTAAATTTAAAGCCACAAACACTTCAAGAAATACAAATGATCTTGCCATACCCAAGGATTATCCCTCGGGCCAAAAGTAGGAGCCACTGAAAACAAACCCTCATACAGAAGCTTATGGCTGAAAACAAGTCATCAGATAACCACAAAAGAGGAATGCCACAATCAGTGCCCCTGTGCATGAGGGCCCACATGCCACAGGCCAGCACATGCCACTCAAGAGTTCTCAGAGATGATGGCCAGACGACAATACACTCCAACCTTCCACACACGACCCCCACCCCCAGATCCACAGAGCTGTAAATCTGTCCCCAGTTTCCACTGATGCTTTAGGACCTACACAAGCAGCCAGCCCTAAGTGACACAGGGTGGTTCTGCCTGACAGCCTGGGTTCCCAGGGCTATGGCCTCAGAGTGCCACCAGCCTACCCGGGACCAGACTACTAAAGGAGACTGAGGTGGGTCCCTACGCTGCCTCTGTCTTCCTTGTACTTGTCTCCAGAGGAGTAAAGTATAGAAAAGAAGGCTTTCCTCTGGCCCTGTTTCTCTGAGCACTGCCTCCCTGTTCGCTGGCTGCTTCCAGAGGGGACAAGTACCAAAACCAAGAGCTGCCATGTTTCTGAAATGGTTTCTGCAAGGTGGGTCCCCTGGGCCAGTGGGCAGGAAGAGTCAGTTGCCTTCCCTGCCCTGAGCTTAGGCAGTTACAGGCCCTCCGTGCAGGCTACAGAACAGATGCTACCATATCCCTCAGGCCAGGGCACCATAGAGGCTCTACACAGCCCCACCTGCCCTTCCCTGCAGAGTCTTCACTCAGCTATACCAATAGCCAGGAGAACACCTGACCATCTGCCCAGGAATTCGTAAGAGCATTCCTCAAGGCAGGCAGGAGCATGCTGGCTGATTCTCACCCTCAGCACCTGACCTCTTGGCCCCTCCCGGCCCCTCATTTCCCCTCCTGGCCAGGCCTCACTCTTCATTGATTTTGAAAATGTCAATATTAAACTTGTTCTGCCATGTAACTTCTCTCACATGGGCTATTGTTCTCAGCAACGTCCGAAACACCAACTGCCGAGGCAGCGGCACCAGCTCTTCTTACAAAGAAAATCGAAGAGGGTGTAAATTATTTAATTAAATACTGGCTGCTAAATACAAATAATTTCAAACATTTCTTGCTGTCCTCCAGGAGGGGGCTAGTTGCTCCTGGCTGCCTAGCATTGGGCACAGGGCCCCAGCCCTCTGAGCAACCACAGTACCTTCACTCAGTGGCCTTCTACCTTGTAACAAGGGCAAGATCAAGGGCATGCAGGCCTGTCCAGGCTCCAGCTGGGCTTCACTGATAGCTCAGTGAGCAGTGCTCAATCCCCTCACCCCCACCCCATGGCCAGGACACATACTCTCCAGCTCCCTCTTCTTACCACAGTCACATTAAAATCTATTTAGCAGGACCACAAGAAGCCGGAACACAAGGCTGGTTTCAATCCATCACAGCAGGAAGGGCAAAAGAGAGAGGCAGACACCAGCGGACAGGAGTGGGATAAAGTGGCAGGCGTAAGAGAGGGACCTGTGAGGGGCTGGGGGAGGGGAAACTAAGGCTCATAGGCTGAGGATTCACCAGACTCAGCACATCCAAGTCCCAGAAGCCAACACAAGCATCTCAAGTAAGGCCACCTGAAACAGGAGGGAGTTGATGACTCAGAGAAGTCTGGCAGAGAAGGGTCTGGCTGGGAGGAGTCATGGGGTCCTGGCCAGGTGACAACCGACTAGAAAGATTAGCAATACCAGATACCCAGACTGCCACCAACCCTGGGCAGCAACCCTAGGCTCCAGAGCAGGCTGGCAGGGCATCATCTTCTGTCACAGGCTGTATCCTATCCATGTCTCCAGGAAACTGACAAGTCCACAGTGGAATCAAGGCCTCACTCGCTTCATCCGGCTCTCTCTCCTTGCTCATTCTAGCAGCTTCTAGGAGAGAGACTCAGCCCTGGATGTCGAGCTTGGTTGCATACACCAAGGGGCCCTTGCTCCTCCAGGGCAGGGATCCAGACAGGCGAGTCATGGTTTTGGAAAGATCTGAGGAAAATCCCCAGCTGACTTGGATGTGGACCCACGCGCTGAGGATCCCTCCCAGCAGCACCCTGTGCGGAGCTCTGCCAGGCACTAACTACAGTACGACAGTACTACCACATGTCAGGATGCAGACAGGGCAAGGCACATCTGATGCACAGAACAGGAGAAAAGGATTGGAAGGTGCTAAAGCTAAACTAATGTTTGGGAAGTGTTTTCTAATTCTGATGCTTCCAAGGATTATTAAGAATGCAAGTCCCTGGGCCCATCTGAAGAATTCTCACTGGGAAGCTGGAGCTAAGGCTGGGCCTCAACACTGTAAACAAGCTATTTGTAGCTTTGGGATCTGAGATTTGGATCCAAAGGTGCAGCAGGGGGATGTTGCTTGTTGAGCCAACTGGACAGACAGCAGCCCAGCCATGGAAAGTATGAGGTGCTGGCCCAACTGGCTTTGAGAAAGGTACCCCCTTCATAAGGATGACTCCCAGAGGAGAAACCCAACCTGAGAAGCCAGCAGGTGTGTTTGGAAGACTGAATGATTTATGAAGGCTTTTAGGATGGGGCCCTGAGTTATAAATTCCTTTGGGTCCATGTCAAACAAATAAGTCATTGGGACACATCACCCACAGCAGCGCCGACCACCCGAGGGGCAAGGAAATCAATTCAGTGCCAAGTGGAAGACGAACTGTGCCTACCCTGGATGTGGCAGTTTGCACATAAACAGTTTTTGTGCAGGGAGGAGCCTGTGCACCTTAAAAGTAAGACTGCAGGCACAGTGTGATAGCACAGGCCTCTATTCCCAGCACTCGGGTAGCTGAGGCAGGAGGATGGTGAGTTTGAACTACCCTAGGCTACACATTAAGACTCGAGTCTCAAGAAAGAAAGGTAACACTGGGAGATTCAAGGTGGTGTGTGGCTGGGTAGATGAGCATTGGGGGGAAAATGAGGCTGGGCCAAGAGGCAGCTGGGAAAGCAAGCTTGGGCTGAGTTCTGCCTTTCTCCACAGACTGCGGGCCAGCTGTGGAGATGCTAGAGCTCAGGGCAGAGGCATGAAAGAGATAGCATGAGGTAGCCAGAAGTACAGACTGGTAGTGACCAGGAGGGCCACAGAGATGTGCTTCTGAACAGGACACAGAGGGAAAGAGTGTCCTCCTGCAACCCTGACACTGGGCACACCCTTCACTCAGACAAACAGCCCTCCCCTTAAAATGGCCTAGTCAGCTTGCATCAACTACTTAAGCCACTTTGGAGCGGCCTCCTAGCTGCCAGTGGGGGTCTGGATGCTTATTGCAATGTTTGCTGAGTGGCAGCATTTAAGAGCTCAGCCCCTGGCGCAAGGTCTGGCACACCCAACACGCCGTGCTCCCCTCTCTTCGTTCTCTGCTTTCTGTTTTCCAACAGCTCCCCTTACTAGGGGGTGACGCCCAGCCCTCCTGATGGACACACCAGATCTTTTATCGTCTGGCCCTGCGTGCCTTTTGAATCATCCTCTTTGCTGCCCTCAACACCCCACACAGCCTCCACTCTATTCTTACTAGGCTATTTCTGTGCTCTTCTCTCTGGCATGCAGGACATGCTGATCCTCCTCCTGAAAAGCCCTTCCTCGCCCTGCTCCTGAGGCTCTCAAACCCACTGGCACAAACCTCCGTCTCCTCCTTCAGACCCAGTGGCAACTTCTTTGGAGGCTCCCATAGAATTGTCCATTTCCACTGCCCCTGGAACTCGTCTGCCCCATGAATCCATCACACCATGCTGCACGGCCATTACTGACAACTGCATCTGTCTTCTCTAAGAATCTGAGTGCTTCCCAAGGAAAGGCCTCTAGCTTCTCTCTCTCTAGCCCTGGTACTCAGATGGTGCCAGATGCCACGTGATCTCTACGAAAGGGGCCTCTTGGAGTTCAGTGCAACCCTATACAATATCTCTGTGGAGAACACAACCTACACATACTAGGTCCTCCCATAATCCTCCTTGCCTTACTAAGTAGCCCCCAAAAGCTTGTGATAGTCCTGCCAGTCACCAAGTGTCTTCTTCATAAAACCCAGCAGACAATCGGGGATTCTAGGTGGACCCGAAGCCATCTCCAAAGGATCCCCCCTAAAATCACCACAGCAGAAAGTATTCATGAAGCAGGGATTCCTCCCACTTCACAGCATAGGCCAAGTCCTTGTAAACTAACTTAGGCAGGGCCTGACCCACGGAATTCTCTAGTCACACTACAGGCCAGGAGACAATAACTTTCCTAGGCCAAGGACATCTTGGGGGTATCTGATGGAATTCTAGAATATTTTTTAAAATGTATATGCATTTTGCCTGTAAGTCAGGGAGTAAATGACCACTTTGTAGACCAAGTTAAGACATGTTCATCTAAAAGCTGGGGTGCTGCTTCTGGGGTACCCAGCACTCAGGACTAATAAGAATTCAAGATCTATGCACAAGAAGGAAACCACACTGACAGGCTGTAAGCCTTTAGGGGACCCAGAAACTCCCTGCCCAGAGTCCCTTAACAGCTTTAACCAACCTAGAGGAGAACTGATGAGGCCAAGAAAAAGCATTGCCTATGGCCCAGCAATGCCAGAGGCTCCTGGGGTGACTTGGCTTAGGTAGCAGGGACATCCTGGTCTCTGGCCAACCTGGCTTCTACCTGGAGTAACTTCTCATCTACAGCCATCTAGGAGGGTATCAGCTCAGGCCACAGAGAGCTCTGGGGTCTGCAGACCAGCAAACTGAGAGGTTGAAAGGGCACACCCAAACCTCGAAAGGGAACCACAGAGAGGACACAGCCTTGAAAACAGGAAAAAAGAAGCACTGGCATGCATCACCGAGGTCCACTTAGAGAGCCATCCACTGGTGTGATATAGACAAGCCTGGATTCCTGTAGACAACGGACAGATGAATCTGGGTGTGGCCAAAAAAGACCCCTGTGTTTTTATCATCCTGAACAGCATGCATTTGAAAGAACTCTTCATGCTTATAGAGAACAAGCAGGAGGGGACAAAACCGGGTTGCTGTGGTCTCTCCAGGCGCCAAATTCTGTTCCCTGTGTGAGCAACCTCACCCGTGTCACACATAAACCCACCTCCATGGATTCAGGAAGGGTGGGGTACTATTCCATCCGGCTGAAGCAAAGGAAAAGGGTGGGAGGAGGTGGGGGATCCCAGCGACCAGAGACAGCACATCTGGACTTCTGGCCATAAAAGTAGGGGAAGCCAACTCTGCAAGAAGAGGAAAGCTACAGCTCCTGTCCAGCTCAACAGCTCTAGACTCAGGAGTAGCCGAATTGAGTCCTGGACAGATCCAAGGTCGCCTAAGCAAAAAGGGGCCCCAGGCTCTTAGAGCTGAAAGGTTCACAGATTCCCCCACTTTATAGGCTGACAGTGGTGCTCAAAGGCTCAGGAGAGCCAGAGGTCACTTGGAAAGCAAGGAAACATCGAACTGACACCTGGCTCCATGCACAGTGCTCCTGACTCCATGATGGTTCAAGGTGAAGATGGCTGGAAGAGTGGCACCCAAGAGGAAGAAGAGGAGGACAGCTCTCCAGCTCTGATAAGAAACCAGGAACTTCAAGGCAATATGATATAAGGAGTCAGTATAGTGATAGTGACAGATGTGTTCCCAGACCTTCCTTAGGAAGGACTTGAGGTACTGTTCCCACAACCATCCCAATTAGATGCATGTCCCTGCCCTCCAGAGGGAGGGAATGGGATATGGTGGCTCTGACCTTCATTTTAGATCCTACCAAGCAGGGATCCTGCCTAGAAGACAAACAACCTACCCTGGTCACACATCAGCCTGTACCCACAGGAAAAATGTGAATTTCCCTGGCCAGACTCCACCTACCCGTCCTACCCCAAGGAACTCAGCAGTCCTGGCACTTGACTCCCCAGCCTGGTGCTATAACCAGAGCCTTGGCACACCCACTCCCCACTCTCGCCTATTTGAGCACCAGATAGTCTAGGCACATTCAGGATGGTAAAAATAGCTACCAAGTCCTCTGCCAGGGCAGGATGCTGCCTGGGCACTCAGAGAGCCCTGGACAGAGAAACAGCAGAATGGCTAAGAGCCCTGCCAATGAAGATGGGGAGAAAGCCGTGAATTAGGGTCAACCCTGGGGCCCCCACAGTTTCATCTGCATAATAGGGGAGGTCCCCACAATAATACTTCACAAGACACCTATGGGGGGGCTCTTACTGCATTCTCTCTGCCCACCCCGTTTCACTCAAGATGAACCACTATCCATAGAGACGGGAGAACTCAGATCCACCTCGCTCCTCCACCCAGCTACCTTTCCACCAAAAGCTGTAACCACATCATGTCCCAGAGAACATCTCTGGGAGGGGACAGCAAGCAAGGTTGACACAAGCATGTCCCAGTACCCTCAGAGGTGGCCCTGCACAGCCTCATACCCTCCTGGTCCCAGGTCAGAAAGTCACCGGGCTCCAGGCAGAAAGTCCCCACCCCAGGTCCAGCAGAGACCTACACAGGCAGGCAACCCACAGGGGCCAGCAGCAGGCCTACACTTACCCTCTGAACAGAGCGGGAGAAAGGCTGTGGGAACACTCTTGATCTGTCCCCTCTGCTTCAAGTTTCAAGTAATTTCCTGCCCGGCTACAGTTCTCAGGCTGTGTCCTCCTCAGGCTCCCTGGGACTGTCAGGAGTGGGAAGAACCAGTGCCGACTGGCCCTGCACACACACACACACACACACACAC
>NW_026593286.1:17572978-17607395 GCF_907164565.1 Psammomys obesus | reverse complement strand
CCACTCCCTCCCTCCCTCCTGATCTCCACTCTAGCTCACTCTCTCCCCCTCTCGGCTCAGGCTCACTCTGGCTTGTAGAAAGCCAGTGGGATCAAACTCTGTCTGTAATCCCAGCCAGCTGGGTCCCCTGGGCTTCACCTATCATCCTGCAGCTATGCAGCTCTTGAATGACATCACAGTGGCTTCCCCTCCAGCCCAGCCCTGCTCCCAGTCCCAACCCAGCCCCAACCTCAACCCCAGCTCAACCTGCCCCTGTATAGGGATTGGAATCCAGCCTCCTAGCCCAGGCCAGCAAAGCCCCAGTGCCCCAACCAACGGCAGTTCCAAACTCCAAAAAACAAGATGAGAGACCCCAGAGCAAGGAGACACAGAGTCCAGAGGGACAGGAAGAGCTACCAGACCCTGAGAGAAAGGAGCATTCTGTAAGTGACCGAGATTTCTTTCCCTAAATTTTCCACATTTTTCCCACTCCCAGCAAATGGAAGGCAGAGCAGATGACAACAATTTTCCAGCTGCTGAGCAGTAAGGTGGAAAGGGTTTTTTCCCTCCCCTCCCCTGCCCACCCCTACTCCCTCCACCTCCAAGCAGAGTCCAGGGCACTTAGAAGAAGGAAAAGAAAAGGCCCTGTATGTCCCAGAGAGGGCTGGGGTGCCACTCTGGGGGTGGGAGTGGGGGTGCAGAAGTCTCAACAGCTTTGGCTTCTGGCCCAGGAATCTTGACACAGACTGAGTGAGGTTGCTCAGAATGCCGGTGGGTGTCTGACTTGAGGCCTGGAGTGTCTGAAGCCTCCTGGCTATTAGTGCTGTTTGTTGCTATCTACGTTAGTCACAAGCCACAGGACCACTTCTCCAAGGGTCAGGCCACTGTATCATCGTCGTCAGCCAGCCAGATGTGTGGCCAACCACTCAGCAACACACAGGCAGGTGCCTGGAAGTTCTCCCCACAAGCTTGGTTTGCCCTAAAAGGCGAAATTCCAAGAGGATAGCTGCCAGGACAACAGGTCCTTCAGCGTTGTTTGTGACTTAGTTGGATCTCAGCTGAAGACTCCAACACAATTCCCAAGCCAGGAATCGTGGGGGCCTTTGTTTCTCTCCTAGAAGATTCCCCCTCTGTCCTTCCTTGGCCCCAATTCCTTTGTGACATTTCCATGCTTCCACAGCTCAAGGCCATATAGCAGCTTTGTACCAGCCCTTGAAGCTCAGGAGGGAGAGAGCCTGCCAGGGAAGACCACAGTCCTCTCCAGCTCCCACCGTGCACCAGCCATCACACACTAGCTCCTTTCTTGGCCCCCACTGCCATCTGCTTCCTAAGAATATAGAGAGACTACGGAGGAACAAAAATGTTACTCGGGTCCCGGTGGTAGGTCCCCTGCCCTGCCCTCACTGATGACACGGCTGAGCAAGCAAGGCAGGCAGCCAGTGTCATAGACTCCAGAGTTTGTTTTTGCACGCTAGAAATCAAACCCAGAGCCTGGAGCATACGAGGCCAGCATCCTACTCAAGCTACAGCCCTGGTCCTTGGGCTTCAACAAATCATTAAAGATAGGGGGTGGGGAGAATGAGTCTAGAAAAAGTGTCCCGTATCTTGAACTCCAAACTGGTGGAGACCATAGTCTATAGGAACTACTTGCAATGGCCCTCTTGTCACCATGGAACCTTCTAGAACTGACCAACAAAGCCCAGGCTCCTGAAAGGGTTAAGGTGTCCCCACCCAGCCCCACAAACAACAGCAGCAGCCCAATTTGATTTCGTTTGCCCATATGAACACCAGCTGTACTATTTTGTTAAATGCTAAAATAAATTTAACTTAAACCAGTTCTGAGCACCAAAACCCATGAGATCACAGACCTGCTATGTGAATTATACACATTTTCTTTTCCTTTGATTTAAAAAAAAAAAAAAAATCTTTTTTTAAGAGCTCTTATGTAGTAGCCCAGGCTGGTCTTGAACTCAGCATGGAGCAGAAGGTGGCCTTGAATTCCTGATCCTCATGCCTCTACCTCCTAAGGGCTTGAATTACAGATGTGCACCACCATGCCTGGCTATCTTTTTCTGATACATATCACTGTAAGTACTCCTGAAGTCAGTCTACAATGAACCAAGCAGCCTGGCCCATCTACAGTACCATGGAAACACTATGTACAAGAACAAATGCCAACAATGACCACAAGCGGATGGTTTTCAGAAGGCAGAGGAAGCCCCCTGGGGGATTCTCTATAAACTCTGACTGGCTGGACAAAGCCTTCCCTTTCCAAAGGACTGAAGCAAGTTTAAGTCTAGCCTTGGCTACATAGTGAGGTTCTTATTAAAAGAAAGAAAAAGGCAGAGGAGGAAGCAGGATAAGGAGAGAAGAGCAGGGAGACCCTGGCCTCAAGGCCCCCACCTTCTCCCCAAAATACAGAACTCTCAGAGTCTTGGGAATCTGAATTTTAAAATGCCCTTGTAGGCACAGCCAGGTTTGGCCAATGATGGTCCTCATGGAATCTAAGCACTTCCTCTTATGGGCCCTCACCATCTCCCCGAGAAAGTCCATTTCATCTCTACAGAGCAAACAGGTGGTTCTTAACTCTCATTGGTGTCATCTCCCAGGTGACTTTAAGGTGCTGTCTGGGTGTCTCAGAACAAACCAGTGTCCTCCATAAGAGCCCTCATGGTACTCAGGGTGTGTGATGTCCTTTGAGCCCCCTTAGACAGTCCATCCTCACTGGCTTCTTTGTGCCACCTGGCCTGCTCTCAAAGATCCTTGTCGCTCTCATGAGGAGGATCTAGAGCAGCCCACATGATTCTCACCATGTATGCCACCTCACACAGTTTGGAAGCCATGCTTTTCATAACTCAGCCTCAGAGTAATGCCTAACCCCACTGCTTATGCCAGTCCATCACCTGCTAGGGATGCAGCTGTTGACAGCATGGCATCTCAGTGGCCCTGTCTCACTGGCCCAATACGTACCACACTGATGCTCACGCCAGGAAATATAAATTAGCCTTCTCTTCCCCTGCACAAAAATTATGGCACTGAATGTCCAGCAAAGAGTCCCGTGAAATGACCCAGCCCCTGGAGAACGTGATGCCATCGAAACAATGAAGCTGTTTAATTCAACTCTGCTCTGACATCTAAAGCAGCCAGAGTTCCCTGCATCCAAGAGACAGCCCTGAGTGTGCTGGTTTTATGGATAATTTTTAGACTCTAGTCACAGAGAGGTGGATCCAGAGACCTCTGGCTGAATTCAGGTGCCCAGGATTCATCGAGTCCTCAGATTTGCTGCCATCGAGGGCAGCCATCCCGGGGCCATTTCCTAGAATCACAACACAGTCAGCCCAGGGGACATCCTGAGTTCAGCTGCTGGTCCGCCCAATCCCATCCATCCAGCTCTGGGAAGCAGAACTCCCCACAGATGGTTAGAGCCAGAGCCAACTCAGGGCCACTGACTCCCAGAAGGAAGTCACCCCTGCTGCCAGATCCAGGACACACGCCCAGAGAGAGGTGGCTGGAAGTTCCTGGGAGCCCCAGCACACAAGAACCACAAGCATCTGCAGCTGGGCCAACAGCACAAAGAGGGTGAAATACTAGAGGGCCAAGCCTCACTGTAGCAGCAGCTTCACCTGCAGGTCCAGTGACTTCTCCATCTTTCCCAGGACAGCCTTAAACCAGCAGAGTCTGTATCTGGGGGGAAAGGAGCCCAGCTGGCCATGGCCACAACTTTGACAGACTCAGTCCCTTCTCACTGTTCTGTTTCCTATTTCTGTCCTAACCCTTCTCTCTACCCACTGGCAGGTATAGAAGCATCTCTCCAGGCCCGGCCTTTGGCTCTTCTTCAATGTTAGTGCCCCCCCCACCTTCTCAACATGTACACACGCGTGTGTATGTGAGAGTGAACATGTACGTGTGTGCCTGTGTGTGTAGAGGTCAGAGGTCAACCTCAGGTGTCTTTCCTCAGGCACTGCCTACCTCTTCCTTTTGAGACAGGGTCCATCACTGGCCTGGAAATCAAGTAGGTTAAGGACTAGCCAATGAGCCCAAGGAATCCTCTTGTGCCCACCTCCTCATCACTGGGACTACAAACACCTACTTGCCACACCTGGCTTCGTACTAAGGTACTGGGGATAGAACTTGGGTCTTCATGCTCGCGAGGCAAGCATTTTGACAACTAGGCCATCTCCGCAGCCCATGGCCCTTGTTCTGAACGAACAAGATGATTGTTTTTTGATTTTGATTTCTGGCAGTCTTCAAGTTAGGACAGAAACAGGAAACAGAACAGTACCCCCAGGAGGCCTACTTCATGGTGTGTGAGTGGGTCCTTGAAATAAAGGACAGAGTGGGGGTGGGAGTGGGGGTGTGCAGCACCAGGTGGCTGTTACCCAGGGAACAGGTAGCCAGAGGCATTGTGGGTTACATCTGGAAGAAATGCCACTGGCATACAGCAGATAGATCTGAGCTAGACAGAAGGAGGGAGGTACAAGGAGGGGAAACTGAGTTGCCAACAGACTGGACTCCAGTTCAGTCACTAACTGCATGACCTTGCCTGGCTTAATTCTCAGTGTGGCTACATACACCGAGGAAAGCAGGGTGCTGTAAAACTCCTTGTTCTAGGGAGAACCCAGGATCAAAAGGAGGCAGCAGGCATAGTCAGAGGAGCGGGGGGGGGGGGGCAGGAAGAAGCATCGCACAACCCATGGCAGACATGGCGTCAAGTGCTCAAGGTGGAGGGAGGTTAGAAGAGGGAGAAGGAAGGGTCGTGAAAAGACGGAGAGAAGGCTTGTTGCCTGAGCTGGCTACAGCACTGAGGCAATATGAGTACGTGTGTGTGTGTGTGTGTGTGTGTGTGTGTGAGAGAGAGAGAGAGAGAGAGAGAGAGAGAGAGAGAAACATACACCCAGAATGCCCTAGGATCTCCTGAGTCCAGAAGATCTGAAGAAGCACAGCTCAGGGCTACAGAGGAAGGGCAGGCTGTGGGGAGCCAGCCTTCTGGAGGTCTCCACACCTATTCAAGAAAGGCAGCAGGCATACCAGTCTGGGAGTATGTTCCCTGTGGATAGGATAAGATTATGCAGGAAGGGGACTGCATAATCAACTCACAGGCAGATGCATGCATTAGACGAAAGACAGAGGGAAATCCATCAGTGGCCCTCCTGCCTTTCCTCACCCCGCTCCTCCCAGCTCAGACATGCTTCAGAAACATCCTCACCTGGGAAGGTGGAGGAGAAGGCAGAGAAAAGTACATGAGTTTGGGAAGAAGAGAGAATGATTCGATGCCTGTAGCCATTTATCAGGTGTCTGTTTCTTCATCTGTCTCTCTCTGTCCTCCATAACTGCCTGCCCGGTGCAGCAGCCAGAGGCTGGCTCAAGAGGGTCCTGTCCACATCCTCTTTCTTATCCGCAGGACAAAGGAGCAGCAAAAAGCAGACAGGGAGGCATGCAAACAGGGCTCAGAGGCACCAACAGTAAGCGATGAAGACAGACAAGACCACGTGACATCTCAGAACCGCCTGCCCATACACTAGTAACCGGGCCAGTACAGGTCCCTCAAAGAGGCTCCCTGGGAACTGCATACATTCCAAAGAAGGCTATGAGCTTGACAAGGCCTTGTGGCACCACCTCTGAGCAAACCACAGTCACATAAGGACCCACCCTCATGAGTGATCCAATCTCAATGCTTCACCCAAAATGACACAGCCTCTCAGCATTACAGATGAACTGAGGGCCAGAGGGGCTGTAGGCCTCTAGAATAAAGCTCCCCCTGCAAGGGCTGGAAGTTTATGAGGGTTCAGCACACTAGAGGGGGCTGTGTAGAGTGGTCCATGAAGTTCTCTACAGTAGAAGGGTATTTGCAAAGTAACCCAAAGGTTCAGTGTACCACAGGGGTCTGTGTTGAGGGGTCTGTGGAGTTTTCACATGAGTGAGTGTAGGCTGGCAGTGCATTCAGATGGTTGGTGTTCCCTTTTAAGCCAGGCAGTTCCCTTCTGTGGTGAGCGACATGACCTCCCCCGACTCCCAAGCCCACTACCCCACGGGGAACCTTCCTGGATGGGAAGCAGCCCCACAGTCCAGCTGTGGCCCTTCCCGCCCTAGCATCCTACATGGAGCACCTGTGGGGATTCGGTGGTTCCCAACCTTTGTTCAGATGCAGAGGGCTATGAGGGAGGAAGGGAGAGGAAAGATCTGAGGAAAGCTTTTGCTTTCATTTCAAAGTCTGACCTCACTGGCCTGTGTTGGGGGGTGGCACAGAACCAACATCAAAGAATGCTTGCGGCTGACTCTTTTTTTTTTTTTTTCCAAGCAATCAAAGCAACATACAGCGAAAGCCTCAGACAAGCGTCAGTGACAGCTGTCAAGACGGGGGAAACGGGGCGGTGAGAAGTCAGGGCCTCACCTTCAGCTGGCTTTGCCTCTGCTCACCAGACAAGGAGAATCCAGCTGGAGCCAGCAGGGCTGGAGGCCATCCAGCTCTACTCTCGGAAGACCTATGTCCCTGTGGGAGAGGCTTTGGGTGCAAATAGTTTCAAGAAGGGAGAGAAGAGGGAACAGAGTGTTTGGAGCAGAAGACATTACGTCCTCTTTACAGTGAAAGTGAGTCTTGTCAGAGAACTCTAGAAGTCGCCTTGTTCCTTCACTAGCCACAGTCACTCATGTCATCCACACAGGTGCACGGGTGGAAAAATTCACACCAACTTCAAGAAAAGCCACCCTGAAGCTTGGCAATGGTGGTGACACGTGCCTTTAATCCCAGAACTCAGGAGGCAGAAACAGGCAGATTTCTAAGTTTGAGATCAGCCAGGTCTACAGAGTGAGTTCTAGGACAGCCAGAGCTACACAGAGAAACCCTATTTAAATAAATAAATAGTAAAAAAGAAAAAGAAAGAAAAGAAAAGGCATCTATTCCTGGTTCTCTAACAATCCACAATTATAATAAAGACGCCTCACACAGTAAAATGTTATCAGACAGCAATGGCAGCAGTGGGCAGTCACAGGCAAACGTACCAAGGGGTGACTTTGGCTGGCCTTGGTTTGTTTTTCTGAGCAGTGGGAGAGTCCTGGAGGCCTGCCCAGCTTAGGAAAGATGCTCAGCCAGGCACCATTCAGCTGGGACACCTGTTTCTCCTCTCCTGTTGGTCCTGCCAGTGGCTGAAGACTCACTCATCTGAGGCTATTTTCTGCCCTGGGGCTAGAATATAACCGGTGACTTACAGGAAGTCTGTAAATATGCCCCAGCCTATAGTGGTCCCAAAGGGCCAGGCAGAGCAATAAAGAGGCCGATTTGTTTTCATCTGAGAAATGCTGAAACTCAATCCCTGAGCAAGCTGACCCTGCAGCTCCCCACCCACAGCAGACTCCCTTCCCCAGCACCCGCTTTCTCCCAGCCCTCTAGGGCTGGTAATGGAAGGAGACAAGACGGACTGCGGCCATGGCTCCAGCTTGCCCAGGCTGGCCTCTCCTGCCCTGCCACTGGTCTGCAAGGATCTCCAGGATGCAGGCACGCACAGCAGTGAATTGACAGGGAGGATTGCTGTTAGAACTCTTTGCTCCTAGGGCTTTCAACCTCAAAGCTGCATGGGACAGGAGGACAGGGTTCCTCCAGACCTCTGGTCACGTGAAGAAATGGGGAGAGGCACAGGGATAATGAGCACTGAGTACCAGAAGTCAGCTTCCACCGTGTTGCATCTGGCTGTGCAACACTGGTAGGGAACCTTAATCTCTCTGTGCTTGTTGCTTCGTCTATGAAACAGAGGCAGAACTAGCTGGCTCACAGGAAAGTCGGCGGAGGTGAAGGAAGTCTTGGCTATTCCACAGCATCTCACTCGGAGGGGGACATAGAGGGGTGGGAGCAGATTGCCCTCTGGCAGCAATTATCAATTAGCACAGCGCTTTTAAGGAGGCCAACCTGTCACTGCCAATCACCCTGAGAAAGGTGAGTTGCACAAATAAAAACAGTACATCCCCAAGATGACCCTTGATAGCATTTTCCAGAAACAGAAAAGGCAGATGGGAAATAACCTAACAGACCTGTTACATAAATCTGTATTTAAGCACACAAATACCAATGAATAAAATATGGCTGATAGGAATGGTGGGATATTATGCCGCTGAAAAAGTGAGAAGCCTCTTTATGCGCTACTTAAAAAGATCTTCATCTACTATTGGGGGAAGAGCTTAGAGCAAAACTCACTAAAATCCCCACAATGGCTAACACACCCTAAGTGGCCTGGCCCAAATTAGATAGGACTTTTCTCCTATCACAGCCTCCATTTCCACACTGGCCCCCTTTATGGTTCCCAAACATCCCGGTTCCTACCCCAGGACCTTTGCACTTGCTATCCCTACCACCTGGAATGTTCTTTCCCAGTTATATACCTGGGCAGCTCAATCCTCTTCAAGTCTTTGCTGGTAATCCCTGGTTTTAAATTTCCAATCACCATGCCGGCTGCCGTTTCCAATCAATCTTTCAAGAGCAGAGCTCAAGTTTCTCTTGTCTCATAACATACTAAGACACCTTCTTATCCTGTGCCTTTAATTCTGTGCGTGTGCATGTGTACAGGTGTGCAAGCATGTGTATAGGTACGCATGCATGTTTGCAGGTATGTGGAAGTGTCTCAATGTTGTCCCTTAGGCTCTGTCTACTGTTTTTGTTTAGTTTTGTTTGTTTGTTTGTCTGTCCGTTTGTTTGGGATTTTTGTTTTTGTTTCTGTTTTGAGACTCACCACGTAAGCTGAGCCAGCTAGCCAGCAAGCCTCAGGGATCCGCTTATCTCTGCCTCACCATGCTAGGACAATGAGCGCACGCCACCATCATGCCGGGCGTTTACATGGGTCCCAGGGGTCAAATGCAGATCCTCAAGGCCATGCAAGCACTTTACCAACTGAGCCATCACTTCAGACCCTAAATCTTTTTTTTTTTTTTTTTTTTTTAACTATCTGCCTTCTTCTACCAAAATAGAAATCCTGGGGTCTTGTCCTCAGCATCTGGGAAATCAAGAGGCAGGAATTTCAAAGGCATTCAACATATACCTAGGGAGTGAAGGGCCTATATGACCGAGGAGCCCAGGTGCCGAACACCATAGATGTTCTTTGTGCCCTCCTTCTCCATTCAATACAGTGGGTTCAAGGCTGGTCAGTGTGGAGAGCAGATCCAGCCTGGGAGGTGAAACCTAAAAGAGATAAACCACCCCCAGGCAGAACAACCTGCATCTGGACATGGAGCCAGAGGTCTGTTTCATGTGGAGCTGGGGTGGCTAGAAGGTGGCCTGACACTTCAGGATGTGTTTTACAAGGCCCCTTGGAAAAGCAAGGCTTTGTGATGAACCTCTGAGACTCAGAGTCTAAGACATTATTACCCTAAGGCAGTGTTTTCCTTCTCTCCATTTTGAGGCCAGGAATACTGAAGCTTAAAGGCTGAGCACCTTTCCAGGGCCAACAGAAGGCAGGAGGCATAGCTGAGACTTGACCAAGGCAGCCCAAATCCAAACCGAAGCTGGAACCTACTCTCTAGCTCCAGCTTGCCTATGGACAGACCCTCCTGAGATTGACACAGGACACTGGAAGGAACTTCCATATTGCTGGTAAAGCCTGTTGCGGAAGCTCATAGGCTTCACAGGGCTTTGGTAGGTCTGGAGGGGAGAGGCATGAAAAGGAAAGGAAGTTAGAAGAGATAAATCACCCCTGGGCAGCCTGGGAAGTGGAGGGAGGGATGGCATGCAGGAAAGGACTGATGTTCTGCCAGGCCTAGATCCCTTGAAACAATTTGCCTAAAACAGCCCCCAAACTGTCACTGGGACAGAAAGCAGGCAAGACTGACCCCAAAGGGTGGGGTTCCTTGGCAGGAAGGGCAGGGCTTTGCAGCATGGAAGGCCCCAGGGAGGCCCCGGCACAGAGGAGCTCCTTGATGAAGCTGCTGATGTGAAGAAGTGCCCAGAGCAGGGCAGGACAGTCAGCTGTGGAGATGCTCACCAGCAAGCCTGAGAGCAGACCCTCTGCAGCGGCCTCGGGTGCCAGCCCTAGAACATTCAGGACAGGGAGAGCAAGGCCAGGCATCCTCAAAGCAGGGAAGGATATCCCAGTACTGAGAAACATACTCCACAATCCAAAAAGAACATCCTCCCCACTGAGGGGCTGGATTCAAAGACAGACTGAAGGCCCTCCCAGAGGTCACCAGCCACTAGAGCTGGGTGGTAACAACTGCCACTGCCCAGGAAAATCTGAGGGCTCAGAGGCATAACTGTGGGTGTCAGCCCAGGACTGTGAGTGCTGACTGCCCATCAGACAGAGTCTACCCGTCAAGAGGCCAGGGCTTGCTGAGACAGCATCCATCTCTTCAGTCTCCTAGAAAAGTGGTCTCTAAAAAAATGAAAATCAAAAGGGGAAAAGCCCATACCATCAAAAGTAGGGAGGCAAGGAGCACCGGGGCCCAGGCGTGGCTGAGGGACTCCAGAAAACACGGACCCACCCTCAGCGGCACACAGCATCCGCTCCGCCCCCTTGTCCTACTCGCTCTTACCTCCCACAGATCTATGTAACTAACATCCACCAAAGACCTGGCATTCAGGAACGCCAGGCTGACATGATGGCTTTTAATCTCTTTTTCTAAAAAAAGTTTTCCTCCTGCTTCAGCTACCACACCTGGCATTGAGTGCTTTTCTTAACCTCAGTTTTCTAGACTTTGACCAGGGTCCCTGCCTTTTAAAACTGAGAAATCATTCCATATTCATTGCCAGGGCGCAGGCACATGTAGTCCCTCTAACGCCAGCTACTTTGAGTCAGAGGGTAGAACCTGGCCGGGACCGTTCCCCATTTGGTTGTGCATTCAGGGTTGCTGGGAAACTTATGTGACATCCCCAGCCTGTCCTGAAGCATCCCCAGATCTGCCTTTCTAAACCCCAGGCCTAACTTGGTATCCACCACCAAGACTTGGGAGAAAAGGAGTGGGGGAGGAATAGGGGAAAGGAGAGGGAAGGGATGGCAGGATCAAAGGAGGAGAGGACAGAAGGAAGGATGGCTGGAAAGCATATGTGGTGGGGTCAAAAAAGCATGAGATCAATGGGAACTTAAATTCCATTTCTTGGATATGACTGGAGACAGTATCCTGGGCCGGGGCCAGCTCTCTTGCACTCATTCATCTCCAGGACTGGCAGGAAAGGAAGGGGAGCAGCGCCCGGCTGACTGAGTACATGTTCCTTGTCCCCAGCCTCCATCTGGGCACTGGGCTGCTGGCAGCAAGCTTGGCACCCCTCAGAGTGTGGCTCCAGTCTTCCACCTCCACCCGATGGCAGAGATTGGGAGACCAAAGCCTCATTCAGCAGGGAAGGGATCGGCTTACCACGTGCTCCGGACGCAGACTGCTGCTTGAGCCTGCCAGCAGCAGTGCAGGACAGGCCAGCCGAGGGACCAAGGGCATCAGGACAGGGCCAGCCCCAGCCCACGGGGACCAATGCTGGGCAGGTGGCTGGCAGATGCTGGGTCATGGGGGTTGTGTCCTGTACCCACAGGGTCACACTAACCTTGTGTTTGAATCCACTGATTGGTCCAGCATATTCGAGAAGACTTCTCTTTTGAAGGGACAGAGGAGAAACCCAGAATCCTCCCAGCAGCCATTTCACGCATATGTGTGTCAGTGTCACTACAGATATCCCACACTGAGGTCCAACCCTCATTTCTCAGTGTGTCTGCCCAAGGGGTCCAGAAGGACAAGGCCAGTCTCCCTGCTATGGTTGACTAGAAGTCTTACCAGGTGGTTCACTCAGTCTTTTCCTACTCAGTCTAGGCCTGTCCCACAGTACGTGACATATCAAGGACAGAGGCTTCCATCAACAGCTTTGAATTCCCTTCTCCCACCTACCTTGAGGTCACAGCTCAGGAAAGCCGGCCTCTCCAGTACCCAGTGAAGATTTTCTAGCAAAATCCAGCTTGAGAGCCCAGCCTGCACTCAGGTTAAGTGCAGCACTCTGGAGGCTAAGGTAGAGTAAGTACCTCAGGCTCAAAACTAGCCTGGGCATTAGGGTTTGAATCAGAAATTGTCCCCCCTTACCCATGTCTTGAATGCTTGACCCCCGGCTTGTGGGGCTATTTTAAAGGCTTTTGGGAAAAGGACGTGTCTGGGAAGCCGGATGCTAGAGGTGGGTCTTTGGAAGTGATGCCACCCCTGGATCCAGTGGTCTCAGCCTCTGGCTCCATGAGCATGGATGGCTCCTTTCCCATGCCACACCCTTTCCCATTCCTGTTGCTATGGACCATCCATCTCCCACCACCAAACCCTTCCCATCAAGATGGACTGATGAAACAAGGCAACAAAATGCCCTCCTTCTAAAAGCTCTTTCTGTCAGGTTAGCCTGGGCAACATAACCAGTGTCAGGATAACCTGAGCCACTGATAGGGACCTTCACTCAAAAACAAACAAACAAACAAGCAAACAACAAAACCAGCCAGCTTGAGGCCGAACCCCCGGTGCTCAGCACACATGAACATTCCCTAAGGCAGCCTGGGCATGCAGATGGCAGAGACACCACCCAGACTCTTGGGCCCACTCCCTACATTTTCTGGGGTCATTTGAAATCTGTCCCTCATGCTCTTCCAATTGTCTCCTTCATCTCAGTGAGAAGTTTCAGGGAAGCAAGAACTTCAGATGCCTTGATGGGATGTCCAGGCCCCATTCCCAGAGTACACATCTCTCCCTCTGCTACACCCAGAGGAATCCAGGAGACTTCCTACTCCGCAGCTGATCTACTCCGTGCTCAGCCCACACACCTCTTGGGGCTTAAGAGCAGAATGCATAAGATACAGGATTGCAGAGGCATATCTCCCTCTTCTCTGTGCTGCTGCTCCAAGCTGGATGGGCAAAAGCTGCTGGTGGGCAGGAGAAACAGGCCTGGTGGCACACACAGGCCACCTGAGTTCCAGCTGCAGAGGCCAGACTTGCCAAAGGGTCTCCTATGGCACAAGCCTAGAGTGGCCTGGGCTGCCTCAAATTCTATCCCAGGGGATCACCTGAGAGTCAGGGACCCTGGTGGGGGAGGCTGAAGGGAGTGAGAAGCATCTGGGGGTAGAGGGGGCCATGAGGCTTGGCCTCCTACCAGGAGGGAGCAGAAAGTGCTAAGGAGAAGCCTGTAGGCTACAAACAGCCAGAAGAGCTAGTAGGATGTATGAGAACTTCCCAGATCTGGTGATAAGAAACTCAGGAGTCATATACTTGCAGACCTCTGAATCCACAGATGATTTGCCCAGCCTCTCAGTGGTGCCAGGTAAGCAAGAAAGTTCTAGAATGTTCGTGACCTCTCTTCCTACCTTGAGATATTCAAGTTCGTATGCCTTGTAAACATTGAAGCTTCTATGTTCTGTAATATGTGCACATGCGTGCCACACAAATACATACAACCTGCCACATGCACACTGTGATGCACACAGTGATGGCCAGGCAGGAGCTGACAAGGCAAGGAGCAAACTCTGATTTAAAGTCTGAATTTGCCAGCCCTTTAGATCTTCCATCATGCCAGAGTAACCGGAGGACAGACGGGACTGGCCTTCTTGTCATGGGGATGGGAAAGTACAGAGTAGAGCAAAAGGGCAGAGGTGAGCATAACCAAGTGGCTCTATGACCACTTCCTACATGTTCCAGCTAGGTCTACAGGTGACAGGACAGTGCTCAGCCAGCAATGTTTAGGGGAGAGGGTTTACCAAAACACCCAGCACGCAGAATGTGCTATCACTGTGTCACAGTCACCACCATCACCATCACCATCATCACCACCATCACCACCACCATCTTCATTACCATCATCACCATCACTATCATTACCACCATCACCATCATCATCATCACCACCACCGCCACCACCATCTTCATTACCATCATCACCATCACTATCATCACCACCATCACCATCATCATCACCACCACCAGCAGCAGCAGCAGCAGCAGCAGCAGCACCTTTATTGTGGTTTAGAGCTGGAAGTCACTTTAGGAATCCAGCCCCCTTAACTCACTGATAAGGAATCTGACGGCTGGGGGAGAGCAAACCTGCCAAAAGAGCACTTAACAAACACTGAACTGCTGGCATTGACCCTCCCTGACTCTGAACATCACCTCTAAGTGGAAGGTCCTGCTATGGTGCCTGTTTTACAGACATGGTCTCAGAGTGGTCTGTTCTACCTGTCCTCAAGCTTTCTGCCTTCTGTGCATGTGCAGAAGCTCCCCTTTGGAGCTAGACATACACCTGGGTTTGTTTTAGCCAGCAAAATGTGAGCAAAACGAATATGTCAGTTCCTGGCAGGAGCCTAGCACACATCAGAGCCTCCCTTCCTGTGGTGTCCGCAATGAGAGACAGTTCTAGATGACGCCACCCTCATCAGGGCAACTATGATGAACAGAGGCCTCTTCCCATCTTCAATGGACAGATACCTTGAGCAGGGAGTATGACTGGCTGGAAGAGGACGCTTGAACAGGGCAGATTGTTTCTGGAGCATGTTAGCCTGTGCTGCCTGAGAAGGCAGGACTATCTCAGCCTTCTCTTTACCACTCTGCCTTCTCTTTACCCCTGGGGCCTGAGAAGGCAGGACTATCTCAGCCTCTCATTACACCTCAAAGGAAGCAGTGGTTGTGCTCAAGATGAGGAGAAATGCTGTCTACTCCTACATCTGATTTCTATAAGGACAACAAAAATGAAGATGCACAGGAAGGGGTCACCAGGGACCCAAGTCTCAGGCCCCCTAGACCAGGCTAGCCCAGGTCTTCCTCTCCATCTCTCTATGTCATTCCTCTGGGTCTCTCTGCTCACTTGCTGCCTGTTTGCAGTATCTTTCCCTCCCCCATCCTCCCCCATCTCTCTCAAAAGAGAAGTCATTCCTCGGACGAGCTCACCTCCATAGTCACCCAGACCAGGGACTCCTGACTGTGGATAAGGGCTCTTCTCAGCTGAGACAGAAGAACTGAAGGGGGTTAGAACTCTTCCCTAAGAAAACATAAGGCTCTCCTCAGAGCCCATAGCACCTATAAGCTTGGACATCAAACCAAAACCCTGGCCACCTGCCCTGGCTCAGCTGGGTACCTCACACAAACAAAACCCAGAAGCAAGGGATACCAGGATCCTTGCCATCCCCATTAGGCCTGAACTTTCTTCTCCCTTTACCCTGGCTTCCAGTCTGAGAGTCTGTATCCGTGCTCCCATTTACTCAGCACCAGCCCTGGTTCCCCACCCTGACTTCAAACAGCTTGATAGCCAAGGAGTCAGAGGACAGCAAGTGAAAGGCCCTGGGGCCTCTCGGCCTCCCAGCTCCTCGGCTCCTCAGGAGCAGAGGCTGCCCCCACCCCGCTACTGGAACTTGTTTCAGAGAGTGGTGTCTTGGAACCCTCTGGAAGAACTTGGACACTACTCTGTGCAGCATAGGCAAAAAACAAAGCCCTGGCCCTAGCCAAGGGGTACTGGGACCTGGGCATGGGGCTCAGAACTCAGGCCAAGAAGCTAATGGGACTTCTGGAGGCTCAAACTGTGGTGTCAGCCAGGGCCAAGTTGGCAGACTCCACAGCAACCCAAAGGGAGGTGGAGACAACTCTTGAGTAGGAGGGCACCAGGGACCAGACAGCTCTCTGCCACAACCCAGGACCCTCACTTCTCCCCAGTCAGGAACCGAGGGTTGAGCCATCCCCTCTGGGCCACAGGTGCTGCAGAGCACAGTGGCTACATAAGGAAAGAGATACTGGCTTAAAAAAAAAATAAAGAGTTACTGGCTAAGCAAAAGAAAGTCACTAAGGTCCTATTCCAGTATGCCTATGCTCTCTACATAAAAAGGAGATCAGGATACAGACACGCAGAGGGAAACACATGTGGACCCAGGGCAATGGCAGAGTCTACATGCTGAGGGCCAAACCTCACAGATATCAGCCCTGGTCTCAGAATCCAGTCTCAGACCCATGAGAGCCTATTTCTGTCACTCAAGGCCTACCTGTGGTGCCTTCAGATGGTCACTTGAGACAGCTAAGACAACAGACCCCCAGGAAAGTGTCCCTGAGACGACAGGTTCACCTCTCTCCCTGGCCACTGTCTCTGGACAGACCATAGTTCCAATGTGGGTACCCATCTCTTTCCTCCCTTCTCTCACTGTCTCCTCCTTTCAGCCTAAGCACATATGTTCCCCATAACTAAGGCAACAAGTAGTCCTCAGTTCCTTCTTTTGATTATTAGACACCAAAAAAAAAAAAAAAAAAAAAAAAAACAACAAAAAAACAACAAAAAAACAGTCTATTCCCCTAGGTACCAGGATAGAGGACCTTCCACAAAAGGGCCCCAGTCAGGGACAGGACTGGAACACAGTACATGTTCAAGGTTAAGCCATGGGGTCTCTAGGCCTAGTGGGGATGCAGCCCAGGGGTAGGCAGCAAAGAGCACACAGTCAGAGCGCAGGGCAGCTATTTCTTGGTAACTGTCCCAGCCTGGGCTCAGTGAGGTCAGGCCAGGAAGGGGACAGAATGGTCCTAATCTGCCCCTCTATGGGCAGAGGGCCAGCTTCTCTGCCTGCAAATAGGAGCCCCTCTGTCCTGACAGGACCAGCTGACCTTTTAACTGGCCCAAGGTCCTTTGGGCTCCATCGCCCTGCTAGGGAAGCAGATGATGGGGTGAGGGCTGCAGGGCTGGCCAGGGCCATCCCTTGTCTGTCCTGCCTGTCCTCTGAACCCACCTGCTACCCCAGGTTTCCCTGTACAGACTCTGGCTCACGGTTCTTCCTTCCTTTCCTTGAGCTGGCCCCATCCATTCCTTCTGGCCCCTAATTATTCTAACTTTTATTCTCTTGGCACTTCAGAACTCATGAAATATTTTTAAATTTATCACCGCATTGAATCTGCACCAGGGAGAGATGGGGAGGCATTAAAAATTCCTTCCAATTGCCAAGTGTTCTTGTTAAAAATGCAAACTTCCCCAAAATGAGGCTGGTGGCAGCAGCCTTGGAGACGAATGATTCCATCCTTAGGTCCACCCCACACCCAGGCCACTCAGCCACTCAGAAGATAGGAACTGGGTGTGGGGGACAAGGACCATAGTAGGAGAAGAAGGTGCTCTGAGAGAGAACCCAAGGGCAAGCCACCAACCTTGGGGTGGTGCACATAAATGCACTCTCGTGGAACCCCTGAATTCTAATCTAGGTTCCCTCCTCCAGCCTCTCTGATATCTGCTGGTGTCTGCAGCATGGTTTCCAGAGTAGTGCCATACAGGAGGACGCCTGGGTAAAGGTACCAGGGGACAGCAGTGCAGAGGTGGACAGGTGAGAGTCCCAGACCATGTGTTTCCTCCCAGTACCACTGCATCGCCACAGCAAGCCCCAGCTGGTGGGGAGGCGTTGCCACTGGTGTCCTTGAGAGGGCACAGCCTGGGTCTGAGGAGTAACTCATAGTCCTGCCTTTCAGAAGATCTCGGTTACCCAATTTTGTTTTTGTTTTTTTAAATATTTTTTTATTTTTAAATAATTTTATACATTCATTTGTATCCCAGCTGTAGCCCTCTCCCTCTTTCCCTCCCAATCCTCCCCTCCCTCCCTCACTCCTCCCTGCCCCCTTCTGAGTCCACTGAGAGGGGGTGTCTCCTCCTCTCCTTTTGTCTGGCCCTAGCTTATCAGGTATCTTCAGGTTACCCAATTTTGAAAACAGACACAGGGGGCCCTCCAGCCTGCTCTAACATCCTATCATCCTGTAGCTGAATCAGGAAAAAAACTAAAAAAAAAAAAAAAAAAAAAAGAACACCTAGGGCCAAACCCAAGGGGACATCACCAGGCTCTGTGCCCTATCTAGCAAACTCCTCTTCAGAGACTCCACCCCTCATCCCTCCTACATATTCCAAGAGCCAAACAAATAAATGGACTGGCCACAGAGCTCTCCCAAGCCACCTGCAGCTGAGAATGAAATATGTTGGTGTTTTCAGCCAATTTAAGTAGGCACAGGAATTGTCCCCACTCTGTGGCTTTTTGCCCTGACCTCTATCTAAGAACACCGACAGCAGCCTGGAGGCACCCAGGTTCCAAAGAGAAAGAACAGGGATTCATACTACACTTAAAGCCACCTCTTCCTCTATATGGAGAGGCCAGAGAACCAAGGTCATGCAGGCCAGGGCTACACAGTTCACCTGGTAGCCATTTGTCACCTACCTTCCATGCCATCCTCATGATGCCCGTTGAAGTTGTCATAGGAATCCCAGCGGATGAGGGGGTCGGAGGTGTTATAGTCTACAGATACACTGGGCCCATTCTCCAGGTGTTCCATGCCTATGGCAGGGGAGAGAGGAGAAGAGATCAGCTTCTAGAAAACAGAGGGCCAGTGAGCTGCCCTGTGGACCATCCCTGAGGAACCCACTTGTTTTCTTTGAGGTCTAGGGTGGGGCTTAGGTTGCCCAAAGATCCCGGGAGTCTCAGACCAGGTCATAGGGGCAAATCAGGACAGAGCACTGAAAAGGAAGTCTCTCTCTCTCTCTCTCTCTAGCAAGTACACACCCACTGGGCAGCTTTCTCATTGGCCTTGGAGCAGGGGTCTGCTCTGCAGACTGGAGAAGTGACAGGGGAAAGCCTTGTCCAGAACCACCCATAGGTGGAGACAGCAGAGAAATCACATCCGGGACACTGAGAGGACACAGACTGGAAAAGGTCATCCCAGGCCTGGCCCCTACCCCCACTTACGACGTTCCCTACTTCAGACACACATCTGCAAGAACAGGCTATTTCTCTTTTACATCCACAGGGTCTGTACAAAAACTAGTCAGGCCATTCAGAGTAGCCTATTTTCCCAGCCTGGCAGTCCTTTCTTTAGTCTACCCAGAGTCCCTCTGCCTAGAACCTAACTTCATCTCCTCCCATTCTGTTCTCAAAAAAGATGAAGAGCAACTGGTCTCCATATTTAGAGTCTAGAGGAAAAAGGTTATTATTAAACCAGACTTCAGGTTGAGCCACTTCAGCTCATAAATACCCACAGTCCACCCAGCACCCCTGAATGTTCCCTGGCTGTCCCTTCCATCCACTGAGGCCCTCAGTTTCTGAATATAACAAGATGGTAACCTTAAGGGACCAGAACATTTCAGTCAATTCAGCACCTCACTGTCTGCATTTATTTTTATTATATAGCAAATGAGGCGCTGGATCAGGTTTAGCCGGGAGTCCAAGATTCTTTACCCTGGCCTCCTCTAAATCACGTGTTGATAGAGCTGACCATTGAGAGTGAGACAGGGACAGGTGAGGATGAAGGGAAGGGAAGCCCCTGTCACAGGGGCTATACCTTGGATTTTCTCTGGCCCATAGGAAAAGACAAACTCCACTTTGCCATAGTCAGGAAACCGATCATCTGAAAGAGAAGGAAAGGAGAAGCTGGGCCACACACATTCCCAAAGAGAAAGGTTTCTTCTAGAAAAGAATTCAATCATATATGCCTATGTGGTTAATAACACAACAACATTCATCTTTTACACAGTTGTAAAAGCTTAGGGTTTTTACAAGCATGGGGACAAAAAATACCGAGATAGGTTCTCATGTAGCTCAGGCTGGCCCCAAACACACTATGTAGCTAAGGACGGTCTTCAACCTGCCGCCCTGTCCTGCCTCCACCCCATGAGTGTGGAGATTATGGGGATCAAGCCTAGGGCTTCACAAGCTCACTAGGCAAGCATGCTACCAACTGAGGTCCACCCCCAGCCCAGTCTCACATTGACAGTTCAGGCCCCATCCTCGACAGGGTTCTACTTCTGAGGAAAACACAACCTGTCCAGTTACTGACTCTATAGTATCCCACATGTAAGGCTCTACATCATAATCACTGTCTGCACCGTCATTTCTAGAAATCAGTTCCAAGTGACCCTCTTGCTTCACCACTAGGAAGCACCTCTTCTACCCTCCCCTACCCCTTTTAATACGGGGTCTGGCTAGCTTTAAACTCAAAATCCCCCTGCCGTAGCCTCCTGAGTCCTGGGGTTATAGATATACTCCTTAATTAGTGACTGACGTGGGAGAGCCCAGCCCATTGTGGGCAGTGCCAGCCCTGGGCAGGTATCCCTGGGGTTCTACAAGAAAGCAGGCTGAGCAAGCCATGGAGAGCAAGCCAGTAAGCAGCACTCCTCCGTGGTTTCGGCATCAGCTCCTGCCTCCATTTTCCTGTGCTGCTTAAGTTCCTGTCTTGACTTTGTGTGATGATGAACTGTGATGGGGAAGCATTAGCTGAATAAACCCTTTCCTCCCCAAGTTGCTTCCAACCCCAAGTTAATCATGGTGTCTTACCACAGTGATAGTAAACCCAATTAGGACAGACACTGCAAAGCTTCTGTCTGTGGGCCTGTTGATTCTCAATGGTCCTCCAGACTAGCACCATGCAAGAGAGAACTGGGACCCCCTTCCCTCTGTGTCTCCTCAGCCTCCTCCTGATTTTGTCAGCTCCACCTTCATCCCCTCAAGACTGATTATAATCTGTCCCGAAACTCACAGCACCTCCCGTGTTGGTCCTCCTGGCTTAGATGCAAAGAGCTTTCACAGAACATCCTTCTCACTCCATGTGAACCCCCCCCTCCTCTGACCCCCTCCTCTGAGCTGGCCCCTTCATGCCTTCTGCCTGAGCCCAGCCAGGCCTGGGTCACCAACCACTGCCTGTGAGAAGAGATCCTAACGAAGATCGCATCTGCTCTGTGGGGCACCATCATTTGATATGTGTGTTCTCTGTGCATACTGCTTCACACCTGCTCATGCTTCTCCTGTGAGACTGGGGACTCTCAAAGGCAGGGTTTAACTGCTTTCTCTTTACATCTCCCAAATCTAGCACACATCTGCCATGTTTTAACATAAAGGAGATGCTTGGGGGGGGGGGGGTAGGTGAATAAGGATGCTATTGGGTGGACAGTGAACACATGCATGAATGCATGAATGCATGCAGGGATGCATGCATGCACGCATTAGCAGGTGAGCAACTGTGCTGATAGATGGATGGGTGGGTGGACTGGCAGACACACCAATGGGTAGATGACAGAATAAATGCTCAGGTGGATGGATGAAAGAATGGTTGGATAAACAGTGTGTTAATAGGTGATTAAGGGAATAAATGTGCAAACGGATGCATGCATGGATCCAGATATGTGTATGTGTGTTTGTGTGCAAATGCCTGTGTACACACACACACACACACACACACACACACACACACACACACAAATATTCTGGGCCTGAAAGTGATTCAGATATAGCCTCAAGTGAGCAGAAGAGACTCCAGCCTCCCCTGAGAGTCCCACATTTCTTCCTCCTTTTAGGCACACCCCTACTTACATGCGCCCCTCCCGAGGGATGCTTGTTTCCCGCTTCAGCTGCACCCCTAAGACATTTTAGGGTTATCAAAACAGAGACCACATCGTGCCTCACTTTGATCCCAGCACTTAATACTGAGCCCAATATTAAAACACCTGCGAATGCTAGGAAACTGACTCCCAATGCTCACATGAGACAAGGAGGTAAGACAAGAAGGAGACAATCTGAAGCAAGGGCCAGAGAAAAGTGGGAAGCAACAAACAGCCCAGAGGCCCTGCAGCTCAGGGATGGGCCAGAGAGAAACTGATCTTGATTTCTATTACAACCCGAATTCCTAACCTCAGTCCTGTCCTGTCACGACTCACCTTCTGTTCCCTCACCCTGTCTAAGACAGTTTGCTAAGACTTAGCAAACTGTGTGACTCAGAGAAGATGGCCCCAGCAGCCACTACATCATCTCATACCAGGCTTCTCCCCTGCTACAGGCACCCCATCCTGACCCCCACGCCCAGTCAGGGAGCCCACCTTTGAAGGCCTCATCCAGGTCTTCCTTCCCAAAAACAACCCCCAAGTCATGGATGGCACAGGTGTGGAACTGCACGCGGAAGATGACATCTCGAGATGGACTACGGAACTTCTTGTGATAACACTTCAGCTAGGTGGAAGGGGGCAACGGGGGAGGATGATCAAGTCTCAGGGAGCCTCCTGGCTGGCTCCATTGGCTGAGCCCCAAGGCTCACCCCAAACCCAGGGAGAGAGAGGTCACCAATACCCCTCCCTCCAAAAAAAAAGGATCTCAGCTCTTTGGGAAACTTTTAGAGCAGAAGAGGAGAGGAACGGTCTGGAGTTGTGGGGAACGTCCTGAATACAGGTGGACATGCAAAAAGGAAATGTGGCTTTCAAATAGAGACAAGCTGGTCCGAGTTTAGGACTGGGTGTGTCTTATCACCACCAGGATAGAGCTGGAAGGTCACAGTTCACCCTGAGTGGCAGTTCCCTAGCGATGTCCCAGAGCAAAAGATGAGACTGGGAAAAGACGATCTACTCCAAGGGAGAAAGTTAGACCAAGACAACGTGAGGCTGGGAAGACTATGGGAACCCACAGTTCCAAACCCAGTGGCCTACCCAGGAGAAGTTGTGTTCCCCTTGTCCCCCAGGGTGGACAAGAGAAGGGACACTTGAGGAGGAGGGTGGAGCTCACCAAGATGTCTCCCTTCAGGAGCAGCCCCGGTTCGATGGTGATACAGATGCTGGCCTGGCTGTCTCCAGGGATGTTGCTGAGGGGGAGAGATGGGGAGGAAGAGTGCTGCTGAGGAACTAGGCTCAGTTCTCCCGTCCTCCCGTCCACCCCCTGTCCTCACTCACAGGCTACTTACTAAATGCCAGATGTGTACACAGGTTGCATGGCTTGGTAGATACGGAGAAATGGCCGGCACCCTGTCAGAGAGGGGAAGACGTGAGGCAAGAAGCAGAAATGATGGTGGGGAAGAGGGACATAGGGAGGGGAAAGAAGGAAAAGAAGAGGAGAAAAAGGGGAAGTGAGAACAGGAAGACTAACTTTATTTCTAAGGCATTGTAAGTGGACAAGGCATTGCCTCCTTTAGTGTCTTCTGCCACTAGGCGTGGCCAGGTGTCAACCCGACATTGCAGAGGAGAAGGGCTGAGCTCACTGAGCTCTGCTGAGAGCCCCACACAAGCCTCAATGACACTACAGCGTGGAGAATGGTTTGCCACCCAAGGCTGCTGAGAAGGAAACAGAAGCTAGAGGGAAGGGATGGAGCAGGTACCTCCTTTAGACTCAAAGTTGGGGATGCCGTGCATGATCACATGGTGCAGAAACAAAGGCTTGTTGTTCATTTTGATGGAGCCAGAGAGTAGGCCGCTGAAGTAATGCACATACCTGCACAGGGATAAGGTGGCATTAGGAAGTCCTCCGTTCATCCACCCACACATCCACCCACTCACCCATCCGTCTACTCACCCACCTATTCACCTAGTTATCCACCCACCCACAAGCCCATGCACACACCCATCCACCCACATATTTGATAACCCATCAATCCATCCATGCATGCATCCATCCATCCACCCACCCACCCATCCATCTACATATTTATCTATCCCTCTATCCATTCATTCTTTCTGCAAGAACACCACCTTAGGCTGCCATCTACCCCAACCCACATGACATGCACCCACCCAGGCCACAGGGCAGCTGAGTTATTCCAGCCAGGGCAGGCCTCCAAACTTGCTGAGACCCAAGAGGTAAAGAACAAGAGACTTGAAAAATTGCAGCGCATGGATCCCATTTGGCGTTCTCTAGCACCCCCTTGTGGTGAATATGAGCATCGCTTTCCTGCCTCGTTCCCACCCAGGGATCACACCATCATCGCTGGCAGGCACAATTTAGCAGCTCTCAACTGCACAAAGCAGGCCGCCCAACCAAACACCCCTAATAGCTTGACTGTGCCAAACCCCACTTATGACTATTTCCACTGCAAGCTTATATTAGGTCCTTATTCTCTCTCTCTCTCTCTCTCTCTCTCTCTCTCTCTCTCACACCCAGAGAACAGTAAACGCTTAATAATTGCAGTGCTTATTTTATGTCCTGCTGAATGTACGCAGTTTTCTATATTAACTTCTTTACTTGGTATCTGAGATTATTAATTTCCTAAATATTCTAAATCTAGGTTGGTTTGCAGTTGGGTTTTTAGTTTGTTTCTTTGGGGGTTTTGTTTATGTTTCTGGTGTGTGTGTGACATGCTAGGGATTGGACCCAGTGTCTCCTGCATGCTAACCACTCAACAGATTGACCTACACAAGCAGCTGCAGCAACCTCTAGTTCTTCTAATAAAGATCTTGCTGGTAGAACGGAAGGACTGAGCCATCTCCTTTCCTTCCATACCAAGAGGGAAAAATCAGGTCCATAAAAAGTTGTGACGCACAGCAAGATCACACAAACCAGGGGATGGGAGAGAGAAGGAGAGAAGCCTGGACTTCAAAGCATCTCCAGAACCACCCGGTCAGTCCTCTAGTGCTGAATGGTTGACATTTCCTCCTTTTTTCTGATTCGCTGGAGAACCAGGTTGAACCAGACACACCAATCAAATGTAAACTGGAACTCTACAAGAGCCAATAGCTCCACAGGAGGGTAAGACTCTAATTATGACACCAGGACACTTCCCCCCCACCCCCCATCTCCTGGCCCCTTGGCCCTCCTCCAGGCCCGGTCTATGAGCCTGGGTGGGGCCATCTCGGCCTCCCCTAGCAAGATAATCTGATGGGCATTGCCAGCTCCTATTCAGGGCCCTGCCCAGCCCCCCCCCCTCCCCGGTCCGTTACTCAAACCGGAAACCTGGAATGGCAGGTTCCCATCAGATCTCCTGACCAGGCCAACAGGATGTGTCTGTGTTCTGGGGACAATGAGTCCAAGGGCGGGTGACAACGAGTGAGAGAGCCACAGGCAAAGCCCCTCCCAATCACTCCTTGCTCTTCCCTCTCCAACTGCCAGGTCCCCTGTAAGCAACACTGACAAGGAAGCAAAGGGAAAGTGGCAGGGAATGTTCCGGAAACCCACAGCTGCACTTTCTCATGTGTGTTGAGAGGGTGGTCTGCTACCCCCACCCCCTCAACAAATGCAGTGGCCCATGGCATCTGTGGGAAGACACAGATAACACACACAGACAAATCCACATGGTGGCCGCCTCGCATGTAGGCATGTAAGAAATCCCTTGGACTTCTTCTCTTTCGCATTCGGGGAGCCAAATCACAATGACTGTTCAGCCCACCTTCTCCAAGACACAGTGGGACCCATCAATGGTCCATATCCCTATTAGTAAATAGACTGTGACCTTGAGGGTCAAAGGTGACTGAGACCAAGCTGTCATGTGTGTGTGCCAGACCCCCAGGAGCTCGAACATGGCTTGCCATACTTCCTCCAGAGGAAGAGTCTTAGACCATGTGCAAATAAAAGCATGTGCTTTTATTTGGGCTTCCAAATACAATGACAATAATGGTCCCCAGCAGTGACTGCAGCTCCTATCCAGATAAGCAAGGTGGAGACATGGGGGTGTGTATTGAGGATCCTCAAAAGCAAGAGGCAGGATCAGCCCTTAGAATCTATAGCTAAGTCCCCAGGGGACACAGAAGCCATGGGGGCCATTAGCCTCCAGCCTTCCTGCCTGCTCTGCCCAGACTCCCCACCCTTGGCTTGAGACACCCCCGCCCCCTTCACACTGTCCACTCAGACCTTAACCTTGGCTTTTGTCATTTTGAGTCAGCCCCATGCCCACCCATCACTCTAGCGGCCATGGTTTGAACTTTCTTCAAAGATGCCTGCTGATATCTATAGCAATCTCCTGTTTGTAAGCACAAACAGTTGTTCACAAGAAGCTTGTCTGTACCCATCCTTGTGTGACAGATTTGGTGCCTTGTCCTTGGTGTGGGAATGGGGCTGAACCAGCACAGGCAGGTAGCAGGCCTACACAGCCACACTAGATTTCCTCCTCTCTAAGTCGTTAGCCTAGGCTAGAGACTGCAGCCTCCCCATGACCAGCTGATCACGCCATTGGCCCCGTTAGCCAGACATCATTCAATCAGGTATCATCATGCATGGGCAGACCCCTTCCAGGTAGCAGGTAGCATTGCCGCGTATCTGGGGGTGCCAGATATCCCTGCTTCCCAGTTCAGCACTTACATTCTAGCTCAGCCCCCACTCACTGTGGCCCCTGGTCATGTCTGCACCCTGACCTTGGGCTTCTCATTTGTAAAAGAAGTGTGCCCCTGGGCATCAACACTGTCCAAGTTAGGGCTTCAAAGTCACCTCCACCCAGAGACTCCAGGCAGTTTCCATGAAAACCGCCAGTTCCCTCCATCCCGCTCAATGCTGTAGCACTCCACAACTTAGGAATCCTCTCTCTTCCTTTACCCCCCTTTCTTCTTTATCTCTTTCCTCTCCTCTATTCCATCTCTTCTGTCTTTTTTTCTCCATCTTCCCTCTCTCTCTCTCTCCTCTGTTCTCTCCCTCCCTGTCCCTCTGTTTCTGTCTCTCTGTATCCCCATCCCTACCCCCATGTCCTTCTCCACCTCATCCTGCTTCCTATCTGGCATATTTCTTTTTGGGGATGGTCACTAGTTTAGTGCCTACGCTCTCAACCACAACCCCCTCAGGGAAAGGAAGGGACATTGCTGTTAGCCTGGATATCCTAGTGGCCACTGCTACAACAGAGTTCCTCAACACTGGCGATTAATAACTCCATCTGGTCTCACTTCCTGTCTGGGCTATTATTATGACACTCCAGTGATAACATGTGGCCGGGGCCCTTAGCAAAATATTATAAATTTTCCCAAGAAAAGGCGCCCTTTATAGCGCTACCTATGACCTCCCAGGACAAGCATCAGGGACATCAGTGTCTCCCGTACTCATCCACAGGCTGGAGTGACCCTGCCTTCAGGCCAAGAACAGCATGTGCTTTCCTTATACAGGTACCTGCTCCCCAACAGCCATGCCACAACAGACTGTTCTCTGTTGGAGGCCTCAGATTAGGGTGTGGTAGTGCTCACCCCAACCCGTGGGTACCACCACACCTGTACCACCGCTGGCAGAATGTCTGTACTTGGTACACCCTCATTTAAGCAGATGTTTACCCCCCTGAGAATGCACAAGGCCAGTATCTACCACAGGGAGTGCCCACACTAGGCCTGGAGTCTGGGTACCCACCTCCTCTGGGATGGCTGGCCTATAGGCACAATCTTGTCCTCATAGAATCTCTTCATTGCAAACCGGTCCAGAGCCTGGTCGGCGCTGTGGGGAGACAAAAGACAATCAGAAGAGCCTACTCCCACACCCAAGGGCCTCTTGTCCCCTCTCTCAGGCTCCCCTGGGTTTGCACAGCCCTCCAGCCAACCCTGGTGGCCATGGAAGGACAAACCCTTCCTCCAAACACGCTGTACCAAGAAGCCTTCGGAAAGGGCATGCTCAAGCATCTCCAATCCATATGGGACAGCACTGAGACAGGGGCTCAAAAGCCATCTCTGGACAACTATTAACTGACTTCTGAGACACAATCCTTTCTATAACCCCCCCCCATCAAATGAGGCTTAAAGGAGATTGGATGAGGTGACCCCACTAAGAGCCTGGCAGCCATGGTTGCATACGTGCCCACTCAGTAGACACAAGGCTGGTTTCTGAGACCCTCCACACACCCTCTGAGCATGCAGAGATAATTCTGGCACTCCAATAACTTCCAGCCATGCTTACAGTAAACACGAAGTGCTCATTAAGGCCAGCAAGGCCATTGCTCTCTGTTACCCTGACTGCCCCCAAGCCTTTGACTCTATACCCATCAGGCCCTCTGTTCCAACCCACAAATCCTCTCTCTAAGACCTACAGAAATCCTCCACATCGCTATAGCCACAGGTGTCCCGGCCACATATCCCTAGCCACCTCTAGTCTCTATTTTTTCATAGCCAAAATCACGGGTGCTGCTGAGGAACTTCTATTTAAAGTTCTCAGAGGCAGGACCTGCATGGTACCCTCTACCTTCTTCTAAGCACCATTATAACATGGTCTTAGACATAGCCTCCTGGCAACCACCATGAACAAACAGGCCTTTGGCCTCTGTGCTAAGTGGGGCCAGAACAGGATCTGCGGACTGGCTAGGTTTCCCATTCTTTCTCCTAAACACCCTGGCAGAAAGAGAGCCCCTCTGGCTTGAGGCAACTTCCAGATTGTCCCCTGGGCCTAATTCTGATGCAACATCTCTTCTTTACTCCTTCCTGGATTATCCAGGGAAACAGAAGGCAACTAGTCCAAAGCTGTCGGGTAGATATCTTCCCCATAAGATAAGGCTCTTCTCCCTGTTGCCAGCTGTTTTTTTTATCCTACCTCAGAGCTTGGGGCACTTTCTCTAGCTCTGGGGGCCCTGCGCCTCTCATCCCTGCTGCTCCTCCATCTACACAATGCTTCTTTGCCTCAGGGAAGTAGGAACTATGTAGGCGGAAGAGGGGTGTCCCTACATCAATGCCAAGGGGACAGAAGCTGGGACAGAAGACAGCTGGCCTCTCACCTGGCCGAAATGTTACTGTAGTGCATATACGCGGCAATGACAACCCCAATCCTGCCTCGATTCCCCTGAAAGAGGCAAAAAAGCAATCATTGTTCAAAGCAGGCTCTGCTGTTCAAAGTCTATCCAGAAGCGTGGGGGCCAACGGTGAGAGAGAAGGGTGGAGTAATGGGGAAAGGGGAATACTGGGGAAGGAGGCAAGAGGAGGGGGGGTCAGAGAAGCCAGCGCACCCTCCACAGCGAGGAACATAAGCCACTGCCCTGCCCCCACTTGTTGGAGGCCTACTCTTGGGCAGACTCTATCACGCTCTAGAATAAAACACTCAGGCATGTGGGTGATCCAAATCACACAATCTGAACACCCAGGCAGGTGTGCAGACACACCTGCGCTTGCACACACACACAGGTACATGCGTGCCCACACAGCCCCGCCCTGCTCTGACCTTGTTGTGGAGAACAACAACATTGTGGGGATCTGCATTGAGCCAGGTGTCCATGGCTTTGCAGACACTGCAGATCTTCTCCAGGGCCGGTGTGTGCAGGTCAGGCCAGCCAAACTCCAGGACCTACGGTTGAATAGGAAAGGGAAAGGCTGGGGACTCCATCAAGCCAGCCAGCCAGCACAGCATGGGAGTGTCCACTGGCAGCCAGGCTTCTGCCCTTTGTCCTGCTCCCCAGGCCTGCTGAGAGGCGAGAAGAGCAAAGGCCATGACCTGGGACCCAGGCTCAAAGTGGGGTCTTAGGCAAGTCTTAGGTCCTCACAGGTGTGTGCCAAGGTGTACGTTGTGGGACTGATCTCAAAGCTCCCAGAGAAGCCCGAAGCCCAGCCCTCCAGCTCCCCTCCAAGGCCAGTTCAAGACTGACTCGGGGTGACAGAGGAAGGGAAAGGGCACCCTGATGTTCACGGGTTCCTAGGTATACCAACTGTCCATTTCCAGGCTTCTGAGAGAAGTCTGAAGTGTTCAGAAGCAGGACTTCCCAGTGGCCTTCAGTTCTCAAGCCCTCAAGGCCTCCTCGAGCCCTCTCTAGTTTCACAAAACACTAAATAAAAAGTGCCACTATTTGGCAGGGTCCGTAGAGCATGCTTATGCCAGCTGTCTACTTTCAGAGACATGATCTGAGGCACAGAGAAATATGTTACTTGCCTGAGGTCCCATAATGAACAAGATGGAAGACAAGGACTCCAGTAAAGTCTCTAAAAACCCACTTAGCAAGCAAAGTAAACCCTGGGGACAGGGACATATAGAAAAGACACAACCCCAGCCCCAATCCCAGAAACCCTGGGTGTTTCCTCCCCAGGGGCAGACGAGGTCAGAGACCACTGTGTGAGATTTCAGTAGTTGCTACTATAGCATCTTGAAGACCTGAGATGCCTTTGAACTTGTAACTGCCTCAGCACTACATAAGAGGGGGTGTGTTCTCTCTCCTCTACCCCAGGCTAGACCAGGTCAAGTCACCCCAAAAGAGCCACAGACCCACCTTAGCATGGAGCTTCGTGATGTCAGGCCTCTGCTCGGAGAGATTGAATAGCTAGAAAGAGACAAAGAGAGAGAGCAGGAAGAGTGAGGGGAAGAAAGGTCAAGGAGGGAGTTTGTCCCCAGCTGTCAGAAACCCGACCGCAGGCCAGCCATGCGCTCTTGGACTCCTACACCTGCCATCACGCCCTCCACTAATAGAATTTTTTTTCCCACCATACACGTTAGCCAACGGGATCAGCAGTGAGTTCTCAGGGAAGATGGAAGCTATCACACAGCCAGGCCCCTTGCTTGAACATATTGAACTGGGGGGATGAGATGGGATGGAGCCCAGCCCTCCAGTACTGAGTGACAGTGGGTGAGCTCCTCTGGCTTTAGGACCAAATCCCCTGACAACGATGCTTCTCTATCTTCCACCATAGGGTATGAGGGCATCCTGGAGGGCCCCCTCAAACACATGGAGCCTCCTCACATCCCACAGCCTACCATCTCCCATGTTCCTTGACACTAACACACACATATGCACACATACACACACACACACACACACACACACAACACACACAGAACTGTGCAGAATTGCCAGCCTCTATCTCACCACCACAGGTATGACAGTAACTATGTCATCTCCTAGGAGGAGAGGGGACAGACCCTAGAATGGGCAGGAAGGAGGGGCTGTGATAAAGCACCAACATCCTAGAACTCTGCATTCCTGGAGCCACAGGACTCCAGCCCCATTAAGGAAAACACTGAATGGCATTAACTATGTCAGAGAGCTGGCTTTGTACCCTCAGCAACACCCATTCTACAGATGGGAAAACTAATGGTCAAGATCATGCATTCAGGTATCACAGAGCCACAATGAGAACCCAGGACTTCCTGACCCTTGAAACCAGGCTCGTCACAATACTGGGTACAGATGACAGATGGATCGCTACAGAGGCCTTCAAAATACATGTCCACTCAGAACTTCGAAGCAATTAAGGATCCTGTTCGGAAATATTCTTAGATTCAGGGTGATCCTAAGACCAATTATCGATGTCCTTCTAACCAGGCGAGAGATAGGGAAGGCTGTGGGAAGGTGGAGGCTGAGAATGGAGCAGAGCGGCCACAAGCCAGGAAATGCCTGGGGGTGCTGGGAGTGGCCAGGAGTGGGGGAGAGAGGAGGAAGGCAGTTTTTCAGGGTTCAGGGGAGCATGGCCTCTCTGACACTCAGACACCCAGCCTCCAGAACACATTCCTGTCATTTTAAGCGGAACAGTGTGTAGCCATTTGTTCCAGCAACCCCAGCACCCTTGTGCAACCTTCTCAGCCTAGCCCTGTTAAACATGCACGAAGCACCCAGAGACTCGGGGCCAGCAGTCCAGACCCCACATGGCTCCCTTGAGCAAGGAGTTGAGCCTCCCTCCAGGGATGGCCAACTTCTTGCTGTAAAGGCAATCTCTCCCTCCCACTTCCCTGACATCTGGTGACTCTAGCCAGACACAGGGTCCCCCAAACTGCACATGGCCAAGTCTGCTCCAGAGTTTCCACACAGAGGAGCTCCACCACACGGACCTCGGCTCTCTCTCTAGGGCTGTTCTGAAGATAAAGTGGCTATCGGAGGGCCTGGCTTGTAGTGTAAGCTCAGCCACGTGAACCTGCTTCCTTATTCTCTTCTAGTCTGCACACTGACACATTCACACATTCTCACCCTCACCCCCCGCCCGTCTCTCTCTTTCTCTCTCTCTCTCTCTCTCTCACACACACACACTAAGTGGTCACACATTCTCACACTCAAAAACACACACCTGGCTCCACTCAACCTAGCATCCTCCCTTGAGAACCAAATCTCCCTGAGATAGAGTGAAGCCGTAGGCCTTGCAAGATGACAGGGGTAATGCAGGGAAGGGATGCTAGCATGGGGAGAGCAGGCAGAGACTCTTGGTGTAGAGGTGATGAGCAAGAGGAAGGGTGAGGCCCGGCCACACACCAGGTAGTTGGCCCCATGTTTGGACTTCAGCATCTGGGCCACTTCACGGAGGTTGTTGCGGAAGTTCTCCTCATTGGCTGTGCTGGGGAAGGACACCGCGATGATGCGCTCGGTGACGTACACCAGGTCCAGCTCACAACTGTCTTCCATGGCCCGGCTGATGCTCATGTTTCTAGAGAGACTGAGTAGAAGACAGGTCCAGGTCAGAACCCGGGGGATCCAACCCTGCCTCTAACACACGGTGCCCGATTAGTCAAGTGGATGTTTCTAAAAGGACCCTGAAGGGGAAAAAAGTGTCTGGAATGGTGCATCCCAGGATCCTGGAGCAGAGCCCTGGCCACTTCCATGCACTCAGACTGAGAAGGCAGGAGGCCTCCCTGGGGAAGGGGGCGGCTCAGGTGATATGCTCACATGGGCTCAAGCTGAGCCAGAGCCCAGGCGCATTCCAGCCTCCCTGAGGCAGGATGACCCCTGCACTCTGTCCCCAGCTCTCCCCATAGAGATCATTCCTGGCCCAGGTCCCCCTCATTCCTAACGGCCTGAGAAGTAAGAGAGGGTCAGATGTTGGCTGCAGTGGTGGCACGGGCCCTAGAAACACTGGGGAAACCTAGGCTAGCAGCGTCTCTCCCCTGGACACAAGGGGGGGGAGAAGGGGCATGGAACTCACAGCTTTACATGTCTGCCTAGAAATACCCAGATTCCACCAGGGTTGACATGGGCCTAGATGTCTGGATGGGTGTAGAGAGAGGGCCACTAAAGACAGCCTTCTCTGATGAAACGATAGGTAACTTGCCAGTTAAGAGTTGGAGCTGAATCCTAGCTGCTCCCTTGCCTGTTTGAATCTCAACAGCCGCTGGGCTACAGAGTTTTGACTACTCATTCTACCCAGGGGCCAGAAGCCACCTGCACATTTACCCCAAACATTGATACACAGTAGCCTTGAGTACCTTTCACTACCCACAGTCCTTTGGTCCTGGCTCTAAAGGTACTGCACCCTCCTCAGAAAAACTCAAAAAAAAAAAAACCCAACCCATTTCTCTCTAGCCCTCCCCTCTGAAAGGCTGCAGAGGGAGAGGGGCCAAGACAGCAACAGGCATGGGTCAGAGGTAGCCATCCTGGGGTGGTCCTGCTGACCAGCTCCACTGTTGGGCTGGTTTTCAGGAAGGACACAAAGGCAGAACTGCGCCACCAGCTGGACAAGATTGACATCACGGCTCTAAGGGTACCAAGCTGTGGAAGGGACAGGGCAGGTGGGGTCCTCGGAGGGCAGCCTTGGCCTACAGAAGCTCTAGGCAGAACCAGGGCTGGCATCCTTACACACTCTGTGAGCCTCTGAATGAAGGGGGTGAAGACTCCGAGTGAAGCAGGAGGAGGTGGAGTATGGGACTGTGGGCAAAGCTTGGAGTCCTCCTGTGTGTTCTCTTCTCACCGGAAAGAAGGTTCACTCTACAAAGACCTCCCGCCCTCAGAGATCTCATCCGCAAAAAGTCAGAACCAGCATTGGCCTTGATTGTAGCCGGCTCTGAGTGCTGCTTCTGGGCAGTGGGTGACCTTGAACACGTCACTGCAGGCACTCAGCAACTCATTTGCCAACACACAGACCTTCAGTGCTGTGACAAGGACTGATGAGCTCATGCAGGAAAATATAGAGTCTACCTCAGGGTCTGGTTTGTATCTCACAACAATGAAGGCCAAGGGCCACCAACTCCAGGCTATACAGCACCAGTCTCAGGACCCAGGATGGGACATGAGAATGCCCACACCCCATCCCTTCCCTGTGTGCCAGGTGTACCTGACAGGTTGTGGCTGAGGCTGGATGTTTGGGGAAACTCTCATGGAGCCCTGGAAAAGAGAAAAGACATGGTATCACAAAAGGGGGCACAGAGAGGGGAGAGCAGAGAGGAGCCCAGCACACAGCACACAGAGATCCTCCTGGACCGACACTCCATCCCCACACCCAGACACGAAAACCAGAAGACCCAAAGTCCTGGTGTGGGAAAGACCCAAATAGAGGGAAAGAGAAAAACCTCTGATACAGAGACACACGGCCACCTGGCTGGCTCCCCTACTCTGGGGACACACTTACCAAGACTGGCTGCAATGGCAGAAACTCACCAAGCCCTAATTCACCAGGCATCATAGCAGTAACCTCAAATAGAGATCTCAGACAGCAACCGCCGAATGTCTACCCTCAGGCCAGCTCTGAACCTGTGTCCTCTGTCACTGCCATCCTTCACTCGCCCTCCCCTCCAAAGCCACAACACTGAATCACTGGATCAATGGAAAGCTTTGAAACAGAGTGGCAGGTGTGAACTTACGAAGGGCATCCAGGGTCCCATATTTCTAAAAACCGGTGTCTGTTATCCTGTCTCACCTGCCCCATGTCCAGGGTGTTGAGGGTACAAAATTAAGCAAACAGACCCAAGTTGGTAACCCCGACTTTGCAGGGCAGCACAGTGACACCAAGTGAAAGCACAGGGTCATGCTACACAAACTGGGGCTCTAGGCCCCAGCATCCTACTGGGCAGCACGGGAGGGTGGGGGGAGACTTAGCCCTCTGAACCTGGTAAAATGTCACCAGGATGTCATAGCGAGAGGGTCCAACACTCAACATCTTGTATGGACACACCAAAAACAAAAACAAGAAACAGAAACAAAAAAAAAAAAAAAAAAA
>NW_026593286.1:17477506-17572878 GCF_907164565.1 Psammomys obesus | reverse complement strand
GAGTCTCTTCACTCAGTGCCTGGCATTTGCTCAATGGCAGCTGACACTTTAGCTGTCACTCTCTCATTAAGAACTGAAAGAAAAGTTCCTGAAAGGGGAAGGAACAACCACCCATCCTCATGGGGAAAAAAAAAAAAAAGACCTGCTTTCCTCTCCCTCAGCAGCCAATACCCACTCCAAGCCAGCAGAATTGGGCGCCCCAGCTCTGAATTCCTGGGCTCCACCGAGCCACCATTCCTGGCCACCAAATGGCAGCTACCCCTTGGAGGCAACAAGACCACAGTCTACAAGGACAAAGACACATGGTGACTCACCCTTGAATCCCTGGGAGGTTGATGATAGAGCAGGATTCGAACCCTGCCCTAGGCTTGGCCACAGAGTACAAGCGGAGGATATTGCTCCCAATACTCTGAGTTGTGGACTCTGAGGTCCAGCTGCCCATGGAGTATAGAGCCCTGGCTATGGGTGGGCTGGCCACCCTGCCACTGTGGGGCTGCTCAGAGCTGGGCTCTTGGCTCACAGCGGAAGGAGGAGCCATACAGCGCTGTTGGAGGGATGATTTTCAGTCTCTCAGCATTTCTGGCCCTAGGACTCAGGGTTGTATGAGTCAGACTAGGGCAGGGAAGGCGGGGATGAGTTGGGGGGGGGTGTTGTTTGGTTGTCAAAACCCTAAACCAGGCTGTTCCAAAACTCCCCACCCCAAAGCACACAGAAAACCAACACTTCATCCATCCCTCTGCACTGGTCTCTGATGAGGAGGCCGTGACTTTCCTCAGGCGCTGGGCCCTGCTCCAGGCCCCAGGGCCACCCTGCTATAAATAGCCCCTAGGGTTTCATCTGCTCTGGATCCACAGCCACTCTTGAAGGAAGCCACCACAGCTGCTTCGAACAACTGGAAGCCACAACTTAGCCAAAGCTTACTGTGCAGCCAAGATCAGGGCCAGGCACAACCAAAGAGCTGAAGGAAGACAATGGACCATTTGAGCCAGGACTGGGAAAGGAACTGGAAGCCTCTGAAGGCACAGAGCAAAGGATGCAGAGGACCCAGAGACCAGGCTCCCAGTCTAGTTCCCCACCACCCTCTGGCCAAGGTTATTAACACTCCACATTCCTAACTCCCGCCTGGACGATAAATACTTGGCCCAAACAGAGTCTGGCCCTGCTGCCTCCAAAGGTGATAAGAAAGGTTCAAGCAGTCTCTGCAACAGAGTGGCTAATGTAGAGAAGCAAAGAAGAGACTGCCCTGGGCAGGGGATAGGGACCAAACAGCTGGACTGTCAGCCCCTGATGAATCACAGGGCTGGGCTGCCCTCCTACCAACAGGGCTTCCTGTTTTCTGCAAGGTTTGGGGACACATGACCCTTCGCCAGCAGAAAGCAGGCTTTCACGGAGACTAGGGGTGCATGGTGAGTACAGGAGAACAGTAAAGGGGCAGCCAGGAGCAAACACACCCCTCCTGGTGACTGCCTATGAGACAGCAGCCTAAGCTGAGGCCTCGAGTCAGCTCTGTGCCCCTCCCATGGCGGACATCCCCTCAGTGCTTAAACACTCCCTGAGGCTTCGTTCTAGGCTCTGGGCTCAAAAGGAGGAGAAGTGGAGAAGCCCTCTTTCTGTAACTATCAATCCACGTGCTGATAGGCACAGTGGCTTAGCACAACAACAGAGGGCTCAGAAATCTCTTACCTGCCTCACTAGGAGTCCCTGGGGAAGGTTTATTTTAAAAAGGAAAATAAATTCTCTGCCTGCCTGTAATCCCATTCTTTTCCCCTCTAGGGAATCTCAAAACTCTTAACTTCCTACTAACTCCTCCCAAGACCAATAATAGAACTTTTGATCCAACTCCCTGAGCACCAAACAGAAGTCTCCCTTATCCTCATCTCCCAAACATGTCTCTCCTTCGCAGTAAGGCCTCCGTGAAAGAGGATTCCACAGCCTCCCCAAAAACAACATCCTTCCTCACTGTCAGGATGTTCCCCCTCATATCTAACCCTCATCCTTCCTGCTGTGGGCACCAACTCTCTTTTTGCCTTGGTTCTCCCTGCAGGCAGGAGCCAACCATAACTCAGACATTCCTGGGTAGCTCAGGTCTGAAGCCTGGGGCTGCCTTCCTTTCAGGTCCATGGAGCAAACAAAACACCTCTGGACAGAGGAAAAGAAAAAAATTGTTTCCTGAACCTAGGTCCCCAGGGTCCCAGCTGAGAGGTGGGTCTGCCAGTGAATACCAGGGGTCGGGCCAGGCAGCCAGAGCCCAGCCCTTCATTCCTGCATCTCCTGGGGTTGAGGGCCCCCACACAGGCCCCTGCAGCCACACCCCTTCCTCCCCCCCTTCCTGCCCACCACTTGGATTTTTCCAAAACAAAGTGCGACACAGCACACGGCCACAGCTTCCACCAAACACCAGCTCCATCAGAGGAAACTGCCTGCACAGGCCACAGCAGGAAACACCTCCCAAACAAGGCTAGTAGTCCCCTGGGCAGGTCTCTCCATCCCCCTGCCCAGAACACACTGGAGCCCCAGGCAACCAGGGAACCAGTACTGCAGCTCTGGGTCACCCAACCTGCCACACATGTGTGGAAGGCTGGCAGTGGGGTTTCCACTCTTTGGGAGCAGCAGGCCCATCTGGAATCTCCTCTCCTGCTTGCCCTCTTTCTACTCCTTTAGAAAGACTCATTTTCCCCTCCTCCCTCCCACCTCCAGACCAGGCACCACCCTGACGCACCCTGACACACAGCCAGTTGCAGACTCCCTAATCCCACACCAAGTTGTTTATTCCTGAAAACTAAAATAAGATGCCATCAGTCACAATTAAGGGGCCACCTCTTTCTTCCCTAAGACCAAGGTCAAACATGCCCTTAGGGTCAAAAGCTCTTCTATATGTCTAACCTTCCTCCTGGCTTGGCTCTAGTTTATAGACCCATATGGCCCAGGGTTGGGAATGAGGAGTCATAAATCCTGGGACATAACTTCTAAACACAGCCAGAACATCAACTGAAAGTAATGATTCAGGGGCTACCACTTCAGCCCCTGGCTAAGGGTTAAGAGGCCTGCAGGACACGTAACAGAGACACTCAAGGGTTATCTCAAGCTTCTGTTTCCCTGTCTATACCATGGAGCCACAGCATCTGCCACACACCCAGTCACAAAGGCATACAATTTCCCAGCCTAGCTCCCAGTCCCTAAAAAGAAATAATGGTAATAATACACGCTAGCATTTACTAAGCACCCATCGAAGCCAGGAATGCCTCGAGCTAGTTCACCCTTTGCAATAACACCCACAAAACTAAATTCTCAAAAGCATCCTGAACCTTTTCCTCAGTGTACCAGTGAACAGGAATCCTCACGTACCTCCCTCCACGGTGCTTTCCCCCAACCTAGGAGTCTTTATGACCCCTAGATAGCTCCACTCCTTATTGCTGGGTCTATGGCGTCCCAGGATGGTATAGCAGTGTCGGTGGGCCACCCTCAGGAGCTTCTGCAGCTCAGCCCCTCCCTGTGAGGCCCTCCCTACCAGAAGCCAGGCAGCTGTCAGATGATAGGGCCTCGTGCCATCAACAGCTCCCCTTGTGCCAACCGCCAAAACCACTCCCTGTTCCTCTCCAGGCCTGCAGTGGACGGAGGGGCCAGCATGGGGCAAAGGGCAGAAAAGACCTGAGGAAGGTGAAGGGTGTTCTGTGGGGTCTGCTACCCACAACAGAGATCAGGGGATCCTATGCCCTAGCCTGAGTTCCTTCAGAATAAGAAACGTGTGCTTTGACTCCCCTTGTAAAACTGAGGACAAAATGAGCCAGGACTAGACAACACCTCTTGCAGAGTCCTGAATCAGAAGCAGAAAAAGCCACACAGCGCTCCTGTCTCCAAGGAAGCAACCCCAACAATGTCTCCAGGACCTAGGAACACCTTAAAAGCCCAGGACTCCTTCACCTCAGCCGTCTTTCCCTCACTACCTCCAAGCCTGCCCTCCACCAAGCCTGGCTCTCAGATCTGCCTCTCTGCTCCTCCCTACCCAGCACTGCCACGGCATTGCATCGTGATGATGACCAGGGCCAAGCCTGAGCCCAGCAAGTGACTTCGTGGACCTTCCCTGTTCCCAGAACTGTGGCCAAGCCAGCCAGGCCTCCTCCAAGAGAGGTACGAAGAAAGGCATAGTCACAAGTCAGGTCTGAGGGCAGCCCCCTCCTGCTCATTCTCCTTTGGAGCTAGTCTTGATCCCTGCCCTCCTCATACTCACGCCCTCCTCCAGGCTTTTCGGAGAGCTTCCACCCCGGCAGTCTCCTTCCCCCTGTAGGCAGAGAAGAGACTGTCAGAGAGAGGGCAAGATGAACAGTGAAAGTCCTACCTGCCAGCGTCACGGTGGAGGGTAAAAGGGTAGCAGAAGGTCCAGGCAGGGAAACTTGTTACTTAAACATGTTTGTCTAGTCAAAGGTCTATCAGACAAATGGAAGCCTCTCCTTTGGGCTACCCCGTGGGACACCTGTTACCCCATTTGAAGATGAGAAGCTGAGGAACTAACAGGCTCTCCCTCACCTGAAGTCTCGCAGGTAGAGCCTTTACCTCCAGCCCTTCCCATAAGACACCTCTTCTAGCCTCAGTTTCCCCACCTCAGATTGCCACCCTGCCCCCTCAAGCCCCTATTCTTCTCATTCTCTTCTTCCAGCCTGAAGGAAACCCTCTGCTCATATAGTCCAAAAGGTTGGAAGTCTGCCCAGCTTTCTCGTATCCTGCTTCTCCCCTGCCTTCTCTGTGCGAGTGTGCCAAGTGTGTGTGAATGTGCGTATGTGTCTGTGTGTGCAGGTGTACAAGTATGTTGGTTACCTTTGCAAACAGTGAGTCACTTTTCCTAAAGCAGACAGGCCTGCCCCCTCCCTACCCTCTCAAACAAGTTTGGCCTTTGAGATAAGGTCTCTCACTAACCAGGGACTTGTCAAACAGACTAGGCTAGCCAGCAAGACCCCAGGGTCCGCCTGCCTCTACCTCCCCAGCACCATTGTTCCAAGCATGTGCCACCACACTGGGCTTTTTTTTTTCCCCAGGTGGTTTCTGGGGACTGGGGTCAGATGCCCATGCTTGCACAGGCACTCTCCATGACTGAGGGTTACCCCAGTCCTCCCTCTTTTTTGTTTTGACTTGTTTAGTTTTGAAAGTGGTCTCACTAGAGTTCAAGCTGACCTAAAGCTCAGGACAACCTTCCTGCTTCACCTTTCTGGATGCTAGGTTTACACATTTGTAGAAATATTTAGCACCTTTCCTCAAGCTCCAACCCTTCTCCCATCTCCAAATCCACCTCCCATCAACCTCCTCCCAGCAGCAGCTTCTTCACGTTGCCTCCGTTGTTACTCACCACGTCTACTACATTCTTGGGTATGCTCTCTGTGGTGATGGGCTAGGGACAAAGAGAAAATAGTGTGAGCTTCACAGAGATAGTGGCACAGCCACCTGCTAGGCTGGTGGTCAGGGTGCTAAAAAGAACACAAGCCCAAGCTTCAAGCCATCACTTGGCTAGTCCCAAGCTGGGAAGCAGCATTTGCAAAATGAAACACAATCTTATTAACAGTAGAGCCATCCAGTCCCACCTGACCAAGGGCCATGCAAGCCTCAGACCCCTCAGACGGGGACAACAGGAGAAAGCACTCCTGCTCCAGCTAGTCAGGGCTTTCACCTCCACTGTGTCTATCCAGGGCAAGAACCAAGAGAGGCAGGGACCATCACAGCCTGTCAGCCCCAGCAAACAGACCTAAGTTACAATAAGAGCAGCCCAAGAGCATGAGTTCCTGGGGTCAGAGCCTGCCAAATACTGGCCAAGTCCCACTCTCCAGTGACTTGCTGGACCTACTCTTGGTACCTATGGTACACAGAGAGAGACAGAGACAGACAGACAGACAGACAGTCAGACAGAGAACACTCCTACATTCATCCCATACCATGTCTTCTTCTTCTTCTCCTCCTCCTTGGTAGGCTCCCTCTTCTCGGAAGCTCTGATTATACCCCATGTGGTACCCCCTTCGCCTCCCCATCCGTGCCTTCCTAAGGAATGGTCTAACCTGGCCCTATACACTGTGTTCTTCCAACGACAAGTCAATTTGGTTTTTAAGATTTGTTTTTATTCTTTTGATTATGTGCATGCGTGTATATCTGTATGTGGATTTGTTCCCTGGAGTACAGTCACCCATACAGGCCAGTAGCATCAGATCTCTGGCACTGGATTTACAGGCGGCTGTAAGCCATTCTACAGGAGTGCTGGGAACTGAACTCAGGTCTCCTGCATGCACAGTACATAGTCTTTTAACTGCTAAGCCATCTCTCCAGCCCTGATTTTGGATTCTTGGTCTATCTTCATCCCAAGTAATCACAGTAACATTTCGATCAACTCAGTGGAAACTCCCTCATGCCAGGAACCAGAGGGACCAGAAGTGGGCCATCAATAAACATGCATGGATGGACCATCCCAGCCATCCTCCCTCTGCCCCAGTCAACACAAGGGCTTCATCTTAAAAGTGTCTACAAGAGTGAATGATGAGGAATAGGAGTTTCCTTTTCCTAGGCCAAGCTCACCTGGCCACACACACCATTCCTAGAGCTCTATTTGCAACTCCAAGAGGGGACTGTGACCACCTGAAAAGCTACTGGCACTGAGTGTCCCACCAACCTAAAACCTCTGAGTCATCACAGGCTGCAGGAACTAGAAGTGTGTGTTTCCAACAGGGTCCTGGCTGGCTTTAAGAGCAGACAGCCCAGCCCACACCACGACTCTGCTCTTCACTAGCAGGCTGACCATAAGCAGGTTGCCTGTGCTTGACGCCCACCTGCATGGCTGCCTGAGGGAATGCATGTTGAGCAAATGGAATAAAGATCCCCTACAAGGAGGGCCTGGCTCTAAGCACAGGCTAGCCCTTACTGCTTAACCTCTCACCTCAGGGTTAACATAAGGTCCAACCCACCCCACCCTACTCAGACCCCTGACCAGTCTTCTCTGAGCCATTAAGATTTAGTAGAGAACTACAGGCCTCAACAAAGGGAAATAAATTCACCCTTCCTGCCAGGGATCGTCTGAGTGCTGTCCCCTCTGCCCCCACCCCTTTCTTTCCCTTGCCAGCTGGAGGCCAGCCACAGGCAAGGCTCACCAGCAGTCAGATGCCTTCAACACACTGTCCCACATGTCTCCTGAGGAGCTAAAAATTTCCAAACACCCAAACTGGCCTCCAGAGTTCATAACCCCAGCCCAGCAAGCATGCACCCCCTCGACCACAGTTCTCTAGGACTAACCACTAGCAGTCTTAAGAAGGGCAAGGACTGGACCCAAGCAGGCAGAGTCAGCTAAGGCTGCCCAAAGCGCACGGTGGCACAGTGGGGAAGCTCCCAGGAACTCCCAGGGGCAGCTGGGGACTCAGAAGTACCAGCCTCAGAGAACTGCCCTGATTACACCTCAAATGCAAGCCTCCATGCACACAGGCAGACAGACAGATGGGTGAACGCACACATACACACACATACAGACACGTACAAGCACGTGTGTGTACACACACACACACACTAACCCTCTCTGGCTGAATTTTAGTCTTAGGGGGGAAAAGGTGGTTTGTTGGTTTGTTGGTCTGTTGGTTTTTTTAATGTATGTATATGCACCCAAGTGGTACATTTGTGTGCAAGTTCCTGTGGAGGTCAAGGAGGGTGTCAGATCACCTAGAACTGAAGATACTGGTCACCTAGTGGGTGCTAGGAACTGAACCCAGGTCCTCTGCAAGAGTAGCAAGTGTTCTTAATTGTTGAGCCATCTCTCCACTCCTTGCTCTTTCTTCTTAGAACACCCAGCTCCCCAACACTCTCTATTTTATATTTACTAACATCCTTTAGAGCCTGCCTCTCCCTGAAATATGAGCTATGCCCATGCTGAGCAGAGCACAGTGTCCAGCACACTGTGGGCCCTTAGAAAACACCTGTGGCATGAACAGTCTCCTTGCTCTCTTTCCTGATACCCCACCATGCTCAGCATTGATTGAGCAGCAACCCAGGTCCTCTGGACATATAAAAGCCTTTACCTTCATCTTTGTTCAGTTTTAGGTCAGGACCTTTCTACACCACATGCAGACATACACACACGCACACTACATTCTCAAGAAAACTGCTAGAGGGCTTTGAAGCGTCACCTCCTCCTGCCCCCTGCTCCACAGACAGGAGCTGAGGTGCGGATGGAAGACCTGCCAATATCTTCAATAAAATGCAAGGGAGGCCCAACCTGCCCGAGGACTGCCGAGCCCAACCCCACATTCAGTTCACTGCCCCTCTCCTGGGGTCAGCTGGCATCTCAAGGTTAGCTGCGGAAGGCTGATACACATGGAGTCTAAACAAGGACAATGCTGGCCTCACACAGGATCCCTAACTTCTGCCAGCCCGGGACTAGAAATTGAAGTTACACCCCCTCCCCCAGGACAAACACACACCTGTCTTGCATTTTGCACGGTATATCTGTCCATTCCTCCTCACATATTGCACCTTAGCTGCCTCCACTGTCCCCCTGCATTGCCAGCCATGATCTAGAGGCACCTTTTCCCAAGGCTGAAGCAAGAACGACAGCTTGACACACAACAGACTGGGGACCAGGCTCTGCTGCTTTCGTTCCAGCCCTCAAAGCATCCTGGGAAGTGAGTGTTAACTCATCTCACAGATGAGACAAGTGAACAGCGGAGGACTGCAATGCCCAGAAGTAGAGAGAGCTGGCATCTGAACTGTGCCCCTCACAGGCTCTCTCAGTCCCTGTCTCTCATTCTGTTTGTGTGTGTATGGGTGTGCACTCACTTGAGTCCATGTATGTGGAGGCCAGAGATTAACATCATGTCTTCCCCTATCACCCTCCACCTTATTCTGAGATGGGTCTCAATGAACATAGGACTCACTGATTTGGCTACGTTGGCTGGCCAGCAAGCCCCAGGGCTCCTTCTGTCAGCACACAGTGCTGGAAATACAGGCAAGTGCCACTGTGCCTGTTTGGCATGATTGAACTGGGATGGCATGATTTGGCTGGGATTGAACTCAGGTCTCTTTGCTTGCACAGCAAGCAAGCCCTCTGCCTACTGAGACATCTTCTTGGCCCCATTCAGCAGTGAATGGTGCTTCTGGAGCCCTAAAGGCTGGCTACAGCAGACCTCACCTAAGGTCACCAGTAGGAACAGACTGCTTCCCTGCACTTCCCTAGGAAGCTGGGGAAATGGGCTGCAGTGGGAGAGAGTACTATCAGAGAGCAGAGAACTTCCTGAATTTGCTGTGAACCACGGGGTGGGTAAGGAAGCTGCATATCCTTTCTTCAGTGTTTCCCCCAAAACAGACACGCATGCCCTCTCCCTCTCTCTGCACATGCTACCCCTCCCTGCTGCCTCGGCAGGCCCTGGAAGACTGGGTGGCTGGGACACCTGCCTGGGAATCATGCGGTAGAGTGAATTGGTGGCCTGCACAGAGGCTAGGTTGAGGGAGGGAAAAAAAATGTAACTGTGGGCTGTTCAGAGGAAGGAACTGCTGGGCTTGGGGATGCCCCGGCCTGAGCCCAGGGCTCAGGGGCAAGAGGGAGGAGGGTGCAGAATGCAGACTCAGCCTCCAGAGGAACATTCTGTCCAGAACTCCTCAAACCCTCAGCTCTAGCCTGCCAGAACTCTCTGCCCTTGTCCCAAGGGAAGTCTGGAATCTGGGAAGTCTGGGAGCCAAAAAGACCCCGTGACATCACATCTACTACCACGCTGATGGTCTGTGAGGTCACCCAGCACTACCTATCTTGGAAGGGGAAGGGCCTGGGAGCCAGAGGGCAACCCAGAAGGGGCTGGAATTGCTCAGACCCAGGACACACAGAGAAGGCTATTCTGGGCTCATTTCTTCCAAAAATAGAGCCATAAGTAGATATGGGGCTGGGTACAGGGAGGCAGGGGACAGGGTGTGGTATTTGGGGACATTTAGCAGAATAGAGTATGGCAATGGGGATCTGGGCTGCACACTGGAGGCATGGTTTCCTTCTATCTCCATGAGGGCATCTTCTCAACAGAGATAATAACAACAGCAACTCACAGGCAGCAAGAGTAGCAGAGAAAGCCAGGGGCTCCCATTTGAAAAGCCTGCTTTTGGTCAACTGCCCACCTCCTGAGCTATCATCCCACTTCATGGTCACAAGGGTCAGAGGCATTTGGCTCCTCTTCTGGAAGTTTCCAGGAAGGTGCTCCATTCTGTGTGAACCCAGGCCAGCCCCCAAACCTGTGCCCCTGCTATGCTCCACCACAAAGCAACAAGAGACAATAGAATGGGCACAGGAACAGCTGACATTGAAGCAGGACACTGGGCAGGCAGGAGGCCCAGGTGGCAAGGACGCTGACCTAAATGTTCAGGTTAGGTTGCTGTCAAGGCCACGGCCTCTCACAGACACACTCGACCATCAAGGGAAAAGAACAGGCTCTTGGTGATTAAGTGGAAAGCTATGCCTGACTTCCGCACCCCCAGAGAAGCACCAAGCAAGTCTGTTCCTGTTCTCAACCCCTCCTCCAAGCTAACCCTGAGGGGCCCAGCACTATAACGCAGGCTGAGTCTGAGACACCCAGGACAGTCTCACCAGCTCCAGCTCAGGGACAGGCTAGAATACCGATCATTCCCTCTGAGCACATCTCCCCTCCCACAGCAGGCCAGGTCTTCCATAAGACCGTGCCTTCTCTACATCCTTGAGCTAGTCTGGCCCAGAACCCCTAAAGCCCCTGCTGGATGTCTATCCCAGTCCCTTCCACCTGCCGTCCCATCCCATGGTCACCTCTTCCAGCCAAGCCACCCCAGCTGCCAATAGATTCCCACTCTAAAACCCTGCTTTGGGTCAACTGCCTGCTCAAGGACCCATAATGACCCTTAGTGCTTAGCACTCAAGGTCCTGTTCTCCACCCAGGCTGAGAACTCCTCTTAGCCTGGCCCCTCCCTCTCTAGCCCAGAGTCAAAAGCTGGCCTTCTTCCCCAGACTTCCCGTTCCTCCATTCCCACCTCCATCTTATAGCACTCCCTTCCTGCCACCCAGGGCCACCAGGTTGGTGTCCAGACCCAGGTAATACACAAGGTCGCAAGGTCTCTTCTTCCCCCAGCAAGAGCAGGCTGGCCAACATTTACACCATATTTGCTTGCCTGCTTCTGCAATTTGTTCCAAGGTATGTGTTCTAGTCCTACCACCTTCTGGAGCCCTCCCTATTTCTTGCTCTAAACCAGCCCTGCCACAGGAAACAGGCTTTCTAAGGCATAGCACAAGTGGGTTCACTTATTCCCCTGAAACCCAGGGTTCTTCCTAGTGAGAGCCTAGAGTCGGGCACCGGTACAGTCTATGGTATAGTTTCCCGCTGCCTTGTCTTCTGACCTGTATACATTGGTCAGGCAGCCCAAGCCAGGCTTATGCTTCCCCCCTCCCCGGGTACAGCTCTACCCCAAATATCAGGTTGCTGAGGGCATGATCCTACACCCTACTGAGTCTCTCTCAGTGATGGTCAAAGAGAGGCTTTGATCTCTGGCTCTGGGGATCATGATTCTTACTTGCCTTGGAAAAAGACAGGATCTTAGTGAACCTGAAGAGGTGCATAGGCCATTAGCTGGCACCCTATACCCAGTAGGTGTCAGTGACTCCTGAGGGTTTCCAGCAACAGACAAGAGCTCCTCGTCCCGGAGACAGCCCGGATGGGCCATGTTTGATGTTTGAAACCTCTTCCTGGATCCCAAACCAACTTGCCCCATGACCATCTCCACCTCCTAACTGCTGCTTTGGGGAGAAACAGAAAACAAGTGTAAGCATTCCAAGTATGGCCTCTTGAACTTAGTCCTTCTGAACCATGAAACCTTCTGTTGCACTTGAATCTGGCTGTATGAACCTCTCTTCCTGTTGGGGTCTTCTGGAAGCTGAGGCCCACAGGCTCCCTCCCTTTGGAAGTCAGCCTCAGTCCAAGCTTGCCTCCTGGAATGTCCTCCTTCTTGTTTAGCTTCCTTAGGGATACAGATTTTAGTATGTTTATCCTATATTATATGTCTAGTATCCACTCATGAGTGAACATATACCCTGTGTGTCTTTCTGCTTTTGGGATACCTCACTCAAGATGATCCTTTCTAGTTCCCACCATTTACCTGCAAAGTTCACGATTTTCTTGTTTGTTTTTGTTTTTTGTTTTTTTTTTAATCGCTGAGTAATATTCCATTGTATAGATGTACCACAATTTATGTATCCATTCGTCAACTGAGGGGCATCTGGGCTGTTTCCAGCTTCTGGCTATGACGAATAAAGCTGCTACAAACATGGTTGAGCAGATGTCCTTGTTGTATAATTGAGCGTCTTTTGGATATATGCCTGGGAGTGGTATAGCTGGATCTTGAGGTAGCACTATAATTCCTAATTGTCTGAGAAAGCGCCAGATTGATTTCCAAAGTGGTTGTATAAATTTACACTCCCACCAGCAGTGGAGGAAGGGTTCCCCTTTCTCCACATCCTCTCCAGCATGTGTTGTCACTTGAGTTATTCATCTTGGCCATTCTGATGGGTATAAGGTGAAATCTCAGGGTCGTTTTGATTTGCATTTCCCTGATGACTAAGGACGCCGAACATTTCTTTAAGTGTTTCTCTGCCATTCTATATTCCTCTATTGAGAATTCTCTGCTTAGCTCTGTACCCCATTTTTTAATTGGATTACTTGATTTGTTGCTGTTTAAATTCTTGAGTTCTTTATAAATACTGGATATTAACCCTCTGTCAAATATAAGGTTGCTGAAGATCCTTTCCCAATCTGTAGGCAGTCATTTTGTTTTGTTGACAGTGTTACTTGCTTTAGAGATGCTCAATCTTCATTCAGAAAGGCAAAGAGGATGGACATCGAAGGAGGGAGAAAACAGGGAACAGGACAGGAGCCTACCACAGAGGGCCTCTGAAAGGCTCTACCCCTCAGGGTATCGAGGCAAATGCTTAGACTCATAGCCAAACTTTGGGCAGAGTGTAGGGTATCTTATGAAAGAAGTGGGAGATAGTAAGACCCGGAGAGAACAGGAGCTCCACAAGGACAGCAACAGATCCAAAAAGTCTGGGCACAGGGGTCTTTTCTGAAACTGATACTCCAGCCAAGGATCACTCAAGGAGATGGCCGGGAACTCCTGCAAAGAGGTAGCCTATGGCAGTTCAGTATCCAAGTGGGTTCCATAGTAATGGGGACAGGGACTGTCTCTGACATGAACTGATTGGCCTGCTCTTTGATCACCTCTCCCTGAGGGAGGAGCAGCCTTGCCAGGCCACAGAAGAAGACAATGCAGCCACTCCTGATGAGACCTGATAGACTAGGATCAGAGGGAAGGGGAGGAGGACCTCCCCCATCAGTGGACTGGGAGAAGGACATGGGTGGGGAAGAGGGAGGGTGGGATTGGGAGGTACAGGGGGAATACAAAGTATAATCAATAAACATAAATTAAAAATAAAAATAAAAAAATTAAGAAAAAAAATTTTTAAAAAATCTTGAGATCTGTTACTGTTTAAGACCTGGAAACTCCAGCATAAAAGAACACTATTTTCAGGGCAGTGGTGGTACACACCTTTAATTCCAGCACTCAGGAGGCACAGGCAGGTGGATCTCTGAGTTCAAGTGAGCTCCAGGACAGCCAAGGCTACGCACAGGAGCTCTGTCTCAAAAACAAACAAACAAACAACAACAAAGACAAAAATCAACATTACTGGGCTGGAAGTGTGGGTTGGCTGTGGTTACCAAAGTAAGCTGACTTAGAAAAGAACTGTGCATATAGGCACAGTGGCTGTCACAGACACTGGGCACAGCGTTGATGCAATTAGGAAATGGTTGAGCACATGCTAGATCCTCTCTCAGCACCCCAGCCCACTGGCCAACAGAGACATTAGGGACCATGAGAAACCCAAATTGTGTACCTGGGTAGCCCTAAGAAAGCAGACTGGGATACCCTTCTAATGGGTGCTCAACCTGCTACTAGCAGCTTGTGCCTACAAGCAAGGCAGCTAGCCTTCCTGAGCCCTGATCTAACCACTGTAAGTGGCTCCACCTGCCTCTCCAGGATGCCCAGGTGCCCGGTGACAAGCCTCCCAACTGCCCTGAGCCATGGAAAAGGCTTTGAAAACCACAGGCACTGTGCAAGTGACAGTGGCATTTGTCACTGTTAGTGGCCGGGAGGATAGCTCTAGGGTAGGCTGATGAATGCAAAGCTCACTCTCACTCCGATCCATCTTGGGGCCTGGAGTCAGTTCCTCACTGGCCACACTGAGGTAAGACACAGGATCGCCTTCCTGCATCTACATCCAAATCTACATGAAGTGTGAGCATTTCACTGTTGCTGTGGCAGTGATCCCTCCCCCTTGGGGCAGTCCCAAAACTTTAACGGATGCCTAAATGACAGCTAGAATAAAACCCTATACATATGTGGAGAACTGTCTCCTTACATACAGGAAGCAGCTCATGGCTTCCCTTAGCCCTGCCTGATTGGCCAGCTTTGAAATTTCTTGGATAGTGGGGATATTATTCAGTAGAATAACAATGACTTGAATCCAACATTATGATACCATTATATGACTTGAATCCAACATTATGATAGCCCATCTGACAGCAGAAGCTGCTGCTGACTCACAGGCAAACAGCACCTCCAGCATGTACTCACTGGGCATGAGTGGACAGATACTGCTGGATTTCAACACACCACTCAAAAGTGGCACACGATTTAAAGCGGATGAATTGTTTATTTCTGTAATTTTCCACTAAGGGTTTTTGGACCTCGGTTGACATCAGGTAACTGAGACCCAGGAAAGTAAAACCTCAGATTGGGAGCGAGGAGAATGCCATGTTATTACTGCAGGTGAAACCATGTGCCCTTAAGGACTCCAACTCCTCTACTCCCCAACTCTTGTCCCAACCTGACCTCCAGGTCAATCTATAGGACATTCCAAACCCCCACTGTGAGGCTGGTGATGGCAGGGGAGGCTGTGTCTCTCATTACCCAGGCGTCCCAGGGTACTACCCCTTGTGACAACCGAGCATCAGATGCCACGATGACCATCCCACTCAGGTCTCTCGGGGCCAGTTCTCAAGTACAGAGCACCTGGCATGAGGTACCTTAGGGGGCAATCCATTCAGCTATCATCATTGGGAAATTCCTCAAACTCTCTTTCAGGGCCTGAGAACAGCTACTTCAGCTCTTTGCAAGGATGGAGAGTGTCTATGGCAAGCATCCTAACTCCAACCTCCCCCCTTGAACCCCACAGGAGGGGGCAAACCCTGGTCTCTTCTACCCAATCCCTTGAGCAACATCTGTTGAGTAAGACGAAAACACGAGTTAAAGATTAAACCACTCGGCCCTAGCTGGCCTGGGCACAAGCTGGAAAATATGTTTGGCCAGCAAGGCCTGAAGCTGGTTAGAAAATCCGGGCCTGAATCAGGGGAAGGGTGGTCAGGATTCGTCCAAGGTCAGTAAGAAAGCTAGGGGAAGCAGAACCAAACCAAGGCCAGAACATGCTGTGGACAGACAGATGGAACGGAAACACCAAGTTGGGAAACAGAGGAACAGATCAGGCCAGACAGCAGCCTACAGAGTCTGAAAGGCTGGCAGTGGAGGGAAAAGGAAGGAAAATCCTGAACCCACCCTTTCCTCCTTAGGAGCCTTCTCAAAGCACCTGCCTCACCCACTGGAGGAAGCAGGTGCTGAGTGCTCTGTGGGGAGCCAAACTTTTTTCTTGTTTCTCCTGAACCACTTTCCCGCTGGCAGGGCAGCATAGGGCCTCCCACTCAATGCAGCGGCCTTCCCCAGACCCCCATGTGTGGAACTCACCACAGACAGGGGAAACAGAGGACCACCACAGTAACCAACCATCCCACCCCCAGCTATCACAATCCTAAACTGTGCCTAGTGCGTTTGTATGAACGGCTACTGAGCACAAGGAAGAGAGAAGTCCCAGGTCCTGGAACTCACATGGGGAAATGGGTAGAACCCCCTTCAGCAGGATAAAGATAAATAAGCAAGGTGTAGTGTATGGGAGAGGTCAAAAGCACGACAGACCAAGGGAAGAGGAGAGGGGGGGGTGAGATTCCTGTGGGAAGGGAAATGCTGGCTTGTGAGGAGAGGAAGGACCTTGCAGGTGTGACTATGGGAAGCACTGGAGGCAGAGGGAACCGAAGGTAAGGTATCCCTGAAGTATCATGGTGTCTGACATGTTTAAGGATCAGCAAGATGAAGGCTGGGTAGCTAAAACAGAGTGAAGAGAAAAGTGATAAGCTGGGAGAGGACAGCTTCGGTGGAAGAACCTTAGGTTTTGCTCCAGTGAGGCGGCAGATGTCACGTGGTATTGGAATACACACACACACACACACACGTATGGATTAGTCTCATGTTTTGACAGGTTCATGAACTGGGTACGACTACTAGCCGCCATTCTAGAGAAGGGCAACTTAAGAGAGAGAGGGGTTCAGCGACGTGTTCATGGTCACTCGGTTGGCACCAAGAAGTTGGGAAACAGTGTAGGGGAGGAATAAAGATCTGGGAGTGGGTTGCTGGAACCCAGAGGAGGGAGTGGAGCTCGTTTACTACTAGGGAAGTGGGTTCTGTGATCCATCCCCACCGCCTGGCCCCAACCTTACCAGGAGATGCCCTATCCAAACTCCTGCAAGGCTACTACCACTGGGCAAGCAGGCACAACACAGAAACAGGAAGATGTCCTACCTGGCACACATGCCTTTCAAAGGCAGGCAATTCTTCCAGCTCATAACCGCAGGCCTCCAGCTGGAGCACCATCCTGTGCCCTTCTGTCCTGACCTTGGACCTTGTCTCTGTAAACAAGGCTCACGAGCCAGATGCTGGCCTCTACCTCATGGTCCCTAAGTCCTGGACCCTCAGCCTTCCTGGCCAGCCAAGGACATTCTGTTCTTAGCCCTAAGGTAGCTTAGTACCGATGACAAGAGTCACCTGTACTCTCTCTCCACCACCCTCCTCCAGTACATGGTATGTCTCTGTGATCACGACCTCTGGAGAGGTTTCTAGTCAGACCTCTCCGGCCCCAATCACAGCCCCACCCCTACCCTGCTGTTGCTACAGGGCTCTTTGAAAATAATACTCCCCACCTGGAGGGCCCAGTGGGGCAGCTGAAGTCCAGGAGAGACTTGTCCTAGGGAGCCAGGCCTCCATAGCTGGCCTGAGTGAGCAGCAGTGACATGGCTTCGAAGTGGCCAGGAGTCTAAGAGCCCAAGTGTATCAATGGTAAACCCAAGATACAGAGAGAAAGAGACAAGGCTACAATCACAGGCAAGTTAGGTTTGGAACAAAAGAAAACGACACGATCTGGTTGTGTCCCATGTCTAGGCTGAGCAAGTGACCTCACTTTTGTGAAAAATGCCAACAACCAGACTCAGACTCTCCCCCAACAATGGCCCCACCATAGGTGTTCCCCACCAGCCCCAGAAGATCCCCCCTGCATGGAGCCCCTCTGTACATTCCTACTCTGTCTCTGTCTCTGTCTATCTATCTCTCTGTGTCTTTCTGTTACTCTCTGTCTTTCTGTCTCTGTCTCTCTCTCTCTCTCTCTCTCTCTCTCTCTCTCTCTCACACACACACACACACACACAGACACACACAAATAGAGCCCTTCTGCAGTCCTTGGACCTGCCCTGCCCCCAGAAGGCAGTGAAGTGGGACCTGGAAAGGCTAAGGAAGCAGGAAACCTGGCCAACACTCATCAGCCCAGCTGGAATCAGTCTGCCACGGGCCAGCTCCACAGTCCACAACTCACAGAGGTCCTGCCCCTGTCCGAACTGTTCTGGAAACCTGACAGGGAAGAAGGGGATGAGGGCCATAAAAGCAGAAAAACAGAGTCATGGGGACATAGCAGAGCTGAGGAGAGGAGCAGAGGCCACCACCTCACAGATGGACTCTGGGAAACGCCATCTATCCCTCTGCCTCCAGCTGAAGGGTACAAGATCTACAGTCAGGAGGGTGGAAGGAGGTAATGTGGTACACCCTCCAGGCTCTAGAACAACAGTAACCTAGCCAGGCCTGGGGACATGCGAGATGGCCTTTTATGGGTTTTCCCAAGCACCTCAAATCTCCAGACACACAGAGCAGGCCCTGCATCATGTCAGGAGGGACCTCATGACTCATATCCTCCCACCAGCCCAGCCCAAAGCCCTCAACCCTCTCCACCCCACCAACCCAGCTCTTAACATTCAGGAGAGACTGGAAACAAGAAGGGAAGACCACTCACCACCAGTTCATGGCTGGATGGAGGAACACAAGGGGCAGCCACCTGTGAGAGAGGAAGAGAAAGTCCATGTTAGCATCTGTCCCAGCAGCCCCTGGGCCTCCTGAGCCCACTCTTACCCCATCCCCAAGGGGACAGACTGCTCAGGGCCACAGGGAGGGCTCTCCAGAAGGCCACCACAAAAACTTAGACCAGACGACAAACATGAAATGTCCCTCAGAGGTCAAATCTTGTAAAACCTAACACACCTCCTATAGGTCAGCAAAGCAGCATTTATAACCTGGATCCTGAAATACCATAAAGCTACCTTTTCCTGCCCTCTCCCCCCCCCCTCTCTCTCCTGGTTTCTCTACAGTGTAGAAAGAGGGACTTAAAATATTTGAAAAATATGATTTAGACCCATAGGAAAGGAGAATCCTATTCCCCACTCTTCTCCCCACAGCCAGTGGCTCATGATAACTCAGAGCTGGAGGAGGCTCCCACAGACTAGGAATGGCCAGATCTTCCAGGGACAGCATAGAGCACTTGGGGAGAGGGTGACCACTACCGAGAAGGGACCTGTCATTATCAGTTCATCAGCATCCTTCTCTGGGCCATGGCAATGTGGACCTCTAGAGGAGGGAGAGAGGAAGGAGGGCTTAAAGGCCACACCACCCTGACAATTACCAGGGCACGTGCCAGAGGCCAGCGCATTCCTTTCTCCAGCCAACACATTTTTCTTGGATCTCAGTACTCCACCTTGGCTCTGATTCCTCCTCACCCAAGCACCAGGCCAGAGGTCCACAGAAAGGCGGAGGGTGGCTGCACAGGCAGCTGCCTCTCTGGATGGTAAGCAGCCCCATCCTACAGGCCATGCCAACATTTACTGAGCTGGTACCACCTGGCAGGCGTGTTACTATATAAAGCGCTTTGCCTTTTTAACAACCAGAAAGACAGATTCTAGTGTTACCTCCCCAGGGACGGTGTGGAGGCACAGACAGGGTAAGCAATTTACCCAAGGTCACACGGCAAATGTGAGGCTAGTAACTTGAACTCAGGCGACCTGGGTCCCAAGATTTGGTACAAAGAGGTCTGTTGACTCATGGTCCTCCCTGTAGGAGAATTGAGGGGTGGGTGCAGAAAGAGCCCAAAGCCTAGTTCCTGATTTACATGAGCATAGAGCTCAGGGTTAATTTTTTAGAAGAGGTACTTGGGGAGACAAGGCCCAGAGTGGAAGCAAAGACAGGGTGGAGGAGAAAGAAGGTCTCCAGAGCTGCCTCTGGCCATCCTGATCAACAGCCCAGGCGCAGCCACAGGTTACACAGTCCCAAGCCAACCATGGGCGCTGTGAAGATTCAAAACACAGGCCAGGCTCTCAGAGGCTCCCTCCCAACTCATCTGATCCTCACAGGGTCTGGGTACAATTACTGGGCCACATCCTGGCTGGGCTCCTCAGCAGACCGACAGTCGTGGCCTATAGAGAGAGCTATAGGAGGCCTCCTATAGAGGCCTATAGGAGGTCAGGGCTGCCTCCACTTCCTAAATCCAAACTGGCCTCCACTACATAAAACGGGCAGCGGCTTTGGGATGCGTAAAAGGGTCTCTCTCCCAGGCCTGTCCTAAATTGGTCCCTTTCCTTGTCCTTCACCCTAACTCCCAAGGTAGATGTACCACTAAGAACCAGCACCTAAGGTGGTACAGTCATGCCCACCACCACTACCCTGCAATGCCGTATCTCAGGGGCCTTTCCACCAGGAGCCAATAACTGACTGGGCCATGGCTGCTGGCCCACGGACTTATGTGTCTCAGGGCTTCTGGTCTCATTCTTGCTCCTTTTTTTTTTTCCTGAGGCACAGAAATGTTTCCTTAAAAGGCCATCTGTCTCTCCTCTCCAGCACCCTGGCCTCCAGCCACCCTCTCAGGAGCCCAGAATGTGCCAGGAGAACCAGAGGCCCTGCCACTCTGTGGTCTGTGCTCAACAGCCCCACACTCATGACAGCAGCCATGGCTGACTCCATCTGCTGTAGGGAACTCAGGTAACCCTGGGCTGTCTTCAAGGGCTCTGATGACAGCCCTGCTGTGACCTCACCTCCACGGCAAGGCACCTGGGATTCCAGGGCTGAGACACAACACAGGTGGTTAGCTTCAGGTGAGTTACCAACCCCACCCCCTCCCGGAAGCCCCTCTGTAATTGGTCAGAATCAGCCTAATCTAATGCTCCATGTCTCCAGATGAAGGCCAAAAGACTAGGAGTCACAGTAGCAGCAACCACCACCACACTCACTCTCCAGCAGCCATGGCTCGGTTGGTGCGGTGTGAAAGCTCACCCAGGGCTTACGAGGACCCGGGCTCCCTAATTACTTAGCAGATGGGCAAGTGAGGCCACAGCTGGGCTGAAGCAATATCCTGCACTACCTCATATCCACCCTGCTCTTCACAAAGAGCAAGGACCCCATTACACCTGCCAGTACCTCCTTTCGTTGCCTCACCACCCTGTAAGGGGAAGAGCCTGGGCCCCAGTTGGATGGCACTCCTGTCCCCAAAGCCACACTAAAAACCTAAGTTCTCAGCCTTGCTTACATAAAGCTCCAATTCCTAAATAGGCCAGGTCCTGTAGAAGAGTCCCCAAGAAGCTGTACAGGAAGCCTCCTACTCCCCACTAGAACCTCATCAGTCTGAGGTCCAGCATTCACAGAATCCTAGATAGAAACACTATCTTGGGTTTCCTTCCTAACACTTGCTGGGTCTGTGTTTTTTCTTGTTTTCTTTGGTGGTTGTGGTGACTATTTTTTTGATCCAGGGTCTTACTATATAGACAACGCAATCCTGGAACCCTTTATTTCCTGCCTCAGTATCCCCAGTGATGGAGTATACGTGGCTTAAGGGGCCCCTCCCACCACCTTTTTCTAATAGAAATAATTAGGATTGTGTGTGTGTGTGTGTGTGTGTGTGTGTGTGTGTATGTGTGTGTGTGTGTGTGTGTGTGTGTGTGTGTGTGTGTCAGGCATATGATGAAGATCAGAGGACAACTTCCATGAGTCAATTTTCTCCTTCCATCATGTGAGTCCTGGAGACAGAACTCTGGGTTTTGGAGCAAAGAGTCCTCACCCTCTGAGCCGTCTCACTGCCCCTTGCCTCCCTTTTTACTGTAGCAAAATATGCATAACATAAAAAGTTCCGTCCTTGGGGCTACAGACACAGCTCAGGGGTAGAACTCTTGACTGGAATATACAAGACACTGAATTCAGTACCCAGTATCATAAAAGTAATTTAAAGCAATAATAATTTTTAAATAAAAAAGTATCACTTAAGCATTTCTAAGTATACAAATTGTTGGAATTGAGTATATCCACAGTGACATACTAGCCACTACCTACGTCCAGAACTTTTTCATCATCTGACACACCATACCCACTGAATAATGAGTCCTTTCTTCCCCTTCCCACCCCATAATAGCTCAACTTCTGCCTCTGAGAATGTGCCTACCCCAGAGATCTCTGCGATCTGATGATAGATACTTGGGATAGGGGTGGGGGAGTTTGACCACCATTCCCACCTCTCAACTCCCTTTTCAAGGCGGATCCCAGGAAGCAAGTCTTCTGTCCCCCTAAGGCAGGAACAAAATCCCTCTAAGGCCACACGAACTCTCCTTCCACGACCCTGTATCTTAGTGCTGGCCCCAGAACTTCTGACTCTTCCCTTGTCCCTCCTCAGGACCCAGGACCCTCATCATTACAGAGGGAGGAATGTTGCACAGAGAGGCCAAGGAGAATACGCACAAAAGCCTTCCCGGGTTTGCCGCCCAGACTGTGAGCAAATGGAACAATGCAAAGGAGTCTCACACAAACCCCAAAGAACGGGCTTTGGAGGGACTTCCACACAGTCCTGGAGAGAAGTGTATCCCCTCTCTCCCTTACTACTCACCCTGTCTACTTCGTCATCTGTGTCCTTCATCAGATCCTTCCTGGTACACCACACACCCTGCCTCCTACGTCTGCTGGGCCACAAAAGCAAATTAGTGGTACCCGAAGCAAGGTCATGGGAATTTCAGTTTGACACCCAGTTCATCAGAAGCACAAAGACACCCTGGAGTTTGGGACTGGCATCTACAGGACGGTCCTGGGAAGCAAGTACCCAACCTATGGGGTATGTCACTGTGTCTGGTGCAATATTGAGCTACACTGGGTTGGAGGCCAGCTGCAGGTGTCACCACTGCAGAACTGTTTGCTGCTGGAGAGGGGACCCACATGCACATCCTGTGAAGCCACAGAAAGTCATGTGATGTCCGGGGTGACAGAAACCAGGACATTTGTTTTTTTTTTTTTTTACTGACAGACATATTCATGAATGACCAACCACATGCTTGCCTTTTTGTGTCTGGCTGATTCCACTTCATGTTATAGCTGAATAAAATCCCCCAAACTGGCATTTGAAAATCCAAACCAGTCCCAGTGACGGGGGCTTTAAAGAGGTGACTGTGTGAGTCAACCGAGGGGAATCCTGATTCAGTACAGCCCATTGTCCTCACAGGAAGAAATCAAGACACAGACCCAGGAGGGAGAACCCATGAGGACACAAGGTGAAGGCAGCGTCCATGGACCAAGGAGCCAGGTCATAGGAGATGACTGCTATGCTGACCCCGATTGCAGAACCCAACCTGGAAGCTACGAGAGCCAATGGCGTGACCCCGACTCCACATTTCTATGATCCACTGAGGTTCAAGGTGAAAGCTGTCCCACTGTGTGCCACACCACCCTGAATGGATCCATCCACGTGACAGACACATGGCTCACTTCCAAAGAAGCGTTAATGGTGACTCACACCCCTGTCCAACATGTCCAGGTACCCACATTAATGACACCATGGTACATAAAACAGAGGGACAGTGGGGTTCATAAAGTACCTTTTTGTGTCGCTGAGTTGGGCACTTTACAGCCATTCATATTTTCACTTCCAGATCAGTTTTTAAAGTAAAGAAGGCTCATGGCAGTCAAGCTACTTTCCCCCAAATCAAACATCTGGCAGCAGTAGCAGGCCAGCAACGGCCAGGAGGGCTGCCTAGGTTTCTGCAGATCAAGCTCTAGTCTAACATGTGGTCCCTCTCGCCCTCCCACCCCACTCCCAGCAAGGTGGGCATCAGTACATTATCTCCCAGGGTCTCGGGCCACTTCCCAAAAAACCACTGCCTGCTTCAGCCAGCCTCAAACACCTCCATTTCCTGCCTGTTTTCTGCCCCCACAGCTGGGTGAGGCGCACACTGAGGCAAGTATGCTGGGGTTGCAGGGCACTGAGAGACTGTCGGCATCCCAAGGGGGGGTAGTGAACAGGGCACAGAGGAGGTGTCGGTGCTGCCTTTCTGCTGTGTGTCGCACTCCCACGTGGGTCCCCTGGCCTGCTCCACCCCTCACATCCCTACTCCCACAGAAGTGAAGCATGGAGGCCATTCCCAGTGTGCAGCTGGCCTGATGCTCGCTTCAGAATTGATGTTTGTTTTGAAATGGAAAATAGGGAAAGGGTATTTAGAAGGGGCACTAAAATGTGTGAGAGATGTGGATGTGGGGATGTGTGGCATGTCAAAAGAACTACCACGTCTCCCCTTCAGCTGGAACCCAGGCTGGGTGAAGGGAAGACTGATGAAGGGACTGATGAGTTGGGTTATAAAAGGGGAGGAGCCTGTATGGCACTCTTTCCATGCTTGACCATGGGCAACTATGAATGGCCAGGAAAAGAGATCAGACTTTTGGCTGCTGACACTGAGTAGCCATTGAAGGTTCTTCATTGAAGAGGAAAGACCATCAGAAGCTTTGCTCTAGGCAGAGAACTCCTGGATCAAGGACAGAAAGAATGGAAGAGTAGAAAACTTAATGAAAGCATGGAGGTTCAGAAATCACACCAGGGACAACCAAGAAAAGAAAAGGGGAAGAAAAAGAGGAGCCTAAAGCCTAGGACCAAGGAACCACTGGGTACCCCAAAATCTAGAGGACCACAAAAACACTCTAGCCCAGTGCCTACAGGCTAGCCTCTCCTCCTTACACTCCCAAGTAGAGTCACCATCTACCACTCTGTGGTGGACAGAGAACCTTTGTACCAAAAGATAGCCAGCATCTAAGCTCTGGTCACCAAGTGTCACTACATGGTGGCCACAGAAAAATCAACTGTCCATGCCTATATATATAAAGAAACAACCAAATGGCACCTCATCTATGGGTTCATACCATCAATGCCCTGGGGCAATCAAAGGCCCCTGGGAAGCACCCTGTTTTGTTCTAGAAGCCCAGGTATCCCTCGAGTCTTGTAGGTGTCCAAAAGATACCAAGATTATGGGTTGAGGCCCAGAGGAAGAACAAGGCTGCTTGAAGAATGCCAGCTGGGCTCAAAGTCACTAGCCTCCTGGGATGAGCTTCAGGCTCTAGGCAGGAAATGTCCTGGGGGAGGGAGTGGCCCCTGTCCTGGCTCCATGGCCTTTGGGCCTGTGCAAACCCTGCAGGGCACCGTTCCTCTCTAGCTCCTAGCCAACTGCATGGTTCTTTCCTTCCCTTATATAGAATTCAACTATGACCAGGAAAGAAAGTGTTCAGAGCTCCTTCTTGCCAGGAGGTAAGAAAAAGCCTGTTCCTAGGGACACCTCAAGCCAGAAGGATGGCCCTGCCCTGGATCTCTCTGCTCCAGTGATGACAGAGACTTGGAGGGGCCTGCCCTTCCTATAAACACAACCCAGACTGGGCTCAGGACTTGGGGAAGACAGGACCCAGGACCATCTCAGATCACTGGTTCAGAACACTGTCCCCAAGACCCTAAGAACCCCAGCATTACCCCACTATGTCCCCAAGTTCCTCCTCTAGCTTGGATCCTCTTCTGGGGCGCCTGTCATTGTCTGTCTGGCCCATAGCCAGGTCTTACACGGTTGTCAATGGGCTATTCGGGCAGGGAAATTGCTGTCCTGGCAGACCCCTCCACATCCCCACATTCAGGAGTGGCTCTCACAGCCCACCTGTCAAACAACCTGCCTGTAGGAGAATGAGATGATTGAGAGCCTATGGAATTAAGGATTCCAAGCAGCACTCAGATATCAGGTCCCCAACCAGCTAAGGAGTAAGGGTAAAGGTGGGGAGAGCAGACACGGCTATGATCCAAGTGGGCCACATCACTGAAGCTGATTGTCTTCAGAGCCAGACTGGAAGACAGCACACAATGACAACTGGAATGAGCAGCATATAGCAGTGGTTCTCAACCTTCCTAGCATTGCGACCTTTTAATTTACATTATAAGTTATAATGTAAATATCTGAGATACAACCTCAAAGTGGGTTGTGACCTACAGGTTGAGAACCACTGTCCTCTAGGCTCTGTGGGCATCATAGTGATTCTACCCAAGACCCCAAGGACCCAACACAATAGCCTTGCTTGCTGATCTCCACTGATGGGGAATCTGAGAAAGAAACAAGGTTACCCACCGGGATGCCCTTGGGAGCAATAGAATCTGAGCTCCCAGTACCTACTGAGCACAGGCCTGGAGATGAGGTACATAAGAGCAAAAGTCAAGCAATGGCCAGGAAGCACGGTCGGATGTGGAAAAGGGGCACAACCATAGACACCAGCCATTGTCTCAGTTCTGCCCACTAACCCTCCTCTGGGTCACTCCACCTGGATCAAGCCAAAATCTGTGCAGCCTAACCCCCCCCCCCGCTTTTCCTCACTCCCCCAAGCCTGGCAGTCCCTCTCCCAGGCCACCATTGCAGTGCTCTGAGTCAAACACATGGTGGCATTAACCCTTCCGGGACCTCCTCTCTTGCCCCTGGTCTTTTCTTTTTTTTTTTTTTTTTTTCAAGGCAGGGTTTCTCTCTGTGTAGCCCTGACAACCCTGAAATTCACTCTATAGACCAGGCTGGCCTTAAACTCACAGAGATCATCCTGCCTCTGACTCCTAAGGTGCTGGGATTAAAAGCATGTGCCGCCACACCTAGCTCCTTGGTCTCTTCTTGGCAACCAGGAAGACATTTCTAAAATCTACCCTAGCCATGTAATTTTCAGCTTAACGGCCTTACCATCCTTGAATGAGAGGATCCAGTCTAAACGTCATAATACAACTGTCACCGCCCATGGGGAACCGTGAGATCACTCCTGCAGACCCACTTCTCAACCTTCCCTTAAAATCCCTGTGCCATTTCCTGCTCTTTTATTCCAAATTCTACCCTCTGTTGGAGAGCCTCTCAAACCATTTCACAGACAAGGAGGGGTCCTGAGAAGCCACATCTGCAGCCTAAGGTCACACAGCAGTAAAGAACAAGCATGGAAGAATAGCTCTTCCCCAGGAAGACTCAAGACTGACTCCATTTTGCCCAGGATCTTACAACTTGTCCAGTAAAGACCACAGGGAGCCTTCCATGGAGGCCGTGGCCTGTGAGGCCACGAAGGGGACAGCAAACCAAGCTGTGCAATGTGTTACCTACAGGGCCTAGCTGAAGCAAATGTCCCAGCCCCTGATACCTCCAAAGCCAGTAAGAGAGCAAGAGGGCCAGAGTGGGACAGGGCTGGCAGCCAGGAGGCCTTCCCAAAAGAGGCAGCTGCACTGAGGTGAGAAGAGGCTCTGAAAAGGGAAAGAAGACAGACTGAAGAGGGTGCTTAAAGGGAACAGAAGGGTGTACTTAAAGGAGAAGATGGCAGAAGCCAGGCCAGTTAGCACAGGCCTGGAATCTCAGCTATGTGGAAGACTGGGGCTTGAGGCCTGCAGTTTTCAAGGCTGTGTTGCTGTCTCAGAATAAAAAGTACTGAGGGGGCTGGTGAGGCAGCACTTTTGTAGAGAGCTCACCTAGCAGGTACAAAGAAACAGCAGAGGAGGCATCTGGGAAATGTGATGCCTGATGCAGGAGACAGGCCTCTGTCCTGAGTGCAGGGGCTAAGCCCACTTCCAAGCAGTCTCTGAAATGCAGAGAACAGGAAAGCACCCACTCTTTCTGGGAGCCAGGCATTTGTTGCAAGGGGCGTGGGCACAGCCTATGGCACACAGATGACTTCTAGGAAGATCCTAGAAGCTGGTCCAGGGACAGGTTATGGGCTTGGCCAAAATTTGCTAAAAGAGGGGGCTAGAGGAAGTGACAAGCCCAAGAAACAGAGCCAAGAAAGTCACTCAGGCCATGGTGACTGAGCTGAAGAGAAAGAGGGGAAAGAGGACCGGCCCCAACCCTGGACGGAAGTTGAAGCCTCAGGAGGAGACAGGCATGTAAACAGACATAAATCTGCCTGGAACTGCGACAGTGGAAGTTCGAAGAGGCCATTCTTGCTCTAGATGACTGTCCATCTGTTTTTCCCAAGGTTACACCCAGAAGGAAGCTGCTGTCCTCACCCCTCATTCCCCACTGAGGGTTTCTGTCCCTACATGAGAACTTTAAGGAACAAAAGTCTTTGACCCTAAACCATATTTGAACAAGGAGGCAGGAAGGATGCCTAAGAGGGGGAGAAAAAATGAAGAGCAATGGGAAAATCCGCAGAGCCAAAGGTCTCAAGAATTGCTAAGGACTGGACAGGATGCCAATGGGATATGTCAGGGAAAGGCTGGGGGAGGGCACACAGCAGTTGGGGTGAGTCAGGCACGGTAGAGAAGGTCCCACAGGGGCATCATCAGCCCCCTGCCTCCTAAACCATGCCTTCTCCTGCTGTGCAGTCCAACCAATGGCATGCAGCCCTCTGCCCTTGTACAGCTGCAGGGTTTCCACGGAAGCTCCGCCCTATTTCCCAACCTCTAGGAAGTCCTTGATCTACCTCCCAGATGACAAGTTGATTTTGTTCTGTTTATCAGAGAATGACCTGGAAATTCTGATCCTCCCACCTGCACCTTTCTAGTCCTGGGATTACAAGTGTGCACACTACGAAGTTTTAGGCATTGCAGAGGTCTAAAAACATGCGTGCTAGGCAAGAGCTGAACCAACTGAGCCTCACCCCCGAGTCCCAGGATGACACAGAGAGAGAAATGCTAAATACATTCACTGCAACCTTCCATCCTTGGGATGACTATTTCAGCAACACAGAAATGCCAAAAGGGTCATCTCAACTTTGAAGAAATGTCTTCAATTTCTGTTGATTCTCTGGACTCCTTAAATAGCCTAACTCAGCACCTAATGGGGCTGACAGGAAGTCCTTCCCAATGTCTAGCTACTTCTCTTTTCAAAGGAGTTAAAGCTTGCCAAAGCAGGCTGAAAGCAAAGCCAGGGGAAATTCCACAGCCTCAAGGTCTATCTGTGAACTTCATGTCTCCTGGACCCTTTAAGGATCACTTTTTCCTGTTCACAGTTCTAAATAGCTCAGTACTAAAACTACAGCCATCAGTTGGGAGTAGGTTCTGCTCCACAGGATCGTAACACCTTCCATGTGATGACACCCTGTCCAAATTCCTGAACACCTCCACGAGGCCACAAGTGTCCAACTAAAAAGCAAAGGGCTGGCTGGACTATAAACCGGATGTGGTCTCAGACACCCTTTAACTCCTCACTCTCAGTATCCTCGAATATAAAAGGGACCCCTGGGAACTACTTTGCAGACTAGTTGGCAATAGTTAGCGAGATTGTGATCAGGCTGAGGGTGTAGCTCAGCTGTAGCGCACATGGCTTACCCATCCTGCAAAGTGTCAAGATGAAGTCAACTGAGCTCCCATCTGTAGGAATGCCTGGGACACAATGCAACACCCTCTATGCGCCTCAACGCTCTCCCTGACATGTCTCCACTCACTGACTCCCCAGCCCCACCCTGTGATGCAAGTTCCACCATCAGCCCCCTTTAATGGAAGAAACTGAGAATCTGCAGGATAAAGGAGCTGATTTTGAAAATTCCCATCTAGGCTGGAAGGATGGCTCGCTGCTCTTGCAGAAAGCCTGAGTCTAATTTCCCCACTCACAGGGTGGCTCACAACCATCTCTATCTCCAGTTCTAAGGTGTCTGATACCATTTTCTGGCCTTCTCACCTGCCATACACATACATGTGCACATCCACACATGTAAGGAATAGAGTCATATACATAAAGTAAAAATAAATAAGCATTTGACGATCCCATCTACGGTCAGTAAAGACAACATCCTATGACAATTTCCATCAAAACATTCGCCTCCCTTAAGACTTCCACTCTTTATGTAGCATATAAGCTTCACTTATCTAAGAACCATTCCTGCAGAAACTTCTGACCCACAGATGGCAGGGGCAGCAGTGAGCAATGGATGAGGCTGGCCCAGAGCCCCGGAAGCAGGAGATCCCTAGGGCAGGGCAGCCGGGCCTCACGAATCTCCTTTAAGACCATCTGTGGTGAGAGGCAGGAAGCCCTTTTTGCTCCCAATTAGCCAACAACAGAGACTTGAAGCAGGGCCAGCCCCAATACCAGAGCAAGCCTGGCTGCAACCAGCATTGTTTGGCTCTGTGTGACGCATATCCACCCCAGTCATGTTTCCTTGTTCCTGGGAAAAGCTCAGGGATGCGCACTGAGAGGGAGGCAAGAGAATGAAGGACAGTAACAGACCTGGCTCTCACTGCCTCAGATAGTAGGAGGTTAGAATGAAGAGAGAAAGTGCCCATCAGATAGAGACTTCTTGGCCCAGAGACACCCACAGACAGCACAGCAGTGACCTCACACAGCTCTTGATGCCCCAGGCTATACATACTCCGCACCCAGCACACAAACACACAACCACTTTGCCAGATACAAAGTCACTCTCTAGCCCTCTGGCTCCACCCCAGAACAGGCTCATGAAGTCACTGCCAACATATCCAGCTGCCTGTGTGACCCAGAGAGCTGAGGAGCCAGAGCCAAGTGCAGTGGGAAGCCAGATGTGGGAAAGAAGCAGATGAAAGTGAACTGGAGATCTTGAAGAACCTGGGGAGTCCCTAAAGCACCATCAGGTCTCTATGCCCCCATCCAACCCTGAATATCTATAGGAACCAGGCCCTCTACTGAAGCCTGGGGCAGTAACAGATTACCCTTGGACTTGAACTTGCCAGTTGCCTAAGCCCTGCCTATTCTGGAAGCACAGAAGGGAGAATTTCATACAGAGAGAGAGAGAGAGAGAGAGAGAGAGAGAGAGAAAGCTGGAAGTGTCAGAAGCAAGCATAGCAAGAGGGGTGGGGCTGCCTGGACAATGCAGGCACCAAAACAGGAATTTTTGCATCTGGATCTATTGGACATGTGATCCTTTTTAATACCCCAGATACAAGTGATTTCCCGTTTCTCCACAGGAAGACACCCAAACTTAAACAAGAGTGAGTTGTTCAAGGTCTCACAGCCGGGAGGGGCTGAGCTAGAAGTGCCAGACTGCAAACTCTGTGCCCTTTAGCAAGCCCACACTACAAGGCAGATGCCCATGCTGACCAGGCCGAGAAGATGGTGGGTGGGATTAATACAGATGGAATCAGAGAGAGCGAGGATAGGGATGTGGCTTGGACCCAGCCAAGACCCTCCACTCAAAGAGGGTGGTGGTGATTCAGCAACCTCTGAGGCACATTCCAGCACTCCAGTCCCACTCTTCTAAGTCTCAGGGCCACCTGCCCTAGAGACACCAAACCATTACTCACAAGTTACTCACTCTGCCTTGGCATTCACCCTAGCACGTCGTCCAGCCTCCTACTCTGTTGTTCCCTGAGAGTGGTCATGGAGAAGTCGGAAGATCCGTGGCTCCCCTCCCTATGGCCAGAGCATCCCCACCTGAGTCACAGGGACACACCAGACTCTGGCCTGCTCACAAGTAACAGCTGCTGCCCTCTGCTCTGTTCCAAGAAACAGATGCCTAGAGGAATGGTCACCATCCCCAGACACAGAACAGCCCGACCCAGCACCAGAAGGGAGCTTCCCAGCATCTCTGCCAACATCCTAGGGAATGCTGGAAGATACTCTACAGATCTTCCCAGGCATGAGGACAGGAGGCTGCATTCAGCAAGCTCCATGCCTGGAAGGAGAGAACTCTGTTAAGCGTGGCCTCTCATTCCACAGGTGAGGGTGCTTGGTGATGTCCTGCCTGACCCCAACCCCACTACCCTGAGTCCTTCCTCCACAGTCAGAGACATCTCCCCTTCCTCAGAGAGAGACAAGTCTCCCCAAATCTACCATCTCTCCCTACCACAGAGCTGCTGCACTCCCCACAGGAGGGTGTCAACTCAGGGAGAAAAGCGGAGGTCCGGTGATGCTGTAGCCAGGCCAGTCACTAAATAATTAGGACTTAAGCTAGTGCCAGAAGCAGGCAGCAGTCTTAAAGGCAAGAGACAGAGCCCAGGACCTCTGGTTGTAGGTTGAAGACCTCTGGCACAAGACAAGTGGTGGAACTCTTGGGGTCCCAGCTGGGGAATTTCAAGAGTCCTGGCTCCCTCCTGCTCACCTCTCCTCCTTCATTTCCACCCCTCCACACCCCTAATCATCAGGGCTCCTCCACTCCCATGTTCAGCTCAGCCACAGAGCTCAGAGGCAGCATCTGCCACATTTGTGGTGGTCCAAGGAGGATCTAAGCCTTCAGAGGCATTCATCCATCTCTGTGTTCTCTCACCCCCTCTAGGCAGTGGCTACATTCAGCCCTGGCCAGAAGCCTTGCACACCCCCTCTTCTGACCTGCTCCTTCCCCCAGCATCAACAACAGCAGCAGCCACAGTGACAGAGGTTATAGAACAAGGAGCAGGCCAGCCCCACGTCTCTGTTTCCCGCATTTCATGGCACAAATAACTCAAGAAGAGCACTGCGGTGAGCCGAATAAGCTGTCCATGGATGCAATGCCTGTCAGAGGTAGAGTCGAGATTCAAACCCAGACAGTGGGGCGACAAAACCTGTGGCTTAGCCTCAAGGCCATACCACCTTATGATAACCCTCACGTTAAGAATTGAGGGTTCCACCGGGCACACTGGCGAATGCCTGTAATCCCAGCACTCCGGGAAGCAGAGGCAGGTGGATCTCTGTGAGTTCAAGGCCAACCTGGTCTACACAGTGAATCCAGGACAGCCAAGACTACACAGAAAAACCCTGTCTCGAACCCCCATCCCCAGAAAATAAAAAGGAATTGAAGGTTCCTGAGATTCCCTTTCCTCCCTCAATATACAGTACTTGAGCACTTGTAGCTGTGACGTGCTGGCACTGGGCCTTTGAGACACTCAACATTCCTCCTGGCTTTAAACAGCCAGCCCCTGTCCCTACAGTCACTAGCCACTTAAAAGTCAGACTGCGCACTCGTGACTTTCAGCAGACAGGCTCCTCCACCAGACTTATAGGATACCCTTGACCATTCATTCATTCATTCATTCACTCAACACAGAGTGGGCCTACTATGTTCTGGGACTCATAGTAAAAAGTACTCCCTAAAGGAACCTCTTGGCACCTTAGATATGTGAGCTACCTGCTCTCTACTCTCACTCCAACTTGCTTCATCACAGCTCATTAAGAAGCCTTGCTGGGGAGGGTTCCCACAGTCCCAGGGGCTAAGGACACAGGTGCGGAACTCCAGGAACACAGTTCCTGGGTAGAGTCCATCCTCAGAAGTCCCCTATCCAACCCCTTCCTAAACCAAAACCTCAGCATGTCGCCCCCATGTAAAAATTCCTCCACTGCTCCCGACTTTGACTTGGCCCAGGCAATCCCTCACCCCTTGCCATCCAAGCAGGACCTCTGGGCTCTCCCTAAAGCCACTCTTTGTCACAGGTTCCCCTCTTCAAACCATGTTTATCATGCTGAGCATTTTGCACACAGGCTTTTGTTTCAACTCCCCCACCGCAAACAAGGCCTTGCTGGACTGTGAACCTCATCAAGCAGACTCAGACACTGAGGCTGCCGGGCCGGTGTCACAAGGGGAGCAAGTAACAGAGCTGGAAGGGACAGAGAGTCATTACATTACCCATCCTTACATGCATGCCTGCCCCATACCTGAATAGGTCCCTCTGGAGAACTCTTTCTCAACCTTCAAAACCCATCTCAAGTCGCTCTTCCTCTCAGAGGTCTCTGCTACTCCATCAACTCACAGAACGGGCTTCCTGCTCCCCGTTCCTCCCGCATTTTGCGGAGGAGCTGTCTACTCCAACTAGAAGGTGTCTCTCTGGCCTTTCCAGCCACATATCTGGCACCCTGCCTGGCACAGAGTGGATGCCCTAAAAGGCTGTTAATGTGAAATCAGAATGGCCCCCAGGCCCAGCTGAATTGGCCCTGGCTCCTGGCCTTCTTGACGGGCTCAGGGGCATTGCTGGACCCAGGGAACCAAATCCAGCAGCCCATCTCCTCCAGACCCAGATGGCAGGCAGGCAGCCAGGACCCTGGTCTCGTACTCCCCCTCCTTACGCCAGCCCCTCTCTGCTTCACCAGCTCTGCGATTCTGGGAGTCTCAGCCGGTGATTAGGGCCCTAATCAGGCAGGACTTCCTGCCAGCCACTGCCAGAGGTGGGGGCGGGGCGGGAGGAAAGCAAGGTCAACCCAAGGTGAAGTTTCACAGACAGGGACCTAAGGAGAACCCCAGCCCCCACTTTAGCAGTCTCCAGGACCACACCTCTCCAACCCTTTGACTGCTAACCGAGGACACTGAGGCCCAGAGAGGGAAGGGACTTGGCCATAGGGGAGAGCCAGGACAGCCTGAAACCTGAAAAGCACCACCCCTGCACTGCCTTGGGTCCGGGCGACCCCAGGGTGGAGAACCTCTATGCCTCAGCCATAGCCCTGCCCCTTGCTAGCACCAAGCCCAGCACTGAACCCCAGCTCACTCCTTAAAGAATTGCTGTGGGCCAGCAGATTGCCTGGGCTTTCTGGAGGATATGTTTAAGGTGAGGGCAACTTCTCATCTCTTGAGGATCCACATGAGGGGAGCTGGACTGAAGAGGCAAGCCAGGCTGAGAAGGGAAGCCAGAGAGAGCCCTCCCAGTGGTCATCATGACCAGACTGAGACCATTCTTCCTTCAAAAGAACCCTTAATGCTTTTTGCAGCTGCAACTGGGCGGGCCAGGGGTCCGGAAACAGTGCTCACCCCTGACCCAGAGCAACCTCAGCCTCCTGGGTGGGGATCTCTGGGTAAAAGAGCAGGCCAAGAGGATAATCCTTGGTGGAGGGAATGTGAGAGACACTAGAAAGCCATGAGCCCCAAAAAGGGTAGAGGCCCGAGAGGGAGTGGAGTGTGGCCAGGAGACTTGCTGACCAATCTTCAAAGCTCTCAGCTCCTGTGTACACACAGGAAGGGCTGGGGTGGTTGTCCCCACCCCTTACCAACAAGGGATTGAATTAGATCGTAGCAAGAGGAATGCCTGGTAGACTTCAAGGAGCCCTGGAGGGTCTGAGCCAGTTTGCAGTGGTTACCTGGGAATCCCACTAGAAAACATACCCCTATGGCTAAAGGGGTAAGCCTGTTTGGAGGGAGAGACAGACCAGACCTTTGCGAGGCCTGGGAGGTCCTAATGCAGGCAGCGGCTGTCTGAAGGGTGGGAAGAGATCCCAGAGAGACTTGTTTACTGGGATGGCAATTTTCTCAGAGTTCTCCATAAACACATATCTGACCCAGCTCTCTGGGGAGACAAGCCTGAGGTCCCCTCAACTCCAGGCCTGCCTCCTAACTGCAGACAGAGGCAAAGTCAGGGAAAGGAAGACACTGTTCTGATACTAGCAGCCCTAAAAGTAAGCCCATGGAATCCTGACCTATAGTCTCTCCAGCATAGGAAAGGAACAACTGTGATGAGAGGGAAGAGAGCCAACCAAGAGGCAGGCTCTGGAATGAATGATGCCCACTAATAAAAACACCTAACAGTGTTAACCAACAGGGCACTTTGGCTTTTTTTGTTTGGGATGTTTGTTTTTGAGTCAGGGTTTTGTGTATCCCAAGCTAACCTTGAACTCACAATGTCATACATGACCTTAAGCCCCTGATCCTCAGCCTCTGCCTCCCCACTGTTGGTATTACAGGCGTCCACTACCATGCCCAATTCACGCAGTGCCAAGGAATGAACCCACTTTTGTGTGTGCTAGGCAAGGATGCTACCAGCTGATCCACATCCCATACGTCAAAGTACTTTAAGTCAATTCATTCATTCAACCTCTACGTCCATGCCATGAGGAAAACAGTACTGTCTCATTTTAGAGAGGAAACTGAGACTTATTTGCTGAGACCACACAGCTATAGGTAGGAATGGTCACCATAGGAAGATCCCCAGCCAGCTGGCTCTAGCCTCATGCCCTCCCTCTGCCTTGCTCTTTACTTCGGAGGAAAGGCTGCATTGCTTGTAGGCTTAGAGCTCTTCAGCAGGCCTGTCCCAAACCCTCAGTCCTCCAGCCTCAGCTGGCATCACAGTGAACAGCCATTGAGTACCAGTGCAGCCAGATGACAGACAAGACAGGTGACAGCAAGGAATGCTTGCAGCAAACGAGCCCCACACTCACTTCAAGAGAAGGCTAGGAAGGTCCCTGGAGGAAGCTTCCAGTGGCAGAGGCCCTCCTGTGGCCCTCATCTGGTCAGATCCCTAGATCCACCCTTCTGTACTAGTCCCTGGCCTACCCCATGCTTGGGCTTGAGCTGCAAGCTCAAAGCCCTAAAAAGGCAGGGAACACACAGCCTAGCAAGCCCTGCAGGAGGAAGGGCCAGGGACTAACCCAGTCCCTTCTCATCACAGTTCCAACTACCCCAGGGAAGCCAAGGTGAGGACAAGGAGGGAGACGTCCAAGAGCACCAACCTAAGCAGAGATCCAGCTACCCTAGGGACTCCAGCTGCCAACACAAGCTGTCTATGGAGGCAGCCCGGGCTATGGTGCTGGCATCCCAGCCACCCCCACCATTCCTTTCCCAGCTGGCTTATGCCCACACCTCTACATGCCTAATAGCTCTGGAAAGCTAAAAGCCAGCCAGCCAGGGAGCCAGGGAGCCAGAGGCCTCAGGGAATAAAGCTGGGGACAAAGTGGAGGCCTGTCCCTCCCCAGTGTCTAAAAACAACCTTCTCCCTCCCCCACAGTCATTCTCCCTTCTGATTTGTTTTGTTGTGTTTTTTTGGGGGGGGGCAGGGGGGTTCCTTTTATCCAGAAGGAAAAAAAAATGCTTCAGTTAAGAAGCCTCCCCTATCTCCTGGCTGTAAACAAGGGATGCAAGCTAAACAATGAGAAAAACTTCCTCTTCCTAGGAGGCCAGAAGGGTGAGAGGTGCTGTCCTGATTGGAGGCAGATGGCTGTGCTCGGGGACCTCAGACTCTTGATCCATGATCAGGAGCAAAGGGTTCACAGGCGTCCATAGAATTGGCTGTGGGGACGGGCAAGCTGGGTTGGGCAGGCCAAGCTACAAAGGATGGAGCCCAGAGAGGGTCCTCAACCCTAAGGGAGGCCATCGGGACACCTGCTGCCCTGTAGGAAGCCCCGCCCCCAGCACTGATTTTGGGAAAGTGTCAACCCCCATCGCCTCTCCCTCCAGGGAAAACAGGTTTGAGGAGGCCACAGGGAGGTCACCTGCTCCTCTCCTACCCCTCCAAAGAGGCCCTTGAGAACAACAAATGCCCTTGGCTTGTTCCCCAACCCCACCTCTACCCCCACACACTAGCTGTTACACAAGCTATTTAGTGAAGCCTGACAACACTGCAGTATTTGCAAAGAGGGAAACTGAGGCCTGCCCCTGATCCCAAATCTCAGATTCTGTCATTTCAGCCCACCACCTCCAGCAGCTGAGAAGGCTATGCTAGGCTACTCAGGGCAGGGTCTCAGAACACCTATCATGGAGACCACTCCTTGTCCTCAGGCAATAAAGACCTATGACACATGCAATATTCTCCCCTTAACCCTGTGTCCTGTGACCACCGGGTCTATTCAGCCTTCGAGGAGTTAATCACAGGGCCAAGCAGAGTGGCCAAGAGGAAGCACTTCACAACAGCAGGGCAGGAAGCAGCTGGGGCAGCCCTGGTGGTCAGTCAGCTATGGGTGCCAGGGAGAAGTATATGCAAGGGCTCTCTACACCCCAGTGCAGGCAGGGAGGGTGACCCTGTGAGTCCCCACCCACACACCGAGCCTGAAGCCACAGCTCTGACCCCCCATTCCAAGCCCATATTCCAGAGCCAGAGAATTCCCCAACTCTAAGACTCCCAGGACCTCAGCATCCCCAGAGACCTTAAAGGTCATCTTTCTCACCACATCTCAGCGCAGGAATCCTTCCACAGTGTCCAGCTTGTCCGAACTGCCCCCTTGGGACAGGCCACTCATTACCTTATACCAAAGGCTACCCTCTTGCTGACCAGCAAGAACTTCTAGAAGCTCCTGGTTAAACCCTCATTCTTCTAAGACAAATCTCCATCATCCCTAATCCTCCCTTGCTCACTGAATGCAATGTGTCAGTGCTGGGTGCTCCTGGAACAGCAGCCTCCTCCCCAATCTCCCAGGCACCTTATCTCACCCACACAGGGCTCTGCTTTAGGGCTCTAAGGGAGGTAAGTTACACAGTATGTTCTGAAGGCCAGAAAAAGAGGGCTAGAAGTTCAAGACCAGGACTAGGGGAGTCTGAAAGGTTCATAAGCTATCTCCTACATTACCCAAAAATCCTCAATTTCACATCAAAGTCCTTCACCCCAACTCATACCCTACCTCCCCTTCTCCTCTCAACTCTTTCTCCATAGACCTTATTGAGAGCCCAGTGTTGGTACGGTGAAGGGCTCCCCAACCCTGCTTTAGGCAAGAGGGGTTGGAGCTAGGATTTAGGGGCTGTAATAGGCTTTGAGTCTTGGGGGAGAGCTGGGGTCTGGGAGACAAGAGCTGCTGCCAGCTGGCAAGGGCAGGAGGTACTGGAGGCCAAGTCTGAGCCACAATGGTCCCCACCCCACCTCCAGGCAGCTTCAGGAAGGGGAAAGGGCCCTCCCTCCCACCTCCTACCCCACCTCTGCTAGGCCACATGGAAGGTCTTCCAAGAGAGAAGCCCCCATCCCCAAAGATGGGAACCCTTCTTTGCAGCTGTCCCTATTTCCAACCACAATTGCCTTCCTGACCTTATGAGCCTAGAAACTTCCCCAACCGGTACCCATCCTGTCCCCTAACCCTATCCCACACCCCTGCTGAGAATCCAGCAGGCTTCTCTGCCTGCCTTCCCCCCCCCCCAACCCCCCCCTTCCGTTTCCTATACTAGGGCAGAGGCCAGCCTAAAAACATCTGGGCAGGCAATACTGGCCCTGGTCCTGAGGTTAGCTCTGGGTGGCTTCTCCAAGCTTGGCAAGGGGTAGCAGACAGGAGACCAGTGCAGGGGGAGCATGTGTTCATTAACCACCTGGATTAGACATTTCTGACCAGAGGGGTGAGGAAGGAATGAGCCTACTGACTGGGGGAGGGGTAAGGGGCACGCATGCCAGGCTGTACCCATGGCAAGGGGACATGGGCTCATGTGTGTGTGTGTGGGGGGGGGGGGGGAAGTGATGTTAGAGCTTTTAACTTTAACCCCCTGCAGCCAGGCCCTCCCCTGAAGTGCCTGCACAGATCTTGGTGAAAAAGAAAGAGCCCCCAAAGAGAAGAAGGTATCCCAAAGAAGTACCAGTCGCTGGCAGAGAAAAGATCCATGCCTTCTCACAGTCTTCTGCCTACTGGACCCTGCAATGGACATGAAGTAAGCAGAGACCCTCTCCTCTGTCTCCTTGCCTCTGGTGGTCCCTCCCCACTCCCTGTAGTATAAAGCCTTGCTAACACCAGCAACTTAGCAACACTCAAAACTCTTCCTGAAGCTGGCTCAGCACTTGCAGGGACAGCCGCGCCCCAAACATCCCTGGCAGACCTCGGGAACATCTGACAGGAGCAGGGCTGACGAGTTGGCCCCAGCGGGGCTAGCTTAGCCTCGAAGTGTGTCAGGGGAGGGACTGACCTCACCTTCCCCAAGTTCAGGATCTGAAGCCAGAGCGTGGTCCAAACATCAGTGCCCACAGACTGCTGGGCTGTATCCCTTGCACCCTTGCGCATTCACACACTCACAGACCGCACCCGCTCACCTTTCCAAACAAGAAGCCACTGGGTGGCAGGCCAGGGCGATGGGCAGTGGCAGGGCCCCGGCGGCTGGGCTGGCAGGACGCTAGTAGCTCCCAGGAAGGTGGCGGTGAGTGAGCTGGCCCGACAGGGCAGAGGTAGTAGAGCCGGGTCCCAAAGCCGCTGCTGGGAGCGAGTGAGCGCGCTCAGGGCGCTGCCGGCTCCCTCCCAGGCAGGCGGCCTGGGGCACCGCCTCCTTCCCGGAGTCAGCGCTGGCCCCCCACCGCCGCCTCCTTTAACCCCTGCTACGCTCTGCTGCACAAACTGCTCCACCAGGCCCTGTACCATGGTGCACCTGGGCAGGCCAGCTCTCCAGCAGCTTCCTGGGGAACAGGCCAGAGGGCTTGGGGGGCAGGGGTGGGAAAGAACAGATAAGAATCAAGATGCCAAGAAGTCTATAGGAAAGATACAGCTTTCGAGGTCACTGCCAAAGGGTTGATGAGTGGTGGTTCTGGTGGTGGTAGTGGTCATGGTGGTGATGATGATGATACAGAAGAACAAGCTGCAATTCCAACACGCATGGGTACCAGCTACCAGCCATCTCCCTTCTGAACCTGCTTTTTCCTTGGCTGTCAAATGTGACATGATAATCCCTGCTTTTTTTTTTTTTTCTCCCCTGGAGTGAGTTAGGACATATGTGATTCAATATTCAATATTCAAAAGTCAGTGGAGCAGATTTCCAGTTCACAAAAGGCATGATTCCACTCTCTTTAAAATGCATCCAAAAAAAGAAAGATGGACATGTCCTACAGTCGGGCATTTACCCTGGGTTCTGTTTGCACACCTCCCATGAACACCAAGACTGTGGCTAATCAGATCCCTTAAGTGAAAGGGCGGAGCGTTTGCTCAGAATTTATGCACAGGATCTTATATGGCTGATTTACAGATAAGATCTCAGATAGCCCAGGCTGGGCTGGAGCAGCTGTGTATGACCTTGATCTTCAAGTCTTTCTGCCTCCACCTTTCACATGCAGGAGTTACGAGCAGGGGCCACCATAATGGGTTTTATTGAACCCAGGACCTCCTACGTGCTAGGCAAACTCTCTTCCATCTAGGAATGGGGCTCATCCCTAGCCGCACCCACTCGTATCTGCTTTGACTTCCCTCTGGAACACTTGTAAAATCTACGACTATATAAATGCTCTCTGTAAGTAGTAGTTGTACTGGGCTGTGTATGGAGGAACAGCAACAGTATAAAGTCCGTACTTGTTGCCAGTCATAAGTTTTTTTCCAAATATTTTCAGTCAGCGGCTATTGACTCCACGGAGAAGAACCCACCAGTTTGGAGGGCTAATTATACACCAAAACATTTTCTGAATCTAGAGGGCCCACCATACAATCAGTACAACTTTCTGTATCTGTGAAATGTGTTTATACTAAAAATTATGAAAGGAAAAAGCGTTTGGCAAGTTTGGATCACTATAGAAATGACAGATGCAGGCAGGAGTCTCCTGAAAATGTTATGATTAACTTTTTTTTTTTTGAGACAGAATCCCACTGTGCCCCCCTGGATAAAACTTGCTGTACAAACTAGGCTGGCCATAACTCACAGGTCTCTACCCCTGCCCCTACCCTCACCTCCACCCCCACCCCTGTCCCAAGTGCTAGGGATAGCTAGCTTTAGCTGTCAATTGGACATAGCCTGGAATCACCTGGAAGAGATTCTCAGGGAGGGATTGAATACATTGGGTTGGCCTGTAAGCATATCTGTGGGGGATTGTCCTAATTAAGCTCACTGATGTGGGAAGATCCAGCTTATTATGGGACGCTGTTCCCTAGGCAGTAGTTCCTGAACTAAATAAGAATGGAGAAATCAACAGTGCCAAGCACAAGCAAGCAGGCAAGCAAGGATGCATCCATTTATTTGTTCCTCTCTGCTCGGGAGTATGGATGTAACATGACCAACTGTTTGAAGTTCCCACCTTGATTTCCCCTGCAACCTCCAGCGATGGACTCCTCTTTCTCCCAAAGGTTGAGTTTTCTTGGGGTATTTTTTCACAATAAAGGAAATTAAACTAGGGCAGAGGGACATGGTCATTTGTCACACACCCACTCCATGCTAGACACTTGAAGAGCACTCTACTTTCATTCATCCCGTTATCGCAGCTGAGGACAAGAGCCTCAAGTATTTAGGTAACATGACCTGTCAGAGGTCAGGCAGGACAGGCAATGTCAGGAAGGAACTTGAGCCTGCACTTGCTAACCCTGGTCCCAAGCCCCTCCAAGGTATGTGTGAAAAGTTCCGGCCTTTCCCCTCTGAGCTAAGCACTCACATTCCTGAGCCTCGGTTTCCTCTGATGTGCATAAGTGTACATCCAAAGGACATTGTGATTTTATTCATGCAGCCAAATCCCACCCAACCCGGCCCCTCCTGCCCTGCTTCAGTTCACACCTGGAGTAGAATGGCAGGAGGCACCCACGGGAGGGACAAGACTTCAGAGCACCTGAAGTCACAGCCCCAAGGACCATCCTGTACTTCAGTAACAATAAAATCTCTTGGAAATAGATGAGAAGGGATGCCTCCTCAAGAACTTATATTGGAAGAGCAGAGAGAGGCAATATCACCTTTCCTCTAGTCCCTCTCTCCTCTTTCCTCCAGAGAATAAACCCTCCCCACAACTGCCCAGAGAGAAATACAGTTCAAGTTCCCACATCCCCAAACCCAGCACCTCAGAACTCACATCCTTGACAGTACCCTCAATTCGTCAGTGTGTATATGCTGGATGACAGGTCAAGAAAACAATGAACTGTGTGGAGACTGATCTCCTCACCAGCCCCATACCGAGTCTCCCACTTACTGCCTTCACTCTGGGTCAGAGGTACCCCTGGATCACTCAGCCTGCCTATTTCCTATTCTCCTACCATCACCCAGACTTGGGGCCCTTCTGGAGCTTGGACAGCCCTGTCCAGTTAAGGAGTTAGAAGATTCCATGCTAATTCCGGCTATCGTCTCCTCTGTTCATGGGTAAGTATCATACACATAGAAACCCATTCATATTTTCAGGTCCCAGAAACTCCCTTCTCCTTTCTTTATACCCACACCACAGTCTCTCGCTGAGTCCCAGGGCCAAGTGTGGTCCCAGCTCTCCCTCAGACAGTTCCAGGAGCTCTGAGAAACAGTTCCAGGCCTTCTCTTTCCATCTTTTACTTCCATACCCTTCTCATCCAGCTGTTGCCTCTTCTCCCTACCAGCATTCAAACACCACTGGGCTTACCACCTTTCTCCTCCATCAGCAACACAGCTCAGATGGGAACTCCGTGACATGACCCCTTCCTTCTGGCTAGAAGCTGGGCAGCAATGCCAAACTTTAGCAGCTCTAGGGTAAGTACCCTTTTTGTGATCTCCAGTGCGGTTTCTTTTGTGGGCTGTTGTTTGCTTTTGAAGACAAGGTCTCATAAGGGCAAGCTGGCTTCAGACTTGCTATGTAGCCAGCGATGGCTGTCAATTCCTGATCCTTCTCTCTCCACCTCTTGAGTGCTGGAATTCCAGATGTGCGCCACCCTGTGTGGTTTTACAGTGCTGGTGACCTAACCCAAGCAAGCCTTCACTTCACACACGGTAGGCGAGCACTCAATCAACTGAGCAACATGCCTGCCCCTTCACGACAGCATCTATGGTCACTCGCTTAGGTGTCTTGCCATTCTGAGTTCTGAACAGGACCCTCTTTGAGAACAGAGAGATGATTAAGCTCTGACCTTCGTGGTGGCTCTTCAATCGCCTTCTCCTGTTCCTACTGGTTCTGCCTGTCCTCTGTCCCTATCTAACTGTAGGAATTAATTTCAGACTTTTATCAGGAAAAGGGTGCGCAGGTTGACAGCAGTGAGGTGGGAGGCAGCTCAAAGAAAGAAGGTGACACGCCAAAGGCCTTCAGGGAACAGCTTCATCGGTGGTGAGATGGCAACCTAAGAGGGACTGGAGAGCTGGTAGGTAGTTGGCAGGGACTCCAGCACAGATAGGACCTCTAGAGCCACTGTGAGCAACTGCTCTTGTGCCTCCCCACACCTGCACTCCCTGTGATAGAGGGAATGCAAGGTACTTAGGGGAAGCTAGGCGGTGTTGGCACACACCTTTAAGCCGAGTACTGGGGAGGCAGAGGCAGGTGGATCTCTGTGAGCTTGAAGCCAGCCTGGTCTACAAAGCAAATGCAGGACAGCCAAGGCTACACATAGAAACTCTGTCTTGAAAAAAAAAAAAAAAAAAAAAAAAAAAAAAAAAAAAAAAAAAAAAAACAGAAACAAAAACAAAACGAAAAAAAGAAAAGAAACTTAGGAGACTCAAACAAATTTGTACTCCCATCCTCCCAAAAGGACCCTACCCTTCTCAAACTATATTATTACGCATACTTCCTCTGTACCCTCCTGGTTTTTCCCTGTACCTCTCAGGTTGAGTGAGGAAAGGCCAATTTCTATTTTCCCTTTACTTTCTCTGTTTTATCCAGCACCCAGCTCAAGCACAATGCGGTCACAGTGAATGTGAAATGAATGAATGAATGAGTGAATGAATGAATGATGGAGAGATGGCCTGATGGATGGTTGGCTAATAATAAAGGGGACACTTGAAACATCTAAGTGTTGCACAGCACCCCAACAAGATCACTAGACAAATGTTTATCTCTGCAGCTGCGTAATTGCAGAAAAACCCGAGTCTGTGAAGAGACGGGAAGCATCGTATTGATACACAGAAGCCCCAGACATCTCCTGCCCTTCCCCAGATCTGCAGCAGCCTACAGGCCCCTCTGAAATGCCCACCCTCCTCCAGCTAGCCTCTGAAATCTGTGGAGGTTTCTCTACCTCTGCCCAATAGCAACTCCTCTTTCCCAGCCTGCCTGCTTCCATACCTGGGCAGAATCTCAAACTCAGAGTTCCTAGAAACCATTGCACAGGAGCTGAAGGACTTGTAAGGAAAAGCTGGCTTTCTTCCTGATTACCATCCCACAGTAAAGGCACTTTTTGAAAAAAGTCTACTGCTCCTTTTTGTTTTTGTTTTTGTTTTTGTTTTTTGTCCTCCCCATTGCTTCTCCGAACTGCCTAGGTCTTCCCGGCCTCCCCTCCTCCAGGCCCAGACCAAGGTTCCCAGGGTTTCCCAGCCCCCCTCAAGCCAGCCGTGCCCTTTCTCTCCTCCCTTTCTCACATCCCCAAGCCCGGATTGCACATCTGGTTCCAGTTGTGGTCGGTCCATTCAGGGGCAGGCCTGGAGGTTTCTCATAAAACTGAATAATAACCAGTGTTGGAGCCCTGTGGAGTAGGGGGAAGGGAGAGCAAGAGGCTTAGTGTGAGGGCGAGAGATGGGGTGACAATGGAGGTAAGGAGACCAGACCCCAGAAAGGAGCTGGCAGCGCCTGACACCTAACAGGGCCCACAGGTTGCTTGTTCACTAAAGACAGGCCATAGAAAGATATGGGCATGGAAGCTGGGAGCAGAGAGAGGGATACAAAGAGGGGGTCACAGAAAGCCAGAGGGACAGAACTGTGGGCGGAGCAACAGAATAGCCATTGAGAAGGACAGGGAGAAATGAATGGCCTGTGTCAGACCAGGTGCTGAAACAGGCATTTCCACTGGAAGAAGAGGGGACAATGGAACAGGGGATAAAGGACACAAGAAACAAAGAAAGTATAAGGACAGGGATAGGATACAGCTGGGTCAAGACCGAATTGCTGAATGCAGTGCCCTGGCTTCACAGCCGCAGATCCATAATGGTCGGCCACCCCAGAGCTGTCTTCATATGTCCTTTCACTGCGCTTTAATCAGCATCTAGCAGCTGTCTACACAGAGCTTTCTCCCCAATGTCACATACACACTGTGAATTTCTATGGATGCCACAGGGAACTCTGGGAAGTGGCTAGGATCCTGTCTGGTCTTAGACCTGAACTCAGAGCCCTTCTGTAGGACTAGCCAGCAGCTGAACACAGCTCTGTCACCAGAGAGCACAACTGGGAACTCTGGAGGGTGCCTGATCTGTGACCCACGCACACACATCCTCAGAGTCCCTCATAGGAGAGAGCACCTCCAAAATCTTCCCGTGATGGGGAAGTTACCCGTTCTAGCCCCTGAGCCCCACTCTCCCCTGATTGACTCTGACTCTGAGAGGGCAGAGACTGACACGCAGGTCCCAGACAGAGGACACACTTGGGTATAGCTCTTCTTCCTTCAAGGGACACGGGAAAAGGGACTGCTCTGGGCTCTGACTTGTGAACCGCTCAGCTGGCTGCAAGCCAGACTCCAGGATCAGCCGCCACACCAGTCACTGTCTGTGCATTTGAGCTGGGCCCTTCCCTCTGCAGCTAAGAATAAGTCTGGACTGTCCTCCAGGAAGCTTTTATCAGCGTCACCCCTGAGAGAACTCTTGCCAGGGGCCCGTCTGAGGTAACCCCTAAAGCCACATCTACACCACTGTCCCCAAGAGTCCCTTTCTTCTTCCCTTCCAGTTGCTGAACTTTCACTTATTTGTTCCTTAGAGCCAGTACGCAGCTGTATTTGCATCTTATTGAAATATAATTTGCATCACCTATAGGAATCACAGAATTACACTTGGGGAGGGGGGCAGCCAGATGCTTTCCTAGACTCATGTGACAGACAGCATGGCAGGAGACCCACTGGGAAGATGCCTGTCCACTGTTCTTTCCCAATACACAGTTTCCAGCCAGGAAACGCACCTGGATTCAGCAGCTTCAGGGCCCAGGGTAAGTAAAGACTTTGTGCCTCCTAGCTACAGCCTCCTCACCCAGTCTCTCTGATGGCCTCCAAGGCCCACTGGATGCTCTTGGGAGCACATTTCTAAGCAGATATTAGTCCTTGACAAAAGTCACAGCACATAATCCCTCAACCCCATCCCCATTTTTCTTCTCTGAGAAACTCAGCTTTAAGGCTGGGAGGTTTCCGGGGGCCTCCCTATCTCTAAGGCAGAATTCCTCACAGGGATCCCCTCCCTTCTCTCCCCTCCCTTTCTAGCAAAGTCTCTTGCCTGAATCTGGAACCTTCCATGGAGCCTAAGACCCCTCCCTCACACAACCACACCACCCCTACGCCCATAGTCTAAGGAACCAGGCTAGATGGGTGGAAGTTCCCAGCCCCAGGAAGGTGTTGGCGGGATCATGGTGACATTCTTAGAGATGGAAAGCCTAGTGGATTCCTACCCAGCAAAGGGGTGCTGATTAATAGATCACTGTCAACTTCCTGACTTGCCAAAGGGCTCTGTCCTCTGCCCTGGCTTGTTCAACATACTTATCAGTAATGAGGCTGAGATGTGGGAGGGACACACAAGGGGTAGGGCAAAAGGGAAAAAACTAAGACACCAAATTGAATTTAAAAAACTAAACTGACTTTATACCTGGGCCAGAACTAAAAAGAGAACTTTCCTCTTGGGCTACTGCCCTCAACAATGGCGCAAAACTAATAACACACACTGATAATAATTTGTTCCAGGAAAGTTCAACAATTTAGGGCAAAAAGAAGTTCAATTTTGCTAACAGTAGGGTATGACTGCCCTCAGAAGATGCCAGTACTTTTGAGCGCATTCATAGAACCACAGAGTTTAGATCCAAAACGGTGAAGGTACCATACGACTCTATGTTCATCAGCCACCAGAAGAAATGTCAAGTTCTCCTTTGTGCACAGCACCAGAGCATATCCAGAGGACTCTTACTAAATATCGGGTGGATGAGAACACAAGGACTGCTCTTTTATTTCAGGTGACAAAGAAAAGATGAAGGCACATAATCAGATATATGAAGATGGCCTTGGGAACGGGAGGCAGGGAGGTCTCCATCTCTAACCACCTCCTGTCTCTGCCCAATATCTGTGAACCCCTAACCTGGACCCAGTCCCAGTCCCCAGTGACTGCCCAAGAGGCAGGAAAATCCAGGAGCAGCTACTATGAAGGGGACAGTCCTGTAACATGGCCAGGCCTGTGGGCAGTGCTTTCTCGGGAGTGTGCTGGCCACACCACAAACTGACCTTTAACCAGAATGGCTGTTGGGCAGAAGGGAGGGGAGGTGGTCCAGATGGTAGCTGAGCACTTGGCTGGCACACGCTGTCCCAAGAAAGCCATTGCATTAGCCAACTGGCCTCTCACCTTCAGGGCTTCCACTGGTCCCTTCTCAGTAGCCACGTGGGGATTGGCTCCAGCTGGACACCTTCGTCCAAAGTCTGAGGTTACCCACTGGCCCCAGTCCAAGCGCTTGGTGACTCTCCCTCCTCGTCTCCTCTCCTTCTTCTGCCCCTTCTAGTTCTTCTCTAGTGCATTGCCTTCACCCTTCTCATTCTCATGCATTTAACTCCATTCTCCTCATCCCACCTTCCTGACTCAACATGACCCTCAGCCCTCCAGGGTCCTATTCAAGACCTTACTCTAAGCTGGATATCCAAAACTGCTGCAGGTTTTAATAAGATCTCACTTTTAGGGCTGGGTAAGATTGGAGATTTCTCTCCTGAGGACTTTGTTTGGGTTTACCCTACACAAAATAATAGTCACTTTCCACCTTGAACTAGGATGCCAGCCCTCCTGACATGGGAGATTCAGGGAAATCTGGCCCTGGCCTGGCCCTGGAGGGCAGAGCCCAGGCTTGGATATTGCATGGAGTGCCTCGAAAGCCTACCTACCTATTTAGGGCCTATGTGACTCCAAGCAGGGTCATCCCCTCTCTCCCTATCTGTCTGTCTGTCTATTTATGGCTCTATCTATGTGTCTATCATCTGTCATATACCCATCATCTCTATATGTATTTATCTATCATGTATCTATATATCTATCATCTATCTACCTCTCTGTCTGTCTGTCTGTCTATCTATCACTTTGACCCTGTTCAAGGAATGTTCTAATGTCCTTTTCAGATGTCTGACTTCATGGCTATTCATTCATTCTAAGGCCCTCAACAGCCCTATGGTTCCTGGGCATGACAGCAACCAGATATCCAAGACTTGGGAGGCTAGAACAGGAGGATTATGAATCTGAAGCCAAGCTAGGCTACCTAATGAGACCCTATTAAATTGGCAGAAACTTTAGGGACCAGTGTGCCTTGAGGACAGTAGCTTTCTCTGGCTTTGCTTAAAGAGTTCTACAAGCAACTCTCAGAGCCTGTGAGGATGGATGGATGGATGGATGGATGGATGGATGGATGGATGGACGGATGGATGAACAAGGGCCTCTAGAGCACAAAATCCCTGCAAATCTTTACAAGAAACCACACCTACACACACACATGCACACTGTCTCCAAGGAGAGTTGCTCCACAGGCTGGGCATCCCTGCTTAGCTTTCTTAATTTCTGAATCTTCTCACACTCCAATACTCAACTGTCCCTCTGGTTTGACCCCTCTCCAGTTGGCTCTTATTTATTCATTCATCCATCCACCCATTCATTACAGGCCCTGAGAGTCACTTGTAGGAGTTTAGGCCACCAAGCAAAGCCAGAAAGAGCCACTGTCCTCATAGCAGGAGACCCTGGAGAGACAGACACACAGAAGCCAAGGCACATGCATAGCACAAATGGTAGAAAGGAAAAAGAAGCCTTTGGCAAAAGGATCCCTAAGATCTTAGAAGGCCCTTAGACGTATGCATTAATATCTACTCACCACAGACAGAAACTGGTATGAACCAGATCATGCCTTAGTCTGACTCCCCTCACTTGATGTGGACACTGCCCTGAGCTCACCTTGCACCTGAGCTGACGGACTCACTTAGAGCCAAAGTCAGTAACCAGGACATGCCAACCAGACAGTGGAGACAGGATTTGACCTCAAGACCAAACTCTCAGTTTGGCACTATATAATCTCTTAAGGTGTCAGAGATGGCATTGTGATGCAGTTTCCATACTAACTACCACCATACACGGGCATGCTCATGTGCCTGCACGCACACACATGCACACAAACACACAAGCACGTGAGCGCACGCGCGCGCGCGCACACACACAGTGGCATTGTGACCATGCCCAAACTCCAGACTGCCAGCTTGTTCTTCCACAAGGATAACTTGACATCACTTTCAAACACTTGACTTTTACCCTAGTCAGCTTAAAGAAGGCCGGAGGGTGAATGCAATAAAGAACAAGTACCTCCTCCCCACAAGTGCAATACGGCTTGGAGTGACTGCTTGGAATATGGCTCTTTATGTCACCAATAAGACCAAAGACGGAGCAATAGGGTCCCCAAACCTTAGAAGATGTTCATCAAGCAAACCCCAAGGCTACTCAATCAGAATTCAGGCCAACCCTACCCATATCAGAAGTTGAACTTGAGGCCCAAGGAAGATGAATTAGTCCTAGTGGACTCCAGGAAAGATCTCTCTGGAGCCTTAATCTGGGACAGATTAGGGCCTCCATGCTCCACCAGTCTAAAGATGAGGTGTTGGCCCCACCTGTAGTAGAAACAGGAGCCTCAAAACAAGGAGAAACAATAGAGCTAGTAGACCCAGGGTGGATAAAGGATGTTGGGGCCCCAGGACCAGCACATTCCAGCTTTCTGCAAGAGAACCAGCATGCAGCTAGGCAGGAGAGGCAAGGGGGCAGCATCTGGAGCCCCTCCTCTGGGTGCTTCTCCTCAGGGACCCTGTGGGTGATTGCTTCTTGGAACATTGTGTTCAGGCTGTGAGTCTTGGCTGGAGCAGTCTCCCCTGGTACCTCTCCAGCTGCCTGTTTAATAATGTACAGCCAACCAGCCATTAACTGCACATTTCAGAAAAAAAAAAAAAAAAGTCAGTGGTTGTTTTTGTTGGTTTGGTTTGGAGGGGGTGTTTTGTTTTGTTTTTCCCCCTTCTTCTCGGTAGTTAGTAGTGATTGTGAAAATTGTGTTTCCGGGGAGAGGCTGGCCTCCAGAGCTGTTGCAGACCTCACCTGCTTCCGCCCTCCCCAACCCTGACCCACTGTGCCCAGGCGCCAAAGTGCCTGCTCCACCTCCACTGTGCTGGCGACACCCTGGCCTGCTCCCTGGAGACAGAACGTGGGAAGTTCTGGTAGGACTGAGCCAGGACAGAGGAGCTGGACTCTGAGGGGGGCCCAGTGCTTCCGAGGAATTCCAGAACTGTCTGGTCAGAGTTGAGAGCAGAAGGCGGAGGTTGGCAGCCCCGCCAGGTGTGAAGAGCTAGATGACCAAGTTCCTGTGGCCTGGCCTGGGGGGAACAGGGATACTTCGGCCTCCTCCTTGGTTTTTCTCCTGGGCACCAGCTCTGTTCTCTGAGTTGTGACCCACAGTGGATTCAGAGCTAGGAGGACAGTTAGAGCCAGAACCAAAGCTTTGTGGGAAGCAGTATGCTACCTAAGAAGATTCTAGGCTTGTTGTAGCCTGGGAGAAAGCCTGCCAAGCTCTCCTTACTTCCCCAGGCTAGCAAGGTGCAGCTACCATGTAACCTGACCAGGGTGGCAAAGCATCCTGATGCACAACATCCAGGAGTAGAGCTGGGTTCCTGTAGCCCTTCTCTGATCCCCTTACACCCACAGCCAGGATGCCTCATCTCCTCATTGAACCTTTGTTTCCCTGCTATCAGCAGAGAGTCCCTTACCCTGCCCAGGAATCCCAGCCAGAAAGTAGAAGCCAGTGGTGACAGAGATGATGGAGTGGTGACAGAGGTGGTGGTGGTGATAATGGGGATGGAAATGGAGGCAGTGGTGGAGATGGAGGTGGTGATGGAGATGGAGATGGTGGTAGAGATAGAGGTGATAATTTAGATAGATTGTGATGAAGGTGGTGATGGATGAAGTTAGTGTTGGAGAGAGAGGTGGTCGAGATGGTGATGGAGACAGAGGTGCTGATGCGGGTGACAGATGGTGGTGGCACAGTGGCATCATTCTGAATGATGTCTTGAATGTGTTCCACACACTACATTTTCTAGAATTTTCCCAGTCGGTCTAGCAAGTAGGAACTGTGTCTATCACCATAATACAGATGAGGAAAGTGAGCATGGGCAGGTGAATTTACTCACCAATGTCATAAGCTGGTAAGTGACAGAGTCAGGCCGTAGAGCCTTTTGTTTTACGTGTGTGTTTTGTTTCTTTGTTAATGATGTAGTCTCACGTAGCTTTGAACTCATTTATCTGGCTGAGGATGATCTTGGACTGTTAACCCAGCCTCTCGTCCCTAGGCCCCATGGAGCCATCAAATGGAGGACACTTGGTCACAGCCACACACCATCTCTCTCTCTCTCTCTCTCTCTCTCTCTCTCTCTTTCTCTCTCTGACACACACACACATACACACACACACACTCATTGTGGCATGCATGTAAGCATAAATTCCATCACAATACATACAGCCCACACAATGAAACTCAAATACACACATACCTGCACACCGAGGTGTGGTAAAACATGCTACATACACGTGCATACTCATGCATAAAGCCCCCCCCCAAAAAGAGCCACAACGGCAGACATGCCCCCATAGGTACATGTGCGCACAGACACATACACAGGAATCATACACACAGGCAGACCCAGCCTCACACTCCACCCCTGCACACACACTCACTGGCACACAAACATGCCTGAGAGTTTTATGCATGGTGGCTGGCCAGGCACAAGCACCCACGGGCTGTCTGGGCAGGCAGAGTTGGACAGGTGTCCAACATGCCCCCGGGGGGTTATTCCTAGGCGAGAAGGCTGCTGGCTAATAATACCGCAGTGCATTCCTGGCCGAGATAAGCAGCCCCAAGCATCCCCGGCACGTTCCGGCCTCCATGTCTCACCCCTGTGGATTCCACCCACCCGCAGTGCTGTCCTGGGGCAGCACAGAAGCCGGCGCCGGGACACAGACGCCTGCCAGGAATCCTCTTTCCTCACCAGGGTCCCTACGGCTGCCCAGGATCGGTTCCCCTCAGATAGACACATGGAGGGAAGGAGGAAAGAGACCTGCATTCTTGCTGAGGAGAGGGCTAGGGAAGACGTTCTGTCCCCCACAGTCTGCTGGCACCATATTATGCCACCTCCACTGTATTATACCACCTCCAGTACCAGGGCAGAGCCTGGGCTCAGGAAGACTACAGGAACCGCTCTCATGTGGAGTTACAATTTTATGCCATGGCCTCCTCACCATAGCCCAATGCTACAGTTGTTACCATAGCCATTCCTCAGGTGACAGTGAAGGAAGGGACCCAGACTTTATCTAGAACTTCCAATTGCTCAGCCTGGCCTACTCCATGACCTCAAACTTCCCTTCCTTCCAGCAACTTTTGATGGACTGGGCAGGTGAGAGGCAATACTCTTTCTGGTAGAAAAAAAAAAAGTTTCTTGTAGGCCTAGGAACTGGTGTTCAGCCACACAGGCCCTTTTAGTCAAGTGCTAATCAAATATCAGTCACTGAGGGCTTGCTTTGGGGGAGCTTTGGAGCTGCCTCAAGGTGAAAGGGTATCCCTGGACTAGGACATAGAAAGACATAACCTTCATCCCAACCCCATCTCACCTCACAAGCCCTAAGGTCACAGAGAGACTGAAGGAAACTTGGGAGCTATGAAGATAGGGGCTCCTCCATCCAAATGAACAAGAGAAGGGACCAGATCAAGAGATGGGCTCTGGGGAATGAGGCAGAGTTTAGGGGTGCCATGAACTACAGTGCCCCAAGAAACACAATGGTAATGGGATGATGGAAGCACAGAGGTCAACAAGAAGAAAAATGACAAGCATCTAAGGATGACAAAGGGACCAGCCAGACCGAAGAGAAGGAAAAGTGGGGAGAGAACAAAGCCTTGGTTCCATGGAGGGGCTTCTACAGGTATCTGGCCCTCAGCCAGTCTCTTTCCTCCCCGTTGTCAGACTGGCCTTCTAAAAGCACACACATATGGGGGGAGGGGGCAAGCAGGCAGACAGACAGACAGATAGATATCCAAATATCAAGCATCCATCCTGGTAACAGGGTGTGCGAGCTTTAGAGAAGGCATTCTGATACTTCTCAGATAAGGACAGTATGGCCAGAGCAGCATGCCAGCTTTGCCAAAATTACCCAGAATCCTGGGGGGTGGGATGAGGACCTGAGTGCACTCATGTCCTCAGTTTCTCAAAACGAAATCATTCTGGCTGGCAGTACTAAGATGTGACTTGTCCTAAGCAAGGAAATGAGAGCAAGAAGGCAGGCTGAGGATCCCGTGGAGGGTGACTTTCCCAGCTCCAGGGACACCCATGGTGGATAAAGAGGATCAGACTGGCTCCCAGCATGAGAGCAGCCTCCAGGCTGGAAGAGCAGGGGCAGGAATGGCAGTGAACTTGCAGAGGCAGAGGAGCATGCCACCATGGAAGCAGAGCTCAGACATGGGCTTCCCACACCATCCCCCTCTTGGCCAGTCCCATTCCCTGCAAAGCAGCTGGCTGTGCTTCTCAGAGCCGACTGACCCATGGCCAGCCCCTCCACCACTGCCCACTGGTCATGCTCTAAGCAAGCCGGCATCCTTACATGGACATCTCAAGGACTGATGCTCATTGGATGAGCACCCAAAGCAGCAAGAGCTTCCCCTCCCTGCAGACTCTCCCCAAGGTGCTGCTCTACACCCACTCGAACTCCTCAAGGCAAGCACGGGAGGCTGGGAACAGGAAGAAGCCAGACATAGGTTCCCGATTTCACCATTTGAAAGTCTGCAGAGAAGCACTGGAGGTAAGGGGTGGAGAAAAGCTGGGAAGACAACTACAAATTAGGATCCTGTGGGAGAAAGTGATCACACCTCATCAATAGACTGGCAAGTAGTTAAAGGCCATAACTCAGGTTAACATCACAGTAGACCTAGGTTCCAAGTAGCATCCTTTCCAAGTCCTTCTGCTTGACCCAGAGCAACTGAGCAAGACAAGATGCTGTTAAGATAATCAGTGAAAATTGAACACAGACCCGGTAGAAGCTGATCTCAAGAAAGTATTATTAATGATGTTAACTGGGCTAATGGTATTACCGCAATGTTAAAATAAAAGGTCCTTATCTGTTAACAACACACACTGAAGTATTAAAGATGATATCATGTCTGGGGCTTGCTTTAAAAACACACTCCAGAAAAAAGTAAACAAATAAATGTGGGGAGGAGAGGGTTCTGAAGGGAAGAAATAAAAACAGTACAAAATCAATCGTTGAAGCAGAAAGATCATAGGTTGTTGTAAAATTTCTGCTACATTTGTATATGTTTTAAATCACCCAGTTTAAAAAAAAACACAGTAATTTAAGTCCGGGGTTCATATTAGTTGGTAGAGTGCTTGCCTAGCATGCATGAAGCTCTAGGTTCTATCTCCAACCCTGTATAAACTGGCCATAATCCTAGCACTCTGGAAGTGGAGATAGGAAAATCACGGATGCAAGGTACTTGAGATCCTGTTTCAAAACCAACAAATAAAGAAGGACTGGAGAGATGGCTCAGTGGTTAAGAGGACCATCTTCTCTTCCAAAAGACCAGGGTTCCATTCCCAGCACCCACATGGCAGCTCACAACTGTCTGTATCACCAATTCCAAGGGATCTGACACCTTCACACTAATGCACATAAAATAAAATTAAATAAATTATTAAAAAATACAACAAAAATAATTTTCTCTCTTTCTCTTTCTCTCTCACACACATACACACATAGAAAGAGAGAGAGATTTTCACTGGATCCCATGCTGACTCTCAGGTACACTGAAGACATTAAAGAGAAACATGAATCAACAATTTTAGTATAATATATAATATTATGTGTTTAGAAAGAAAATGCATTGTTAGGTATGATGGCACACACCTCTGATCACAGCACTCTGGAGAATGAGGCAGAAAGATCAAAGGTTCAAGTCCAGACCCTGTCTGAAAACACAAGACAATAATCTCTCTGTGTCTCTCTGTCTCTGTCTCTGTCTCTGTCTGTCTCTCTCTCTCTCTCTCTCTCTCACACACACACACACACACACACACAGACACATAATTATTGAGCAAGCCCACTAATCCTATCCCTCAGGATAAATGGAAAATAGAAAAGCCTTTTACAACACATGGCACAGATGTCAGTGTGCAACAGCCACCGTTCTGTGGGGAAAGAGATACACCCGGCTAGCTATAGCTGGGACACCCACAAACTCCCTTGAGTTCCCCATGTCTACACACAGACAGGTCCCCTCTACCTAAGCCCTCACCTGCACCCGGAACATGCAAGCATATGGTTTTACCAGGGCCATGAGCCATACAGGGGAGACCAGTGGATAGGCAGCGACACAAAAAAGAAGGAAGTGACTATAATCCCCACTGCCATTTATCCAGAGCAGACCCAACTCTCAATCCATCATCACCAGTCCCCAAACCTCTCTCTCAAAAAAAAAAAAAAAAAAAATGCCATTGTAGCTATTTCACAGTAGAAGGAGGCCCCCAGGGCCTGGGCAACAAAGCTAAAATTTAAACTTGTCTCTCCAGTGTTGGAGGAACCTTGCAAGCAAAAGTCAGAAATTAGTGTAGCAAGAACCAAATATCCAGGGGGAGTATGCTTCTTTGGAATGACAAGAAAGATGACAAGAAGGAAGTGACCTGTGGGAGGCAGACAAGCGAGAGAAAGACAGAAGGACTGAACCATACAGGCTTGGAGAATCTAGAAGGCTACTACCCAAATGGGGAAAATCAGCAGAAAGAAGAAGGGAGGTTAGAAGTTGGGGGCGGGGGGACTGGAAGTTAGGAAGGAAGCCTAACATCCAATGCCCAAGGGACACCAGGCTAAGCAAATCTGGCCTCCCATTTTAGCATCTTCTCTTAGGACGGTGGTCCTGAGTCTGGTTTTATATAGGCAAGTGACGTTAGCATCACTGAAGTCCTGTCACCACCCACTCCTTAGCTGGATGCTCCTGGACAAGCTGCTTTACTTCTCCGAGCCTTAGATACCCCTTCCTCTTGACTGTATCTTTTTTGTTCATGATAAAACTGCAATAATATAAAAAATAGCAACTTTCTCATGGGAGTATTTTGAGCATTAGTTGACACAATCTATAGAAAGTGGTTAATATGAAACTTGGTGCCTGGTACTTAATAAATAATAAGTATTTCTATTATTACTATGATTAATATTCAGATCTAGGCTATCTCAGAGCCACCTTTGTGCCCTACAAGGGTGGACAACAGCCTCAGACAGGACCAAGGAGGCAGCTAGATACTCTGAGGGTAGAGGGTAGCCCTGGCCTCCTCAGCTTCAGGAATGTGAGGCGGCTGGTAGAGGGGTGGGGGGACATGCCTGGACGCTGAGGTCAGGCAATGTGTGTTTTTATTGTCATCGTCATCCTCACGTGTGAGCCAGAGAGGAGGGGGGAGGGGGACAAGGGAACACTGTGTACAGCCACTCTATCCAGTCCCCATTCAGCCCTAGACCAGGATCCAAGGGCCCCACCAGACCTCTTCGGACTCCCCAGTAAGAAGGTTTCGGCTTACACAGGACCTAGCCAGGAGCAGGGCACACATGCCACACACACACACACACACCATGCCACACCACAACACACCACACCACACCACTCACCAGGCCCTTCATAGCAGGCCAGCACAACAGGAAAGATTTCCATTGTTCCTGTCTCACAGATGAGAAAAAAGAAGCTGGTACAGTCAAGCCTGCTGCCCAGAGATGCTCACAGACAAGACTCACTTCTCCCAGTCACCAACCCTGAGTCTGGGCTCTCAGAAGGACACAGGAATGGACATGGTAGCTACATGTTCTTGTGGGTCAGTACCAGCCAGCAAGGATTCCAGGACTCTCCATTCAGCCCGTCACTGCCTCTAAGACACACATAACCCCAATGCAGGATTGGCCCTTGCAGGATGGTTCCTTGGTCAGCACCCCTAACACTCTGGAGATCTCATTGAAGAGGACCCAGCAGTACCTTAGTGCCTTGGGTCTCCTCAGGCTCCTCCCATAGGAGGGTCTACCTCAGGACTAAGCCAATTCCCTCTTGCGCCCTTAGAGTGCCCTCTGTAAAAATCAAGAAAACTACCAGGTCACCCTCACCACCAGATGAAAACCACCAGGTAACCCTGTTTCTGCCTTGTTCTCTGCTTCTTTGTCCACTATGATGTGAAGAGCTTCTAACACACGTTACCGCTGGCATAAACTGATTTGTTCCACCATGCCTTCCCTGCCATGGTGAACTGAAACCCTTTAAAACCATGACCCCAAATCAAATGTTCTTGCTTTGTGTTGTTTCTCTAAGGTGCTGTGGCCATGGCAACATCAAAGTAGCCAATATGGAAATCAAAGTTTTATGGGTGGGGGGTGATTAGTCATATTTAGAGTTCTTTCCTTACATAGAGTCTCTTTCTTCCAAATTCCCATAGTACCTTTCCAGCCATGGGGGAAAAAAATCAGGCCCTTAAGAACTACAGGGAGCTCTGTCCACTAAGTTGGGCAACCGGCTCTCCCACTGGTTCACATCCCAGAAGGTTCCTCTGCATCTCTAAGTCATAGCCACTGCCACCTCAGGATCTTCCTCACTCTTGCACACACACACACACACACACACACACACACACACACACGCACGTGTTCACCTGCCACATGACCACAGTTTCTTGCAGGGGATATGTGGTTAACCACAATGGTGTCTCTGCTTTCCTTTCTCAAGCTGATTAGACCAAAAAGAGGAACCAATAGACCACCCCAGCCCTCCTAGGAAGGGAGGGCTGTCTAGCTGTGTCACCAGAAAGAATGACAGTTACTCCAACTTGGGAGTGTCCCTTCCCAAAGCGGGAAGCAGGTGAAGATCCATCTTGTGGAAAGACACTCTCACTCACCTTCAAACGTGGCCATGGAAAACCCTGCTGATTCTACACAGGCCAAGAATCAGCGGGATGATTTCTCCTGCTCCAGGGAGAAAAGGAAGAACAGGCCACACCCAGATCCCACCTGGAAGCTAAGGTAAACTGGACCTGAATTTCATCTTTCCTTTCCAAATTGCCCCTGTACCCTGACCCCTTCTACTCTTGATGACACAAAACAGCTCTCGGTTTCCTTTACAGCAAAGATGGGTAGGTATGAGGATGGGTTCTACATCAGCCTGGCAGGCTATGTTACCAGGGAGTGAATCAGACACAGTCTAGGCAATGCTATCAAGGCACATTACAGATATGAATGACACCTACAATCAGTGATCTTGTAATAGCATGCACTTGTGATCCTAGCCGTGGAAGGCAGAGATGGAAGGATCCCTAGGGCAAGCTACCCGGCACTCTAACCTCATTGGTGAGCTCCAGGCCAGCGAGAGATACTATCTCAAAGGACAGTGTTCGTGAAGGTGACACTAGAGGTTGTCCTGTGGCCACTACATTCACATGCACACACCCGTGAACATGCATGGGCACACAAACAATAATTTTTTTAAACAACCTAGACCCAGATTAGGGTCATAATAACCAGAAGACAAGAAAGAATCAAGCCTTTAGAGAAAAATAAATCAACCCAGCAAGTGTTTCCCAAAAGCCCCCAAGGCACCTCAAAGGAGAGGGCAGATGTACACGCTGCCTGGGGATCAAAGCAAGCACATCTGGCCTAGAGATCAGGTGCCACAGGTATTTCTGCTCTGGGATCCCCAGACGGGACAAATCAGCGTCCTGTGTACAGCCACCATAGTCACAAATCCCTGGCCACAGTACACCGCGCATTGCGGAATAGACTCCGCACCTCACTGACTTCGTCCACACTGAGATCCTTGCCAGAAGACAAGCCCAGTCCATCAGTGAGAACCAAATCACTGCAGAAATGGCCCAAGGCCACTCCTTTGTCAGCAGAAGCAGGAAATAAAACCGGCTTTGATGCTCAGCCCCCAGACCATCAAATAAGAGGCCAATTGCCTCCAATCCAGCCTTCCTCTCCATGACACGCAGGGGCTGAGAATTCACCACCGCATAAGACCCAGTACCATCTTTCCTGGGAGGCCAGTGAGCCTTAGTCAGGCAGAAAATAAAGACAGTCTGAAGCCTCTATCCTGAGACTCCACTTATAGCAGAGTGATGCTAACAACCACTGGCATTTACCTAACTCTTCCAAACATTTTTGTATGAATCCATTCATTCAATTCTCATCATAACTCATGAGAATGACCCTTCATGGACAGAGAATTCAAATCTTGAAGAGGCCACATGTTCCAGCTAGTAAAGGCAGACTCAGGGTCAGCTCAGAGTCTACCAAGGCTCTCCTCAATCCTGCATTCATATCCGGGCACCTCATGCCAATCTCACTGGCCATGGTTAACTTCCCAGCCCACTTCCTCCTCTGTCCCAGTGGGCACTTTCACATTCATTACCAAGTAGTCCTGAGGATTGGATTCTGTGGATCCCATGGGCTCAAGGACACAGGATCTCTGCAACTGTGCCTGGTGGTGAAATCCAAGCACAGGAAGAGGCTTTTGGCTGCCACTTCCATCATTCATGACCCAGGAGTGACCTGCCCCCTGCTGTGCCCCACAGAACCTGGCTTGAACCCAGACACCCCCAGGCACCCTCGCTTGGGTGCCCAGGGCCAGGGCCAGTGGGAACAGGCCAGGGTGTTAATCTGTGACTCGCTCTGTGCCCAAGGCATACACACCCCTCTCCTCCTAGTGGCCCCCCACGAACATCCACCCACCTGCCCACTGCAGGGGAAAACTAGCCAAGTCATACATCAGCCAGACACCAGCACCCCCTAGGAGTCCTCAGCAGCTCAGAACAAAAAGGAAGACCAATGAAGGAAGGAGCTGGCCTGGCAGCAGGTGGCTGGGTAGTCCTTCTGTGAAGTACCCTAACTTGCTACTGCAGATCTCCTGGAGCCTTGAGCCCTATTATGGGGACACTTTGTCAGAATATTAGATTAAGAGTCATTGATTTAGCAAGGGCTTGTATCATATACCAGGATTGTTACCTGCAAGCTGTCTAATCCTCACACCATCCTAGCGAGGTCAGCATGACAGTGAGATCAGTGTCACCACGTGGATTGAAGCTGGAGCCTCGTGAGTGCCAAGCAAGCACCGACTTTATCATTAGGATACATTCCACGTCTTTTTTTCCTTCTCTTTCCTTTTCTTTTTGAGGATGTCTTGAATAAGGTGACCTCAAACTCATCCTGTAGCCAAGGCTGGCTTTAAAACTTTCAGTATCCTGCCTCAGCCTCCTGACTAGCTGTGGCTATGTGATTACAGGCCCAAACTACCAGGACTGGCTCTGTACGTGTGGATGTCCATGTGTATGTGCGTGCATGTGTGTGTGTGTGTGTGTGTGTGTGTGTGTGTGTGTGCATGCACAAACACGTGCAAACACATATGGAGGCCAGAAGAAACTTGCAAGAGTCAGTTCTTTCCTTCTACTATGTGGGTTCCAAGCTTGATGATAAGCACCTTTACCTGCTGAGCCATGTCACCATTCCTTTGTGACCACTTTTATACCAATGAGGAAACCAGATTTCAGAGATTATGTGCCAACAGAACACTTCTCATGTAAATGGCAGAAACAGGATGCATCAGTGTCCAAGGCCAGGGGTTGTAGACAGCAATACGGACCCTCCTTCCAGACAACACGGTCTGCTGAATGAGGTGGAAGAAAGCTAGCCAGGGGCTGCTGAGGCTCAGTGGAAGGGAGCACTGGATCAAAACATGGAGTCTAGCCACAGATGGTTCAGGCTGCACAAGCGACAGGGAAAGCCACTAAGCACTGATGCCAAACACCAGGATCTGCTCTGTCTCAAAAACCTAACAAAATCAAAATACAAAAAAAGTAGCTACAGAATGTGTAGAATGCATCTCACTTCATTCTGAGGCCAGTTTCACCTTGTTACTCCAACCAAACAAAGACATTGTAAAAAATAAAATAAAATAAATAATAATGATAATAATAATAATAATAATAATAATAATAATAATAATAAACCTAGCCCAATCTCTCATAAATATAGATGTAAAGTCCCACACTGGCAGAACTCATCCAATGACACATAAGAATTATATACCACTGAGATTTATCTCAGAAAGACAAGCCTGTTCCAGTATTTGAAAGTCAATACTGGAAATACTTAACAATAGGCTTTATGAAGCAGAAGTTGTCTTCCTTAGTTGCTTTTTCAGCTGAAGTTGAAACGGAGTCTCTTACTGAGCCTAGAACTTCCTGATTGGCTAGCCTGGCAGGCCCAGGAGCTGTAAAGATCCATAGGTCTCTATCTCCTCAGCGTTGGGGTTAGACAGACATAACACCGCCATGCCCAGCTTTTCTTGAGTGCTGACAATCTGAACTCCAGGGCCCCATGTTCAAGCACATTACTGACTGAGCTATCTCACGAGCCTCCTGATTTGTTTTTCAGAGAACTTATAATCCTCCTGCCTCCAACTCCTGGGTTCTAGGAGGGCTCAGGAGGTTTGACAGGTGTGTGTACACCCTGATAGCTAAACAGTTCTGCTTGCCCATGCACTCTGACCCTCTTCCCCAACCTCCTGTTCCCAGTACCTACTGAGATTGTCATTGAAATCCTGTCCCTCTATAAAACAAACAGATCACCCAGTGTGCACCCTTTCTGGGTTTGGCTTCTTTCACCCAGCACCAAGTCTCTGGGTCTCGTCCATGCCCCTCTGTATAAGACTAGCCCATGCCTTGGTTTGCTAGCTTATTTGCTTGCTTGTTTGCATATTTGTTTGTCTGCTAGTTTTGAAATAGGGCAGCCTAGACTGGTCTCAAACTCACTATGTAAATGAAGTATGCTTGAACGCCTGATCCTTCTGCCTCCACCCTCACACTGCTGAGATCACAGGTATGCCCCGCTATACTTGGTTTACGAGGTGCAGGGGATAGAACCCAGGGCTTAGACAAGCACTCTCTCTACTAAGCCACATTCCAAACCCAAGTCCATGACTCTTTAAGGCCCGGGAGTATGACTCTGAAGACTGCATCACCATTTGTTTACCCATTGTTCACTAGTGCAAAATATTTGAGTTTTCCCGGTTTGGGTCTTTCATGACTTTAGCATCTGTACACTCATGATCATGCGGAAATGCTTTTTGTTTCCCTCTGGCAAACACCTCAGAGCGAAACTGCTAAAAGCCACACCAAACTTGGCTAAAAATAGCCCTGCCACAGTTGGCCACTTGTTAAGAATCCCAGTGCCCACACGCACCATGCAGAGCATGGCCCAGGTGTCTGTGTTAAAGTGTCCGGGTGACTCCAACACCCATACAAGATCTCAAGCCATGGTATCTATGTTCATTAGGTGTCACAAGTTGGCCAGCAGCCAAAGCCACACTGCAGTGGCATGTTCAATGACCTTGCTCTTCTGTGATGACAGAGAGAGAGGAGAGGAGATAGCATTTGTGCAAATGTCTAGTCTTGACATCATCATCTCAGCAAGCTGTGCGGGGCTCTCCTACTCCCCCCACCTTTCATGAGATAAGAGACCATAGGAATAATAAACTAAAGTGAATCAATATTCACTCATAACTTCTTGAGCACTATGTTTTGAACTTGGCACTCTAGTTGGGTTACCATTCTCAATATCTGTAAGACCCCCACAGTATAGGTAGCAGTAGAATCACCATGTTACAGATGAGGAAGCTGATTCATAGAAGTTCAGTAACTTGTCAAAGGTCACACAGTATTACTAAACAGTTGGGATTGAAACACAATAGTCTATCACCAAGGCCAAAGAGCTTAAACACTCTACCAGGCTTAGAGCCACTGACTGAGCCAAAATCCCTCTCCCACTTGGCTCTTCTTGTTGGCTGGAGAATAAGTTCCTCCTAGGGAAGGCTGTGAGCATGTTAATGAGAGTCTAGCATCAAAGGTGATGCTGCAGTGAAAGGTGGGTTCCTTACAGTATTACCTTTTCCTTTGGAGTTTAAACATGAAATTGAAGCCCCTTGGACACTGGGAAGGAGAATAAGTCATAGATGTGGTCTTTTCCCCTCTTGGGCCTGGCTTGAGCACAGGAGACAACCTCAGGGAAGCAGGCAGGTGAGAAATCTCAGTCACCCAGTGCTGATACAGCCAGGCCCCTGCTCCTTCCACGTAACTCCCATCTGACCTGAAGGGGACCAGGAGTATTCTCAGGGAGGAGCCATGACCTGATCTGGAACTACAGAGTGGGAAGGCTCTGCTCACAAATCCATCTAGAGACCAGGGAGCCTAGGCTCAATATTCTGAAACTCCCTGCAGAACCTCTGCAACTCTGTAACTCTCCACTCTAAAACTATACTTAAAATAACAACACATAAATGCAACAGAGTTTGTAATATGAGAAAGCAGGAAGGGGCAAAGAGAACCGGAGAGAGAAAAATCAAAAGCAGAGGGAGATGCAGGGCTGGAGAGATGGCTCCGTGGATAAAAACACTAGCTGCTTTGGGGACCTGCGTTCAAGTCTCGGGGTAGCTCAAACCAGCTCTAATTCCAGTTTCAGGAGTTCCAACTCTCCCTCTCCTGGCCTCCAGGCAGCTGGCAGGCCAGTAGTGCACAGACATATGGGCAGGCAAAACACTATACACATAAAATAAAAATAAAATTTAAAAGAAGAGTGGGAAGCAAATGCTGGTCATTCATTTAAAATCCTCAACAGCAGAGAAAAATGGGGTGCAGGTAAGAACTCCGACATGTACAAGGATGGGGGCCTATGGGAGAAGTAGCATCTACAAGAATTGGAGAGGAGGTTTGCTGGATGCACACTGAGACTGTAGTCCCTTCTCTCCTACACCCTTAGTTCTTTCCCTTGCCTTTGGTCCCCTCTCACCTGGTCAGCCAGATGCCAGGAGCTCCCCTGGCCGCCCTTGCTAGGTTTCAATGGTGGCTATGTAAAACAGGGGTTACTGTGAACCCCACCTGCTGCTCAGGCTGTGAAGAAGAAAGGGGGTATCTTACGTGCTGGAAAGTCCTGTGCAGGTGATACCTGCTCCTGGTTCCCACCATAAGAAGTCACTGCCTCCTGCACCCTTTGCCATGCCCTCCCCAGCATGGTGGAGAATAAAATCTCTCGGAAACCGTGAGACAAAATATACCTTCAATAGCTTCTGTTCGGTATTTTGTCATGGCAACAGAAGTAACTAGCCTGGCCTTCGCATGGCTCCGCTGTGAAGATTCCATGCATTCCACCTACTGTCACAACACAAGCCCGCACAAGACCCTCCAGCTCACAGGGCTGCCCTGGGTCCCGGAGGAGAGTGCACAGGTGACAGCATGAGACTTCTAAGGCCGAGATGGATAAGACATGGTGTTCCTGCCTCCATGTTCTTGAATCGCTTCCAGGAGGCCAGCATCACATGAGAAGGTCCAAGCACCCTTAGCAAGAGACCACAAAGCCATGGAGAGGCCTTTACCAACAGCCAGCTCCAGTGGCAGCCGCAAAAGAGAACCATGTCAAAGAGGTCCTTCAAACCCCATCAGGCCTTCCAAAGATTGCTGGTAGGCCTGGTGGTACAGGCTTGTCATCTTCCTACTCTATAAGCTGTGACAGGACTATGGTTAAGTTTAAGCCCAGCCTGGGCTACAGCAGAGTTCAAGGTCTGCCTAAGCAACTCTCTCTCAAAGAAAGGTAACAAAAGGCTAGAAATGTGGCTCAGCTCCTTGGTAACATGCTTGCCTGGCATGGTTGACGCCCTGAGTTCAGTCTATAAAATGAGTAGTACTGGTGGAAACCATGTTGACTGCCATGACATGCCTGGTTAGAGCTGGCCAGCCAAGCCCTTCTCCGACTCCAGACCTCAGAGTAAGTGCGTAACACAAACAGCTATTGTTGCTTTGATCTTCTAAATTTAAGGAGTTTTGCTACATTATATTGCTGTGTATCCATATCCTCACCCCACCCAAGCATGGGTCCCTACTACAAGAACATTCTAGAAGACACAATAAAGAACAAGCAAGAAAACTCCCCCCCCCCCCAAAGAAAAGAAGGGTAAAAACTGAAAAAAAAAAAAAAAAGACAAAAAACAAAGGAAAATCCCCACAGTGCTTTCAAGGAACCTTCTCCCACACTTCCTCTACTCAGTAACTGAAGCCACATGTCCCCAGTCACTCCGGCCAAAGACCTATGAGTCAGCCATTCTCTCTCACACCCAGCATCCCACCCACCAGCAAGGCTGTGGACCTTGAAATGCACCCCAAACGGGCCCCTTCCTTACCACCACCCCACGATCCTGAGTGCCACAGCAGCATCCAAGCCACTGGGTAGCCTTGGGTGATTGCCACTAGCAGCTTCTAGGCCCGTCCTTGCCCCGGTGCAACACGGCCTCTCACAGTGGCAGCCCAGTCTTGTAGCTAGTGCTCTAAACTCTCCAGCTTGGACGTGGCCTTCCTTCAAACTCGCCTCGCCTTGGGGACCATTGCATTTGCTCTTCCCCTCCTCCACAGCACCAGGGACATCTTCTGGGCCCCAGCTCACATAACACCTCCTCCAAGAACTCATGCCGGACTAATCCTGCCTAACCCTCTTATCTGCTGCCTTAGAGCCGTGTCCTGTACGTGGAGAGGTGCCAGCCAGTTGCAGGACATGGAGAAGAGAACCGCCAAACTGATCTAGCTACAAGCTCACAGCACAGAACGAGGCTTCCCAGCCAGAGGAAGAGGCAGGGCTGAAGTAGGAGCTGTGATTTGGGGAGAGTCTTGCCAGCTGCTTGGAACACACCCACCAGGAGATCCCACTTCCCAGAGAGGAAAATTCTATGAAAAGCTCCATCTGTGTGGAGGTGCCCTGCCCGACCTCTCCCTTTCTGGTTGGCCTCCTTGGCTGGGCAATGCAGGATTGCTGTAGCCTGGGGTACCTACACTGCCAGCACAGGTGAGAACTGTCAGGCAGGCTGCCACCCCTAAAAGTCATCGGTATCCCTCGGAAACAAGGGACCACTGTCTGTCACATCTTTCTGAGCCACCTATTCCCCACAACTAACTTTTCCCCGATAGTGAATTAATCATCTAATCCTCTTCACATGTCTCCTGCTGCTAGTGTGAGATGGAAAGCAAAAGAGAAACACAGATCAGGAAGGACAGGGACAGGGCCAATGGACAGGGAAGGACAACCAAGGGGCCACAAAAGGCTATGACAGAGGAACCATGCCCACACTGTTTGGTGCCTCAGTGTCTCCAACTGTAAAACAACACAATCTTCTGACCCGTGGGATTACAAGATTAAAATATGATAGTGTGTGCGCTGGATGTATTTTCTAAAGCTTAGGCCCATAGAGCACAAATGTTCAATTTTACTGAGCAACACTGATATAGGAAAGGGGTGAAAGGAAGGAGATGAGAGGAGCAAGCAATTTGGAAGTTCCTGGGGTTAAAGATATAGAACTCTGCTCCAGATGAGCTGAAGGAAGAGGACAATAAAGGGAGGAAAGGGGAACACACACCACACCCCCCAAAAGATAAAGCTGACCTAGCCAGATAAGATAGATAGCCCCTAATCCTACTGCAAGACGCAGGCCCTTTGCAACCCAGAGTTTACAGTCAGGGAAAAGCACCTCTTCCAGGGAATATTTGCAGCATCTTCAAGATCTCACAGGAGGGCAGACCCCCTCCCAGACCTGACATCCTATCAACAGCCCCTTCTCCTCCCAATCAGTCCCTGCTCCTCAATACGGGGTTTTTGTTTGTTTTGTTTTGTTTTGTTTTTGAGCATTCCTTGTGCATTAGCACTTAGCTGAGCACTCACGGGCCTTAAGTCACTTAACACTCAACAACACTTTTGGGAGGTGGGCTTCTCATCACCATATCCTAACATCATCCAGCTAACAAAGTCGGGGCGGGGGTGGGGGAGGGAGGGTATTAGGCACCCAGCACCTAGTTCTGGCTTCCTTCTCACCTGGGCTCCTGCCAGAGCATCAGGTTTACACGGCAATGGCAGGTGAACCAGCAAGGAAGGGACAGCCTGGAGCCGCTGGGGGAGAGTAGGGAGAGTTCTAGCAGGTCTTGAACCAGCAATGGAGCTGAGCCACCTGCCAGCGGTTTCCTTCCTGACTCATGACACCCCTACCTCCCCACACCCCATTATTCCACAAAGCTGACCCCCCACCCTCTGCCCAGACCTAAAAGGACGTCTCAACAATCAGGGACCAGCAAATCACTCCTATCTTCTTCTTCTTGCCTCAGTTTCCCTCTCCTGCATGACCCACCACTGAAGAAAAGCACGAAGAACAGGTAGCACCCTGTCAAACGACTCCACAGCCCCGCCCCCCACTCTCTGTCAAGCAGCGGACAAGGCAACCCCAGGCTGCTTGAGTAGGGCCGCAAGGGGCAGCGCATGGCAGGACCAGGACCCCCAGCGAGCGCCTCCCCGGCGTTGGCCTTCACCTTGACCAGAGCTCAGCGCTTTGCATAAACAAAGAGCAGAGATCCCTCCCCACCACCCCAGCCCGCCCCTACCCCGGCCGGCTGCCCCTTACCTTGGCCTGGCATTTCCGATGACAGGAGAAGCTGCAGACTGTGGGAGCGAGACAGAAAGAAAGTTTTAGCCGCGAGGTATGAAATGGAAACTCAGGCGCAATCTCCTCCCACCCCGGCCCTCCACGCCCGGCAGGGGGAGGGGGGACAAGAAGAGGGGAGGAGGGACTGTGGGGAGGAAGAACGGGGAGCCCGGGTGCGTACCCCGAGGGCGTCCGCTGGAGTCCCGCCAGGCCGAGGTGGTGGGGACCCAGGCCCAGTGCCAGCGGCACTGAGGAGCAAGGGGGCCTCTCTCCTCACACCCGACAGGAGGCGGGCCTGTCACACGTGCACTCCCCTAGGCCAGAGGCCCGGGCACACCCGCGGGCACACTCACAGCACTGGGGACCTCCCTCCCCCCGCACCCACACCCACCATGCTGGGAGCCTCACACACACACTCATGCTGCAGAGACCCTGGGATCTGTGGCACAAGACATGTGCGCGCACACAGAAAGTTCCTGCTTGTATGTGAGTACGTGTGTGTACACACACACACTCGGAGAACCTGCTCTCCCTCCCACCACCAGAAGCTGGAATCAAATTTCCTATCAGGTTCCAGAAGCCAGGAATCTCCCCTGTTCTGCTGCCCCACCCCCAGGGCACTTGGCACTCCTAGGAGGTTCCAGGAGCCCTTCCCAGGATTAGCTGAGGGCCTCTGACCTGGGTTCTGAGTCAGTTTGGGTCTCCTGGTCCTTAGGTCTGCTGGGGTAGGAGAGCCAGCCCACAGGGAAACAGGCAAGGGCACACCCTAAATCAATTCCTAGCTGCCCCTGCTACTCATCTGCCCTCCCTCACCCCTACCAGCTTCAGCCATCAGCTCTTAGCAGAGTCCTGCCTTAGGGACAGAGGTTCGGGAGCCTCTCCAAAGTCACAGAGGCTCTGGAGCTCCCCGCACCCAGCCAGGCCGGCAAGGTGGAGCCTGCGATGTCACCTTGGTCATTGGCACCCTGTCCTGGCCCAGCTCAGGCCCTGTGACTCAACACGGGCTGAACAGGGCTGTCCTGACCCTGGCAGCCCACAGAGTAGCTCTAGGCCATGCATGGCCTGTAGCCACATACGCCCCGCTGTGTCATCCCCATCAAGCTAAACTTCGCCTTTTTCTGATTCCCTGAGTCTATTCCCACCCTAGGTGACAGCACCCCTCCTCACACCAGCGCCCTCCCCACATCACCCTCACCCCTTCCTTGGGACAAGGACCTTAGGACTGAGAAAACCTCAGTTCAATCAGCCTGAGCCTGGGAGCCCCCTTCCCCTCTGGCCATAGACTACACATGGTTTCTGCACCCCACCCCACCCCTGTCCCTGGTACATAGTAAGGGTTTATCTCTTTTTTATTTTTTTGTAAGATGTATTTATTTATTGTATATACAATGTTCTGTCTGCATGTACACCTGCACACCAGAAGAGGGCACCAGATCTCATTACAGATGGTTGTGAGCTAATATGTGGTTGCTGGGAATTGAACTCATGATCTCTGGAAGAGCAGCCAGTGCTCTTAACCTCTGACCCATCGCTCCAGCACCCAGTAATAAGCACCCACTGAGTTGGACCTAGCTGAAAATCTCTCCATGACTCCATGCCCTCCTATCATTTAATCATCTCCCACGCTCAGCCTTTCCCTGCACTATTAGCCTCCGCCACATCTCATATTCAACGAACAGGATCTTGAGTCCACTGGGCCTGCCAATCTGGACACTAGGGGCATAGTCAGGGGACCAGGGCTCTCTTCCTCCAGTGTCTTCCACATTTCTGACATTCTCAGGATGCAACAAGCTCTCTCCTCCCTAGGGACCTTTGTACATGCTGTTCTGGCAGCCTGGAACTCTCCCTCTCTCTCACCCTCAGCCCTTTGTGAGTCCAATCTTTCTTAGCTGGTGGAATCCACTCAAGGCTGTCTCCTCACAAAGGCCCTTCTGGGTTGCCCATGGTCTATTGCACCTCTTCAGTCTTTCTCATACCAGAGTTGTCTCCTTACCTGACCAGTTCACAATCTGAAACCACTCTAGGTAGTTTATGGCTGAGCTATCTGTCTGCATCAAACTCCTGAGCTCAGGGAGTTTGCCCATCTCACTCAACCTGATTCATTTGCAGCTAGGACAATGCCTGCTTCAGGTGGACCATACAGTGTCTTTGTACAATTCAAACAAGGCCCAGGCAGATCTGCCTGTCGTCCAGAACCAAGAATGTCTTGGTGAGCACAGCCTGGGATGATTCCAGCACTCACTTTGGTAGGTGCCCTTAGCGGTACCCTGCTGTAGGGCCATAGGAGTTTCTCAGTGGACAGACACTCAGCAAGTGGCCTCAAGTAGAGACCTGCAGGCAATTAATTGCAAATGGCAGCCCAGCACTCCCTGAATATGACTGTCCCTATTCCACCTCAGAGGCTGAAGCTCAGCACACGGGGCCGGGTCCCCAAGTGTGATGCTCCACTTCAGAGCACCTGTTCCCAGTCCCATTGAATCCTTCGTCCTCCAGGGGAGCCTCCTTCACATTCTTGACCACCAGTCTCTGGTCTTCTCCAGGGACAGTGGTCCTGTTCACTAAATCGACTCTCTCCTTCTGTCGCTCAGAGCTTGACCAGAACATGTTGCTGTCCTCTCCAAGACAAGAAAACATTCAGGATGGTACAGAAAGGAAGTGAGGCAGCCAACTCCAAGGAGGATTCATGCCCTACACACACACACACACACACACACACACACACATACACACACACACACACTATACCCATAGGTCTGGTTTGGGAAATCTTTTTTTATTAATTATATTTTGTATATCAGTATCTTATCCAAATATATTTCTGTGCATCATGTATATCCCTAGAGCATGCAGAGGCAAGAAGAGGGAGTCAGATCCCCTGGAAGTAGAGTTAGAAATAGTTAGGAGCTCTTATGTGGGTGCTGAGAATTGAACCTAGGTTCTCTGAAAAAGCAACCAGGCCTCTTAACTGCTGAGCCATCTCCCCAGCCCTGGTTTGGGTAATCCTGCTCTCCACCTACCCCCTACCCCCTACCCCCGGGATCATGCCCAGCTTGTATTTTAAATGCTTAGTCATCAGCACAAGGTGCTTATGGGGAAAGACTGGAGCTGTGAGAGCTGGGCCTCAAGCTGGTTAATTTCCATTGACAACTTAATTTGATTTTTGAAGTGCCAGAGGTCATTCAAGCACACCTCTTGGGTAGGTGGGGAAACCAGTTACCCTGCCTTGAGAATACTCTAGCAGCCAGCTCCTCACCACAGACCCCACTAGGCCAAGCTGCCATCCTAACTTACTGTTTAGGGACCCCAAACTAGGAGCATCCCACACTATCATTCCTGCCCCACATGCTGTGGGGGAACCCCTCTTAAACCGTTAGGTTTGGCAGCCATATTCACACAGCAGTAGATAAACAGTATAGAAACCAAAGCACTGGGTTCCTCAGAATGTACAAAGCAAGGCCAGCACTGACTGACAAAGGGATGGAAATCACAGGTCCTTTGTGGACCTTACTGTTTCCACCCCTTTCCATTCATCTCTAACTCCTTCCCTTTGATCATCATGTTCGAGAAAATAATTCCAAAGAGGCTGAGGAACCCCAGCCTTCTTCCTCAGATCCCCCCATGCGCCAGTTCCCTAGGCTGGCTCTCACCGCCAGCCTTACTCCCATCAATATGCAGGCCATAGCCAAGTACACAGAGATTACACCATAATCCTACTCAGAACCAACTCCTCTCCACAGCCTCATCTAGCTTCTAAGCCCCAGTAAATACCCCCAAAGGGTCTGTTCCTGCCTACCAACCTCCCCAAGTGGACCTTTGAATCTGTAAGGAACAGGTCTGGAATAGTGAACTCACATGTCTCCTTCAAGGCCTAGTTCCAAAGGTCCTTCCCTGGATAATCTTTCATTCAGAGATGGTCCACCTCCTTCCCTTACAGAATCACTACACGTACACACCCACACCTACACCCATCACACACACACACACACACACACACACACACACACACACACACACTTGCTTCACTGCACCAAAAGGAGGGGTTCTATTCAATTGCAGCCTTGTGTACACCACTAACATAGAGAGGCTCAGTAAACGCGTGCAAACTTCCAACTAAGACTGTCCCCAGCTAAAGCCCTTGGGACAGGGCTAGTATTTGGGAGCACACAGAGTAGGCCCAGTGGGTGGGGCGTACTGTGCCTTTTCCTATTTGTAAATGCTTGTGATACCATTTAATTAATAATTTAGACACAGTAAGAACGTAACGACCATAGAACATAGCAATACACAGTTACAAAAACCAGCTCATACTAAGGAATTGTTTCTGGAACTTTTGCTCATATTTTTGGACCAAAGCTCGCCACAGGGAACTGAAACCTTGGAAAGCAATGCAGTGAATAAATAGGACTCCTGTATGTTCAGACACTGTGGTCAACAGCATCTTTATCACCTTGGTCCCTAGTTATTATAAGGAATGCCTGTGTTCCTATCCTAACCACTTTCATTTTGCTATGTGACCGTTGAGCAAATAACTATTCTCTCTGGTCACAGACTCTTGCTCTTTCTTACAGGCAGCCTGCAAGATCCACAGGCCTGCATCCTCATAATTAGATGGCTCAATGTTTTGTTTTGTTTTTGAGACAGGATTTCTTTGTGTAGCTCTAGCTGTCCTGGAACTCACTCTGTACACCAAGCTGGCCTTGAACTCAGAGATCTGCCCGCCTCTGTCTCCTGAGTGCTGAGATTAGAGGTGTACCACTGCCCCTGCTTGATGGCTCAGTGTTTACAAAGGCCACAGAGCTTTCCTTAGAATGCACCAGCTGTCACCAGAGTCTCCCCACCCCGTACCCAGGGTGACATACTCATGCCTCTGCCTTACTCCTGGGCTTAGGAGACCAAATCACATGGGCCCCAGCCCTGTCCAGCTCTGACAGTCTGTATTGTCCATGCTGGTCTGTCCCCACGCTGATTTGAACATGTCCCTGCTGGATTCCTATGCTAGAACCCAAGTCTGTTGTGATGGTGCTGAGAGGCCCATGCCCTCCACCCTCCCATCACACAGTGTTATCCCCTCCTGGCCCCTCTGGGGCATAGAGCAACTGGAAGCTCGAGCAGAGGCAGAGTGGCCCCTTCCCTAGACATCAGTTTGACTAGCACCTTCCTCTTGGACCTGTGCTCTGGAAATGTGGGAACAAGTGTCTGCTGTTTGTAACTGACAGCCTGAGCAATTCTCTACCGTAGCACAGACAGACACTACCAGACCTCTCTCTCCAAGGAAGAGAAGCTCTCATTCCAGCCCTAGAAACGTGGCCCGGAGGTTGGCAGGAATACAGCCTCCTGGGATATAATTCTCCATTCTCCTTTTGAGCACTGGGATGTAGAGAAGACCGGGCAGAGAAAACCCACCCTGTCTCCAGTCTCCAGATTTCCTTCAGGCTCCCAAGAACAGCAGACACCTGGTCAACAGAGGCCTCCCAGGTCCTTGGAGGGCACCAAAGCCATAGATCTAACCATAGACCCGTTCTGTGTCAGCTTCCTGAGGTGAAACGCTGGAGACTACCCATTGACATGAAGCTCCAGGAAGCCCTGCCTCACCTAGCCTGGCCAGCACGGCCCTAAAAGAGCAGAGCCCCTGTAGTAAAAGCTTTTGGTCACTTCTGTGTGGGGAGCTGTACCCCAACCCCTCCTGTGGCCTCTGTCTCAGCTGGGCTGTAGGGCTATGGGCTGGGGTGGCTTCCTGCCTTGGGAACACAGGAAACCACATTGTTGGGATCTAAATGGCCTTTTCCTCTAGGACTTGGGTTGGAAAATGCACACACAGCCACAGTGTGCACCTGACCTGGCCCTAGGCCTTGGCTCTTCCCCAAGCACCAGGTCATCCATCTGTTCACTGAGCCATCAGTGGGCCCTGCTCGTGGCTCAGGCCTGGAGGTATGCAGAGGCCACAGTAAACAGATGTTTGGTCAAAAAATTGTTCTAAGTGTTTCTACGAGGGTATTTTTTTTAATGAGATTGACATTTAAATTAGAACGAGCTCTAAGCAGATCATGCTACCCTCCGAGGTGTGGGTGAGCCTCATTCAGTTAATTGAACCCTAAAAAAGAAATTACTGGCCTCCCCCTGCAAGAGGAACTCCGCCAGCAACCTATGCCCAAGCTTGACCTGCACCTTGTCCCCAAGTCTCCATTCTAATGCTCTCAGCAAACTAAAACTTGCCAAATCCCCACCATCACATGAGCTGGTTTGTAAAAATCAATTACTGTGTATCCATCTATACATCTACCTATTTACCTATCTCTACATCCTTCCATTTATTGATCCATCCATATATTCAATACATACCTGCAATCCATCCTTCCATCCATCTATTCATCCATTCATCCATTGTTCTATGGATCTGTAGACCACTCAGCTTACACATCCATCCATTGTTCTATCCATCCATGGATCCATCAATCCACCCACCCATCCATTCATCCTTCTGTCACCCAGAGATCTAGCCTTCCTTCCACCCCAGCTGCACATATCATGCTGTCCCTGCTTCTCTAGGAATGCCAACTTGTACCTGAATCTCGGTGTATTTGGGGCAGTGTGCCTCTCAGGGTACAAGAAAAGGCCTCCCATGTTTGTTCCTCTGAGTTTTGTGTTTGTTTGTTTGTTTGTATTGTTTTGTAAAAACAAACAACCACAGCAGCAACAAAAACCACCAAAACCTCTCCGCAGCCAAGGCTGGCCTCAGACTCAAAATCTTCCTACTTAGCCTCTAGGTATGAGAATTACAGATGGAGGCCACCACACTGGACCCCAAAGCCTTGTTTTTTTGATTTGTCTTGAGACAGATCACACTCTAACCCAGCTGACTCCAACTCATGATACTCCTCATGCCTCAGCCTCTTGAGTATTTCGATCACAGGCAGGAATCCACCATACTCTGCTCCCAGGAATTGTCAAATTCTAATTTTTATAGTCAGACTGCCCATGTAAGTTTGCTCTTGTGTGGAGTCCTGGAGAAACAGACAGCATGGATACATGTGGCCTCTGACCTGAACCATCAGCCTGGGGTCTCTTTAATCCCTACTGTTGACAGGAAACATTTGCTATTCATCCAGGTTTTGTTGCTGTTGTTTTTTGGCTGGGGGTTTTTTGTTTGTTTGGTTGGTTGTTGGTTGGTTTGGGTTTTGGTTTTTGGTTTTTTGAGACAGGGTTTCTCTTTGTAGGCCTGGCTATCCTGAAACTCACTCTGTAGACCAGGCTAGCTTCCAACTCTGAGATTCGCCTGCCTCTGCCTCCCAAGTGCTGGGATTAAAGGTGTGTGCCGACAGTGCCTGGCTGATTGTCCAGTTTTTAGAAGGGAAAAATGAAGCAATGTCACCTGCAAGGCTCAGGAATGGGGTTTGAATCCAGGACACCTGAGCCAAATGTGAGACTGTCCCTTACTTCTGCCAATTCAAAATATTTAATTCTTAAAGAAAGGGTTGATAATGTAGAAGAGGACAATGCTGCAGAGCCCTGGCCCTTGGTTTCCCTTGGATTTCGCCTCTTGCCTTCATCTCCAGAAACCATACAGCTCCTTTATGACACTGTTTAAAGCCTCTGGCCAAATCCAAGCCCTTCACAAAAACTACTAGGCCTAGAGAGGTAAGGCATCTCCCCCAAGTCACATAGCCAGACAGTGGCAAGTCCTTCAGCAGGCTGCCTTTGTTAGCTCTAAGATGTCCTCCTATGCAGAAGGGAAGCTCAGACCCCGGTGATGTCACAGGGCAGAGATCCCTGGAACAAGGTGTCCTCATATCCAGCCGAGGAGGGCACCTGAGTTGGCTTGTCTCACTGAGGGATGGCTGTCTCCACAGGTGTGTGCTACTCTGAGGAGGCCACCTGTGGCTGCTCCCTGCTTCGGGGCTCACTGGAAGACAAGAGACATGAAGTGGCCTAAACCTTGATTCCAGACCAAGCCTACATGGTAGCCTTTGGGCTCCCAAGCTGGCTGTGTAGTCTAGTGAGCAGCTCTGACTCTATTCATACTCCTACTGAGGAATATTCATGGGACACCTTTAGAACACTTTCTCCAAGGACCTGTAAGAAACTCACTGTTTAGACTAAGGAACTCCTACACATCCCTCAAGACCCACCTTGAACACTCCATCCCTGCTGAAGGAAGACTAACCAGGATGTGTTTGCTGTACCGGGCAGTCTTTCTCACACTTCAGTACCAGCCCCATGCCTGGGTTCCATCAACACACAACTGTGAGTCTTCCCACACATTGGGTAGCTCTTGGTGCCTGTACCTCCACTATGACTAGTCCTGAAGATGGCTCAGCTTGTGAGCATCAGAAGGACCCACAGGTACACAGAGAGTGAAGCAGCAGCCTACACAGGATGAGCTGGCTGACCTTCCCAGCCTTCCCAAAGGGAATGGTCCAAACACTCCCTCAGCTCCTTCATTGAGCGTCCTTGGTCCAGTCTCCTGGTGTGTAGATGAGGAAACTGAGGCTCAAGCTGTGGAGTCACCTGTTCAGGGTCACATGGGACATCCAGTAACACTATTCCTCAGCGCCTTGTCCATTATTTTGTGTTTTAGGATTCCACTGAAAGTTCTCTGAGTCCCTCCTGCCCCCTTCAGCTGCACAAGTGCAAACTGCGGGTGGAGATGGGAGGGGGACAGCGGGACTAGAGAGCTAGGCAATGGGGAAGCAAGTGACAGCACATCTCTCTAGAACCAGAGTTTCCTTGTGCCAGTAGAAAAGCCCTGTGGAGACTGGGTTCCAGACCTTGACAGTCCACACAGCAGCCACCCATGGCTTCCAGCCACTGGTCCAGACTCACACTGTGTTGAAGCCAAGGCTCAAAAACTAAAAGGACCCAGAAAACACAGCAAGCTTAGCTTATACTCTAAGAGAATAAAGAATAAAAGTTCACCATGCGTGGGGAGTAAAGCAAGCCTTGAGCGAATGTGCGCCATTGAGGGACACCAAAGCCTCAGACGCACAGGAAACTGGCAAAGCCTTTCACACCTCCCGCTGCCGTGAGGCTCAGAGGCATGGCAAAACCTTCCTGTGGCCTGAGTGAGAATGTTGACAGTGTGTGCAGAAAACATCCACTGGAGCTTTCTCTCCCATCCCCCAGATGTTCCCAGCCTGGAGACTGCTCCGCTGCAGGGACAGCTCCTACAAGGATTAGCTATGCTTGCCTCCTCATTCACATGTATACACTAACCCCGCCCACTGTTCAACTGTCTAACGAACACACTAAGCTTCCAGGCTATGGCAGTTTCTCCATCAGAGAGCCAAGCCCACTGGATCCCAGCTATTTCTGTCTCTCTGTGTCTGTCTTTTCTTCATTCCCTCACTGGCCCAGTCAAATCCCAGAAGCCATACAAGAATTTGGCAACCATGCCCCTTTGCTAGGGAGTGAGTCGTATCTGGTGACCCTGGATGGGTGGGTCGATGGATGGATGGATAGATGGACAGATTGGGTAGATAGATGGACAGAGAATAGAATGGATGGGCAGATGGATAAGATGGATGGAAGACAATGTGGACAGGCAAATAAAATGTTCTGTTCACCTCATGCTACCACAATCTCTTGGTCCCACAGCAGACTTGGTCCATTCCTACTTCTCCCACTGCTGGCCCAGTCCAGGCAACCCTAGCCCTCCTACTTAGGTTTCCATGTGGCCAAGCCCAGAGTGATCCTCCTCCTTTCTGGGCTGTTCCCTAGGTCCTCTGTGGCCTGGTCCTGACATCTCATAGAGTGTCTGGAATGGATTCCAGGCTTTCCTCTGGCCCCATGGTCTCCTCTGTCTCTGGGAGGTTCAGGGTGAAACTGGGGGCACCTATGTGCATGAGAGTCAGATGCCCTGTCAGCCAAAATCCTTGAACCAAGTCATCAGGGAGGCTAGACACAGATATTTGAAAGCCAAAGTGTGACCCATGCATGGATTCCTAGGATTCCCTCTCTCCCTGCTCCTGGTGCTGCCTCTCAGATGAGGGGAACACTCCAAGAGGAAGAAAGCATAGGGCAGGGGGAGACAGAAACAAATTTATATGACCTGAAGGTCTAGGGCATGATGGGGGGGGGGGGCTGTTACATAACCAAATGCAAAATCTAAACCCTCTCCCCAGATTGCCTGAGACGTCCCTGCTAAATCTCTTGTAGAAGGGCGACCCCATGCGGCTAATTTGAGTATTTCAAACATTCCTCTTGCCTAGATTAAGGCTAGGTGGAATATGGACCTTAATGTTCTACCTTTGGTCATTCAGGCCTTTCCTGGATATAGACATACACACACACACACACACACACACACACACACACACCCCACAGATCTCTAGCCAAACATTCCTAACTCCATACCCAGCTGCTTTCCCTTAAGCCCTCCAGAGTTCAGATCCTGAAAGTGCCACTCTAATTCAGCCAGCCAGCAAGACATAGTCATCACCAGCCTGCTTCCTCATCTAGAAAGAGGTATCTGCAAGACCAGCATCTTGCAGATGCTATGAATACTGGATGAGACCATGCGTGAGGGTGCTTGGTCCTCGGGAAGTGCCTTAGCGATTGTTCTGGGCTCTAGTGTGCCTTGCCTGGCCCTTTGACATGTACGGAGGAACATAGGCAGAGAGGGTGGGCAAGAAGAAAGAGCTCAGCCTGTAGAAGAATTTTAATTCATAACATGGCTCCTCTGGCAAGATATCACATCCAAAGACCTTCTAGGTCTGTGTGATCCAGCTGGAATACAAACATGCCTTTAATCCCAGGGGACAGAGGCAAGCAAATATCTGAGTTCAAGGCCAGCCTGCTATATATCAAGTTCCAGGTAAAGAAAAGCTTAGGCCCAGGCATGATAGCACATGCCATACACACCTCTGAGTTCTATTCAGTCAGTTGCATTGAACCAGTGAGTTGAGAGGCAGTGTGGTGGAGCTGAGTTTGTGGTAGTTCAGTTTGTGGAATTCAGAGGCAGTTTTCACCGGGGAGAGTTTTACAGAGAGAGATTGAAGAAAGAACAAGCTAGACAAAGGAAAAGACAGAATGAGACAGAGAATGAGAAGGAGCCAGAGGATTAGAACAGATTGCTAGGGTTAGTTTGAGGCCAAGCAGAACAATTCAGTGAGAAACTGAGAGAAGCCGGATTGATTCAAGTCAACTTGGAGAGGAGTTTTGAGCCAGAACAGCTTAGTTGAAACAGCCAGCAAGAGTTCAGAAAGAGCAAGAAACGGTGAGCTTATTCAGCAGTAACTCTCTACCATTATCATTCTAGGCCTAGATTAGATCATGTGAAGGCTAGAGGCTTCCAAGACTGGGCCTAGATTAGCAGATGGAGGCAGTAAGCCTCCAAGATGACAATTACTTCAGTCGAATAAAGGACACTTTGACATTAGCCCCTGGGTGTGGGGCAGGACAGAACAAGGGCTGAGCTCTGCAAGCCAGAGTTTGGGGGTAACCAGAGGCATACTCTTCAGATCTAGGGAAGCTACTGGAGACTGGATTGGAGAGGTAGCTGATTGGGTAGGAACCATAGTGAGAAGTCCAGAGACTCAGCCACACGGGGCTCCTGGTGGTAAACAGGATATAGGGCTGAGTAACTGGGGGATGAAGCTGTCAGTCACAGGTGCCGACTGCCCTTCAGGATCTGTGATAAGACAGGCTTTTCAGGACAGAGAGACCCTTCAAAAGCAGGTGACGACAGTGACTAGAAAGGCCCAGTTAGCCCACTGTGATTTGGGTCTGCTGAAAGTCAACCCAAACCACCCAGAAGGGAGGACAATGGCTTGGCTTATTTGCCCTACTGCCGCCAGGCACATGCCATCCATGCACCAACCATACACTCTCCATATTCCAACTACACATTTCCTTCCACTCGCCTTCCACATAGCAAACACGCACTTTTCCTGTACCTCCCACATTCCCACCACAAACCTTCCACATACTTTTCCAAATCTAGTTATACACCTTTCACACACCAACATACCTTTCTTGGGGGTGGGTTTTTGTTTGTTTGTTTTTCAAGACAGGGTTTCTCTGTGTGGCCCTGGCTGTCCTGGAACTCACTCTGTAGACCAGCTGGCCTCGAACTCAGGGAATATCAAGGGATCTGCCTTCCTCTGCATCCTGTATGCTGGGATTAAAGGCGTATGCTGCCGCCACCCAGCACCATCATACCTTTTAAACACATGATCTCTGCGGCCTCTGCATGACTTTCACCCACCTATCGCAAACCTTTCACAAGGCTCTTTCACCTCAACTGTCTGCCATCCACATACCACCACATGCTACCTGCTTGCTGCCCACATGTGAGGTCTGTGCCTTCATACACTCTCCACCATTATCATGCCAATTGCCACCTGCCACACGTCATCACACACTCTGTGTGCTTGGCATCTAGGTGTTCGATGTTGTCCAACAGATGAGAGACAGTCACACGTGCCCAGCAGAGACCCCCACCTACCCTAGGCCAGACCAGTCCCACAAGAACAACGTGCCCCGGGTCCCCTCAGCCATGTACCTTTGCAGACGCAGCCCTCCCGAGTGATGGCCTGTCGACATATGCCACAGGGCTTCACCTTTTTGAAGGCCTTCACCTTGAAGTGGTGGGTCTTGGGGGCATCCAGGTCTTCTGGCTGTAGGAAGAGAGGCCCAGAGGTCAATCATGTGAATGCTGGGGTCCTGGGAAGGAGGCAAGGACAGAGAAGCAAAAACTGGCAGGACAGAGAAAACAAATCAAGGCAGGTATCCCAGTAGGAAAGATTTGCCTACGGGCCAAGCATAGTTGATGGGACACTCAGCCCAGGCTCCCAGACCGTCAGGATCAGTGGATAGGGCCCAGACAGTGACTGCAGACTTTACTACCCAGGGATCACCCTCTATGGCTTCCGCCCATGTTTCTCTTCATGCTTACTTTGGTGTTAGAGCGTAAATTAAAATACACCTAAGTGACCAGGTTTAAATGCGCAGCTTCATCAGTTAGAGCTAAAGCTGAGTGGCCTGACACTTGGTTATCTTGTGTATGGCCCTGGATTTACTTCCCTGGCACTACAGATCACACCCGCTGAAGAGAGGGCTACTTACTATAATTCACCCAGCCCCAGCGCATCTCATGTAACTATATTCCCAAGGCTACTGCATGACCCCTCCCAGCTAACGCCTCCCCCATCAGCCACAAACCCTTAATGCCTTCCGAATACCAAACACACACCCCTCCTGCACACCAACCATACACAGTCCTGAACTGCTGGGACTTTTCCTGTCAACAAACTACTTCACCGGATCTTACACTCCATAGGCATAATACAGTGTGCAGAGTCCCTCACGACACATTTGCCAGTTCCGATGTAAAGTAGCCATTCCTTCTGCCTCGTTGCCATGTGGTTTTCCGTTGTGTGAGCACAGTAAATTTATTTATCCATTCCACGGTGGATATCTCTAATTTCTCTAGCCCAAATCCCAGCATGCCATTTCCCAGTCTTCTGTCAAATTTACCGCTTTCATTAGTCCAGGGGGCCCTTTCTGCCTTTACTTTTATTTTCTGTCCTTTACATTGTGAAAATATTCTGGGGGTCAAACTTGGAGCCTTGAGTATGCTAAGTGTATGCTCTCCTGCCAAGCAATATCCCTAGTCTCATGAAAATGTAATATGTTAAATATTTTGTTTTATTTTATTTCTTTGAGCCAGTGAACCATGTAGCCCTGGAACACATCACCCTCCTGTTTCCACCTCCTGGTGCTGGGCTCACAAGTATCAGCCACAACCCCTGAAATAAGTTCTTATTCTAGACTTCTTGTGTGAGAAGAGCAACAGGTCAGAGTGTTCTTTTATCTGACTTACCTAGGTATACTTGGCCAGCAGGTCACACACACACACAAGCTTCAGTCTCCCCTCCAGACAGCACTACCAACACATACTCACAAAACTCTGACAGTCCATCACGGGGTCATAGGGGTCACGGGGGTCATGACCCTTTAAGGGTCGAATGACCCTTTCACAGGGGTCACCTAAGACTATTGGAAAGCACAGATATTTACATTACGATTCATAGCAGTACCAAATTACAGTTATGAAGTAGCAACAAGAATAATTTTATGGTTGGGGGTCACCACAACGTGAGGAACTGTATTAAGGGAGTCACAGCATTAGGAAGGTTGCTAGCTGCTACTCTGCACAGACACAGCCCAGTCTGCGGCTCACCCCACATGTAGAATACAGAATTCTCACTCTGGGTACTCTTCAAGGAAGTCCCTGTCCAGACATAACCCCTCTGTCTACGTTGGTCCCTCCTCTGCCAGGACTACTATCCAGGGCACAGACACATCGGGTACCCATTCTGGGAACACACTGAGGCCAGGCTGTGGACCTTGCAGTGTGCAGAGGGATCCTGCTCCCTAAGATCTCCTCATGTGCCTTGTCCCCGAGCCTCCCAGCTCTGAGCCACGGCCAGAGGAAGAGTGGCCCACACACAAAGCAACCACAGAACAGACTCCTGTCTGACAACATTGAGGAGGCACTTCTGTGCCACCAAAACAGAGAGGCACAGGCAAAGGGAGACTGGATCAGGGCAGCAAGCCAAAGAGACAGGAAGAAATAGACAGAGGGAGGAGGAGGAAGCTGACTGAGGACGAGACAAGCCACAGAGAAGCAGACAGAGCAGACCAAGATAAGGGCAGAGAAGAAGAAAGGCACAGGCCACAAGTACACAAACAGCGAGCATGAATAGAGGCACACAGCTAAGGGGAAACCAGGAAGCAAAGAGGGACAGACTGAAGGACCCAGGAGCTCCCAAAGGCCACATCAGGGAAGATGTGAGCACCAGGACACATGATGATAGCAAAATGGCTTCAAAGAACCCATTGTGGGAAAAAATAATAAATGAAGAAATCGAAAGGTAGATAACAATAGAATACAGAGTCTCAAAATGTGTGTGTGTGTGCGCGCACACGCACACACACACACACACACAGTGTGCATATAAGTCACAAAGGATAAAACTGGGGTGAGGAGGCACACCTGTAATCCCAACAGTCAGGAGCCTGAGTTCAAGGTCAGCCTGAGACAGACCCGAAGCTGTCTCAAAAATAAAGTGGGAGGTAGATTTCCCTGACAGATGCCAATCAAGTGATCAAAGTTAAGTTACCGTCCCCCAGGGCGGAATGAATGGTCGGAATGAATGGAAGTCGCACACCTGGGAGGGGTGACTGAGAACAAAGTGTCAGTCTGTGATACTCCTGCCAAAAGCCACAACATGAATCCAATCAAGAGGAAACATCGGGCTGACCCAAAGCAGAGGCACAGTCTACAGATGAAAAGGCCTGGAGCCTTCACAAGTGACAAGGTTGCGAAAGTCAAGGGAAGACAGATTCCCAGACAGGAGGCGACTCCAGACAGGGCAGACAAAAGCCCTGGCTGATTCTGAACTAGATGTGTGGTGGCCCTTAAGGACATCTTGGGGACACCCGGTGGAAACACTGTGGCGTCTGAGAATTAGATGGCAGTGACATCTTCATGTTGTCAACCTCGGATACTGACTTCTGGGCCCCATGAAACCTAAGTCCTTGTAAGATCAGGGATGTATTCATTGTGGCATAGAGGTCAGCAACTCACTGTCCCAAAGTCAGGAGAGAAAGAGCTCTGCTCAGTATTTGTAACCTTCCTGAAGCTTAAGACTGTTTTGAAATCAAAGACAGGCAGACTAGGTGAAAGGCAAGAGGAAAAGGACAAGACCAAGAATAGGGTCAGGGTTCAGAAGCGCCCCCTGGTGGTCATAGGGAGCAGCACTGAGTAGATCCTGATACCCGACCCAGCAACTCCAGCAGGGGTCTGCTATTCCAACAGAGACAGCCAGGGTCCAGGGAGGGTAGGGGCTTCTCCCGGCCTCCATCCCGCTGTCTCCCCTCTCATTTTCCCAGCTCAGAGTGTAGCTGTCATTTTTCCTGGTCAGTTTTGTCAGACATCCCAGGGAGGGGCCCCAGCCGTGGCCAGGAGTAGGGGTAGAACAGAGAGGGACTTGCATTCCAGTTGGAGGGCTATGTGAGGGAGGCAGGCAGGAAGTCCCATAGCACTCCAAGACTCCCTTCTCCCCCCGCCCTACTAAAAGAAACAGAATTTGACATTCTAGCTAACCTTCCCAAATTCCCCTCCCTACACCCCCAAGTCCAGCCCTTCCCCCAAAGCCTAAGGAAAAGTCCCTTTTCCCACAGCACAGCGGGCAGGAAGGAGGCAAGTAAGGCCTTCCAGGCTGTCAAGAAAACATCCAGGCTCATGCCTGGGTTTGTGGTCCTGTCTACCTGCGAAACCTTAAACCCTCCCACGGTGGACCTGGAAGACAGACGGTGGTTCCAGACCTCTGATCTCCATTCTCCCTCCAGGCAGTTCTGGATGCCCTTCCCCCTCGTCTGGCTCTGATGGAAGAAGGCTGGGCCTGGAGTACACTGGGCTGAGTAGCCTCAAAAGCATGGACAACCTTCTCTGAGGGCCTCAGAGTCCTTAGTACAATGAGAAGCTTAGAGGTAGACAGAGGGAGGAATGAGGGACATGCTTGCAGCTGCAGGGAGGAGAGGCTATAAGGACACATGAGGCCCCCGAGGACAGACTATAAAAACCTCTGGGAGGAAAAGTTGGCCCATCACCCAGGATGAATCGCAGGGACTCTGTCAGCCTCAGCTTCCTGCACTAGAAAATAGGGTGTCCAGGGACGCCGTAGAAAGGGTCAGCACACGGCTTCTAGTGTCACAGGGTGGTAGAGGAGATGGTCTAGGCTGAGATAGCCTCCCTCTGAGACCCAAGGAAGATGCCACAACCTAACAGACCAGAGGCAGAGCTTGCCACAAGAGCAGGCTGGTGTTTGAGTCTGGCTGCCACCCTGCCCTCCTTTCCCCATCTGGGATTGCTCCTCAGGTCCAGGCAGAGGATGTGGGTGAGCCCCATAAAGCCAAAAAAATCCATAAAACATGCAGTGCCATCCAAGGGCGATGGCTTGTTAGGACAATGATTGCCGTTTTCCTGACAAGCGGCAGACAGCCACATGGGGCACAGCCAGGCCCTGCCCTTTCTGGATTAACAGGCAAGCCCAGAGGCAGAAAGAGATATGGCCACAATGCAGGGAGGAAGGTGTCCTGGTGGCTCCAGCACTGTCCCACATCCCTACAGGCCAAAGTCAGAGCCAGAAGGGAAGGGGTCTAGCCAGAAGCCCTTCTCCCCTGCCCATAAGCCCCAGAAGCAGAGGGCTTTCTTAGCCTAAGGCCTTGGCCCATCTCAGCCCTCCCCTCTCTCCATTCAGCCAGCCAGAGGGTGTGGTACAACTGGCTGGACCATCAAGGGCCCTGGCCAGGCCTTGGTCCTGGTTGAGAAAAACTGCTTGCAGGCAACTCCCTGCCTTAAGGGGCAGAGAGGCAGAGGGCTGTATGCTAAAGGGGTCCAAGAGCTTCCTCCACCCACTTGGAGAAAATCATCCAGCTCTGCCCCTTCCTCTGTGGCTAGGCAGCTCTGGGTAACTAGGAAAAGGCAGAAGTCTTCTAGCCAGAGAGCTGGGCAGCCTAGGAAATAGGATGGCTAAAACTTGAGATAAGTGTCACCCTCTCCCTGCCACCTGGCCATCCAGCTCTCAAGATTCCCTAGCCCTTAGTCTGGGAGTCCCTTAGCACCTGTCCTTCAGGCTTCCCCCGGCAGACCTCGCCTTCACATACATCACAGGGTTCCCCAGAGTTCCCTCCCTCTTGAGCCCCCAACGAAGGGCCTGCCCATGTTCTTGGTCACCCTGGTGGAAAACTCTATGAGTCACTCTCAGCCCCTCCCTGCTCTCCCCCACCCTCCCAGCAGCTAGTTGCCAGATCCTGTGACTTCTGCCTCCTAATTCTCTCCACAGACTATTTATTCCTCTCCTTTTTTCAGTTCTACTGCCTCTGACCCTTCTCAACCTCCTCGCTTCTGCCTAGGATTGTTGCAACAGTTTCAGGACTCTCCCAACACCATCAGAACAACTTCAACTCTGCAGGGGTCATGACACCCCAAAATGTTTCCCTCGGCCTCCTGGGGTATCCAGGAAGCATCTGGTGCTCACTCAGCAATAGGAGAACCATCCTCTATCCCCACCTACCCTCCCTGTGAGTCCCCATGCCCACTGCCCACTTCCAAATGTCCGTCCCAAATCCACACAAGGCTATACCCAAACAAAAGTCCACCTATTGCACCCACAAGCTATCATTTCATGTGTCGGTAGCCTCTTTAAAAAAAATAGCAAGACAGGGGCTGGAGAGATGACTCAGCAGTTAGGAGCACTGCCTGCTCTTCTGGATGGATCCAGGTTCAATTCCTAGCACCCACATGGCTGCTCAATACTGTCTGTAACTCCAGTTCCAGGGGATCCGACACTTTCATACAGACATACATGCGGGCTAAACACCAATGCACAGAAAATTTTTAAAAAATGAATTAATTATTTTAAAAAATAGCAGTACTGAGGTCTGAGCCCAGAACCTCACATCCTCCCACATTCAAGGCAGGCCCCCTACCACTAGGGTGTATCCCTGCCCCCTTGGTATCCATTTTAAAAACAAGCTCAGCTTTCTCACATAAAAGCAGAGCTAGGTGCCCAGGTCCCAGGTTCTGGTTCAACCCCCATGCCTGGTTCCTCAGTGTGATCCATCCTGATCACTTCTCCATCCAGCATCTTCCTAGCAACATACTGCCATTCCGCTGGCCCAGCAACCCTGACATGGACTTCACAGAGCTACAACTGTCCAGGAACCACCTCCCCACCAGGGAAATCTTCTAAATCCCATACCTGGTTGCTTTAAACTCAGCAGTTAGAATTCCCGTGGGGAATCTGTTTAGACCAGGGCCCAAAACCTGCCTCCCACTCACCCACAGACACCTTTTCTACCTCTCACATCTCTCCTCACTCACCCTTGACATCTCTATTTCCATCTTCCATCCTTTTTCTTCTCCTCTCCTCTCCTCCCTTCTCCTATCCCTGGCCCTTCTTTCTCTTCCCTTTCTCCTTCATTGCATCAAAACCTTTCGCTTCCCTGAGTGAAGTCAGCTACATAACCAGGAGGTCACAGAGATGCAGACAATCTGAAGTCCATGAACAGGGCCAAGTACCATGCTGAGAGACTGGTGAGGCTCCCTCCTTGAACCTTCAGTGACATCCTTCAATGAGGCTCATGAAGGCTGCCTCCGATCACATAGATGAGGTAGGATACAATAAAGACTCCAATCTGTCAGAGACAAAGTCCCAAGTCCCCAAGACCCACCATACCCCCATTGATTGGGGTGTCCCCAGCTGTCTGTAGTGATGATCCCAGGAAGGAGGACTGGCCTTCTATCACACTGGTATGCCTGGTTCAAGGGTGCTCTCCTGGCATGTTGTCTTAGCCACCCTCCATTGTTTTCAATCTCCTATAACTTGTGTTCTGAGAAGTCATTTCTTCTGTGACTCTAGTTTGAAATTCTATCTCCTTGGGGCTGGGGAGATGGATCAGTGGTTAAAAGTGCTTAGCGTTCTTGCAGAAGACCCTGAGTTCAATTCCCAGCACCCACATGGTAGCTCAAAACCATCTGTAACTCCAGTTCTTCTGACTTCCCACGATTACCTGGCCCACACGCTTATGCACAAGGCAAAACATTTATCCCCACAAAATAAATAAATCCTTTCTTAAAAAGAAAATGCAGCTCCTGAACTGAGTGCGATTACTCACACCTGTGATTACAGCGCTCGGGAGACAGAGGAAGAAAGGGGTGGCAAGTCTGAGGACAACCTGGACTATACAGCATGCCCAAAGCCAGCCTGAGCTACACAGCAAGACCTTGTCTCTAAAAAACAATCACTGGGCCGGCGACTTAGCTCAGTTGGTAGAGAGCTTTCTCAGCATGTACAAATCCCTGGATTTATCACCAGCACCACATAAAACCAGGCATGCTGGTGAACACCTCTAATCCGGGCACTTGAGAGGTGGAGATAGGAGTGTCTATGTAGTTCAAGATCATTCTCCATACATAGTGAGTCCAAGGCTGGCCAGAACTACATAAGACCATTTTTTAAAGTTATGTGTGCATGTATGCATGTATGCATGTATGTATGTATAACCTGAGGGATCTTTTCTAACCACCCCCTCCCAAAGTCCAGGTTAGCCCTGCTTTTTGTTAACACTCATACAAGTTAGGGGTTGGCTATAAGTTGCCTGAAGCATGTAGGCCTCCCCGTGGATGCACAGGGCATAGAAGAAACTTAAGTGGACAAGCAGTTAACTGGTTTCTCACCATGTGATCTCCCAAACCATGCCTCACCTTCAAGGGTGCTGGACAAGATCTCCTTCAACCCAGAGATTCAATGGCCTCCCCAGCCCATTCCCTTGTCTCAGAAACAATGAGCCCATTGGCAAAGGTGGTCTCAAACAACCATCTTCTTCTCCATGATCCCCCCTCCACTGACCAAAGTTGGACTACTTGTCCCTTCCTATCTCACAGAACCAGTTGTGATTCAAAGGAAATTGTGCAAGTTGAAGGAATATACATGGATGGATAATGCACAGAGAGAAAGCTACTGCCCAAAAGCAACCTGGAGAGGGGAGGGTTTATTCCTTCTTCCAGGTTAGAGTCCCCAGTAAAGGGAAGACCAGGGAGGAGCCTAAAGGATGGACACTGCTTACTAGCTTGCGCTCCATAGCTTGCTAAGCTTACATTTAAATACAATCCACAAGCTGGGCATGGTGGCATACTCCTTTAATCCCAGCACTCAGGGAGGCAGAGGCAGGCAGATTACTGTGATCTGGAGGCCAGCCTGGTTTACAAAGTGAGTCCATGACAGCCAAGCCTACAGAGGAAAACCTTGTCCCAAAAAAAAAAACAAAAGATAGGTAGGTAGATACGTAGGTAGGTAGGTAGGTAGATTGATAGATGGATAGACAGACAGATGGACAGACAGAGTCCATGCCCACATGCTCAGGGATGGTGCCACCTACAGTGGGCATCCCACATCAATCATGAATCTAGAAAATACCCCGCAGACTTGCCTACAGATCAGACTGATGGAAGCAATTCTCTTTTTTTTTGGGAGGGGGAGGGGTCACTCAAGCTAACCAAAACAAACAAACACAAAACCAAAACCAAAACCACCCTAACCAGCACAGTGATGGAAGCAGGATTTGCACCCAGACAAGTCATGCTCTGACCTCTGTAGAGGAAGACACTGGGGGCCTTTGCAAAATGCCAGTGGTCCCGTTTACACTGACCCTGAGTGCTCTGCCATGAAGAACTGCCAAAATGAAAAGCCCTGCCTGGGTAGGCAGGAGATCATGCACTATCCTGCCTCTCCTGCTAGGTATCAGGAGAGCCATCGTTGACTGAGCATTTGTATGCATGTGAGGCATTTGCCTAATGGTGTGTGGATTCCCACTGAAAACTTAGCAACTGGGTGCATGGCTTAGCAGCAGAAAGCTCATCAACATGTGTGAGGCCCTGTGCTCCATCAATAGCAGTAGGGGAGAAAAAATCTACGTTGGTAGGAAGACCCAAGGCACAGAGATGTAAAGAGCTCAGCCAGAGTCACACAGCCCAGGAGTGCTGGGACAGGGCCAAACCTAGGCATGTGGCACTCCTATCAATCCCATGAAAAGACAATGTGCTTTTTCTCCTTGACCTGTGTGCCTCACAGGTCACATTAAAGATCTTTGCATCAGGGGGCTTGGTTCTGGTGCTGGTTAGGGCCTTGAAGCCTGACCCTACCCCCTCCATCAGTCAAAGAGAAGTAGAGGGATAAGGTTCAGAGCAGGCCAGTGGAGGAGCCGCATGGCCAGAACTACTCAAGGAGCACGGGGCCTCATTAGAAAGCTTCTGACTGAAATATTCACTCAGCCCTCAAAAGGACCCCAGCTTGGAAACTGAGACCTGTCACCGTCTGCAGCTGGCCTTGGAGAATGGTATCCAAGTTTCTGTGAGGTCCAGAAAAGTCAAGAGACCTGTCTTCTGCCAGTGGGCCCGCTCACAGCAGGGTGAGGGGCCGAGCTTGGTTCCAGTCCCTGGTTTGGGCCAAAACGAGCTACTGTGCAGCCTGAGAGCCAGTGTCTTCCCTAGAATGAAGGGCTGCAGTCTGCCACCACACCCCATACCAGCACATTCAATTAATAGATGTGTAATTATTTTCTAAATAAACCCCACTTAACTGTGTAATGGCAACTGGAAGCATTTGACGGGAAAACCAGCTTATGAATAATGCACATCTATGTTCCTCAGCTAACGAAGCAAGGTTGACTCCTAGGGTTTGTGGGGAGTCTGGGCCACAGATGTGCAACTTCATAGATGCAACATCTTCAGATGTCCCCAAAGTGAACATGCAAATCCACATGCCCTGGGCACAAGGCCTGCTTTCTCTAGACCCTGTCTTGACTGGCCTCAGTCAGGCTGCACAGCTAACCAGTTCTTGGCTCCAAGAGAGCTAGGCAGAGTCCCTGTGTCAGGAGAGATGCGGCCCACACGAGTCCTATCCCGCCATGTCCTTCCCAAAGACATCCAGCCCCATCACATGAGGGTACAGGGGGTCCCCTAGGCCAGGGAGGAGATACAGAGTAGGAGAGAGGTCAACATTTTCTCAATACCTGCAGTATGCCTGAGTCTCCCATCTTCTGATTGAACTTTATGTGTCTCACTGCTTTACCAGCAGAGAAACTGGAAACTGTCTTAACTAATATTGTCCATCGGATGAATGATGGAGCTACGATTTGGGCCCAGAACTGCCTAGTGTCAAAGTCCACACACCTGCCATACTGCCAGGCACCTATCAGTGCAAACTGACTCCATGGAAAGTTTCCACAACCTCCATCCAGGCCCTTCTGATAGAGGCCACCAAGACCTCTCCCATCCTGCTGCCAACAAACCCCAGCTTGGCCAACGCCCACCCAGGAGAAAGAAGAATGACTTCAGCTGCCTCAGCAGGACAGGACATTCCAGGATGCCCCCTCTGCCTGTGTGTGCCCTTCCCCTAGAGAAATACACAAGGGTCAGTGGCAGGGATAAGAGCTGGAACATTACAGTGGGGAGAGAACAGAGGGGAAGGGGAAGGCTCTGCTGGACTTATAAAAGCTTAAGGAAGGCTATTCACACCCATCTTGATCTCTAGCCCCTGTTCCCAGGGAGGCCATCCATACTCAAGGACCTCACTATGAGCCAGGTACTGCCCAGGACACTAAGATGCTCTCTTCTGACAGGCCCTCTGAAAATTCAATTCTCCACCCATGGGGAAATTGAGGTTCACTGGGTTGAGGCCTTTCTCTCAAAACCTCTCAGCAGATGTACCTACTTGAGTCCTCTTGATGTCATCCTTGAGAGTTTAACTGCATCCTTCCTGCAGGACACCCTGCCTACCACATCCACACCCAGACATGAACTGGGCCAACACCACCACCACCCCCATCTTACAGGTGGCAGCAGCCCAGCCAATTACGGGAACATCCCCTGGAGGAAACACTCTATGGTATTCAATCTATAGGCAGACATTCCATAACACCCGGCCCATGGACCACCTGAGACTCTTCTCCACAAAGTGCCCCTAGGTTCCTGGTCCCTCCTCTGACTTCTCTCAGCCTCAGCTTGCCAGGCCTCCTGAGGACTAACTGCCTAGAATAGAGACAGGGTGAGCAAGCCACATATGGACGTTGACGCTGGTCTAAAGTCCCTTCCCCCAGCCGGCTATCGCTCTCAGAAACCTCAGCCAGGGATGACTTCCTCACCCTCCTGACCCCTGTGCATAGCTCCCACAGCCCTGCAAAGTCCCTCTGAGAAAGGCGTCTCCTCTTGTCTCTGTTCCCTGCAACACCAAGTCCTCTCCCATCCCCCTTCCTGGAAGCCTCTACCCATCACTTCTAGCTTTAACCCTTCCTCGTGGTCCCCAGACCCTTAGCCTGCACACATCATCCCAAAGGAGAGTCAGGAAAAACAGGGAAGTCTTAATAAGAATGGGAGACTGAAGGAAGGGTCTAGAAGAGGCAAACGTGACAGAAACAGAATTCCCATCAGCACAGTGTTTCTGGGTTTAAGAGTCCAGACGACTAGTCTATGGCCCCAGTTCCCCCGACTCCCACCCCTGGCCAGTGCACTGACCCCTTCCTTCTCAAGCTCATGCACTGAGCCACTGAATGGAGTAATGATTTCCACCCCACTATTTAGAGGAGCTAAACGGGCTCTAAAAAGAAACAAACTTTCTGATTCTGCTCACAGTGCCTGCATCTATGGCCGGCTTGGGGAAGAAAGGAGACTGAGGGACCCATAGAGGCAGAACCCAGGGCCCTGGAGGGCTCCAGTTTTTCTTCTATGCATACCCCCTTCATCCTACCCCTTTCAAGCCCCCCAACTAAGATTCTTAGCTGAAGGATAGCAGTGCAACCTCAGACTAAAGTAATGAGAACCTACCCAGAGCATGCAGGACAGGCAAATCCACGTCATCTTCACGAGGTTCTGTTCCTGTGCTGCAGGCCACGTGGGGGCCTGCCAAGGGCCCCCCTAAGCTTGCAGTGCCCACCAAGCAGGCTGAACGGAGTGCAGTGTCCTAAGCGTCTGGTTCAGCCAGCATCTGGGCCTCCACTCCCCCTCCTCCACCCCCCTCCTCGCTGCTCCTCCCCTTGTCCCAGCCTCCTCTCTCTTCTCTCCTCCCAGACTCCACAACTGCCTGGGGGGTAAGAAACTCAGCTTAGCAGGGGGCGTGAGAGGGACAGGGCCAAGGGGTGTCTGCCCAAGGCAAGGCTCTATGAAGCGACACCATACACAAGCATAGCAGCCCTAGAAGTCATTGGGGCCCCCCGCCTCCTGATCTGGGGTCTTACAGCCTGAGATCAGCTTCAAATTGCAGACCAGCACAGGTATCCCGCTAAGAACTTTCCAGAACATCAGTAAACACACAGATTCTGATGGCACAGTCCACCCCAGGGCTCGTAGGCTTCTCCTCCAAGATCCCTGGCCTTGGAACATGCTCTCATTTGCACACATGCAGCTAAGACAGACCCTGATGCCATGAGCAAGCTCTCCAGAACAGGACAGGCCTTGACATAGGAGAAGCTGGTGATGGGGAGGCAGGGCCCTGCCCCCAGGCTGTGGATTTCATCCCAGTTTTTTTTTCTTCCTCCCCTTTCTTTCTTTCCTCCAACATCTGTCCCAGCCCTTCCTGCCCTCTGAAAGAGAGCCCGCTGCAGGCTCCTGAGAGAGTCTGTTTTTCTTAACTGTACCCTGGGCCAACATTTGGTTTGCATTTTCCCACTTCCTTCTCCTTCTCCTCCTCCCCCTCCTCCTCTTTCTCCTCTCCTCCTCCCCCTCCTCTTCCTCCTTCCTCCCAACTCTGAGCCCAGCCCTTGAATTCCCACCCTTCGCCATGCAGTATCTTTACCATAGTGCCCCCCATCCCTTCCTGTTCCCCCACCTCTGCCCAGGGGCATAAAGAGGTTGCAAAGAAGTCGGTGTGCAGGTCCAAATATGTTCCCAGGAAGCCCTGAAGGGAGTCTAACATAATCTGCCCCAGGTCACCCATTGTCTGAATCCACATCCCCCCAAACCCCCCCCCAAGAAAAAAAAGAGAGAAAGAAAGAAAGAAAAAAATTTTCTCCTGAGCTCTGGCCTGGCTGGACCAAGTGAGGGGTGGGTGGAGGCTGTGAATAACAACTCTCACTGGAGCTGTCCAGGGAGGGACAGGGGCTCAGCCAACGCCCTCTGTGGATGCACAAACAGCAGGAAGCAGTCCAATTCACAAACACACACAGGCCAAGGACAGGGCCCCGCCCAGAGTAGGCACTTGGAGACCATTTGCCTACACTGAGTCACCCTGCAAGAAAGTCCTCTGGCCTGGGCTCCTGAGTGTGCTGTTCATACCCAACGCCACGTGGACAAAGGGTTCCATGTCCCCTGCTTTTCTTCAACCTATCCAGGATCATGCTTTGACGCTGTCTATCAATGCAACACATAGCCCAACTCCAGCGTCATGGTGATCAGGATCTGCCCAGCCAGGTATGCAGTCTCCCAACCCAGCCATGTTATTCACCTAGAAACTCAGGAACAAGAGGGCCACACTCTCTCATCTCCTAAGTAAAGTTTACGCCCACCAGATACTCAGGTTGCTTACTACATAAAGGGCTACCATTGCTTGGTAAGTGAGGGAGCAGAGGACACTGAAGAGAGGTATCTAACTCCGGTCCTTCCTAAAGCAGGTGCCCTAGTGAATGAGTTAGGGTAGAGAGCCTGAGTCCCCTCTGCATCCTTCTCTAGGCTCTTCTGCAGAGCTGGGGCTCCCTATTGACTGTTAAATGACATCCTTGTTGCTTTCAGCTCTTTAGAGCTGGCTGTGTCCTCCGTGAGCTGGACATGGAAAAGCTCCTTAGACAAAGATGTGCTGTTTTATCCCTTGAGAAAATGATGAGATGGCTCAGCAAGTACCATGAGTGCCCCCCCACACACACAGTAGCATTTGTGTGTGTGTGTCCACAGAGAGATATTCATGACAGATAGATTAGGTTAGATAGATATATAGATAGATGATAGAGTAATCTTTGTTTTTTGAGACAGCGTCTCACCATTGGAGCCCTGGCTGCCTTAGAACTCACTATATAGAAAAATGGCTCAAACTCATAGAGATCCACCTGCCTCTGCCTCTAGAGCCCTAGGATAAAGGCATGTGTCATCGTGAGAGGTTAAATGTAGTTTAAAAAAAATTAAAATTAAAATAAAATAAAAAGAGCTTGGGCACAGTGGCGCACACCTTTAGTCTCAGCGCTGAGGAGGCAGAGAGGCAGGTGGATCTCTCTAAGTTCAAGGCCAGCCTGGTCTACATAATGAGATAATGAGCTGCAGGGCAGCCCAAGCTACACAGAGAAGCCCTGCCTTAAAAAAAAAAATTAAAATAAAATAATTGTTTAAAAGATGAATAAGTCAACCAATCAGCCAAGGGGCTCTAATATATTTTCCTACTGTTAGCATCTCCTATGCTCCCCACCAAACCCTTCATTCTCTTCCCCTCAAACAGATGTGAGCAGCCCTGCCCAAACCTTTGCCCCAACTTGCAATGCCCACGCATCATCAGGACCCCGGATTTCTTCCTCCTCCAGACATGGCCTCTGATCTGAGTTCCAGAAGGCTGAAGACCCACTGGAGGTCTTTCTCATCTTGGGAGCCCCATACTGGGCCTCGGGCCTGAATGTGTTACATGCAGCAGGCACCAGGTACTCACTGGTGAGCTGGCTGGGTTCCCTGTGGGTGACTCCAAAGCCTGCCAGCCCAACCACAACCTTGTGCCATCCTGCCCTCCACCCCCCACCCCAACAGACAGCTCTGGGGCAGCTGTTACTGGTCTCACTTCAGTCCTTCCTTCTATAGCAGAAATGTCCTGGCTCCTCCCTCTAGCCCCCTGCGGTGCAGCCAGCTGAAGAAACAGGCTTGACTGTGGGCTCTGGGCCAGTGGTGGCTTCCAGACACGCAGGGAGGATCCATGGGCCCAGGAATGAGCTAATGGTCCTGGCTGCCTCCAGTCCTCCTCTACTCTTCAGTTTCCTTGCCTGCAAAATTGTCGGGCAGATGGTTCCCAAGGCCCCTCTCTGTTCTACTCCCTGCCTTGTTAAAGTTTCCTAGAGCAATCCATTCTTCCCACCCCTGGATTCATATTCCTCAAAAATCTGCTAGTGTCTCATCCAGTTCTTATTATGGCCCTGGGTCACTCCCTGTCCCCACCTGCCACAAAATCTGAAGGTCACAGAGCACTGGATCAGTAGGTCTGAGCATCAGAGCAAGAAACTTCGGGGCCTGAGGGAGGGTGGGGAGACAAGCAGAAATGAGGCCGTGGTGCTTGGCCTGTAATGTCCACACACCCTCCTCCTTAGTTCTTGGGATAGACCTCACTATCAAAGCCCCAAATCTACATTTATATTGATTACAAAATATAAAAAGTACAAATTTCAAAGTGATATATATACACATATACTTAATTTG
>NW_026593286.1:17462439-17477496 GCF_907164565.1 Psammomys obesus | reverse complement strand
CAAATTAAATATCTGTCTAGATGATCTGCCCCCTGAGACACCCCTCACCTCACCCCAGGTCCTTGTTGAGCAGATAACTAACTGCACTTTGGTCAAAGGCTGAGGGGTAATCGATCTCCCAGGTATCAGCTCTTGGTCCTCTGACTCCCAGACCCCAGATTTCCTGTGTTCTCCTAAGTTCCTCCTAAGTGCCCTGTTCAGCAGATACCACAAAGCCAAAGGGAGCCCACAGCACTTCCCCTGAACTCCACACTCTTTACCCTGAGACTGGACACCCAAAGCCTACCTCCAAGCCAGAAGATGGTGCAGAGGGCTGGAACGCCCAGCTGCAGATCTCCACAGCAATCAGTCGCTAGATGCACATATTTCTTGCCCTCCAGACTCTGCCTCTTGGCCCTAGCCCAGGAAAGACTAACACTGAATAACCAGCCATTCTACCAACCCTCACCTTAAAGGTGTAAGAAACTGAGGCACAGAGAGGCTGAGCAACTTGCTGGAGTCACGCAGCTAGGACATGAGTCAGTGGAGCTCCGAACATCTGATTTCTCATCTCCCAGGGACAGAGATCTGTTCTGTTGCCCCAGGAGCATTACAAGTCAGTTACCCAGGAACAGGAGTTAACTGTCCTCTCCACTTCTCATCTAAAAGCCGATGCTGATAGTACAACTTCAGGAGGGGAGTCAGGCGCCCGGCTTCAGGAGGGTACAGGGGGCACATGGAAGGAAGAGTCTAAGGTAAGTGCTCCTATAACATGGGTCAAGATGAGAGCCGGCTTTCCCCTGGCAGGCAGGAGCTGGATGCTGCTGTTTCTAGGTCCATCCTTTCTAACAAGCCCTGCCACCTCCCCTACCCATGGGCATTCTCTGAGGTTGTTGGAGTCCCAGGAGCTCCTGTGTCACACCATGCGGGATGTTCACAGCGCAACAGCACAGGCAAGGACTGAGTGGGTTCTCCAGTCCCATCAGCAAGTTCTGTCACGAGATACTAGTTCAGAGAACCAAGAACATCCCAATGCCCACCGAGGCCCCTCATGAGCAACTCCAGGCCCTGACCCATACATAACCCAACACCCCTCCATGGCTGAGATTGCCCCCCTGTGCTCCAGAAATCTGAGTGCTCCTCTCCCTGCTCTACCTCAGGGGGAGGTAGAGCCCCAAGCAGGCTGTATTCCACCCTTCATTTCCCCAGCTAACACAGGAAGGAGCATAGACATACCCTGCCCTCCCCGTGCCCCACCTCCCATCCACCAGCGCCCTAGAAGAGGACAGTGTCTGGGCCCAATCCTGATAATTTTTAATAAGCTCCTTCCCGGCTCCGTGATTTTGATCTCCTTTCCAGCTCTAATTTCCTGCCTGACTTGGGCTCTCAAAGGCTGCAAGAGGCAGCTGCAGCCCTTCTGCTTGTTGCCCCTGCTGCAGCCCCCAGCTCAGTCCAGGCCCCAGAGGAGATAGAGCAGGGTATGGGCAGTGTGGGTGGATGCTCTCCTACCCTGCAGATGAGGAAGGGGAATTGCTGGATGGCTGGATCCACTGACCTGGTCCTGGCTGGCCATTTCTCACTGCAGACTGTCCCCAAAGCTGAAAAACCGGTCTCTTCAACATCTGAACTCAGAGCCTAAGGGAGGGTGGCTGAGGCTCTAGCCTTGCACTCCCCAGAGGCAGCGCCTGCCTCCCAGCCAATCCCCAGGGACAATGCATTTTGCTGGAAGATTTCAAAGCATATCTTGGGTGACTGAGGTAGAAGCCTGCTGGCATCTTTCCTCACTGCGGAATGGCAGGGAGGGAAACTGAGGTACTGAGGCAGCAGCTGTGATAAGGAGCTAGAAATTCCTGAGGAGTGGGAGAAAAGAAGAACGATTATCGTTATCTTTCCATCCCTGAAGGAGGTCAAGACAAAAACATCCTTAATTTTGATGGAGACCCCTTCAACGGAGTGGACAACACCCTACATGAATTGCCTCAGCTTCCACACAGAGATCTAACAGGGTGTATGTTTTTATAATCCCCATTCTGCACATAGGAAAACGAGTACAGGCAGCTGTCACTGCCCAGATCCTCAGCTAGGAAGTGAGGATGCCAGAATTCAAAGTCAGGCAGGCCGGCTCCCTCACTGATTGTCTTAACCACAATGGTCTGTCCACCATTCTGGAGCTGAACTAGAGCAGTGTGTCGATCAAAAAACCCGTAGCCCTACGCCTCTGGAAGCAGTCCCATCATTAGAGGCTCCTGGGGCAATAGCCATGCTGTTGGGCATCCCCCTGCCCATCCAGGGTGTAAGTCAAGATTCCTGGCCATATTTCCTATTCTAGCCATGGCCCACATAAACTACTCTGAAGGCACTGGCCAGGGTTTATCTAGAAGAACCCTAGGGAGAAGAATACTAAGCCAGGACCCCATGCTCAGTACAGCAAGTACCACCTCACCCCCCCCCTCCCAAAATCCACCTGCTGATTCCTCCCTGTGGCCCATTCTCTTCTGATCCAGACCCAAGGTCCCTCTATCCTTCTGAATAGACAGAAAGTCCTTCCAGAAGTCTGCTAGAAGCCACTCCCTTTGCATCCCACTCATCTTCCTGCATTAACTGCAAGGCCTCTGAGATTGGGGGAGATGGGGGTGGGGGCGGGTTCCAGGAAAAGACTTCTCTTCCTACAGGGAAAAAAAAAAAAAAAAACTCCAAAACGCCCCCTGTTCCTTAACTAATTTCCAGGGCTATCCGTCAGACTTCTAAGGCTGAGCGTTTGCTCTGTAGAGTGTCAGCTACTCCCCCTCCCGGACCCACTAACGTGGACTAGGGACTCCCAGGATTCCCTACACTAATGAGAGGCAAGCTGACAAGGCCACAATGGTGAGTCCCTGAAAGTGAGAGGTAATCCATCAAACTTGGGGGGGGGGGGGAGGGGGGAGGAGTCGGCTAGAGGGCTGGAAGGGACCAGGTGTCGTGTTACCTGGCTTCGAAGGCAGAGGCGCCGGGGCAGGAGGCAAGAGAAGAGGTACTTGCCCCAGCGGATCACGCAGGAAAAGCACCAGCCCAGCCGAGTCATGTTGCCCTGGAAAGTGGGTGCCCAGGGCACGCGGGTAGCCACAGGAGGACCTTGGAGCCGCTTGGGGACCGAGAGACAGAAAATCAGCGCCTTTCGCCCAGCATCTCCCGGGGCTTAGGTCCCCGAGGATCAACTGGGGTATCCTGCCCCCTCTAGCGGGAGGAGCCGGGCAGCGGACCCTCGGCGCGGCGCCAGCCTGGCTCCGTCTCCTCCGAGTCCCTTTGGAGAGCTGCAGGGCGCTTCCACCCCACGGGGGCCTTCGTCGGCCGCCCCCTCTCTCCTCCCTCTGCGGCGACGTGCCAGCCTCCAGCCTCTGCCGCCGGCTTCCCGAGAGCAACTTCTGAGGCTGTGGGGACCGGGCAGAGGCGGTGCCAGGCGCAGGGCGGCCGCCTGCGGGAAGGAGCGACGGCAGCATTGTGCTGGCGCTGCAGTGAGTGTGTGAGTGTGTGTGCACGCACGTGGATTCCCTCCAGGACGTCCTCCGATCCCCAGATTGCTCCCCAGAGTATAATGTGATTAACTTAAACGGAGGCCACTGGCTTCCACAGCCCAACAGAAACCCCGCAGGCGCAGGGCAAGCACACGGGAGGGGGGGAGGGGGGGGCGCGGATCCACTTAGACACCCTCTGACCCCGGCCACACCCCTACTCATCTTCGGGGATCCCTTTCCGGCCCACTCCAGAAGTGAGAGGGCGCCCAGAGTCCAAATTACCCCAACAGGTTGGAAGGATCACGCCTCCCTTCTGCTGGGGTGTAGCGGGCTCCTCGCGTTTTTCTCTCTGGCTTGCCTGGTGCCACTTCCCTGGCAAAGTAGGGATTGCTGAAGGGGTGGCTTTTGGTGCTAGTGTTTGGGGTCACACACTAGGACCCTGGGGCTAGAAAGGGAAAAGAAAAGAGGACAGACACAGGGCTCTGGAGAAACGGGCAGACAAAGGCGCAGAGAGGCAGGCGGGGTCCCACAAGCAGAGTGGGGGAGTGGCAGCAACCAGCAGCTGAATTTCTCCTGAGCCTGTGGCTGCCGAGAAGCTTAGAGGGCAGCGGGCCAGGACAGAAGAGGAGGGGGCCGGAGCTTCGGCTGCTTCCTCAGCAACTGGACACTGAGGCCCCCACAGACCCTGGCCCTCCCTCGCACTGCCGCAATCCCGGGACCTTGGCTTCCCCCAATCACCATTTCAAGGCCAGATTTCCTGGGGATGTGTTCGACTGTCCCCAAACTTCCAGGGTCTTTTTTCGTCTGCGTCTGCGGCCAAGGGCCTCAGAGAATCTTGCCGGCTGCTCCTGTCTCCACCCCCCCCTCCAGACTCCCCTGCAATGCAGAGGCGTTCTTAGGCCCACCCCTGCAACAGACACACACGACACCCCCCCACCCCCCACCCCCGTGCACTTTCCCTGACCCCCTAGAGACAACGCAGTGGGCCGGGTGGGAAGACTAGCAAAAGGCCAGCCAGAGAGAAGTAGCTCTTGGTATGCAGATGGACATAAGGACAGCCTCTCAATGCCAACCATTGCCAAGCAAGAGTGGGCCTTTGTCTATGCCCACTACCCCCGGCGAAGCCCCTGGCACTGCTCAGTCCTGTTCCAGGCCTGAGGGGAGCCTTCACCCTCTACAGCCTCCCCACCTTGGGGCCACAGGAAACAGATTAAGACTGGAGGAAACTGAGTTTAATCCATAGCATGTGGGGTGACCAGCTTAATTGAAAGGAATCATTCGTCGAATTTCTAAACATGGGAGGAAGTTCCTCCGATGAAATTGGCTGACATCAGGCCCTTGCCAAGCCCGAGGAAGGGAAAGCAAGGTGGCTTTTTCTTCAAAGGATACTCAATATGATAGACACTCTAGGAACCTGGACGGAAAAAGGGCTGGTGGGCAGGAAGGAAAGGAAGTGATGGCAAGACTCAACCTTCCGCAGCCTAAAACCCTGCTAGACAGGGCTCATGGGCAGTGTTCTCCATTCCTAGCCTCTGACCAATGGGAGGCACCTTTGGCCAAAGGCTCGCCAGAGAAAGGGGATAGAGTTTGTGACACCTGGGACAGGAAGCAAAGCATGCTGCTGCCTGGAGACTCCTAACAGCTGTACCACACCATGCCCGTCTCAGCTCATGAACATCAAGAGAATTCTCCACACCTCTTCAGCTCTAGCTCCACCGGAGTCCCTGGGGCATCTCTACTCCCTCTCAAAGCCATTCCATAGCCTCCTGGAAGGTTCTCCAAGGACCCTCTTTACTTCCTCTTCCTTCAAAGAAGAAGAGTAGAGGTGAGTTTCCAACCTCCAAGGTTTCTTCCCTGTCTTGTTTTGTGTTGTTTAAGACAGGGTTTCACTATGTAGCTTTGGCTGACCTGGACCTCTCTACCTAGACCAGGCTGGCCTCAAACTCATACAGACTGGCTTGTCTCTGCCTCCCAAGTGCTGATATCACAGGCACAGGCCATTGTGCCCACCTTATCCTTTCAGTCTTGATCCTCTTTCCCCCTCATGTCACCTAGGGCACCAGCAACTCCAGCCAGGTCACAGTAGCTTCTTGGTCTATGCCCCTCACTGCCAGCTCTGCCTCTAGGCCTCTGAGCCTCAGGAACAAAGGTACATGGTTCCTCACTCATGGATCGGATGCAGACACAGTTAGATCATGAGTTAGAAGTGAAAAATTGTATAAGAGAGGGATTACATGAGTCTAGGTAGGACCCTGTCTGATAGAGGGCATTACTAGCCCTCTACTAGACTTCTCTACTGCCTCCATGTGGGGTCCCAACAGTTTCTCATCTCGGCTTCTCCAGGGACACTTTTGGTACATTATTTTGTTTGTTTGCTTAGGGAGCATGCACATGCATGTGGAGGTCAAAGTTCAGCTTGCAGGAGTCAGTCCTCTCCTTCTACCGGGCCGGTCAGGCTTGGCAGCAAGCACTTACATCCCCTGAGCCACTTCACCAGTCCCTCCAGTGACATCTGTAAAGACCTGGTCACCACCCAGTGACTGACAGCTCCTTGTCTCCCTGTCCATTAGGCATGGCCGTCTCCAGGCTTCCACAGACTTGGGGGCCTGACTTCCAGCCCTGACACCTCCAGCAATTCCTCTCCACTCCTGCCACCAGGACTCCAGACAGGCACAGGATAGGAGGCTGTGCTATGGGTCCATCCGGGCTGGAAAGAATAGGCATTTCCTCCTCCACTGTGAGCAATTGGATGCATGAGCTTCTGCCGCCTCACACTCCTGAGCTGTGCTCCCCTCACGATGGCTGCGTCAGCCAAAATAAATACATCTTCTCATGAGTTGATTTGATTGGGTATTTTTTTAAGATAAATTTTATCTATTTTTTTTGTCTTTTTTTTTTTCTTTTTCTCTGTGTGTGTGCAGGTAGCCCCAGAAGCCAGAAGACGACATCCGATCACCTGGAACACAGGTAGGCAAGAGCTACCCGACCGAGTGCTGAGAACTGAACTGGACAAAGATCCCAATCCACAGCAAGAGGAGGGTGGAGACCAGCTGTGATCCACCCTCCCCCACACACCTACATATTCTTGGGTCAGGGCCAGGGAGGTCCCCTTTTCCCACAGCAAATCAAGGGAAGAAGGCAAGGGTTCCCAGAGGAGCCAGCGCAGGTGTCAGGAAACAAGAGAGCAGGTCACAGCCCAGCTGTGCCCTGGGACAGCCGTGGGAGGAAGGTCTACCTGGCAGCATAGCACAGAGTCCTCTCTGTGTCAGGCTGCAGTGCCCCAGGTTGGTTTTGTCTTCTAGGACAAAGGCCGCTCCTGTTAGAGGAGAATCCCGGAGCATTTGATCTTGGGCTCCGGGTCTCACTTTCACACCTAAAGAGAGATATGCAGGCATGGCTCCCTGGGGATCTTTTAACCCTTCCCCATGAAGGGCTTGGCTCCAGCAATCCCCTCTCTTTCCCCAACCACTATCCCATCACTACCAAAATATCTCTACCCTCTCTTGTGATGTCCCTGTGACCTCAGGGAGGTTTGCAGTCAAATGCATCCCTCTCAGGTTGGGCTCCTGGCCCTTTGGCTGCCACACCAGAGAAGGGTCTCCTCAACTGTACATACAAGATCACCTAACTACCCATCTAGACCCAAGGCATGGAACTCACACCCAGCCCCAGGCTCCTCTGCCTGCCACACAACATAGAGTCCTACAGAGTAGGTCACACATGGGCTCCAGGGGTAACGACTCCAGGTGGCCTCCTCTGCCCAGCCCACAGAAGTCCTTCCATTCCCTCCAGCCCTTCTGTGGGCACTGATAGCTCATTTCCTCAGAGTACTTGGCACCGTTCCTTGTTGATATATCTGCCTGCTTCTTCACAGTCTCCCCTTTTTCCCCACCACAAGGCCAGCTCTGGAGGGTGCTGTCAGTCACTCCCAGGTATACCCTAGGACCTAGCATAGGATCTGACGTGTGGGGTCTAGCAGGCGGGGCTGTAGACCTGAGCTACTTGGTTAAGCTCACTGTTTGATTGCAAGAGGGAAGGAGGGAGGGAAAAAAGAAGGGAGTTAGGGGTGAAGGGAAAGACGTCCCTTCCAGTTTCCAGATCCTGGCCAGTGGTGATTGTCACTTTGAGAGTTCTACTGTCACTGCAGCTAGGCCAATAAGGTCATTATGCCTCTGCTCCACCCACCCTGACAAGAGACACCATAGTCTCTCTTCTGAACCAGCCCTCCAATATCCACTCAAACTTTAACATGCCCCCATCCCTTCCCTACTCCTGCTTTCCACAGGACCCTGAGACCCTGAATGGTATGGTGATTTGCTATACAGGCAGCAAGTGGCAATATCAAAGCTGGCAGAGGCCCCTGTCACTGGTCCATTGCTTTCCCATGGCCAGAAGTAAGGAGGGCAACAAGGACAACATCTATCCTCCTAGAGGATGTCCCTTCACCGCTGCTAACCCAGGTCTGTGATCTTCTACAGACAGGAAGTTCCTCCTGATACCTAACCTCCAGTCCCCTCTCAAATTCCAAACAGCTTCCTTGAGTCTGCCTTCCTGGGGGAGAATAGCTTGGTCACTCTCTTCTACACAATAAACCTTCAGACACTGGCAGCACGTTATTCAAGCCCACTCCTCTCCCCGCCCCCATGGCTCTCTGTTCTCTGGGCTGAGAATCCTGGTCCTCTGGGCCCCTTTCCAAATGATTTCCATCACCGCTCAGCTGCCGAGGACATGATTAACGGTGAGTGGGGGAGGAGTGGGGACAGGCCAAGCAGGCTATTGATCCACTAGGGACCCCCGGAGTGGGGAAGGAAGGGTAAGGCCTCTGAGGTCATCCTGGTCATCCCTTCACCCTGGAATGTTCTTTGCAGGGCCCAGAGTGGAGACTGCAGGCCTGCAAGCTTGGATGCTGGCTGGGAACCCAGGCTCCCACAATAAGATTACAGCAAGGAAGGGCTAATTGATTCTGATGGATCTGAGAAGGAGGGGGTATGAATGGAGAGTATGAAGGAAGGCAAGGAAGGAGGGTAGTGGAAGGGGATCAGAAGAGCCAGTCTGGGAAACCCCTTTGCATCAGCACGAGCTAATACAATTATGGTGCACCCTGCCCCCACCTCTCCAGTCCCTCCCCTCCTGGGAAGCCAGCCACTGCCAGCCTCACCTCAACTCCACAGAGGGGCACAAGGGGGCAGAAAGCTGTCCTAAAGCCTCAAGACTGGGGACCCAGATGAGAAAGAAAGGTGGAGACAAAGGCAGGCCCCGAGGCAAAGATGGGACACAGCCAGAGGCACAGACAGGGAAACAGGTTCTGCTCACCCTTCCTTATCCACACAGCTTCACTGGGCCTCTTTCTCAGCCCACTTCTAGAGCAATGTCTCTGTCATATGGCGAGGGGGAACCCAAAAGTGGATCCCGTGGCTCTCTCGCTCCTTCCTCAGCCTGAAGCCTACAGATGTCTGAGAACGGGGAGCAGAAGTCGGGTCACTGGGGCAGACCCTTTTAGGACAGAGAGGACAGGAAGAAGGAAAGGAACTCCAAGAGAAGACTCCAGGCTGGCAGAGGGAGAAAGCTAAACAGAACCTCAGGTTAGAGCAGGAAGAGGACCTGTGAATGGAGAGAGAAAAACAGAGCAGGGAGACCTGGGGCTGGGGAAAAGCTAAGGAGACAGGGCTGGAAGAAGGGGCCTGCTCCTCCCAGAAAGAGCAAGGAAGGAAAGGAAGGGACACCGGAAGAGGAGGAGAGATGGCACAGGATACAGCCAGCCACCCAAGGACACTGAACTGAGAAACAAGCCAGACCTGGCCTCGTCCACTGACTGCAGAACCAGAAGGTCTTAACAAGCTTGCCTCCCCAAACTCAGACCACAGGAGAGGAGTCCAAGCTCAGGTCTCTAGATGGCTACAGTCACCGTGGTCAGGAGCCAGGGCCTCAGGGCTGAGCATCTTAGAAGGACCTAAGACAGGTCCAGAACAGGAGATGGTGCGATGGTATCAAACGCCCACCGAAACATGAGTCCTTCCCCGATCCACAGATGTTAAGAGACGCGGCATCCCACTACCACAGTTGGTTCTAGACAGCTACAACCTCCAAGTCAGAGCTTAGGCACTCTCCTTGGAGTTTTGCAGACTTCCTTCCCTCCTCTCCCCTGATCTGAGTGGTACAATTTGGATTCCTCCTCACCCTGACCCCAAAACTCCCAATGCCACTTGTGGTCCTTTGAGTCCAGTTTCTGACACATTTTGTTTTTGTTCTGTGTATAGCTTTAGGGAAGAGGATGCGGGGCAAGGCGCAAACAGGCCAGAGAAGAGAGAATCCTATATTGCCCTGTGAAGGGACCCATCTGGGCCCCATCCCCTCTGGGAGCCTCAGAATCCTCATCTGTGAAACTGGCATCACCTCCCCCTTGTCTCCTCTCATCTCCCAAAGAGAAGGATCCAAATACAAAAGCTACAGAAAGATTAGCGTCCAAACCCTGGTCCTGGAACTCATGGGGCACATGACCTTGAGGATACTGTGTCCTTACCCGGAACCACCATTAACATCTTCTGAAGAATGGAGACAAGAAGCTGACCTCTCAGGGAGGAATAAGAAGTCAATTAAATGTAGACATGCCTGTACCAGTTTGACACACCAAGGCATCCATAGGTGCCTGGACCTGGCATCAGTCGGAGAAGATGCACTGGGCCTGTTCTCCGTAGCCCTTTCTAGCCTGCCAGCTGCACACTGACCACTGCATCCACCAGACAGCACTCCAGCCAGGGCCCTCCACCAGGGCACGGTGTCTGGAACACGCAGTTCATAGCCCAAGCCAGGCATGAACACTGTGGGAGGGGAGCCAGGTGTCCTAAGAAGACACCAAAATAGTGCTGGCCAGGGATGGGAAGTGGGCCAAGAAAGAGGTAAGACGAGGGTGCAAGAAGACAGGGGGACAAGAGGCTGCCTCTCAATCAGAGAGCACAGAAATGGAACCCCAGGAATGCAGTCCTAGAACCCCACCCCCACCATAAGGGAAGATGGGAATGGGAGGAAATGGGGCGGGGCTGAAGCAGAAAAGCTTTAGGTTGGACGGCAGATAGCACCTCCCATGAGACACCGTACTGCCATTTTCCATACTCCTCTTTTAATAAAAAACCTCTAAAACAGTCTTCCATTTGCAGCACAAAATCTCAAATTCCTCTTCACCTTCATCGGGAAGCCCCGTACCCAGAGTCTCCATTCTCACTCGGCTCCACACCCTAAGAATCATCGTGAAAAACCCAGAACTCACATCTACCATCCACAGGTCTACTCAGACCCCTTGGAGAATAAAGCCACTTTCCAACCAGGCAGCTGTTCCCATCCAGCTCTTCCCCAGCTGGGCTGCACCTGGGCCCTCCCACCTGGCTCGGTATTGCTCTAGACTTCCTTCCCCAGGCTTTCTGCCTATGGGAAGTAGAGTAAGGCTGAGGGTGTGGGTGGAAAAGCAAGCAGGAACTGTAGCCACCTGGGAGACAAGGTGCTATTCCCATGCTTGAAGGAGGGGCTGGGGACAGGGAGAAAGAGGACAGAGGGTCTGTCCCTCATGGGCCTTGGATTAGAAGAACCATGCTTGGTCCACCGGGCAGGGCAGGGTCACAGGGATTTCCCCCAGAGGCTACAGGAACTGTCTGGCTATGCTGGACCCTACATAACAGTGATGACATCCTCCTGCCTTTACGTCACACTGAAACTCTTCTACAATAGGCTTGCCCCCTGGTCCCCAGGGAAAGACCCAACCTTCTGAGGAGGATGACTGCTGGTAAGGAGAACAAGGGAACAGATGCTAACCCACTATCACATTTGTGCAGGCAGGCAGCAGTGTCTCGTGGTTCTTGTCAGACCGGAAGTCCCCTCTCTCTCTCTCTGTTCATAGCTCCAGCAGATGGTGATACGTTTCCCAGTATGTGCTCCATGTTGTTCCACTTCCTAGTCACCACCCTTGAATGGCCTCAAGGCTGCACCACAGAAAATGGATAGGAAAGAGAGTTGGGGCCCCATGAACAAAGCCAGAGAAGTGACCTTCCAGCCAGCCTCCCTCCTGCAGGCATCATCAGGCTTATCCTCTCATTCATAGATGAGTGAGCCAGTCCTGAGCTTCTTCAGCCCCAGCCAAGAAGCAGTCTTGTCATCACCCAGGGAGGCCCCAGGCCTCCCTGATCCTGATAGGAAAGGGCTAAGACCTGATTGAGCACTTTCCTCAGTGCCCACTCCTGCTTCCTGACCCACCCCCACGATCGCTTGTTAAATATATTCATTATCACCCCTGACAACAGTGTCAAACTTGGAGGGGCTGGAGAGATATGGGTGAATGGAAACTAGAAGCCCCAGCATGTAGAATCCCAAGCAGGCTGAGGGGTAGCCGGTAAGAAGCTGGCCTCCCACTATGCCCCCCATAAGGCGCAGGGCTGATGGGCACAGACACCTTGGCAATGGAGATAAAAGTGAACCTGAAACAGGAAGACTGAGGAAGCCTGAGGAAGCCATCATGGTCTAGATCTAAGCTATTGTCCAAAGAAGAGTGAGACAGTGCCGGGTGTGGGGACACAGGTCAAGCACTGAAAAGCAAGTGTGTGTTCACTTCTCTGGGTGGCAACGAAGTAGGGTCTTCTCTGGAGATCCAATAAGCCCAAGTATAGACATCCAACAACAGGGACAGGAGTTTGCCTATGAAAACAGCTCAGCCTGGCATCGGGATGCAACTGATCCACTCTTGTGCTCCTAATTTAAACACTGAACAGAAAACTGGGCTCCAAGCATCTGAAAAGAGCTTTCAGAATAAGCCATAAAGAACCAAAGCCACCTGGAGGAAGCAGTGTAAAGAGAAGGAAGGCTACAAGATGGTCACAATACCCTCAGGGAGAGGAAAGAAGAAATCACATCCATGGAACAAGAACAGGATGCTATTAAATAAGAAGAGCCTTCAGGTAACCTGAAGGTCTTGGGAATGTTAAGGCCCTGAAGCCCCAGCAGGGCCACAACTGAGCAACATGCTTTGCTCTCTGTCACTCTAGCAAAAGACAGGACTCTCCCTTCTTGGATTCAGCAAGACTCTCAGGTCCCAGAGCTCACAAAAAAAAAAAAAAAAAAAAAGAAAAAAAAAAAAAAAAGGCTTGGCCACATTTAAGACCAGCAAATGTGAAGGTCTGGCTATGAGGAGGGTGTACACAGGCCAGAAAGAAAGATGAGGGACCAAAGGCTGGAACTGAAGACTGATTACCCTGGCAGCCTGGGGAGCCCACAGAGGATCATGCTGGTCCCTGTCATGGACCCTGTAGAGTTGCCCAATTGTTGCCCAAGAGACAGAAGACCTCCATTGTCTAGGTAGGGAAGTGGCTGCACTTGGAGGTTAGGCTGCTACTCAGCAACTCATGCATACAGAGCTGGCTCTCTACTCCACTGCGGCCCAGGCCACTGCCCATGGCCTGGGAATGCTATGCTCTGCCTGCAGTGTCCTGGACTGCACTCGGGTTCAAGCCACCAACGCTTTCCAGCTAGGACTCCTGCATTGCTCTTGCCCTTGGCTTGCCTTTCTCTGATCATGGGTCATTTACCAGTACCAGCAGTCTCATCCTGAGAGTAGGCGTCCACGGCACTCCAGACTCCCCAGTACAGCAGGGTGGTAGGAAGACCCCAGGGTCCCAGAAGACCATGTGTCCCAAGGAGGCCATGGGGGACCTGTGGGTTGGCCCCTGCCTTTGCCCCAGTCACCAAGCATATATCTGTTTTTATCTAGGACCCAGTAGGCAGCCAGCCAGGATTTCTCTAGCCTGGGGTCATCAGGCTGGCCAGGGCAAATGCCCTAGGGGAACCCCTGCAGGTTGGGAGAGACAGAGAGAAAGGGGTCTATGTGAAGGAAGGAGAAGGGAAGGAGCCTCCTTTGAACTGGCATTAAGGACGAGATGGGGTCTGCCTGGTTTCTCCAAGATAGAAACTGAGAGTGATCTGGCGACATGAGCAGAGACAGAAGCAGACAGGAGACAGTGACCAAAGCAGAGAAAGAAGGAGGTCATAGGGGTGATCATATCTACCCAGAGACAGCAGTGTCAATGACTTGGCCATCTGCCCTGGCCCCGAGCCAGGAGGACCCCCACCCTATTCCCAAAGGAAGCTAGCCTCTTTCCTCCTGCTGGGACCACTCAGCCTTGGTCCAGGGCCTCAAGAATCCATGAACCTTTTCAACACCCATCTCTGCTCACTAACTTACATAGAAAATAAGCCAAGCTCACTGGGGGTGGCGAGTGGGCAGGGCCTCTTGGGAAGAGAGGGGACAATGGAGAAGGGGAAAGGGTGTTCCTTTGTCCCTCTGCAGGCTTGGGAGCTCAGATCCACACAAAGACCTTTACAAAGGGCCTTTGGCTCTCAGAGGGGGAGATAAATGGAGAAGGGAGGGGACAGGAGAGACCCCAGAGCTGGAAATGCTCCTCTGTGGGTATGGGAAGCAAGATGGAAGCTGTTCTCACAGTTCTACAGTCAGCTGCAGAGCTCAGGAGGAGGGAGAACAGGAAGGGCTCTGGAAGTGGGGTTCATGCTCTCATAAGCAGGGGTGCAGAAAAATGGGGTCCAGAGTCCCCACCCACCTGCTGGTGGCAAATGAGGGAGAGATCATTGTGCAAAGCACATGCAGATCTAACCTCACGCTATCTCCAGAGAAGGGGCTATCCACAGATACCTTGCAGCCTTTTCTTTTATCTGGCTGGAGTAGGGGAGGGTGCTGTGAAGGCTGAGGCCAGGCTGGGGACTGCAAAATTCCCAGGTAGGAAGTACTGCTGACTAACCAGGCAAAACTTTGACCTCTTGCAACCAAAGAACTCCATCCCCACTGAAAGGCCTAAGAGCGGCTAAGATGAGCCCAACACAACACAGGATAGCCATGACTGTGTCCAACACAGAAAAGGCTGTTTGTACTTTACTTATCCATATTCATGTTTTAGTCATTTATCTATTTATTGAATCGGGCGTGCCAACGTTCATGAGAAGTGCTTAGAGAACAAGCTGCAGGAATTAGCTGTCTCTCACACCACCCTATGTGGCCCCCAGAGATTAAATTCATGTTGTCTGTGGCAAGTGTAACTCCCGAGCCATCTCCCCAGCCTAAAAAGGCTGTTTTTAAAGGCATCAACTGTCATCATAGCAACCGACTTGCAGCTCATGTGCCAAGTCAGAGACCCCCAAGCATAGGGTTCTCCATATAATCAGAGCCACTCTTCTAGAGGGGCTTCATGCAGACACATGGAGGGGTCAATCAGGTGCTCCAGAAGGCCTTCCTGATTCAGAAGGAGACATGCAACATAAACACCAGCAACATGCTGGAAACACTGCTTGCCTCAGTTCCCCAGATCGCTCACTAATTACCCAAGGTCCGTGTTCTCACCCCAGTTTCCTAGACACAGGAGCAGAGGGTCCCAGCTCCATCATCTCACACCTGCCACCAGGTCGGCCTGGCCCCTGGGCTCACGATATTTCACAACTAGCCCTCTCTGATTTTGTCTCCAGGATGCTATGAGCTAATCTGTCTCCAGGCTTCACACACACACACACACACACACACACACACACACACACACACACACAC
>NW_026593286.1:17452379-17462429 GCF_907164565.1 Psammomys obesus | reverse complement strand
CACACACACACACACACACACACACACACACACACACACACACACACGAGCTTCCAGGCCTGCCTGCTCCTCCTACACCAACCCCAGCTGACCTCAGCATTCCAGCCTGCAGACTACCAAGAGTGACAAGAGAGAGAAAGAAGATGCCAAGCAAGACAGAGTGAGGACAGGGACAAACAGTGCCACCTGCCCCCCAACCCCTTCCTCACCTCCCACTCTGGCCTCAGAGCTTGGCATGTACCATGCCATTTTGGCATGTACCACCTTCTGGGAAGCTGGCTCTTCCCCGAAGCCTGGTGTGGTGGGCTCCGTTCTCCCTACTTCCCAACTGAAGTCACTGAAGCTTAGAGACATGGAAGTCATTTCGTCCACAGTACCCAGCTAGGAAGCAGCCAGCCTTAAACCTCAGGTGACAATTCCCAAAGCCACATAGCTTCCTTTCTGAGCCTCTGGAAGTAGGCAGCAGCCACACCAGCAGGAAGGAATTTTGTAGGAAACAAGAGAACCACAGAGAAACCGCCCCCTGCCGTGGCTCCATTAAAAGGCAAAGGAATAAAGGAGCCCTGCTTAGCATAGTGAGTGGCTGGGGGGTCAGGAGGCCGTCTGGGTGCCTCACAAGTCTCAATGCAGTCTGCCAGCTGCCGTGGTGGGAGCTGAGGGGGCAGTAGAGGAGGGGGACAGTCTGGCATGGCTGGGTCCAAGCTGACTGCCCACAGATGGCCTCAGCTTGGTGCCCAGAAACATTCGCTTTTGCTCCAACATCATTCAACTGTTACAGCCCAGCAAGTGCCAGGCACTTAGGCCCCACACTCCAACCAGCTCAAAGAACAGTCAAGGTGAATGTCAAGGGTCATGTCCAATTGCCCATCACCCACCTGCCCAGCATGTGCTTTAGGGTGGGAGGGGGAAGGGGGCTGAGTGCCATACCTTGCAACTCTCCTGGCCCAGTGCACTATGCCTCAGTTTCCCCCTCAGCACTGAGGCACTCAAGCCAAAAGGCTGAATGGGGAGGGCAGGGAAGGTGTCAGAGGCCTGAGGGAATCAACCCAATGCTCTAAGTATCTAACAGGTGGAGGACATCCATGCAAAAGCCAGAGCCTGGCAGTGGGAAGCTGGAAGGCCTAGAAGGCAGTTACAGCCCAGGCACAATGTCTTCTCTTTGAGATGCTTGAGTCATTCCATACACACACAGCAGACTAAAAGCTCCACTCCTCTCCAGTGCCCTATAAAGGCAGCTGGAAACAACAAGGTTCTGATTCCTGCTGAAATTCACCACACTTTTTACAAAGACTGAGCATCCCACAGGTAATTCCAAGGTGGTAAAGAGAGAGAGAGAGCATCATGCTAAAGCCCTATATGGACTTCTCTGATGGCCAGCTTTGCCCCCACAGGCTCTGACCTACTCTCCTCTAAGTGAAGAGGCCTGGCCCTTCCTCCGCCCCACCCCCACCTCCACCTACTCTCCCAGGTCAGTCTCATGCATAGCAGTATGAGACTCTCAGCCTCCCCACTCCTTCCTCCCCAGCAGGCAGACCTCCGACCCTCACACTTCTGATGCATCTTATATCCTAGAGGACCATATGAATACTATCACTCAATAGCAATAGCAACGATGATGATGACAGTCACAAAGCTGACCATAATTTCATCACATGTTGTCAATATGCTCTACCCTGATAGAACAGCGGAGGAAACTTATCCATACAGATTCCTAAAACTGCTGAAAAGTCCATGCTGAACTCAGTGTCATTCCCAAGCCCACTGGGAAGCTGCCGCCCCACCCGGTCTCCTCTGTAGCAGAGAAGCTATCTGCTCCTGCAAGACAGATAGATACACAGGAAGGAACAGTTGGAGCATGAAAGCTGGCCAGAGAAAGAAGGGAGAGGAAGACTCCCAGGGTTCTGGGCCAGAGCAGCAAAATAAAGGAGATGTGCCCAGAGGTCTCTTGTCTCCCCTGTACCTCTTGCCATAAACTACTAGCTTCCCCTCTCCCCCCTCCCATTCCCAACCTGCCAGCAACGTCAGTGACATGGCCAGCAAGGCCAGCAGTTCCCAGCCCGGGACTTCTACACTCAGACTTCCACAGAACCCAGGTCCTGACATCCCCACACCTACTCAGCCTTCATTCCCATCCTGCAACTCTGCAAGAGCAAGACCCACATGCCTGGCCAAGGTCTCAGGGTCCCAACAAAGCCAGGCCTGTCCCCTGGGAGTGACACCTGGGCTGGGCAGCAGGTGAACCGAGCCAAAAGGACAAGGCAGAGAGCCAAGGCATACTAGGTGAGTTCTTGGCTCAACAACCTAGCCTGCCCGGTCCAAGTTCTTGGAGTTGGGGTGGGGGGTGTCATAATAGAGGTGAAGTCAGAGATAAGGACAGATAGTCAGCTTCCTGGAGGTTCACTAAGGGAGAAGGAACTGCTGGCTGATACAGCATCCCACCTACCCCTAAAACACACACAACATGCAAACTTCTGTGTGGTCCTGCCACAAGAGAAAGACTGGTCAACAAGTTTCACTCACCCCATGCCCCACCCCCCGTGAATCATCTCCCCTGTGCCAGGAACAGATTAAAAATGTAGAGCCCTGACTTCCAAGGCCTCTTCACAGCTCACAAGCATCTCAAGGCCAAACCCTTTATCTCTGCATTCAAGCCCCTGCCTATACAGGCCCTTCCCACCTTCTAACCCTTCCCCCCCCATTTCTCTGAGCTTTGAGCCCTACTGAAACACCCATGCCTCTCCTCTGGGTCGGTGAACGCCTACTTGTCTCTAAGGACCCCATCCTCTGCAAGGGCTTTCCAGACAATCTCAGGCAGAACAGATCTGGACCCAGATGACAACACACCTGATTGGAAGATGAGCCTCACTGGGACACTACTCCCATGAACAGACTAATGCCGGTACCCTTGGAGTTGGCTGTTATCTCAGGAGTGGGTCTCCTACAAAAGGAGAGTTCCAGCAAAGGAAAGGGTTTACTGAGTGAAGGCAAATCCCAAATGGATCAAATGAAAGTCCTGGAACTCTAAAAGTATAGAGGAAGAAGTAGGGAAAATGTTTTGGAGATCCAGGTGCAGGCAAGAAGTTTCTGAGCAGGGATCCAAACATTAACGATTAGATCCTCCATCTGACTCAGATATAGCATTCCTGGGTATTAACCCAAAAGACTCCACATTCACACAGCACAGAGACACTGAGGCACGGGCTGGCAAGAGGGTTCAACAAGTAAAAGTGCTTGATAAGCAAGTCTAAGAGCTTGAGCCAGGTATCCGGAATCCACATAAAGGTGGAAGGCAAGAGCCTACTCCACAGAGTTGTACTCTGATTTCCATTTCAGGTGGGCACCCACAGCCACACACGATTATAATAAACAAAAAGTTTAAATTCTGTGTGTGTGTGTGTGTGTGTGTGTGTGTGTGTGTGTGTGTGTTATACATGTGTTTGTGTGTATATGAGTACGTGGTAGGAAGTGAGCATATGGAGGCCAGAAACCAATGTTGGGTATCTTACATGTCTGTGGCGTGTGTACACATATGTGTGCAGGTATACTCAGAGAGGTCAGAGGAGGATGTTCCACCTTGTTTCTTTGATACAAGGCCCCTCACTGAACCTGGAGCTAACCTAGTGGCCAACAAGCAAGCCTCATCAATTCTCTGTAACCCATGACAATGGAGTTAGAGTGTGTATGTGGCTTTGCCCTGATTTCTATACGGAGGCTGGGATCTGAACTCACATCCTCATGCTTGTGTTGCAAGTAGTCCTACTCATTGAGCCATCTCACCGGCCCCCAGCTTATTTTTTGAGACAAGGTCTCTCACTAACTGTGGAACTCGCTCATTCAGCGAGACTTGCCAGCCAATAAGCATCCATGATCTTCCCGCCTCTGCCTCCCCATCACTAGGATTACAGGTACACCCACAATGCATGGCTGTTTACCTGGGTACCAGGGACTTGAATTCAGGTTGTCATGCTTGCCCAGGAAGCATTTCATCAACTTATTTGTCTCCCTGGCTCCTAAAACACCATTCTAAACACCCCCAAACCCCAATATTAAGATGAACTATGATAATTAAAATTTTAACATTTTTCTGGGCACGGTGGTACATGTGTTTAATCCCAGCACCCAGGAGGCAGGAGTAGGCAGACCTCTGTGAGTTTAAGGTCTTTCCAGTCTACATAACAAGTTCCAAGCTAGCCAGAGCTACATAGTAAGACCCTGACTCAAAAAAACGAAAACAAATTTTAAAAGAAAGAAGAGCTATCATCCATTTCAGATGTTCTATCACTGTAGCACAAACTGACTGAGACTCTCAGTAAAAGAGCATGAGTATACGCAGTGCTTCAGAGGGCAGGCGGGTGGGAGAGGGGAAGCCAGGTGACTGAAGGATAAAGAATGGACATGTAAAAGAGAAGAAGAAGGGTGAATGGAGGAAAAGAAATATGGAAAGGGAGGAGGCTTAAAAGGTGAGCAGGCACATTGGAATAAAGAAGCTCCTTCTGGGTGTAGAACCAACCTGACACCCAGGACCACAGTGCACAGAGCACGGGACTTCAGCAGCATCCGAAGACTCTGAGGATCACGTCTGTGGCTCCTCCAGGCCATTCCTGACCCTTCTGTCTTCAGCTATGTCAAGACAACATAGGGTGAAATGGGAGTGGATAAGGGCATGGAGACGTTTCTGAAAAGGATGCTGGCAGAAATGCCTGGGGCAGCTGTGCCTAGGCAAAGGTTTACACTGAAGCCAGGAGACACCTGCTTCAGGCTCCCATGACTGCCACCCACTGCCATCTCCAGCTGGTTGCCAAATCACATCTCCCTGGTCTCACTGGTTTCAAACCTGGCAAAGTGCTATCAGCTGACTTCATCCAATCCTGCACGTGCTTCTGCTGACCTTCAACCACACCTGACCTTGATCCCATTGGTCAAACCCTGGCTCTTATCCTCACATATGCACCCTTTGCTTGGCATCCAAAGGAACCCAAGCTCAGGTGGAGACCAAGTTTAAGAGGGAGATCAAATAGCTCCACTGGGTGGCAAGCCAGCCCTTCCTAATCCTGTCCACGTGGGTGTGGGTTTCCATTTTGTCCTCTCTCCTTCCACAGGAGTCTCTGCCTTAACGCATCTCCTCACACTTCCCTGCATCCACTGAGCATCTTTGTGCTATAAAACCTTTGTTAAGTTCCTGGGACAGCAAGCTCACTGAAGGTTAATCTTGACACAAGTCCCTTGCTTATAGACTTACAGGGGAGACAGTCTTTTGAATAAACATTCCCAGAGTGGCCCACCAACTCTTCCTGTTCCTGGAGAGAAAGGAACATGGAATTGGGGCTGAGGGGATGGTTCAGTTGATAAAGTGAACCATCATACAAGCATGAGAACCCGAGTTCAGATCCTCAGAAACCACATACAAAATCTGGCATCAGTGGCATACTTCCTTAAACCTCAACACTTGGGAAAGAAAGGATAAAAACGGGAGGATCCCGGAGCTCATTGGCCCACCAGACCAGCCAAATTAATCAGCTTCAGGGTCAGTGAGAGATCGTGTTTCAGATTAATGTTGGAGATTAATCAAGGAAGACCAACTGATACCAACCTCTGGCCTCCACATTCATGCATGAGCACCAGCGTGCACACATGCACACACACACACACACACACACACACACACACACACAGGGCGGGGCACAGATACACGGAAGTGGAGCTCGTCTATTTTACTACCCTGGAATAGGGCTCTGGACACCACGGCTGTCCAGGCTGGGAAGGGTTAATTGGTCAGAAGCATCAGGTCTTGGAAATCAGAGCTAAGATACTAAATGGGGTGGGGGTGGGCCTGGGTACCAGCCACCTCATGAGTAGATGGAAAACCTCTGCTCTCCTCTTTTCCCCTGAGGGCTGCCTTAGCTTGCCTGCCCTTGGAACCACATTCTGCCAGGGGACATTGGCAAGTTCATACAGCAAGCAGGGAGGCAATAGCTGGCTTCTTGCCCATCTGGAAAGAGAGAAGGAATGAGGCCCTACCTTCAGCCTCATACCCTCCTGTTCCTGCCAGGGACTGGGCCTGCCCCAAGGCAGAACATGAAACTGAGGAGGAGGTAGTCAGCTGAGTGCCACCGACTCCACTGCAGTGCCACTCTCTAGCTCCCTTCTCTGCCCCGAGTCCCATGCTGAGGCCACAGAGAGGTGCTTAGGACCTGGCATAGCTACCACAAGGGTTAAACATTGGGGTACCATGAGTCTCTCCCCACCCCAAGATACTGCTAATGCTGTTGTCAAAATACCTGGCATGCTTCGTTTATAGAAAGAGCCCCCTGATTGATTCTTGCTGGGTCTTCTTACAGCCATCAACATGGAAGCATACATGTACAAAGCAGACATCAGAACATACGATCACCAAAAGCCACACGTGAAAATAACCACAGGGAAGTCGGTCACAAGAACCCCTGATGCCTGCCAGTAGAGGACACAATCAGTCAATCGTGTATCTTCACATTGTGGAATACCACCCAGCCAGGAGAAGGAGCAATCTACAATCGCATACAAGAATAGGGATAAGATTCACAGCTGCAGTGTGGCTCATAAGTCAGGCACAAAAATCCACACTCCACTCCATTCATAAGAAAACCTATGCCAGTCTGTACTGTCCTGCTGGAAGGCAAGATAGTAAACATCCCCCTGAGGGGAAACCAGTAGTGGGAAGAGGCAGGAAGGAGATCCTTGGGGTGCTGGGCTGGAAAACATTTCTCTTCCCTCCGCCCCACCCCCAGTGGCGATCAGTCCCAGGACCTTCTATATCTAGGCAAGTCCTCTATGACCAAGCTCTACCTCCTCCTGCCCTTTCTTTGAGATAGGGTCTCACTATTATATAGCCCAGTCTGTCCCTTCACTCACAGTCCTCCTGCCTCAGGCCTCTGAACAGTTGGGATCATAGGCCTACCAGAGACTCTGTTTCTTAACTCCATGTGTGGAGCACAGAGACAAAGTGTCTCAGTTACTAGGGAGCCTGCACACACTTCTGTGAAACACTCTAAGTGAACCATGGAGTGGGTTGGGCCTCATAAGCCACCATGTTTATGAGACAGGGGTCACTCTGCCACCTCACCCTGCCTCCACACTCTCTCTGTGCCCTGCTCCTACCCAGCCTCAGCCTCACTCTGCCCTCTCTGTCATCATCTCCTTCCCAGAAGAACTGCTCATCTACCCAGGATCCTGGCTTGGCCTCTATTCCTTTCACAGTATAACCATGGCCCAGAGAAGGGCCTCGTGGCGAGTCAAAGCAGCTACAGAAAGTCTCTAAACATCTCTAGAAAGTCCCCACCCCACCCCCATCCCAGCACCTTTGAGCAGGGTACTCCTTCCCCTAGACCTTTTCTCTTCCCTACCTCTGCCCCAGCCCCCTATCCTATGGAAGCACCACTTCCTCCCTCTGCCTGTCACTCTGCTGTCATCACATGACAGGCTGACCCCACCCCTGCTGCCTCCCCCAGCCCCTCCCACCTCCATCCAGCACTATGGTCAGAAAAGTCCTCATCTGCAATCCTCTCCATCTCTCCCACCGAATGGATAGTCCCCTAGGGCAAGAGCAAGTGCTGTCTGTCTGATTTCTGCTTGTCCCCAGCTCCTCACTTGATGCCACTTACTCAAGGCTACTTGAATCAACACGGAGCAAATGAACAACCAGACTCCTACCTCAAAGGCAGCCTTTGGAAAAGGCAACAGTTGCATTTGGGGACGAAACGCCAACCCCTCTGGGGCCAGGACACCTGAGTGTGGTGGTAGTTCTGGCATTCACTTGCAATGTGACATTAGGCAACTCACTGTGCTTCTCTGAGCCCTGGGGTGCTTGCTTGTGAAACACAAGGCAGATGGAGCAGAGCCAGGGCAAGTTTGGAAAGATGCACAAGTGTTTGTGTTTGTGTTTGTGTTTGTGTATGCAGCAGCTGTGTGGGGGCCCGTAGCTTTCATCACATCCTCTCCGAGAGCTTTGGTCACCTCTGGTTCAGAGCCATGAACTTCAGCTCTGGGACACTAGAATCCTGGCAAACTAGAAGAAGAAAAGGAGGTGACCCATCCCACAGGAGTGAGAGCTGTCAGCGCTGTAGGATCTTACAATAGGGGTGACTGCGGGCCTGCTAAACTTCGAGGCTTCGAGAAGCAGAGGCCAGACAGGCAGCCCCAAAGGGTGGTTTTAGGAGGGAGGAGGAGGAATCATCCTGAAGTATCTTCCCTCTACTCCTGCCACCATCAGACAAGCACCCACTTGTTTTGGATACGGCACAGAGTGAGGAGGCGAGGCTGGCACATAGAGATGCCCGCCAGGCCCTTTGGCGCCCAGGTCAGAGAAGCTTGGCGGGAACACTCAGGAGGGATGCCAATCCCCACCCTCCTTCCTCCTCAGGCCCTCACAGGAGCCTCAGGTGGGCACAGCATACACAAACCATGAGGACCAAAGAAACCAGTTGAGGGCCATGAGATGGCTCAGCTGGTAAAGGCACCCACTGCCAAGCCTGATGCCATGAGTTTGATCCTGGGGACATGTTGGAAGGAGAGAAGTGACTCCCAGAGGTTGTCCTCTGACTTCCACACACGTACCATGGTACATGCACATAACACACATACACGCACAAATTGAAATACTTTTAAGAATTAATAACAACAACAACAACAACAAAAGCCAGCTGAGAGGTAGAGGATCCAAGCTCAGATAGTGCAAAACTGGAGGAGACAGTGCCCTCTAACAGGGAGGAGGAGCAGGTCTCAGATTCAGGCCTGCCAGTGTAGTGACTGCTACAGAGACAGAGTGGGTAGGGGTGGGTAGAGGGGGCTCCTCAGCAGAGTGAGAAAGGCAACATGCATAGGAGACAGGAGACCACAGTGGGCAAAAGAGGCGGCCTGAGCCAGAGAACAGCAAGATTTTGAGAAGAGAGTCAGGGACATGAGCCCAGCCGGCCTCGGGGCAAGAAGTTGGCCCATGCAGGAATGGCGGCTGGCACGTGTCTGTGGCAGTGGGAGGGCCCTGGCTGCAGGCCCAGATGCCTGTAGCTTCTGAGCTGGGTTCCTGGGAGGGTGAGAGCCCAACAGATGTTTATCCAGAACAAGAACGTGAGTCTCACACCTCCTCCAGCAAGAGCCCCAGTGATAGGCAGAGGCTGCTGTTTCTTGGGTTGCATAGTCTCCTGAGAGTTGCCTGTGAATGGGGTCCTGGGTAACCAAGAGAGCTGCCAGCCCAGCAGCCCCTGCTTGAGCCAGGACCTGGGCACATGGCTGAGATGGAGCTTTATTCGTGCAGATAAGGAGGGAATGACTCACAGCAAGCTCTCCCAGGAGGCTGCTGAAAAACCAGCTCATCCAAATGCAGACAGACACTTGTCCCTGAATACAGACATCCCTGTCCCTGTCGCTGTCACACAGGGCACATACAAATCCCACTCCCTCCTCTCCCCCTGAGTCACCCATCTCCAGTGCCCCTGGTTCCTCTCCCAGATCTCAGCCCCAATTATTTATCCCTGCCCACCCTCACATGACCCATGGGCATCCCCCACCATGTCAAGGCTGGCTGCAGGGAGAGTGGGAGGGAGTAAGAGTTCCGAGCCCATAGACAGAAAGAGCAGAGAAGGGCTGGGGAACATGTCTGAAGAGCAGCAGAATAAAACGAGGAAGCGGATGGTCTCAGCCTAGAGAGCTCTGCTCTCCAAGCTGGAGGTAGGAGCAACAGGGTGCCCTCGTGTCTGAGATGCCTCCCAGGGCTCTCTACTCCAATCCCTAAACCCCAGGGAGCAGCTCAGACTCACCCTCTAAGGGAAAACCAAGATTTGAGCTAGGAAGAGCCACTGTCTCCTCACCAGCCACGGACATCTTGCAAGGCAGAGGAGTGGGAGGCTCTGAAGCAGGGGTAGGGTTGAGGGAGGATATCCCAATCTCTATCATGTCACCCCAGTTCTGCGCGATCACCAATCATGTAGGATACCCAAGTCATACTCCCAGGCTCCCTGAGGCCCCCCCCTCCCCAACACACACACACACACACACACACACACACACACACACACACAC
>NW_026593286.1:17448770-17452369 GCF_907164565.1 Psammomys obesus | reverse complement strand
ACACACACACACACACACACACACACACACACACACACACACACGCCCTGCCCAGGTTCCATCAGAATCCAGCTAGGGCATCAGCTACTTTAGGACACAGATGACAATTCCGTCCTCAAATCTGTCCCCCATCATGACCAGTCACTGCCTACTGCCTTGCAGGACAGGGCATTTCATCTACAAATTCCGAACCCTATGCCCGTGGCTGTGGCATATACCCACAGATACCCTATCATCTGTCCCCTAGAGGGACAGCCAGCCATGTGGTGCAGTGGTGCGAGCATGTACGTAAGTGCACATCGCCCCATGGGTGACATCCACAAGGAGGGGCCAGGATGTGGTTGCGGGATGCACTTGGGGTCAAACCTGACTCTGTTGGCCTCAGGACCCCAGTCTCACCCAGAACACAGTTCAGCACACAACCCCACGAGGATGTGAGAGGGAGGCTGGGGTTCCTGCAGGGGCCGGAGTAGAGCTGGCCAACACCTTCTTTGCCCAGGAAAATGCTAAGCCTGGGGTACCCAGCCAGGCTGCTCAGCCACAACAAGCACCTGCTTCCCTGGCTGTTGCTACTTCGGCCCCTGGTCAGTTTCCCACATCCAAGACTCACCGAGAAAAGAACAGGAGGGAAGTTAAAGGGGCTCTGGTGGACTCACCCACCTCCACAGACCCTGTTGTAGGCCCTGCTGACCCTGACAGCCCCTTCATCCTTGTGGAAGTGACCAAGACAGCCACAACTCTGCCTCCCCGCCCTAAGCTAAGGGGATATTAACCTTTCCCTCCTTGGGCCAGGAACCTTGAGTGGTTCCAAATTCTCACCCGAATTAACTGTGCCTGCTGCCTTCCTCTCTCTGCCACTTTCTCTTTCTTCGTTTTTTTTTTTTTTTTTTTTTTTTTTGCTGTTTGTTTTATTGGTTCGATGTTTGGGGAAGTTTGGGGTTTGAGTTTGGATTGGTTTTAGTTTGTTTGAGAAACTACCTCACTATACTGACTGGCCTTGGATTATAACCCTCCTGCCTCAGTGTCTGTAGCAGTGGATCACAAGTCTGCCACCAACGTCCCACAGTATATTTGCCCTTCAAGGACACCAGAGGTCCAGGTGTGACCTCCACGGAACTGGCTGCAGGGCCCTCCCACGTTCCAACCCACACCTTCCCAGACTCCTTACTGTCCCAGCTGGACTGTGCTCTGCCGCGCCGGCTGCCCGCATCCAGCCCGCAGCGCCCTACCTGAAGCAGCAGCCGCCCCCTCTGGGCTCGCACCGCACCCCCGGGCTCACACAGCTCGGGCCGCGCCGAGCCCGGCGGAGTCCCGGGGGTCTGCGGACCGCAGTGGGGCGCAGGGTCGAGCGCCTCGCAGCACACCAGGCTCACGGTGCAGCCCATCCGGCCCGGCGCCCGGCGGGCCCGGGGCGGGGACGCCGACTACCCGCGAGCCGGCCCGCCCCCGGCCGGCCCCAGCGACCTCAAGGCCCCGGGCGTCTGCGACACGGGGACGGAGGGCGACGCCCCCGGCCCGCCCCGTCGGAGTCCGCGTCCGCCTCCGCCGCGGCTCCGCCAGGCGGCGGGAGTGCGGGGCCCTGCGAGGGGCGGCGACACGGACTCTGGAGGCAGACGGAGGGGAGGGGACCCGAGGGCGCGGGAACGCAGGAGGGGCGGCGGCGGAGTCCCGAGGACAGGCTGAGCGGGGAGGGAAAGCGAGAGAGACAGCGACGGCGTGACTAGTTTGTGAGCGACTGAGAGGCTTAAAACCAGAGAAAGGAACTGACGGGACAGAGATGGTGGCGGGGAGGACGAGTGGGGAGGTGTTGGCGGGGACGGGGCGAGGGTCGAGCTCTGCCACGGTGAGAAGGGCGGGACGTGGAGCAGAAGGGCTTGGGGGTCGCTCTGCGCCCTGCTTACAGGTAGTTGCTCGAGCTTGTAAAAGTAGCTCTAGAAGCCGCAAACCTCGGCTCCCAGTCAGTAGGACCAGGTCCCCAGGCCAGCCTAGCCCAGAAAAAGGATGACCCTGGCATCTGGAAGCTGAGCGCTGTCACCGAGAGGCCACCCGACCCTAGCAGCCCACCTGGAGCTTCTTCGGGTGTTTCACTTTCGTCCCCGGAAAGTGGGTTGGGCTGGAAGGAAGGCACCTCAGCAATGACCGGGTTCTTGAAGCTGGCTGGGGTAGAGGATGCTTGGTGGTCGACTCTCCTCTCTCCCCACCTGTGCAGTTTCCAGTCCAGCGACGGAAGAGACAGCCCGAGACAAACGAGCCCACTTGGGCTTCAGTCAGCCTCGTTCCGCCATCTGCTGGCAACAAGTCAGAAAGACAGGCGCAGGTGCCCGAGAAAGGGGGTCCTTACAGGTGTAGTGTTTGGCCACCAGCTGGCCCTATGCCAGATCAGTTTGAGGGAGCCACCCATTCCGCCTCGATACCCCGGATCTTTCTCTACTACTTCTCCCTGGCCAGGGATTGGTCCAGCCCCCTCCAGGCTGTGCGTGAGTCACTCCACAGGCAAGAGAACTGGGAAGGGGTATGCAGAGCCCACAGTCACAGGGGACATACGCAGGCTGCAGAACCTCTCTGCCCGCACCCCAACCAGGCAGGCTTTTCCCAGGTGAGCACGGGGAGTCCCTGGGCTTGGGGATAGGGTGGAGGAATCCTGGGGAAAGGTCTGTAGAGTACTTCTGTCTAATCCTTGGTCTACAGGTGAGGAAACGGGGGCCTAAGAAAGTGTGAACTGTTGGAAGACACACAGTGAGTGAGTAACAAGTCCAGGATGGGACATTTTTCTTATGACTCCCAAGCCCCGCAGTCTATACAGTACTCTCCTATCCTCTCTCTCTTTTTTTTTCTTTCTCCTTTCCTCTCCTGTGATCCACTGCCATCGGGCTGTTACCCCACCCACAAACTCCACAGCTGCAGCCCGGGAGGCTGGACACCTGGGTTTTCCTCCTGGGCCCGGATCATCATCCTTCCAAGGCAACAGTGTCCCTCTCTGAGTCCCAGGACTATCTGGAGACAGAAGTAGAGTCCTATGGGAGACGGTCCTACCAGGCACCCTCCTCTCCACACCCAGTGCTGGGTTTACTCCCAACTCGGCACCCTCCACCTACTTCTGCCTTGCCTTTCCCCAGGGAATACAGATTTTCCACTCAGCTGGGGCCCTGGAAAGAATGAATGTGGGTCTCAAGACGATGACACCCTGCTGAGGTTCAGGGGCTGTCAAAGGGGAAAGGAGGCAAGAGTTTCCCAGCAGGGTGTCCCCATGGCGCAGGCATTCTGTTCGTGTTCACGTTCAGTAAGCAAATCGGAGTTCAGCCTATAGCTTTGTGATGCTGGATTAAGGTTTGTCCTCTCTGTGCCCACTCACCTTGTGTAATACTACATTCTGGAAGCTACCAAGGGGATCGAATGAAGCAAAGATGTCAGCAGTGGTTACGCTGGCCGACACCAGGGATGACCCAATAAGTGGGGGCCACATTCATATCTTTATAAATTGGCCCCCAAGAAATAACTGGCAGCAGAGCGATGGTGAAACACACCTTTTTCTTTTCTTTCTTTTTTCCTTTTCTTTCTTTCTTTCTTTCTTTCTTTCTTTCTTTCTTTCTTTCTTTCTT
>NW_026593286.1:17428256-17448760 GCF_907164565.1 Psammomys obesus | reverse complement strand
CTTTCTTTCTTTCTTTCTTTCTTTCTTTCTTTCTTTCTTTCTTTCTTGGCAGGGTTTCTCTGTGTATCCTCACTTTGTAGACCAGCCTGACCTTGAACTCATAGAGATCCACCTGCCTCTGCCTCCTTGAGTACTGGCATTAAAGGGAGTACAGGGATTACATGAACCACTGCACCAGCTTTTTAAATAATTTATTTAATTTTATTTTGTGTGCATTGGTGTGAGGGTATCAGATCCCTTGGAACTGGAGTTACAAACAGTTGTGAGCTGCCATGTGGGTGCTGGGAATCAAACCGAGGTTCTTTGGAAAAGCAGAACATGCTCTTAACCACTGGACCATCCCTCAGCCCCTGTAGAGCACACCTTTAATCCCAGCACTCAGGGAGACAGAAAGAAACCCTGTCTCAAGAAGAAAGGAAGAGCTGTTATTCATTCTGCCAGTTGACTCATTGTGTGATCCTGGTATGTTCTCATGCTCTCTCAACTCTAGACTCTCATCCTATCTGTATGTAAGGAAAGTGAGCAGAGGCGCAGGGAACCCATCACTTTCAAGTCTCCATGGCGGAAAAGGGGACCATCCTCAATATCACCAGGAACCTGAAAAGTGAGTATGTCCTATGAGATTTTCTAGGGCAGAGTTGCAGGAGAAGGGGTCTGGAGAGCATCACTCTTATAGGCCTGGCTCCCTGATGTCTGCTGTCTACCGTCCTACTTGCAGATGCTGTCTCTGCCATCCTCCAGGGATATGGGGACAGGCAGGGGCCGGTGACAGACACCAGCGCTGAGCTTCACAGACTCTGTGGCTGCCTCGAGCTGCTGCTACAGGTGGGACCCTCCACCTACCCTTTCCTCCCCTGCCCTGTTCCTTAGCTTTGAATACTTAGGAGAGCTTTCTCAGATATAGACCCAAGACACTGTCTTCCTGCCTTACCAGGCACTGTCTTCTTGCTTAGGGAGCAAGTCTTTCATGAAATAACCCTTCTCCTGGAGGCTAGCACTGGCCTTCATTCTCTCCTCACTTTTACCTCCTGGGGTGCTTGATGAACCTCCCATATAAACATAAATATCCCTCCTCCTCCTCCTCCTTCTCCTCCTCCTCCTCCTCCTCCTCCACTTCCTCCTCCTCCACTTCCTCCTCCTCCTCTTCCTCCTCCTCCACTTCCTCCTCCTACTCTTCTGACTTCATCTTGACAATGAGCTGCACTTCTGCTACCATAGTCTCCATCTCCCATAGCATATCAGGATTGCACCTGTCCCAGGGCCTTTATCTTTACATTGCCTCTGTCTGGGATGCCATTCCCTAGATGTTTTCATGACATCAATTCACATGGCCCTCAAGTCAGGAGGATTCCTCAGGCTAAAATTTCAGACACCAACACACACACTTTGTATTTTCTTTTTTTTCTCTCTCTCTCTCCACAGCCACCATCACTATCTAATGCACTGTATGCTTTGAAATTTTAGCTTAATCATCCTCTGACTTCCCTACCAAGATGTAAGCTGCATGAGGTTGGTTCATATAGGCCTTGTTCATTGTTCATGGCCCTAAGAACAGGGCCTGCACATAGTAAAGTGTTCCATGTTTGTGAGTGAATGAGTGTGAACTAGGCTCAGTGAGATCAAGTATCCTGTCCCTGTCACACAGCCAGTAAGGACAGAGCTAAATCCCTCCCCACCCCCGAAAAAAAAAAAAAGGCCTATCTGCAGGAGCCCTTTCTTCTCCCTGTGCTTTCCCATTATGCCAAGGTGCTAGATAGGTTCCAGAAAGAACCACTGACATGCATTCCTTTTCCTCTTGGTCCTAGTTCGACCAGAAAGAGCAGAGGAGCTTCCTGGGGGCTCGGAAGGATTACTGGGACTTCCTGTTCACTGCCCTGAGACAGCAGCGGCGATACACTGAGCAGACCAGCTTCGTATGCTCACAGGACAAGGTAACGGGAGCAAGTGATATAAAGAGAAGGGGGTGGACGTTGGAAGTGCAAAGCTCTGGTGCCAGCACTGGACAAAGCATGGCTAGAGGCAGGATGCTAGCCTTCCCTAGGTACCACGTCACTCATGCCATCGCTCATACCTTCTCCCCTATCAGGAGGCTTTTCACCTGGTCCTCACCTCTCATTGGCCCTGGCCTCACTTCCAGCCACGTATTTCTCCTCCACCCTTGGCCCACTCGTTCTCCTTCACTTTTGTTCCCGCCTGTAATCTCTCTAATTTGGTCCAGCTCCCCATCCTGATTTCACCCTCGCTTTGGTCTTCCCCACACCCTGCAGCTGAAGACCTCTCTGGGAAAAGGCCGTGCCTTTATCCGGCTCTGCCTTGCCCATGGACAGCTGGCTGAGTCGATGCAGCTGTGCCTCCTGAACCCAGAACTCACCAGGTGGGTATGCCAGAGCCATTACCCTCCTTCACTTCTAAATGGATGACGGACCACCAGGCATAAGAGAATGAGTGTCTGGAAGAAGAAAGGGCCTGCATGCAGTTTGATGTACTTGGGCCTCTGCCCTCCAAGGTTAAGCTCAGCCACAATCTGCCTGGGAAGGTGCCCTATGGTGCCCTGATTCTCAGAGGTCAAGAGTGAATCTGCTGGTCCCTCTTCACACAGGGAATGGTATGGCCCCCAGAGCCCTCTGTTGTGCCCTGAGCTCCAGGAAGACATCTTGGACACTCTCTATGCCCTCAATGGAGTTGCCTTCAACCTGGACCTGCAGCGGCCAGACCTGGATGAAGCCTGGCCCATGTTCTCAGAGTGAGTGAGCTCTCAGTCTCCAACCCAAGCCAGTCTTCCCTCTCCGTTTTAAGAATTGTCTTTTTAGATTATAATATAATTCTATTGTTTACCCCTTCCCTTTCTCCCTCCAAACCTTCCCATACACTCTTCCTTGCTCTCCTTTAAATTCATGGGCTCTTTTTTCATTAATTGTTGTGAAATACACACCACACACACACACACAAATATAATGCACTTAATCTTTATAATGTAACTTGTATGTGTGTTTTCAGGGCTGACCATTTGGTGCTGGGTGATCAGTTGGTGTGCTCTTCCCTGGGGAAGACTGTTTCTTTTGCTCTCAGCATTCCTTACTTGCCTGTAGTTCTTTTTGTAGGGTTGAGTGCTCATGAACTTTCCCTCGTTTGTGTTAGCATATCTATGGGTCATGCCCTAGTTCATGTTTAGGAAGACATGTTGGTGCACCTTTATTGGTATAGATTCTGACATTCCTAGATGATACACGCCAACCTCTTGATCCTCTGGCTCCTCTTTCAATCCCCTCTTCTGCAATGACCCCTGAGCCTTCGATGTAGACGTCTGTGTACTGGTTGTGACTAGGCTCCACAACTCGGCACTTTGGTTGTGGTTTTCTGTAAGGATCTCATCTGTTGCAAAGAGAAGTGACTTGATGAGGGGTGAGGACCACACTGATCTGTGGACACAAGAACAAGTATTCAGAATGTACTTAGGGATTATGCTGCTTTAGTAAAGTGGTGGTTACGCATTCTTCTCCAAGACCCATGGCTTCACTATCCCTGGGTAGTGGGCTAGGTTCCCAGTAGTAGGCACACTTTCCCTCTTGTTGAGCATGTCTTAATTCCAATTAGGAGCTGGTGGTTATCACCAAATATATGTAGCACTACTACACCCTGGGGTTATCATAACATGTTGGTTCTTGTGCTTCATAGATGTCATAGCTGGGTAGAACGTCTGTTGTTTCCTCCCTTGGGAAGCCTGCCATCTCCCCTGGCCCCTGTTCTTGATTGTTTTGCCCCCACTCTTCAGCCTTCTCTTTCCTCAGTATCATCTCAAGCTAGGCCATGCTAAAAGACTAATTGGTCACAGTGGAAAGGGAGAAAGGTGGATAGGTGATGGGATGCTGAGATGCAATGGAAGCATAGACGGGACATGAGATGACTGGCTCGATGGAGAATGGAAACCTCTCAGGGGGGAGCTGGACAACAGGGATGGTAGTAGGCTGAACAGGTGTTCCAGAAGCGGGGCAGCCCCCCACTAGAGGACCAAGCTGACCCAGATTCCTGCCTCTTGGTTTCAGGTCCCACTGCTCCAATCCCAGCCAGACCCAGGAAAGAAGAGCCAGAAAGCCCAAGCGTTTCCCAAAGGAGGTGCCTCTGCCTTCCTTCACCCTGGCTTGCTTCTTGACCATCTATCAGAACTCTCAAGTTGAGCAGGGTCTCCTGTCGGTGTACAGAGAGCTAAACAGGGCAGAGGTGGAAGCAGTGTGTGAATCAGGAGTTGGGAGAGCAGGGAGTGGGGAGAATTCTTGTTCCTGGAGAAGGGGAATAAAGACAGGGGAGCACTAGGGCCATCTGTAGGAGCCAATGGGGCTCTTAGGAGGAGAGGGCCGTAGGGGTGGCTGGAGGCTTGCTGGAAACAGACAGAGAGCACGCTTCTGAAACCTCTGAGCTGGGTCCTCAGATTGGCCTATGTCAGCTAAGGGAGTGACTAAAGAGCCTGATTTCCCAATTCGAAGCCCAGCTCTTCCCCTTTCTAAACACAGCAACGGCCCTTGGGCTAGTTCCTGTCCTGCCTCCTAGGGGAGTTGTGTAGACGGCTTGAGACAGCCCACATGCAGCTTAACACGAGGCTCCTGGCTCCTGCTCCATTCCCATGTGGCAGCTTAACGTTGTCCTCATCCCAGGAGCTTCCAGACACTAGATATTGCACCATTAAGGACTCAGTCTCAGACCTTGAAAGAGTTTGAGGCCAGTTCATAGACACAGATCAGGAACACCTTGCGATCTATGCTAACTTCAGTCAGCCCTCCACATCTGTGGGTTCTGCATTGTAGACTCAACCAACCACACATACAAAATATTTAGAAAAAAAATTGTTTCGTTGGTTCTGAACACTGTGGGTTCTTTTACCCTCAATGTTCCCTAAACAAGGCAGTATAATAACTACTTACAAAGTATTGACTCTGTGTGGGATAATTAAGCAGTTTAAAAGGGACTTAAGCTATGTGGGAGGGTGGGTATTGGTTATATGCAAATCCCACACCATGTTATAGATAAGTTGTGGGTACCCAGGTATTTGAGCACCCTCTTGAGGTCCTGGAGCCAACTCCCCTAGTATCAAGGGATGAGTCTAGGCCACAGAGAAGGCTAAGGGGAAATAGGAGCACAGAGAAGGCTTCCCTGCTCCTGCTATGCTGAGGATCAGATCCAGGGCCACACTTTCTAGACAAGTGCTCTACCACTGAGCTACCTCCCCATCAGGCAAGGCTTCTTGAGAGAAGTCACTTGAGTGAGCATTAGTCAGCTCAAGATTCCATTACCATTTTTACAAACCAGGAATTCTTGCTCCCCTTTTACAGATGAGAATACAGAAAGACAAAATCAAGTACAGGAGAAAAGGTGAACAAAGGTGGAGGAATTTAGGGGAGAACAAGACCAACCCAGGTGAAGGCAGGAGATGCCACTGGCCAGGCAGGGAGGGGAGGAGCAGAGACACCTTCTGATCTCAGCTCAGATTTGTGGACCTTGTGGAAGAATTATCTCAGTTCTAATGACTTTCCCGGTAGGAGGCCTGGCAATCCCATAAGAAACGAATATGTTGTCAAAGGGCTTTGTCCTCTCCTATGTCCCAGATCAGTGACCAGATGCTGATATGGGACTTCTCTACAGGTGAGATTCTCCAGAGGAGAACAGCTGCAGGCACTAGACACCAGAGGAACCAGCTGTCTGCATGATGCAAGGAGAGAGGTCTGCCCACCTGACCTCACTACCCCCTTGCAGCATGGTGATCTTCCCACCTTTCTGGAAGAGAAGAGAGAGGATCCCAGGAGCCTCCATTGTTCCCAGAGCATTTGGGAAGCAGAAAGGGAGGAATTTCTGCTAGACCAGAAGGAGGGAGACCCAAAGACAGGGCAGTTCCTGCCACATTCAACAGCCAGCAGCCAGCAACAGAGAGATGGTGCTAAGGAGGCTCAGCAAGAGGTGACAAGAATGAAAGATGAAGGCAAAGGAAGTCTGCCAGGGACAGAAGGTCAGAGAACAACAGAAGGGATCCAGGAAAAGGCAACAGATTGGGACCATGACCAAGGGCTGCTGGCCCCCAGCCTGCACGGAAGAGCAGAAGACACTAAGTTAGGAACCATGCAGGGGTGGGATCAGCCTTGTGTTCTAGGGCAGACCTGGGTCCTGCAATGTCTGGGAACAAAGAAAGGCTCCACCACAGAGAAGCCACAAGAGTGGACCAGAGTCACCAGTGTGAGCCTGCAGGGGGATCAAGCAGAAGCGCCCTTGCAGCAGGAGGTGATCAAGGTACAAGGTCTATTGTCTCCTCTCTAGCCTGATTGGCAGCTAGGTGTCTGCAGACCATTCCAGCCCACGGATTAGTGTAAGGGGTTGTCTGCTTGTGGAAAGGCGTTCTGTGACTCAGGCTGGCTTTGGATTTGCTGTATAGCCAGGATGCCTTTGAATTCCTCCAGCCTCTGACCTCCAAATCCTGGGATTATTTGTATATATCATCACACAGAGCTCCAAAAACCAGTTTTGGCTTACCTTCTCAGAGTTACTATTTGGAGATGTCCTTTGACAGTCACGTATTCTTTAGCTCACAGAGTGTCCCTTCCTGTGAGTGCTTCCCATGAGGCCTACTTTCTGCCAAGTCATGCCAACATTGGAGTTCGGGACCACATCCCAGCAAGTCTTTTGGGAAGTCACAAAGTTTGGGTTCCCTTACCATCACAGAGGTCTCCCAATGTCTAAGCTATGTTGCTATACACTCAGCTAGTTTTGACATGTTTTCCCACAAGTCCCCCAAGATAGATCCCAAGATGCCCCTCAGGCTCCTTTCTAGCCAGAGTCTTTCAGGTTCATGAACTTGGCAATGGTAACCCCAGGCTCACCCAGCAACCAGAGGCATGGCTGTAGCCGCATAAGGAAGTTCAACAGATGAACTCAGGGCTGGGGTTTCTGCCTTCCTCTTTTAATTCTTCCTTTCCCATCTTGTCCCCAGGACCCCAAGTACAAGCTCCAGCTGGAAGAGGAACAGGTTCAATGCCAGGAGCAGCTGCTGAGGGCACAGAAAGGAGAGCTGCAGGTGCTCCAGGAGCAGCTCAGCAGGTAACCTTGGTAACATCAGCAGGGCTAGGGCTCCAGGACTCCTTGGTATCTCAGTGTTCCCAGCTTGTGCTGAGGCCAGTGCCATCCTAGGTATCTTTCCTGATGCCATGAAGCCCATGGTTCTTCCCCTCCTCAGCCCTTACCCCAAGGATCCTAGAAGACACCATGCACCCTGTCCCTAAGCTCCTCCCATGCTTGGACTCGACTCCTGCTGCCTCTTCTGGGTGCAATGCTGCCTTTTTAATCTGCTCTGGCTCCACCATGCCTCCAAATCTACCTCCCTCACACAGCGTTTAAAGATGGGATTCCACTCTGCAGCCCAGGCTCTCCTGGAACTTATGACAATTCTCCTGCCTCAAGCCCCTAAATTCTGGGATTACAGTGTAAACCACTAGGCCTTCCTTTGTCCCTCATTTTGTTGTTGTTGTTATTCCCTGTTACACAACCTTTTTGACTTTCCCCCTGGCAGGACATAGTTCACCCAGTGTCATCTTGTTAGCAGAGAGGACCTGAGAGCCAAGCCCTACTGCTTGCTGATGCCACAACAGTGGGCTTTCTTGTCGTTTTGTGTCTTTTATTATTTAGTCGCCTAATGCAGCTCAAACTGATCTGCAAAATTTTTTGTCTCTGTCTCTTGGAGCTAAGACTGCTGTCCCGTACCGCCATGCCTGGATCCCTCAGCCAGTTTAGTTTTGTTATGTAGCTTAGGCTAGCCTGAAACTTGCTGAGTCACTGGGGATGGCCTTGAGCTTCTGATCCTCCTGACATGTACCACTGTGCCCAGTTTCTGTGGTACCAAGGGTCAAGCATAAGGCTTTGTGCTGGGCAAGCGCTCTACCAACAAAGTTAACATCCCCAACCCAGTTTTTTTTTTTTTTTTTTTTTTTTGTTTTTTGTGTTGTTTTGTTTTGTTTTTTAACACAGTCTAATATATCAACAGGAGGTTGGTTCCAGGACCCCAAGTGAAACTGAAACCCGTGGCTGCTCGAGTGCTTTGCATAAAGGTGGTGCAGGGTCAGCATAGGCCCACTGCACAGCCTCCCCTGTGCTGTATGAACCTCCTAACTTGATCTAATGCTGTGACGGTCGTTGTACTACTGCATAGTATAAGGAACCATGAGAAGAAAAAGCATCTGAATATGTTCAAGACACACAATGACGAGGGGTTTTTGTTTGTTTGTTTGTTTGTTTGTTTGTTTGTTTGTTTTTGTCTCCCAAATAGTTTTGGTTCGTGTTTGCTTAAGACCAGAGACACAGATGCAGAGAGCTGGCTGTATTCCACTCTCTGTGTCTACTGAACAGCTCCACATTCCCTTCTTTTCCTTGACTTCAAGGCCCCAAAGGCACATCTGTCACAACCCTTTCTGTTTTAAAAGTCTAATCCATGCAAAGATCTTCCTGAGTCTGCCTCTGGTCTTCCTGAGCCCAGGGTCTGTGTGCTCCCTCTGTCTCTAGAGGACACTATGAGACCTTCTCCAAGCCAGATCAGGGAACAGTCTCACCCTAATCACAGGCTGAGAGTCTATGATTCATACTGAATCACTGGGCAGTTTCTGTCTGTCTTTTGAACAGCTGGGGCAGACCTGGGAGCCCAAACCCCAACCCAAGGCCCCTTGGACTCCACCCAATACTCACCACCCAGGTTGCTGCTATGACCAGCAAATATTCCCATGACTCTGATCCTAAATGGAAATGGGGTCTTTGGCCATGCAAGAACCTCTGTGGCTTCAAGAAAAGTTGGTGGGAGCAGCCAAGAGGCTCCAGAGAGATGTCCCAGCATCAAATTTCTTCCTGTATCTGGGGACACTGCCACACAGACCCCTGTCACCCTGTCGCTCAGTCATTCCCAAACATTTTGGACATCCCATTCTAAACCCAAAATACTCTTGTGGGCAAAACACAAAAGCCCTGCCTTCATGTAGCTCAAACACAGGGGAGGCATTGAGCAGGATCCGCAAGTAGAATACAGAGCAGTGGGTTGGAGTGGGCGTGTTGTTATTATTCTCATCTATTTATTCATTATGCATAGGTGTAGAGGATGAGTGCACATGAGCGTGAATATGGTTACGCATGTGCTGTGGCATACATGTGGAGGTCGGAATCAGTTCTCTCCTTCAGCATGTGGGTCCCAGGGACAAAACTAAGGGTGTCGCTCTTGGAAGCAAGTGCCTTTACCTGCAAAGCTATCTCTTCGGCCCCTGGAGTACAGTTCTAAGGAGAAAAAAAAAAAAAAAAAAAAAACAGGGCAAGAGAATGAGAAGTGGCCAGTGTGAGGCTTTTGAGAGGGTAGCATGGCCACTGTGAGGCTTTTGAGAGGGTAGCATGGCCACTACAAGCCTCTCAGAAGCTGCAGTGTTTACATAAAGACCCAAGGGAAGTAAGGAGCCAGCCCTTCGGACACCAGCTAGAAAGATGTTACAGGCAGGACAGGAACGAAGGTTCTGAGGTGGGAAATTACACAAGGTTCAAGGAGAACCTTGGGAGCTGTTCTAGCCCCAGTTGGGTGAGAGAGGAAAGGGCTGGTGAACAATGGGGGCAGCTTAGAGAGAGCTTGGAATGTCATCAAAATAACCTTGGCTTTAAATCAAAGTAAGAAGGGAGAGTTATAGAGTCCAAGCAGAGGAAGGGCATGATCTGATATATATACCTATATGATATATATGATATATATCATATATGTATCAGATAGGTATATATAATATATGTATGTATACATAAGTGTTTGTATATATACATGCTTAATTCATAAGTTTTTAGTATATTGACAGAGTTGTGTAACCATAGCACAGTCAATTTTGGGACATTGGTGTTACCTCTAAAAACCCCCTGTGCCCATTAGCAGTCATTCCCCAATTAACTTTCAGTTCATAGACTTATCTGATCCAGGCTGACCATATTTTAAAGGGCTCATAGTACAAGAACAGAGGTTTCTTTCCTCAGCCCACTGGGACCAAAATGGCCACCATCATGTTTCTGGAACCTGCTATGCCCGGTCCCACCTTAAGGCCTTCCATCCTGTTCTTTCCTCTGTGTGCTTCTCCTTTCCTTTGAGTATTTATGCAAACACCAGCAGCTCCTAGAAGGCGTTCTTTCCAGAAAGCTTTTTGGTAGACAGATGTCTTAGGGTTTCTATTGCTGTGATTAAACACCATGACCAAAAGAAACTTGAGGAGGAAAGTGATTATTTCAGCTTACTGTTCCACAGCTGGTGCGTTATTAAGGGAAGTCAGAACAGGAACTGGAAGCCGGCACTGATGCAGAGGCCATGGAGGAGTGCTACTTTCCGACTTGCTCACTAATGGTTTGCTCAGCTGTTTTCTTTTCTTTTTCTCCTCCCCACCTCCTTTTTGAGACAGAGTTTCTTTGTGTAACCCTGGCTGGCCTAGAACTCACTCTGTAGACCAGGCTGGCTGCCTGGTATCTGCCCCAAGTGCTGGGATTAAAGTTGTGTGCCACCTCCGCTGGGCTCAGGCTGCTTTCTTATACCATCCAGGACCACCTCCCCAGGAATGGCACCACCCACAGTGATCTGGGCCCTGCCACATCCATTATCAGTCAAGAAAAGACCCTACACACTTGCTTACAGGCCAGTTTTATGGAGGCGTTCTCTCAATTAAGATTTCTTCTTCCCGTATGATCATAGCTTGTGTCAAGTTGACATAAAAACTAGCCTGCATAGCTGGGCTTGATGGCGCACACCTGTAATCCCAGACCTCAGAAAGTCAGAGGCAGGTGGATCTCTGTGAGTTCCAGGCCAGCCTGGCCTGCAAAGTAAGTCCAGGACAGTCAGGGCTGTTACACAAAGAAACCCTGTCTTGACCCTCCCCACCCCACCCCCCCAAAAAAACTAGCCACCACAACAGGGTGAGCAGATGTATTTAGCCTGGTGACAGAGGAGGTGCAGCTGTTGTTATGTGGGTACATTTTGAAGCCGGACTTCCTGAGAGACAGGCTGTGGGTCTGAGGGAAAGAGTTAAGAACAACCATTCTCAGGGGTGGGGAATGTTGGCAGGGACAGAGAGCTTTGTACCTGTAAAGTCTGGGATACCTGTCAGACTTCCAGGTCGGGCTGTTGGGTGAGAAGTTAGGTGAGCTGGGCGTTAGTAGCAAGTCATGTCAGCTGGAATAGCATCTCCCCAGGCTAGGAAGCAATCCCTGCCCAGACCCAGGTGCCAAGCACTGACCCCATCAGTGGGCAGAGGGGCTATGGGCATCCAGTCACTGGCAGGTGTTCACCACCAACCAGTCCAAAGTCCACGGGAACATTCTATCAGCAAGAGAACTAAATGAGGAAAGTGTTCACTAGCACCCTCTACAGGGGAACTGAGGGTTAGCAACTAAGAAAAGTTCAGACAGCCCTGATAAGAGCCTATCACGGATCTTCTCAAAGATCTGGTTTTGGTGATATTTGAAGGTGTACCCAGATTTCAGTCTTGGGGCCTGCTAAATGAATATACTTTAAAAATCAATAGTTCAAGAGCAGGAGGTGAAGTGGCTCAATTGGATGAGTGCCTGCCTGTCATGTGTAAGGCCCTGGATTTGATTTGTGGACTTGCCAGCATCTACCCAACCCTAGCTGGCTGGTACACACTACCAACCAAGCCATGGAGTGAGAAGCTGCTTGGGCCGTTTCGTTTTAAATTTAGTAAGCTTCTTGGAACCTTGTAGCAAACCACTAACAACAACAAGAAGAGGCAAGAATAGAGCTGAGGCAGTTCCAAACCCAGAGCAGAGACAGAAACTTTAGGAAAGCCACATTTTTTTTTCCCTATTGCTCTTTAAATTGAAAAGACAATGTAACATACCTTCTAAAAATACTCTTAAGATACAGCCACCTCAAGGCCTCTGTTGCCCCCCCTGTTCCCAGCTGGTCATGGTGTTTCCCAGCCTACATTCCTAGGCCTTTGCACTCCTTCCAGGACAGGCCTCCCATAAATGAACCTTTCCAGAGAGTTATAATTTAAAGTGGCAATGTTAAAAGGAAGGGAGGGTAAAAAGGAAGGAGAAAAGGATGGAGAGGAGGAGAAATGGAGAGGAAAATGGAAGGCAGGAAGGAGGGAGAGAAAAGTTTAACAGGGCTCGTTACAGGAACACTCAAAGTTAGGCCCTGTGTCTATTTCTCCACAATTGCTGAATCTATCTATAGGTGCTCACATTGGTGTATGGTGTACGTTTGTGTGTGTGTGTGTGTGTGTGTGTGTGTGTGTGTGTGTTTGTGTTGTATGGTGGTAGCAGGTTTTTGTAGTATATGCGATGCGTGGTACATATGGTGTATAATGAATATGTGTTACATGCCTCTGTATGTGTGTGGTATGTAGATACTGTCCCTATACGTAGACTTCGGCTTCTCCAGGGATTCCCATCACAGGTCCTAAGCCTTCCTCCTCAAAACCAAGTCTCCTCCTGTTCCCAGGTGTCAGACAGAAAGAGCCCAGTTACAAGCGATGCTGGAACACAGGCAGCAGGAGGCTGAGAGGAGAAACGCCATGTATGAGAAGGAGCTCGAAGGACAGAGGGACCTGATCCAGGCCATGAAAAGGAGGGTGTTGGAACTGATTCAGTAAGAATGGGGCTGGGAGCGGTGCAGTAGAGTGGAAAGGAGGAATGAATGGTAAGGACTGTGCAGGCCAGGCTCGAAGGCTACTCCAAATCAACTCTCGGGTTCTAGACCCTTCCATCCATGAACTTGCTTCCTTCTGGTTAGTGACCTCATGCTGTCACTGATTACATGTCACATGTTACAGAGGAGGAAACTGAGGGTCAGAGGCCACTAAAGACAGACAGCATTTAAACCACAGACTCCTCTGGCAATGATGTTTGCTCTCAATTCAAGAACTGCCCTCTGTCTCCCATTATGGTTAGAAGAGATCCCCATCTCTTCTAGCTCACAAGTAGAGGAGGGATTGAAAGAAGGAAGGGGAAACGTGGAATACCAAGAAGTGCCCGCATGCCCACACCTACCTGCCTACTGGACTTCCTTAGACCTCTGTGTCTGGAGCAGCTGTTCTAGGTACCAGAGGCTGAGCTTACTCCAAGTTTCTGAGCTCGCTGAGATGGGAGAGACATGTAAATCGCACTAGCCCTTCAGTCAGGTAGAGAGATGACGAGATGACACCCATGTGTACCTCCTCAGCCACGGACACTCACATTCATGTGCATTCCTTTCCTGCAGCTCAGGAGATCCAACACCAGTGGTCTCAGATTCCATGAAAACGAGCAGGTTGCTGGAGTCACCCAGAACTAAATTATTTTGCTTAAAATTCTCGCATTAAAGGTGAAATGAGAACAAGATTAACGTGGAGAAAATTAAGTTTAAGGAGGGCAGACAAAGGCACTGGCCTCACAAGACTGACACCTCAGATAGAGCCTCCCCGCCCCCGGTGCCCATTGTGGGAGGAGAGAACCAGCTCCCTAAAGCTGTCCTCTGACCACACATGTGTGCACACAATCAGACCTGTCATTCTAGCCCTGGGGAGGGGGCAGCAACAGGATTGTGTGTTCTAGAGCAGCCTGCGCTATGTAGGGAGACCCTGTTTCAGGAAAAAAAAAAAATCTTTGTTGATTTGTTTAACTCACCAAAAGGATTAGAAAATAAGGATAAAGCAGGCTCTCAGAAAACAAAATAAAAGCAGGTGTGAATAACAAGAGGGTGAAGACACAGAGATCAGTGTAGGGGGCTGGAAAGATGGCTCAGTGGGCCATTTTGAGACGCTGCCTCAAAAAACAAGGTAGAAAGTAATTGAGGAAGACAGCCAGTGTCAACCTCTGGCCTTCACATAAATGAATGCACATGAGCACATGTACACACACCAGTCTAGGTAGGAGTCCTAACACCCTCTACAACTGACAGAGGTTTCCAGAAAGAAGCTAAAATTAAGTAGGTTATCAAGTAAAGTATGACAAAAATTAAAAATACGCATTTTTAAAAGGCTCTGATGGACACCAATCTTTAGATCTCACGAAATGACAGCACTATAAACAAATGGGGGAAATTTCAATCCATATCTAGATATAGCATTGTGAAATCTCAAAGAAGCAGAGAGAGAGAGAGAATATTTTCAAGTTATCTAGAGGAAAACGTGAAATACATTAGAAAGATAGGAGACCTCTACATGTGTCAGTGGCTATGATGTAATAACTCTCAAGTTCTCAGAAAAGCCAACTCTTGAACTTGAATTCCATGTCTAGATGAGCCATAAATTAAATGACGAAGAAGAAGGTGAAATCAGACAGGGCTCAGAAGGTTCAATTCCTCCACAGCCTTTCTTAAGAAGTTAGTTGAGGATGTGCTCCAGAAAAACAAGGAAGTAAGACAAGAAAGGAGAAGATGTAATTCAGGGAGCAGAGTTCCACCTAGGAGAAAGAAAAGGGTCTCCCTAAGATGGCGCCCAGGTAGAAAGGTCGGGAGAATACTCGCTGTGATGAGGGATTCGGGGGTGGTCAGGCACAGTGGTGCATGCCTGCAACCCCAGAGCAAGGAAGGCTGAGGCAGGAAAATCACAAGTTCAAAATCAGCCTGGGCTACATAGAAAGAATTAACAAGAGTAACTTGACAGAGGAACCCAGACTAGGGATGTGACCACGTTGGGAGGAAGGAGAAGTTGGTGGGGCCAGTAACAAGTAAGATGACTCCTTCATTCTCAAGGGAGGGAGAATGTTTTCGAGCAAAGCAAGTAGGTGCATCTGTTACTCAAATATGGAAGGAATACCAAGGAGAAATGGTTGTGGAGGGGTGTTTACCTTGGTTGGTTTAGCAGTGAAAAAGGAAGGAGTAGAAGGGTGGCGATACTTTTTATATAATCCCTTCTGTAGAGTTTGATTTTTACTTAAACACTTCTTACTTATTAGTTTTGTGTTTGTATGTACGTGAATGGTGGAGGACATGCGTGGGGGGACACCTTTGTGTAGTCCATCCTCTTCGTCCACATTTATGAGGCTACCTTTACCCACTGAGCCATCTCACAAGCCCCTATTTGATGTTTTAGAAGATTTATTTATGTATATGAGTGTTTCATCTGCATGTGTGCATACAGGCAATACCAACACACTACCGAAGAGGCTAGGGAGATAGGTCAGTCAGTAAAATGCTCGCCAGTCAAACATGAGGACTGGGATTCAACCTTCAAAACTCATACAATCAATCTCAGTGCTAAGAAAGCCAAGACAGACAGATCTATGGGACTCACGGACAAGCCAGCTCTAATACTCAATGAGCTTTAGGCCAATGTGATCTAACCCCATCTCTTCTCTCACCACCTCCCCTTCTCTCTCCTTCTCTCCACGTCTCCCGCTCCATCAGTGAGAAGGACCACCAATGGCAGAGGCTCCAGCAGCTGTCTACTATGGCCCCAGGACACTGCGTGGGCTGCAACAAGGTCTTCAGACGCCTGTCTCGGCGTTATCCTTGCAGGTAATGGAAAGGCACAGAGTCTAGGACAACCCACAGGTCCCTGTCTAACCACAGAAGGAAGGACCATGGGATCTGCTTGGTTTGGTTTGATTTGTTTGGTTTCTAAAGACTTTCTTTTTAACATCTTTTTCAGTGTGGCGGCGGGGGTCGGGGGATGCATGCTCACGCACACTGTAGCACACATGTTGAAGTCAGAGGACAAGTTACAGAAGCTGAGGGTTCAGGGATGAAGCTCAGGTCACCTGGTTCAGTGGCAAGTGCCTTTACCCTCTGAGCCATCTCAGCAACTGTGGTTTAGTTGGTTATGTTGAGACAGGGTCTCATGATGTACCCCAGGCTGGCCACTATGTGACCCAGGCAGAACTCACATGTATGATCCTCCCGTTTCCATCACTCCCACACACCAACATTACAGATGTTTACTACTACACTGGGGGGGCAGGAAATGGGTGTTTGTGAAGAGCCACTTGAGCCCGGCCCCACCATCATCCTATCCGGCTCCTGCTGCTAAGCAGGATCTTGAAAGAGCAGAGTGGGCAGGGCCATGAAGGAGGGAAGGTCTAGAAGATGAAGCCAGTAACCTCCTGGAATGCACTGCTGGGCTTCTGTCTAGGGAGAGGGTCCCTGCACCTCAGCGCAGAAAGAACCTTTCCCTCCCTTCCAACGAATGACTACCATGGGGGAAGACTGGCAGGAGGAAAAAAAAATGTCAGGAGAAGCTACCACCTGAGTGAGAGGCTCTAGAGTGAGCTAGCAAGATAGGCTGTGGGAAAGGGGAAGCATCCCGAGCTAGCCAAAAGCTGCCCTGCTGAAGAACCACGAGGACAGGCAGATGCTCCCTTAGAAGCAAGCCCAGGCTTCCCTGTCTCTGCTCCCCAGGCTCTGTGGAGGCCTGGTTTGCCATGCCTGCTCTGTAGACTACAAGAAGAGAGAGCGCTGCTGCCCAGCCTGTGCCCAGCGGGAAGAAATCCAGAATACCTGACCAAGCTAGCAGCCACCTCCCCAGTCTACTCCCTCCGCTCCTCTTCCTAACCCTGAACTCTGACCACTCTTTACTTCTGGAAGCTGGAGAGCTAGGGACCCCAGCACTGCTATGTATGTGGGGGTTGGGGATAGAGGGAACATCTGGCAGCCACAGATAGGCCTGGTTCTGCCTTTCCTGGGTCTGGTGTGAGGAAGACATGCTATGACCTCTCTGTAAAGTCCCTTGAGGCACAGTGAGTCGTGACTATGAATAAGAACCCAGGGCCCAGCTGTTTCCTAGCCACACTCTCCTTCCCCCACCACCCACAAGAGGTGCAGCTTAAGTACCCTGGGCACTTGAGGACCTTCCCTCCATTCTGCTTCAGGGATCACTGTCTCATTTCATTTTCTTGCATGTTGACATGTAATAAGCATCGCATAAGTTTGCTGAGTTTTTAACTTTAATATACATCTGTAAAGACATAGGCATCAGACCCAAAGCTTCTTCACCATCCTCCAGCCCCGGCCTCCATGAGGAGGCAACCACTGACCCTGCCTGATATCACCAGGAAGCACAGGCACTTTCTAGAAATTTGTGGAAATGAAATTGTGCAGTTCACTCTTTATTGCAGTTATGCCTCTACGCAGAATAACTGGTTTGCGATTTATCTAAGTATTACTTTCATTTCTATCATGTATGTGTGTGTGTGTGTGTATTATGCATGCGGCAGCACTCATGATTCATGCGGGGCCAGAGGACAACTTGTTGGAACTGGTTGCTTCCTTCCACCATGTGAGTCCCAAGATTCAGACTTAGCAATAAGTACCTTTACCCTCTGAGCCATCTCACCAGCCCCCGGGGTTCTTTTTATTCCACTGTCAGGATCTATTTGCACATTTGCCAGTTGCTTCAGATTTGAGTGGCTTCCAGTTGGCAGCAGTTACCTAGAGGCTCCTGCGAGCTGCTTCGTGTGTAGTCACTGATAGAACCACACTTTTATTTCTTCTGGAGAAATCAATAGGGATGAAATGCCTGGATAATGGACAGGCGCAGGTCATAGTAAGCTTAACTTTTAAAATGCTGACAAATGACAGTCATCCCTGGGTATCTGCAAGGAACTGGCTTTAAGAATCCACAAAGGTACCAAAATCCCTGCAGGTAGCAAACTCCCAAACACTGAAGTGTATATACACATACAACCAGTTCACAGAATCACACATACTTTTTCATCCAATTCCAGACTACCAAAACCGCCTAATACTGTATAGATGCTATGCAAACAGTGTTCTACTGTGTTGTTTGGGGGACAATGATGAGAAGAAATCAGAACGTGTCCAGTGTAGACATAATTTTTCAAATACATTTTCAACCTGCAGTCTGCTGAATCAGTGAATGCAGAAGCCATGAGTACAGACCCCATGGATGCAAGGGGCCAACTGTATTTTCCCAAGAGGTCTGTGTTGTACTGTCTCACCAGCTACACGTGAGCGTGCCAGCTGCTCCCCTGGATTGGGCTTGCTGGGCAGAAGAGGCATGGGTACAGGGCTGTCTATCCTCCCCTTTCTCCAAGAAGGCTTATGCAAACTGTGTTGTTTATTTACAAGGTACTAACTGCAGCACTTCTGAGAAACCTATTATAGAAGAGACGTGGACTCGCTCTATAACAAGGCAATTAGCTGCCCTACCCAGCCTCTAGAGAACAAACACCAGACAGGCATCCGCACAGTCCCCATCCCACTCTGCAGGAGCCTCTGCAATGCTTGGGCAATACTGTGGCTCTGCCCAGAGCTTTGTGGCTCTTGGCTGCCTAGAACTGTATCCTATTGCCTTTGCACGGAGTATGAGTGTAGTAACACAAGCTTCTGCCTTGGAGCACTGGTAAGAACTTGCAAACACAAGTGATGGACAGAGGAGACTCCCCCAAACAACTGAGGTACAGGAAGAATGCAGTACTCAAAGAGTGCAGTCCTTTCTGGGCATTGGCCTGACCCATGTAAGTCTACCAGAACCGAGTTTTTGACCTATTAGCAGGAATTGCAGCATGGATTCTGTCCTTCCTCATGAACGGATGGAAGTTGGATTAACAGTAGAAGCCACTGAGGGATGACCTGGGAAAGAACTCCCCAGGAAGGATTGAAGGCAAGGAATGGGGAGCTTGAGCCTGCATCTGTGCCGCCTTGTTTGAGCTCCAGCCTTCAGCTCACCACTGTTTCTGCCTAACCTCTACCAATCTCTTCAGCAAACTAGCTGAAAAGAAACTAGAAAGTTTTCCTATGCTTTGGGACCCTTCAAGGGAGAGTTCCACCGTGGTCACCCTAGACCACCCCAGAGCCTGACCCTGCAAGAATAGCAGTCCTCTAGCAGTGGCTTTAAGGACCATGCCTAGCCACAGCAGCAGCCGGCAGGGCACATGGGAGATGCCTCCAGTGAGCCTCCCATGTCCCTGTGTATTCTGCAGAGGCTGCAGCACTGCCTGAGCACACAGGATCTGAGCTGATGGGGTCAGCATTGCCACTTTTGATGTGACTTCTTTTGTGCTGCCAGGCTAGAGAGGCTCTGAAAGGTCTGGACCGCATCACATAGTTTCTTCAGTCTGTGGGATGCTCTCATGTCCATCAGTTTCCCCCAAACTTTGTTGATTTAGCAGTGTTCACACACACACACACACACACACACACACACACACACACACGCATGCATGAACCACCCTTGACACTCATCACACTATGATTTATTTGGGAAGACAGAGACAAACTCACACCTGAAACACCTGCTTTCAAGATACAAAGAGATTAAGAGCCAGGTAGTTGACTATAAAACCTGGACTGTACACAAAAGCCAAAAGGAGAATTCGATCAGAGGGCTAAAGAATAGCCCAAGGAAAGAGAGTGCACACCAAGGCTCCCAGTGAAACAGAGTAACCCCTGGGGATCTGTATGGGGTTCTCAGAGGTTGAAGTTAGGAGCTCAAGGTGTAGCCAGATGTAAGAGGGGTCAGCCACAAGCTGACCCCTCAGGTATCCACATCAGGATTGACTTCATCTGAGATTGTTGAGGGTCCTTAAAGGCTTTTAAGAAGAAAGTGAAGTGGGCCTATTTACATTTTAGGAAGATCTTTCTAGCATCGGAGTGTATGGTGGGTTCAAGGAAAAGATTTGAGGCAGCCCTCACATAGGGTACAAGGAAATAGAGGAGAAAGAGGAGGAGCTGACTATCATTCTGCATGGTTCATTAGAGACTTGTTTGGTTCTGTGCGCAGTAGGTGTTCTCATATGAATGATGAAACTAAGACCCAGTGTGATCAAATTGCTTGCTGTATGGGTTCATGACCCATAAGTGAATTCTAACTCAGCCAGCCCACCTCTGGAACCCACAACCATTGCATAACTACTGATGTAGTTCAGGAGAGAAAGGATGAAGTGTTGCCTAACACTGTTCGTGAAGGTGGTATAGAGAAGACAGGCAAGAGAGGAGAGGAAGAGCTGGGGTGGGGTAAGGGTGGGATAGGGTGAGATGAGGGGCGTGCATGTCTCCAGCTCGGGGGGGGGGGGCAGAGGAGTAGCTGACAGAACTGGCAGGAGGAAAAACTGGCAGGAGCGAGTGTGGTAGATCTAGAGGTTCTTCATGCGTGGTTGTGACCCCTTTGGGGGCCAACAAATATCCTGCATAATCAGACATTTACATTATGATTCACAACAGTAGCAAAATTAGTTATTCAGTAGCAGTGAAAATAATCGTACGGTTGGGGATCACCACAACGTGAGGAACTGGAGTAAAGGGTCGAGACATTAGGAAGGTTGAGAAAGAACCACTGCTCCAGAGTGTCGTCCATATTGCGTTTGTAGCATCTGGGGAGCTTTAGGGAGACTGTAGGTGATCATTACATACGATGGTAGGGCTTGGGAAAGAAGCTGGGAATGATAGGTGCTAAAGATACTGACCAGTGGTCCTAGCTGAAGCCACAGAGGCAAGCGGACTCACTGTGGAGAGCTGGTATAAATAAATAAATAAATAAATAAATAAATAAATAAATAAATAAATAAATAAATAAATA
>NW_026593286.1:17410010-17428246 GCF_907164565.1 Psammomys obesus | reverse complement strand
ATAAATAAATAAATAAATAAATAAATAAATAAATAAATAAATAAATATTAAGAAAAAAAAAAAAAAACTCGAGGAACAACCATCTATGACAAACTTTAAGTGGCAAACAACACCCAGAGAAAGTAGGAGTAAATGAAAAAAGAACAAGAACTCAATGATGTGGAAATCAGAGCTGATAAGAAGTGAACAGTCATTTTAACCATAAAGTTCAAAAGCATACAGTAGAGACTGCGGTGTAGAGGCTCTGACTTCTATCTCCAGCATCAAAATGAACAGGACTGCTGAGACACGGTAAAAAGCACTTTCGGCCAAGCCTGACAACCTGGGTTCCATCCCCAGAACACACTCAATGGAAGGAGAAAATCAACGCCCACAACTTGTCCTCTGACTTCCATACATGTGCTGTGTGACATGCGTGCGCCTCTCACACAAAATAAATAAATGGAAAATAACTTAAACAAAAAGCACAGCAAGGTGAGGGAAATATTTTAACACAACTGATAAATGTTAAAATATTATACTCCCAGGTTATGTAGAGTTCCCGCAAATCAATGACAAAGCAATGATAATCCAGTGCATAAGGGAAATAAAATAGCTAATTCACAAAAGGAAGCTACAAGTAGAGCACACACAGTTTTAGGAAAAGAGACTCGGCCCTACCAGCAATCAATTAAGGGGCTAGAGATACAGCCCCATGGTTAAGAGAGCATACCATCCATTCTTCCAGAGGATCTGAGTTCGATTCCCAGAACCCAGGTCAGGTGGCTCACAACCTCCTGTCACTCCAGCTCTAGGGAACTCTAGGGGGTTCCAATACTGCTGGCCTTGGTGGGCACCCATTCATGTGCAGACACAAACACACATACACATAACTAAAATGAAATAAATCATTTAACAAGTAGAAAATGCAGATTAAGGAATGAAGTATCATTCCATTGCACCCGACTGGGAAACAGTTACTCATATGCAGTGTCCATAGTGAATGAATAGAGGAGGCTTTTAATGCAGAGAAAACTGACACAGTTTTTTTTTAAAGGCAATTAGCAGTATTGATGAAAATTTAGCCATGTGGTGGCAGTGGCCCTAAAACCCAGCACGCAGGAAGCAGAGGCAGGCAGGTGAATCTCTGAGTTCAAGGCCAGCCAGGGAGAGTTGCAGGAAAGCCAAGGCTACATCTAGAAACCCTGTCTTGAAAAACAAAAAGAAAATCAAGCCAGGCGTGGTGGTGTACACTTACAATGCCAGCATTGGGGGAGGCAAAAGCGGGTGGATCTTTGTGAGTTCCGGGCCAGCCTGATCTACAAAGTGAGTCCAGGATAGCCAAGACTACACAAAGAAGCCCTGTCTCAAAAAACCAAAAGAAAAAGAAAAAATGTGCATGAGTCTTACCCCCCAAAAAATATACTTTGCTGCATAAACACTTATATAAGCTCCCAAAGAGACCTACATCCAACATGTAAGAATCTAAATACTCATCTATGTTATCCAGAAAGTGATAATTCTTCATACCGTGGACTAGTACAATCACCGAAAAGACAAGATGGGCCCATATATGCTGACATAGGATATATCCATGATCCATTGCTAAGGTACAAGACAATACAACTAATAAAACATTTTTTTTCATTGAGGAAAGAAGGAAAGAAGAAAAACACTTGTATTTACATGGAGGGAAATCTGGAAAGATGCATACACAAAGATATACATCGTGTGGCTCAGTGGTTAAGAACACTTGTTCTCGGAAAGGAACAAACAAACCTGGCACAATTCCGAGCACCTGTAGGGTGGCTCACAAACATCTGGAATTCCAGTTCCAAGGGATGCAACCGCCCTCTTTGTCCCTCCAACGGCACCAGGAAGACATGCACGCGGTACACCTGCATACATGCAGGCAAAACACTTACATATTTGCAATTTTAAAAAGTCTAAAAGAATTTCGAAGATGCACATCATGAGCATGCTTCGCCAGAAACAAACAAGTTTGTATCTTTGTACCGTGTTAGAATTTATGGAATAATAATAAGTTCTCAAGGTACAGTGGTTTACATGGCAGTAACTCGCCAGATAATCCAACCTACTCTAGAAATCTGGCTTAGAGGAGTGTAGGTTCTCTAATTTTAATTAAGGATGCTGACTCTTATGACGTAGCACACAGAACACAGTAAATATACATATGTGTGTATACGTAGTTTAGGAAAGGAACACAAATTAAAGAGGCCAGTGCAGAGTGTAAGCAGTTTTAGAGGTGGGCTGAAAGAAATGCACATAGAATATGTGAGCTAAGGAACCCGGGCCAGCTGCAGAGTTGTTGCTGTAGAGATCAGGTCTCAGGAGAGCCCTGGTTGACAATGAATAGATAGAGTTGAGTCTAGCTGCCAGGTGACGGAAGTGAGTAAGAGCAGGAACAGCTCCAGACGTTGAGAAGTGGGCGTGGGGTCAGACAAGCCAACAGGTGAACGAGCAAACAGCAGTCAGCAGGCTGCGTCAATAGCAAGGGACCTAGCCACTGAGCTGAAGACCCAGGGATAGTCCAGAGGTCCCTGTCAGTGCTTGACGTACACAGAGTGTCACATGGAACCGTGGTGTCTCAGGACAGGAGTCTACCACTTTAGGAGGCCCAGGTGAGGGAGCTCCAACCTTTCCTTGGTCGGGCAGGTCAGATAAGTTCTTGAGTCTGGTTTCCTTGATACGATTTTAATATGCCCAAGTGTCTCTACAATCAGTTCACTCCTAATAAATTTGTAGGATAACACCCTTTTTATTCCCAAGAATAATATTTAAAATAAATAAATAAATAAAAAGGTCCTTTATCAATCTGTGCTGCATGGGTGGTCCCAGACAGATGGTAGTACTTGAGGGTCCACACAGGGGCGCAGAATGATCTTCTAACCTCAAAATGGAGTCAAAAAGTGCTTCTTAGGGCAAAAGATGTCTCAAGGCAAAGCACAGCCTGAAAACCCATTGGGTTTGTTTTGGTTTGGTTTGGTTTGGTTTTGGTTTGGTTGGTTTGGTTTGGCTTTTGGGTTTGTTTGTTTGTTTGCTTGCTTGCGTGCTTGCTTGCGTGCTTGCTTGCTTGCTTGTTTGTTTGTTTCTTTGTTTGTACAATATAAAGTACCTTAGAGTAGGGTGTGGTCTGATCTCAACAATGTGGATAATGGTTATCATGGGGAAAGATTCAAGTGAAGAGAACCTTCTAGGTCCTATGTATATGTTTTTGTACTGCTTGTCTCATTTCCAGTCTGTTCATCTTGCGATGCTATTTTGCTAATATGAAAACAAGTCCACTGAAGAAAAAAGGTTGCCAGCCTTACCCCTCAGCCTGGGCATCTCTGTTCACCTTCACAGAGTGAACAGAGGGAAGGAAGCCCTTGGTAGTGTGTTTGTGGAACAGCAAATGAGAGGCAAGGAGGTGCAGAGAGCAACTGTGGGAACTGGGCAGAACAGGGGTAAAGGGTTCTGAGACAAAGGGAGGACTAAGTTCAGGCTGAAGGGAAAGAGCCAATTGTGGTGACAGAAGGCAGATCCTTAAGAAGAGAGAAGGGAGTGGGTCCCCCAGCCAGGGCAGGGCTTCACCAAGAAACGGAAATGCCAGTTCTCCTGCTGACCCCAAGAGGAAGGAAGAAAGTGTAAATGCAAGCTCAGCCAAGTCCATGAGCAGGATCTGGGGTGCCCACATCTGCCTTGTTAAAAAGGAGGCATAGGCCGGGAAAGAAGCTGACCTCTACCTTCAGATTGGCAGGCTCCTCTAAAAGCCATCAGAAGGCATGAAAATCCCAAGAGCTCACCTCAGAATCGCCAGGTGGAACCTTAGCCTGAAGTAGAAGAGACTAGCCGATCCTCTGTAGGACACCTCCCTTGGGGGTGGAACATTTGGTCCCAAGGGCCTCCAGGACTTCCTCATCAGTAGCCCAGGTCAGAAGTTTCCTCATCACAGCTGCCTCACTTTCTGCCAGCCCAACAGCCTGACTGCTTCCCAGCCTTGAGTCACAGAGAACTGGGGCCCCGTCCACTCAGCAGCATTGTGGAGCGACTGCAGGTAGGAGAACTGGTTCATGACTGACTGGGGAGTGTTTTCCTGGTAGAAGGGACCCGGGAGCTCTGCCTCTCCTGGAGCCCTGGGAAGTGGCATTTTGCAGAACCTTAGACCTGGAGTCTGCATCATTCATCATCTGGTGCTCTATCAAAGTCCTTTTTACAATAGGCGTGCTCCGTGTCTACACTGCCTCGTAGGGAAGCCTCTGATCACCTGTGGCCACTGAGCTTTTGAAATGTAGCAACAACAGCCAATTAAGTTAAAAAAAAAAAAATTTAATTTTTTGTGCATATATATCGGTGTGCCATGAAATACATGTAAAGGTCAGAGGTCAGCTTTGTAGAATCAGTTCTTCACGTGGGTTCTGGAGATCCAACACCCGGGACATCTGATGAGCAGCAAGTGCTTTTGCTGGCAGAACCATCTCCCCAGCTTCCAATGAAGTAAATTCTATTCTATCCTAGCTACTTTTTCATTTAGAGGGCTAAATGGACTATAGCTGCAATTCTGGGCAGGAAAGACCTGGAACGATCTAGTGTCTTCAGGAGAGCTCCGAGACCCAGAAAGAGATGTGCTCTTACCTGACCCTTGAGAGCAGGACCAAGATTAGAACTTTAAAAAAACAAAACAGCAGGGCGGTGGTGGCACAAAGCTTTAATCCCAGCACTCAGGAGGCAGAGGCAGGCAGATCTCTGTGAGTTTGAGGCCAGCCTGATCTACAGAGCAAGTTTCAGGACAGCCAAACCAAGACAGAGAAACCCTGTCTCAAAAAAATAAAAAATAAAAAAATAAAGTTTTGAATCAAGGTTTCATGTAGCCTAACCTGGGCTAAATAATAAGCAGATAAATAAATAAATAAATAAATAAATAAATAAATAAATAAATAAATAGATAGATAGATAAAAAAAAAAGCAGAAGTGGATCATTGAGAAATGTCCAATCTGTGCTCCTTTCCACATCAATGGTATTTGATTGTCTGAGACAAAGTGGTACCTATGGAGCTAGCATCCTGCTCCTGATGGTATTTGACAAATATATATATATATATATATATATATATATATATATAAACCATTTAAGAACAGATTTTAAAATCCATTTAAATATGTTTACAGACCAGTTCATCTGTCATGCAAGGTAAATTGCTTAACCTCCTGGAACTTGGTTTTCTCATCCAGAACATGCTGACTTCATAGACTGAGGTGGGGGTTGAAAGACAAAATAAGTGGTTAAAAAGCCCTTTTCCTGTGAAGCTGTGAGCCAGCCAGTCATCCAGATATGACTAATATGACTGCCCTTATCCAGGTCAGAGCACTAGCTAGTGATGAGTTGTGTGTGTGCATATCTGCATGTGTGTGCGTATGTGTGCATGTGTGTGTGAGTACTTTAGCACCCAGTACTATTGCATTCTTGCCCAGCAGGGGAAAGAGACCAAATAAATACTAAGGAACTCGACGATCCTTTCCCTAGGGGAGACCACTCAGCGAATGTGCCCCCAGCGTGTGTGCACTAGACTCTGGGATACAGGCTAAGGAGAGGTGGCAGGATTTCAACAGTGTCCCCTGGGCATGCTTAGAGGGGAGAGGATAATGGAGCGCTGTGAGTCTCTCAGGAATCCTTTCGTTTGTAATCACTAGCAAAGGAGACGAGATATATCCCTGGTGGCCAGTTTTCAAAACGTGTCAATACTGGGTTGGGGGTTTCACTTTTATCAAAAGGCTGTTTTCAATGGCGAGGGTGTTGGCTCCCAGGGTGGGTCTTTGATGCCACGGAACTGAAATCCTCAACTTGATGCCAAGTCTGTGAGCCAAGACAGCTCAGCAACACCCAAAGCTGGACATGTGGTCCGCACAGATGGCTGGGAGAAAAGCAAAAGACAAGAGATGACAGGTTGGCGCCCCGAGGGGCGAAGCTGCTCAGAGGTACGAAGCAAGGGAGAAGAGTCTGGGTGCTTTTGACGAGTTTAGGGGAGAGGGGAAACCAAGCAGTGTCCATCCAGTCCAGCTAGGAGAGTGGCTGGAAGTGCCAGGATCTCAGTGTTCAGCTCTGCTGCCTGCTTGAGCTGGCCCACTTGATCCAGAAAGAGCCAAAGGCAAGGGGCGGCTGAACAGCAAGAGAGCACCACCTCGGGTGGTGGGGCAGCAGCTGGAGGAGGGAGAGTCAGACCCTCAGCTGCTGGAGCCAGTGGCTTGGAGATGATAGCAAGCAAAAGGGAGCTGCGGTGCTGAACAAACCCCTTCCCCACTGAGACCTGGAAAGACAGGCTCGTGGGGTCACTTCCCAATAGGCACTCTCTAAATCCATAAGATGACTCCATCCGTGCGCACTGGGCTGGGAAGTCATATTTCAAACACCGAAGGCATCCCACACCCTCGGGAGCTCCTCCCCTGCTTGAGCAATGCAATCCACCCACCCCTTACTTCCTCTAGAGGCTTCTCACTGCCACTGCTCTTTATGGGTCACGGAGCTTAGGTGTCCCACAGGTGAAAAGCCAGCATCCCGGTGAGTCTGGAGCACCCCCTACCACTACCTAAAATTTCTCTCTCTGTCCCCCGACACCCAGCATGACCATGAGTTGTCCCCCATCCCCTGGCTGGATCCCTAAACATCAGGCCTCTTTACCACAGAGGGAGGACTTCCGATCCCCTTCCTGCACCTACCAAGAACTACTTGAAGCTCAGCCCCTAACCTCAGCCTACTGTCTTCCTGAGCCTGCCTATCCTTCTTGCCTGGACTATACATGGGTCTGGAGATGTGCCAGGCACTGAGGACTCCAACATCCCTGAAGCCCTTACGGACTGTAAGAGAAGGAGAACTGGGGTCACAGTCCAATGATTTGGTTATCTGCTCTTGAAAAGATTAACTTTAATATGTGGGGGCCTGAAAATTTCCCACCCACTTGAGCTTTTTCCTGTGCTTCACTAATTTATCTCAGCCATGGAGCTTCTGGGCTAATGTGCATTTCAAGTAGCTGGTACCTCCATTCAATCCAGGAGTTCCTACTGCCTCATGGAGGATGTGACAGGGCACTCCATTGAAGATGGTCACAGACTGGCTGCTGAGCCTCTCTGGGTCTCATCACCCCATCAGCAAACAGGAGCTGATCATACCACTTGAGACGGCAATCTTGCACAAAGCAGATCCCAGCTGTCATCTTCCATCCTTTCCTCTGTCCCTTCGGCCACTCACGCATCTCTTTCAGAGATTAGTTCATTAGAACACAAACACCAACCCTTGTCCCTTCACCATGGCTGTGCATCAGTAGTCCCTCCTGGTCCTCACCTCTGAGAGTCTACCTTCCATCCTGCCCTTGCTGCTCACAGCCCTGCATTTTACCTGGCTTCCAAGATCTATCTAATTACCAAACTCAGGTGGTCAAGCTTAGGGAGCAAGCACTTTTACCCAACAAGCCATTTCTCCAACCTTGTTGTTTTGATTTTGGATTTTATTGTTGTTGTTGTTGTTGTTTTGGATGGGATCTCATACAGGCCAGGCTACTTGAACTTATTTTGTAGTCAAAGATGACCTTAAATTCCCGATCTTCCTTCCTCCACTTCCAGTATACTGAGTGCTGGGATTGCAGGCATGTGCCATCACACCTCATTTATTCAGATCTGGAAATCCTATCTAGGACTTTGTGTGTGTCAGGCAAGCCCCACATCCAGGGCATTTTTGGTATTCTTTTTTAAATTGTTTTTTTTTATTATTTATGAACATGGGTGTTTCCCTTGCAAATATGTAATGCATTCCATGTGCATACCTGGTACCCGAGGAAGCCAGAAGAGGACATCTGATGGTATGGAACTAGAGTTACAGGTAGTTGTTAGCTGCCAGGTGTGTGCTGAAAGCCAAACCTGAGCCCTCTGCAAGAGCAGACAGTGTCCTTAACCACTGAGCCATCTCTCCAGCCCCATTTTTGTTATTCTCATTATTATTGCTTTAATATTTGTATTTTGTTTGTAATACTGTATTCTCCAGTTTAACCTTTTTAATGTTTTATTAGTATGTTTCAGTTATACATAACAATGAGTTTAATTATAACTTTTTCATATATATATATATAATGTGTATTTGTACATCTTTGGCTACATAGCAAGTTTGAGGCCAACCAAGACCCTATTTCAAAAAAAAATGTCTTGAATAAAACTGTAGTATTTATCCCCTCAAATATTTTGTTTATCATTTGTTACTGTTTTGTCTCAGATGCTTGCTGCTGTCATTCACAAGTTTGAAGGAAATAATGTTTTTCTTCTAATATGCAAACCAACGCAACAAGTCTCCCATCCCAGTTGCTTGGGTGGATAGACAAGAATCAGGGTGATTTTGCTATGTAGTAAAATCTTTCCTCTTTCCTCTATTGACAGGATTAAGTTTGCTTCAAAAATGGGAGAAATCAAGGTGAATAATTTCAGCCTCGAAGATTTCTTCAGCGGAGATTTTGATAGTTACAATTATAGCTCTGACATGCCCCCTATTCTACTTGATGCTGCCCCATGCCACCCAGAGAGCCTAGAGATCAACAGATATGCTGTGGTTATAATATACGTCTTGGTAACCCTGCTGAGCCTTCTGGGAAATTCTCTGGTGATGCTAGTCATCTTATACAACCGGAGAACCTGCTCTGTCACTGATGTCTACCTGCTGAACCTAGCCATTGCCGACCTTTTCTTTGCCCTGACCTTGCCTGTTTGGGCTGCGTCTAAGGTAATGGGATGGATTTTTGGCTCATCCCTGTGCAAGATATTCTCATTCCTGAAGGAAGTTACCTTCTACAGCAGTGTTCTGCTGCTGGCCTGCATCAGCATGGACCGATACCTGGCCATCGTCCACGCCACAAGTACAATAATCCAGAAGAGACATTTGGTCAAGTTTGTGTGCCTAACCATGTGGATACTGTCAGTATTTGTGTCCCTGCCCTACTTAATTCTACGTAATACTGTTAGGGCAAACTCTTTTATCCTAGTCTGCTATGAAGATGTAGGTAATAACACAACCAATGTGAGGGTGGTTTTGCGCTTCCTGCCTCAGACCATCGGTTTCCTCCTGCCACTGCTGATCATGCTGTTCTGCTACGGGTTCACACTGCGCACGCTCTTTAAGGCCCGAATGGGGCAGAAGCACCACCGGGCCATGCGAGTCATCTTCGCGGTTGTGCTCGTCTTTCTGCTCTGCTGGCTGCCCTACAACCTGGTCCTTTTCATAGACACCCTCATGAGAACCAAAAAGATCACGGAGACCTGTGAGCGCCGAAATGAGATTGACAGGGCCTTGGATGCTACTGAGATTCTTGGCTTCCTCCACAGCTGCCTTAACCCCATCATTTATGCCTTTATTGGCCAGAAATTTCGCCATGGACTCCTCAAGATCATGGCTACTTATGGCCTTGTCAGCAAGGAGTTCTTAGCCAAGGAAAGGCCTTCTTTTGTTGGTTCTTCTTCGGGGAACACCTCCACGACCCTCTAAGACTGTTCACCTCAACTGCGGCCCCTCAGGGTTCCTTCTTCTCCTTCAGCATGACTCATGCCCTCGAACTGTGGTAATTGAATTGATGCATGCCCCCCCACTACCACCACAGTTACAGGGAGACAGAGGCCACATTCTTACCAGAGCCCCTACTGCAGATTTTAGAACCTTTTCTCTGGCTGTTAATTCTCTTCCACATTGGTATGCCTACTGAGTTGGTCCATCCTAACACCAGACCCCAAACACTCTTTTCCAAGAAGCACAAATTAAAATTACAGTGAGACACTGCCTCCTAACAAGTCAGTAAAAGGAAGGGGTGGAGGAGAGAAAATAGCAAGTGTCATCGAGGAAGTAGAGAAAAGGAACTTTTCACCTTACTGGTAGACGTGTACCAAAGCAGCCCATGCACAGAGAGACATAGCATAGCAGTTTTCCTTAAAGCATTAAATATAGAATTACCACACAATCCAGCAAGTGCAACTTTAAGTGAGGGTGCCAAAAAGAACTAAAAGCAAGAGCTCAGACATTTGCCTGCCAAGGCTCACAGCAGCATTACCCAGAAGAGACAAAGGTCAGAACAGCTAAAGTGATGACCAGCGAATGAATGGACAATTTAGACATGGTGCATGCACAGAACGGAAGACCATCCAAGGAGAAGGACAAACAGACTAATTCATGTCGCCACGTGAGTGGGCCTTGAAGCCATGCTTTCAAGTGGAATAAGCAAGACCACAAAGGACAAACCCTGTATGGTTACACTTAGGAAGCACCAAGAATAATCAAATAGTGACGCCTGGAAGCTGGATGAGGAAGGGCAGAGGGTCGGTGTTTAATGGCACAGTCCGGTTTGGGATGATGGAAGCGTCCTGAAGGTGGACCCTGACCGCTGTGCGATAGTATGAAAGTGCTCATTGCCATTTGCATTAAAGGTGTTGAAATGAGGGCTAGGGTTGTCCACTGGCAGGGCGCTTAGGCTAAAACCCTAGCACCTCCACAAACAAAATAAAACAAAAAGAAAGCTAAAATGGTAATTTTTGCTATGTATGTTTTACCTCAGTTTATGAAAAAAATAAAAATCTAAGTCCAAAACAGTACTTTAACCACTGAACCATTGCGGAATTGTCTACCTTTCAATTTCTTATAAAGTATGATCATTAAATGTATTTTTAAAAAATATATAAACCACTTATAGTTGTGTATTTATTTCAGTACTTCCAAGCAGATGCTGGGCAGAAGCCCTGAGTGAGAATTTGTGTTGTTTTAATTGTTTTTTTTAAAACATTATCTCTCTCTCTCTCTCTCTCTCTCTCTCCATCTCTCTCCGTCTCTCTCTCTCTCTCTCTCTCTCTCTCTCTGTGTGTGTGTGTGTGTGTGTGTGTGTGTGTGTGTGTGTGTGTGTTAGCACACATGTATAGGTCAGAGGACAACTTGTCAGAATCTGTTGTCTCCTTCCATCATATGTCCCCCAGGGTTCAACTCAGGTCAGCAACCTTAGTGGCAAGGGTCCTTATGGGCTGAGCCATTTCACTGTCCCTCTGAGTGAGGAGATGAAGACAGAGCCCTGCCTGTCTGCCCATTTCATGCCCATCCAAACCCCCTTTTGTGGAACATGGATCACTGGAAGAAATGTATTCTGGTGTTCCCTGGATGAAACAGCACTTGAAAGCATCAGAAACAGGCTTAGAAGGCATAGAGGGTCACCAGTTCACCTGCTCAGCTCCTCGGAGGAGCAGGGAGGCCAGGAGCCTGCAGAAGCTCCAGCCGAGGTTCCCATTGGCAGTTCTCCCCTTCCCAACATCCACCCTCATTCAAAGTGTGGCAAGCAGGCACTAGTTCAGAGTGGAGATGTGATTTGTAACCTGTCAGAGAAGACAAAGAATTTGAATCATTCTTGTTTTTGCAGGGCAGGGCGGGTGTGAGTTTGGGTTGGGTTGGGTTTGAGACAGTCTTCAGGTATCCCAGGTTGGCCTGAAACTTGCTCTATAACTGGGGATGAACTTGATCAAAAGATCCTCCTACCTCCACTTCCCAAATGCTGGGATTACAGATGTGCACCGCCACATCTGATTATATGGTCCTGGCATTGAACCCGGGACTTTGTGCATGCTAGGCAAACACTCTACCAATTGAGCTATATACCTTGCCCCTGAATCATCTTTCATCATTATACATTGACTGACAGATCTTCCAGGGGTGGGTGGGACACAGCAGTGACCCAAACAAACAAGGTTTGTCTCTCTAGGGTCTTCGTCAGGAGGGGCCCTGGCTCTGAGCAGCCTGCTATGGGTATAGCAAGGCAAGGGGAACTGAACCCTATAGTTCAGCAAAGTTGAGCAGGAGGGCAGAAATGAGGCTCCAGAGTACACAGCTTTTACCTACAATTCAAGAAACTGTTCAGCCAACAGGAGAAAATCAGTATCATAGCCCCAGTTCCCTGAGAATTCAACGTCAGGCCCTGTGCTGAACTCAGAGTGAGGAACAAGTGTGATCCAGCTGTGCCTCTGACTCAGCGGGACGGAAATGCTGAGGAATACGTAGAGTTGCCAGAGGAGGAACGCTGCTGCTCTGCCTGAGCACAGCGCCTGGCCAGGTGGCTCCTCAAGATGACTGTCAGAGAGAGGAGGGCAAGTTAAGGCTCACCTTTGTTCTGGGTCTCTGCTCTCTGCTCCTCAAACAAGGCCTGGGAATGCCACAATGCACAGAAAATAGGCAGCTACCAGGGCCCCACTGAGGTTGAGTTGCTCTGATGTGAATGCTGTGGATCTCCCATACATACTTGGTCGTCACCAGTCAGAGCATCACCAGGAAAGGGCAAATGCAAAGCGGCCTATGCACCTCCTGTTGATTCATCTCTTCTCCACATTCCAGGCCTGAGTCCCACTGACTAAGGGCCCAGTCCTCTGCTTAGATCTGTCTGCTCCGAACCTGCCCTTCTGAACTATGTTCCTCTACCTACAATAATAACACCTTCTGTCCTGATCCTGAGCCATCTCCCTCTGAGGTGATGATGCCTCTCTACACCCATTCCCAGTCTCTGCAGGATGGGCTCCCTTTACTGAGCAAATCAAGAGGCTTCCAGTCTATTTGAAGGGCATTTTAATAGTATCCCCCAGGAGCTAGAGCTGTCACTCAATGGTAGAGCACTTCCTGGCATGCATGAAGCAATGAGCCCAGTCCCCAGCACAGCACACCTATCATTCTAGCTGCTAGGAAGTAAAGGCCGCAGAATGGAGACTCAAAATCATCCTCAGCTACACAGAAAATTCAAGACCAGCCCGACCTACATAAGACCCTGAACCAAATAAATAAATATCCAGAAATACTTCCTGAGACTGGGGATGTAGCTCAGGAATTGAATGCTTACCTAGCATGCTAGAGGCTCTGGGGTTGAGCTCCAGTCAATAATAATAATAATAATAATAATAATAATAATAATAATAATAACAGTTCAGTTTCCCCTAAAAGAAGTAATCCTGTTTACATGCTGCGCTTACATGCGCACAGACTCTTGTGGAGAACCACATGATCATGCCTCTGCAGGATCACTGAGGTCTGAAGGTTCCCAAGCCATAGGTACTGAGGAGACTGAAACTGAGTGCTGTCTCCTGGCTCCATGGCCTACAACTTGAATAAAGACTGAACTCAATCATCTCCAGATATTTTGCTTTTAGACAGTAAAGTCACATACTTTCATTTAGCATACACCCCCCCCCCTAGAGTGACCTAAAACTCACTCTGTAGGTCAAAATGGTCTGAAACTGCTGAGTGTTAGGACTATAGTAAAAATAATACAAGAGAATCCTTGTCTTATTTCAGGGCCCTGACAAATAGTGAGACACTGTGTGAGTAAACTTCCTCAGAGGTCTTACTCATCCAGATCTGTCTGCTTTTTCTGTGTCTAGACTCATGAGTGTCTGTGATGATGACAAAGATGAGGGCTATCTGGGGATTGAGGACAAAGCTGTGGAACCAGGCTTGAAATGATCACCTGCTCAACAACGGTAGATGGTCAAAGAAGCCATCAGAGCCCAAGACAGGTAAAGTAGATCCCTCATTGAAGATCCCTGCTACGGAAGTCAGCGTTCAAACCGAGACACAGAACCACAGGGAGAGACCTGAGGTGTGGCCTGGTACAATGGCGGGAGCTGATGAGACCTGAATTGAGCAGGACAGCCTGGAAGGAAAAACAGACTTAAAACATTGCAACCTACACTGGTTCAACTTACATGAGTGACCTACGGCAGATGCTGGTGTCCTGCATCATGAAGAGGAACACACGCTGAGGGACTCTGGATGCAGCTTCTGTTCCACACCAACACGACAAGCCAGCAGATAAACACCATGCCACAGGCCTTGGGCTGACCTTCCAAAGCTTAACAAGCATACTGCTGATGCTCTCCTTCCATCTTCCAGATCTCACACACAGGTCCCTGCTGGCCTGTGCTCTTCTGAAGGCTGAAGGGAGGAAAACTGTTAAGTTCTGTTAAGTTGCTGCCGTATAAACTCTTCTGAATGAATGCAGCAGAAACGCTAAAGCGAAGGAACGGTGACCACAAACTTTAGGGAGACTTCACTCGAGGATTAGGAGGGGTGTTCCAAGCGAGCAGGGTTCCTGAGACACCGGTAAAGTCTTCTTTCTTAACCTACATGACGGGTGCCTGGGAATCCTTGCATTGTTATATTCTTTAAGATACAAATATGAGTTTTTATGATCCTAGTACGTGAGCTATTACTACGAAAATGTTTTACCCATTAAAACCAATGGAAGTCAATAAGGAAGAAGATGTAAGATAGACAGCTTGGGACATGTTGAGGAGTTATTTCAGGGAGCAAAATCCAAGCTTTACACTCTACAGTCTGAGACCAAACTCACCTGATTAGAATATACTATCTCCCTTTTGCAGGTAGGATGGTGAATTACGTATCTTCAGAGAAAGCAATTAAAGAATGCCTTTTTTAAATGTAAGGTTCTTGTTTGTTTGTTTGTTTGTTTTTGAGACCAGGTCTCATTATGTAACTCGGGCCAGTCTTGAACTCACAGTCTTCTACCTCAGCCTCTCCAATGCTGGGATAACAGGTATATACTTCCATGCCTGGCTGATGATTTCTATCTTAACAGAATTACACTTTTAAAGCCCTGTCCCACAGTCATGTTCACATACCTTGCATGGAGAGGATTTATCACAGAACTATGTGCAAAAGCCAAAGCTTGGAGACAACCAAAATATCCATCACTAGAAACATGGTTAGAAAAACAATGGAAGTATGCCTACACTGCAGGATGTCTTGAATGTGGTGGTTTAGTAACAAAACTGAAAACATCATGAGCCAGGCCTAGTGACTCATATTTACAGTCCTAACCCTCAGGAGTTCAGGCCATCTTGACTAATATGGTGAGTTCTAGGTCAGTCTTGGGAGGGTATGCTAAGCTATAGGCTCTAGAACAGAAATTAATATACTATGCGCTTTTTTAAAAAAAAACAAATGTCCAGAAAAGCCAAATTTATGGAACAGAAAGTATGTAGGTGTTTATTTGTGACTGGAGGCAGGACATGGGAACAAGATTGACTGCAAACATGAATGAGGGGTCCTTCTTCTTTTTCTTCTTCTTCTTCTTCTTCTTCTTCTTCTTCTTCTTCTTCTTCTTTCCTGGTGCTAAAATGCCATGACAAAAGCAACTTGAAGAGAAGAGTTTGATGGCACAGTCCATCCTGATGGTGAAGTCTCAGCAGTAGGAACGTGAATGAGTCAGTCACATCGCATCCACAGTCAGGAAGCAAAAAGCAATGAATGCTCCCGCTCAGCTTGCTTTCTCCTTCATACGAGGTCCAGAATTTAAGCCTAGGGAACGGCGCCCCCAGCTTTTATGGTGAGCCTTCCCATATCAATTAACCTAACCAACATAATACTTACAGCATGCCCAGAAGCCTGTCTTCTAGTGGTTCTTGGTCCTGTCAAGTTGACAATGTTAACCATTCCAGGTCCTCAGTGGGAAAAGGCACTCACCATCAAACCTGATGACCTGAGACTGATCCCCAGAACCTACATGGTGGTACGACAGAACTACTACAAATTGTCTTCTTATCTCCATAGGTACGACAGGATCTGGACACACCCCAACCATGCGTCCTGTGGGTTACACACACACACACACACACACACACACACACACACACACACACAAATAACTAACTAAATAACATGTAATGAAAAGAGTCCTAAAGCTTGAGGGGCTAGACTCAAGTTTAAAACTCACTGACCAGCTGGGAGTGGTGGCAGCCTATAATCCCAGCACTCTGGAGACAGAGGCAGGCGGATCTCTGTGAGTTGGGGGCCAGCCTGGTCTACAGGATGAGTCCAGGACAAGACTACACAGAGAAACTCTGTCTCAACACACACACACACACACACACACACACACAAACTCATTGACTGAAAGCAATATAGAAAGAACTCTTTATTGCTAAAATTACTCCTGAGGGAGACACAGCAATCTCTACCCTTCTTTCTAGGGTCTTGGTGACAATCAAGTAGATTCCGACAAAGTTTATTCTAGGGAACCAATAAGTTTAAAACTTACAGAGCAGTGGGTGAGGTGCTGTGGGCAGGAACTTAGGTGACCTTAGAGCAGCTGTACCAGAAGGTCTATACCAGCATAAATGAAATTTCCCCTGTGGCTGTGTAAACAGAGCCCCCTCCCCTAGTCTTTCCCTGCCTGTATCTTCTATCCCCTCTCTGAGGCTATATTTAATTATTAGGGCAAAACTGGAAGGGGTGGCTGGATACTTAGGTAAGCCTCCTTCTGTGAAGGAAGGTCAATAGTCAACAAACCCAGCTATAGTGATCTTTTGCAAGTGGGCACAGATGATCTAATAAGATAGTAGCAGTTTGGGTTAAAGGATATACCATACACCCAGGCACAGTGGAGCATACCTGTGATCCCAGAACTCTGGGAGGCAGAGGCAAGCACATCTCTGAGTTCGAGGCCAGCCTGGTCTATAAAGTAAATCCAGGACAGCCAAGGCTACTTAGAGAAACCCTGTCTCAAAAAACAAACAAACAAAACACACCAAAAAAAAAAAAATCCTATGCAACAGCTACTACCTAAATGGGAAGTGAGAAAAAGTCTCTTAGAATTTATGTGGGCTAACACTTTCATTTTCAAAGATGTATCCTATACCCTCTCTCATTGCAGCCTCCAGTCTCTAACACTCCCAACTCCTGGTGACTCTAGCCAAAGGAAGATGGCCTGGCATTGGTATCGTCCCTAACCACTCCAGCTGCCAAGGAAGAGCAGCTGTAGAAGAGGTCAGTGGTAAAGAAAAGTAATCACGGCCTCAACTCAAGGCCCTTCCCCCAGCAGCAATGTATAAGACACCTTTCCAGAGAAAAGGACGCCGGATGCAGTACTGATTTCTCAACAGGGCCTTGCAAAGTGTGATGTCAAACGTGTTTCCCTGGCCATCAACAGCAGGGCCAGCTTCCCCTCCATGCTGGCTCTGTGCCAAGATGGCCCAGGGAAAGGCTTGAAGCCTTGGTATCTGCCAGGTGGTTTGTCTACCAGGTTTAGTCTATTTTCCTCTCTGTCCTTCTGCCATTCCCCTCTTCCCTCCCCTATTGTTTTCTTAGCATCCATTGTCCTCCCAAAGTGTAAGCCACCCCAAAGATAACTCCATATGAGTTTCAGGAGTAAATGAGGATCCAGATAGGGTCTAGGAAAGTGCAAACGATCGTTAAACATATAAAAAGTTGCCCTGCCACACTAGTTAACTTGGAATATAGAAAAAAAAATAAACAAAATAATTGAGAGTGTTTTTAAAAGGGGGGGATGGAGCATAGTAGCATACACCTTTAATCACAGCACTCTGGGGACAGAGGTAGGAGGTTCTTTATGAGTTTGAGTCCAGCCTGGTCTACATAGCAAGTTCTAGGCCATCCAGGGCTACATACTGAGAGCCTGTCAGAAAAAAAAAGTCTCAGTAAACACATTAAATTAAAGGGGAGATGAGTCTGAGAGTAGTTGAACATGCCTGTAATGGAAGCACCGGGGAGGTAGAGGCAGGAAGAACAGGAATACAGGGTCATTCTTGGATGCATACATTCAGGCCCAGCTTAGGCTAGTGAGAAGCTGGCTTAAAAATAATAATAATCAAAGCACAATTTTTAAAAAGTTGGTGATGGTGGGGAGGAACATCTTTGAGATCATGTTCTGCCACCCACCTCCAAAAGGACTCAAAGGACCTCCAAAAGTATGGACATGCTCCTGCCTCCAGAACTTTTTGAAAGACTTGGCTGGCAGTATACAAACACATGCCCAATTCTCACCACTCCCTCAACTCTTAAAGCTACTGGGGTCAAGCTGTGACTATGTCACATGCACACCAAGGCTATGGTGGACCCAAACCAGGAATGGATGATGAGAGCCAACTCAGACCAGCCTCTGAAACTGACCATCTCAAAACAACTTCAGAATGAAGACCACGGCTCCACTCCAATTCTGCTTCCCCAAGTCCGTCCTGATCTTAAGCTTAAAAACAAAAGATCAGGATGGTGTTGGGGAAACAGAACAAACCCAAGGGGCACTGGAGGAATATCATGGCCAATTCAAATTAGCTAAGACCTCCAGGCAGTGAGTTTAATTCTGGAATTCTGGGTGTCTCTCTCTCTCTCTCTCTCTCTCTCTCTCTCTCTTTTTCTTCTTCTTCTTCTTCTTCTTCTTCTTCTTCTTCTTCTTCTTCTT
>NW_026593286.1:17357949-17410000 GCF_907164565.1 Psammomys obesus | reverse complement strand
TTCTTCTTCTTCTTCTTCTTCTTCTTCTTCTTCTTCTTCTTCTTCTTCTTCCTCCCTTCTTCTCTCCCTCCCTTCCTCCTTCCCTTGCTTTCTTTTTTTGTCCAGTGCAGTGGCTCTGGTCTGCAATCCTAACACTACTACATTCCTATAGCGAAATGGGAAGCAGACAAGCCACAGGTTTAACTATCACAGGAGAATAAACAAATGAGACCTTACCTCATAATTAAGGTGGAAGGAAAGAACTGACTCCTGAAAATTGACCTCTAACCTCCAAAAACAAATCTGCACACACACACATATAAATAAATAGATAGATAGATAGATAGATAGATAAATGATTTTAAAATTAACTAGACATAAAGTTGCTGCCCTACAAATCCAGACCCAGAGTCCAACATCAACCAACTAGATTTACCCCTATTTATATATCTAGAACCAAACCAAAGAGGGTAACTCTTGCCACCAAGCCTGACAACTGAGTTTGATTTCTTGCTCCCAAATGGTGGAAAGAGAGAACCAATGCCTGAAAGTTATCGTTTGACTTTCACATGAACACATGTACACGCTAAACACATGTAATTAAAGTTTTAAAATCTGAAATCCAAATTATGTATGTTTGGTGCTACATCCAGAGAATTACATTTTGTGATACTGTGTAGCACTGCAAATGTTTGAAAAGAGGCCTCATTGTATAGCTCAGGTTAGCCATTCATTTATGCATTCTTTCTTTTTTATTATAACAAAATGAAAAAAATAAGATAAAACAAAAATTATCAGATGGAAGTTGGACGAATCAACAGAAGCAAAAGAGGCCAAGAGAAGGCACAAGAATCAGAGACCTACTTGTTCACACACTCAGGAAGTCCATAAAAACACTAAACTAGAAGCCATAACATATACACAGAGGACCTGGTGCAGACCTGGGCAGGCCCTGTGCATTCTGCTTCAGTCTCTGAGTTCACATGAGCTTTGCACATATTGATTTAGAGGGATCAACAGCAGCCGGGAGACACTGGGTTATAGAAAAAACTGTGGAATTAAATCAAGCTATCTACTCCAGGGATGTGTTAACATCAGAATAGACGCCTGCAAAAGTTTTGTGTCGGGGATGTTGATTTGCATACGTTTCTACAGGAAATGAAAAGTTATGGATACCATCAAAACTTATAAAGATTAGAACTGATCAGAAGAGGTCTCCTGGAAACTTTGGCCACTTGATCTGAAAAGTCTGTTTACTTTTCACTAAACACAGCACAATTACTGGCTCTAAACAGAAAGAAGAAAATGTAGTGGGAATTTTGGTTTCTTTAAAAACATAGACATGTTATGGGAATTTTTTTTTTTTATCCTAAGTGTGAGATATGAGGCTGCTTCAGATTGTCCACAACAACAGACATGATTTGCCTTGTGTTCTGGCAGGGGTGTGATTTTGCCATATGCAGATAGTTTTGGCAAGTGTATGACATTTTGGAATTCTGGGACTCTTGAAAGTAATTCTCTGTAAGAGCCCCAAATCGGTGTGGCTGCTACTTTGCCTCCTATGGCTGCTGCTGCTGCTACTGGTTGCTGCTTGCTGCTTGCTGGTTGGAGATACCCTGATGATGAAGATCAAAACTGTCCCAAGGAACTCGATGCCCCTAATCAGCAGGAAGTAGTCTAACAATATCAATGCCCCCTTTTCCTCTGGCTTTCTTTTTCTCCTATCTAGTGTTTTGGGGGTTGGAATGGATAAGGGTAGGAAGAGTGGCAGAAATAAGGACCAGTAAAGTAGTCAAAAGTCTGGCTACAATCATATAATCTGCATACAAAGATATTTTGACTTCTTCCTTTCCCTTTTATATCTCTTTGATCTCTTTTAGTTGTCTTATTTCTCTAGCTAAGAGTTCAGGTACTCTTTTCAACAGATATGGAGAGAGCAAACAACCTTGTCTTATTCCTGATTTTACTGGAATTGCTTTGAGTTCCTCTCCATTTAAGCTGATGTTGGCAATGGGTTTGCTATAAACTGCCTTTATTACATTGAGATATGTCCCTTGTATCTCTAATCTCTGTAGGAGTTTTTTAGCATGTGTTGGATTTTGTCAGTATCTAATAAGATCATACATATGGTTTTGTCTTTCAGTTTGCTTAATTGTAGATTATATATGCTTCCTACTTGATCTTGAGGAATGGTCTTTTTGATGTGTCCTTGAATTTGGTTTGCTAGTATTTTACTGAGTATTTTTGCATCTAGGTTCATAAGGGAACGTGGTCTGTAGTTCTCTTCCCTTGTTGGGTCTTCATGTGGTTTGGGTTTTAGGGTAACTGTGGCCTTATAAAACAAATTGGGCAATATCCCTTCTGATTTCTAGTTTGTATAATAATTTGAGGAGTATTGGCATTAACTCTTCTTTGAAAGTCTGGTAGAAATCTGCTCAAAAATTGTTTGGCCATGGGCTTTTTTGTTGGGAAACTTTTAATGACTGCTTCTCTTTCACTGTGGGTTATAGATCTGTTTAAATTGTTTATCTAATTTTAATTTAACTTTGGTAAGTTGTATATACCAAAAATTTATCCATTTCTTTTAGAATTTTTAATTCGGTGGAGTACAAGTTTTTAAAGTGTGTCCTTATAAATCTCTGGATTTTCTCAGTGTCTGTTATGGCTCCCTTTTCATCTCTAATTTTGTTAATTTGGATACTCTCTCTCCATCTTTTAGTTAATCTGGATAGTGACTTGTTAGTCTTACTGATTTTCTCAAAGAACCAACTCTTTGTTTCACTGACTCTTTGTATATTTTTGTTAATTTGTTTCTATTTTATTGATTTCAGCCCTGAGTTTGATTTTTTTTTTTCTTGAAGTCTACTCTTTTTTGGGTGTGATTTCTTCTTTTGTCCTAGAGCTTTCAGGTGTGCTGCTAAACTGCTAGTGCAAGATCTCTCGAATGTTCTCTATCTAGGCTCTTACTGATATGACTTGCCTCTTAGAACAGCCTCCATTGTGTCACAGAAGTTTGACTATGTTGTACATTCATTTTCATTCCATATTTTTTTTTTATTTTTAAATATTGTTGAGTTGTGAAATGGCTTTTGGGGGGTTGGTTTTTTGAGACAGGGTTTTTGTTTTTGTTGTTGGTTGTTGTTAGCCCTGACTGTCCTGGAACTCACTCTGTAGACCAGGCTGGCCTAAAACTCACCTGTCTCTTCCTCCCGAGTGCTGGGATTAAAGATGTGTGCCGCCACATCCATGAAATGACTTCTGATAAAAGCACAACCCTCCAGCCGTAACCCCATAACAATGGTAAGGACACCAAACTTAAAAATTCTTTTATCTAATAGTGGTCCATACATTTTCAATACCATACTCATCCAGCACCTTACACAAACACACACATGCACGCACACATGCACACACACCCTAAAGATTTTCTATTGACTGTCTGTCTTAGTAATGGGGAATTTAGCATTCTCAGCCTCTCCCCTTTCAACCACATCCAACCAAATAAAATAGCGTGTTCTCCCAGGACACGGAGACACAGGTACCACACTTCTTGGTTCAATATTTTTGTTATAGTGACCATGTAAACAATTATTCACAGTTGGGTACAGTGCTTACATTCCTGTCTTTGGACCCAACCCCCCACGCCCCGCACACACATACACGTACCCCTGGAGTTAAGGTTTTCCACATACTCATCATTGCATCAGTCTTGACTGTCACTTCAGTCTGGATGGGTCACTTTGCAGTTCCCTAAATTGCTTTGAATCCGCTTCCACAAGAATTCTAAACTTGTCAGTTTCAACGAAATTTCCACTTGCGATTTTCTCTTTGGGTAGGATCCACTGCTCAGGATGTCTTCTTGTCTGTGACCATTTTTCTCTCCATTTGCGCGAGTCTCCTTTGTTTCTTTACAAAGAGTGCGTCACTGTTTGGGGTACACGGTTTTCTTGGGTAATGCTGTCAAACTTACCTATTTACTCCTAAGTATGCTGTCAGGTTTATATCCAGGAAAGGAGTTAGGCCAAACTTGTTTAGATTTTTAAATGTACATTATCTAACATTTCAATTTAGAGCATGGATACATGTGTGTGTGGCATGTTGTGTGCATATGTGTTATACAAGTTCATGCTACGTAGGTGAGTGTATTACCTGTATGTGTTACATGTGCTCCTGTGTGTGTGCTTAGCACATGTGTATGTGTTGTCCAGTTTGTGTGTTGGGTATACGCATGTGTTGTATGAGCACACATATGAAAGTTGCCTATACTATGTGCTGCACAAATGTTTCCTTGTTATTCATTTTCATTCGTTGTTCTTGTACACATGTTGGTCATGTTCATGAGTGTTAGGGTGTGTATGTATGTCAGGGTGTTCTTCTCTGTCTCCTAACTCCACCATCCTGACTGGGAATCAGTAAAATTTCAAAAGCAAATCAAATGTATTTCCTTTCCCATTCTTTGATTCCTTTCCATAATGATCAGCCTTGTTAAAACTTTCTCCCAGTCAATTGAAAATGTTGGCTTGGGGAGTAGAAGGTTTAGTGGTAGAACACTTGCAAATGTTCAAGACCCCGGGTTCAACCCTCGGCACTAAAAGCAAAATGTCAACCTGTAGGATACATTGACCATATTTCTAGGTGGCCCAGCCCATTAATGTATGTCACATGGGCATGTGCGTGGGTACGTGTATGCTAACGGAGAGAGACATAGAGTTTTCTCACCTTTCTCTTAACTAGGTTTAAATCAGGGTGGGTAGAAGAAGCAAGATCTGCAAGGTGAGTAGGGAGAAGCCTCTGAAGAAATCTAGTCACTTCCTACACGGGCAAGAATTCTGTTGCCCAACTGAAACCTAGCAGACCACATCCGTACCTCTCCCTCAGTTCCCATTCTGTAAACAAGACTGTCTTCCTGAAAGAGCTGGCTTTGCTCCAACTTTGAAGGTGTTGTGGGTGTGGGGACTGAGCGTGACCTCAGGACTGTAGTTCAGGGCTCCCCACTTTGTCATCAGTGTTGAGGATCCCTCTCATCTGAAACCCAGAGAGCAGTGTGCTCAGCAGGCCTTTCTCCTCAACATGTTCCCATGTGACAATAAGCAAGGCTAAGGCCTTGTGTGCTCTACATCTCAGTAACCCCCGCACCTGGGAGGTAGAGACAGGAGGATAAAAATTTCCAGGTTATCCTGTGCCAAATAACAAGTCGAAAGCCAGCTTGAGCTACATGAGACCCAGCCTCAAAACAGAAAAGCAGCAGGGAAAAGCCTGTAAGGCCTCAACCCTCCACAAAGATCTACAGGCAACTAAGGAATGTTGGAAGCAAGAGAAGTAGTCTCCCCTGGGAAACCAGCTCACAACTGGTTTTCCAATGCCAAACAATCATCCCTGAAGACACGCATACAAGTACTATTACATGGACTGAGTAGGCTGTGTTTATGTTTTGGGAAATATTTGCATATGTATATATACATGCATACATGTATATACATATATATATACATACATATATACATACATAATATGTGTGACAATTAATATGAAAAAAGCCCTGAATTTGAAAGGAGAATTAGATGGGAGGATTGAGGGAGAATAGGGAAAGGGAAAAAAAATTTTTTTTTAAAGAAAAGAAAAGAAAAGGGAGCTGGAAAGATGGGTCAGAGATGGGTCTGCAATGGTTTGCAGAGGATCTGGGTTCAGTTCCCAGCACCCACATTGTAGCTTACACCATCTGTAACTCTGGCTTCACAGAAACTAAATATCTTTGCCAGGCAGTGGTGGCTCAGGCCTTTAATCCCAGTACTTGGGAGGCAAAGGCAGGTAGATCTCTGTGGATTTGAGGCCAGCCTGGTCTACAGAGTGAGTGCAAGACAGCCAAGACTATACTGAGAAACTCTGTGTAGAAAAACCAAAAATAAAAAATAAAATAAATTAAAAAAAAAAAAGGATGGAAAGAAGCAAAATGAACAAAAGCCAGTTGATTGGGTATTTATATAACAAAGGCCTACATGCGCTCACTGCTGTGTGTGGTCCTCTAAAAGGTGCCAAGCCTCGTGGAAATGAAATTTAGAAGGCTACATGAGGAACCACAAAACTCCCTGCAGAGTGACTGGGTGGGACAGGGACATCTGGTTCTTGTTTACTATCCTTTGTCTCTAGAGGTTTGGGAAAAACACATCTAATTCAATAAAAGAGAATAAACAGACAGACTTAGTAGCTGTTGCTTAACTGTTCATTTAAAACTTGAAAAGTTGGTTTTCTCTACCATGAACTGTGGTCTGATCACATAGGCTCTCCTCTAGCTCTAGGCAAATGTCAGGCTCTAAAGCTGAGGTTCTGCCCAGATGCACAATAGGACCACAGTGCTCTGGGCACTTGAGAAGAAGCGTCTGTCTTCTCTCAGATCCTGGTTGTCGGTGGCTGGGGGCTCAAGGGAGGGAGACCAGTTTTTAATGTACAGTTTCCAGGCAAATCTGACATGAGCAGTTTCTCCCACCCCCACCCCTTTTCTCTCTTTCTCCCTCCCTCTTCCGTACCTGTAGACTATTTTCCCCATCTGTCAGACGTTTCTTCCTTTAGGACAGAGAAGGCCCTGAGGAAAGGGCAAGTGCCTCTGGGTTGGGGAAACATTTTTTCTTTGAGTCGTTAAGCACAGAAAGAGGTACTTTTTAAAAGGGTTCTTATCCTTTAGCCCAGGCTATCCTGGAATCTTATCTAACCCAGGCTATTCTCAGATTCATGGTCATCTCCCTGCCTCAGCCTTTCAAGTATTGGGATTAGAAACGGGAGCCATTCCACCACACCTAACTGAGAATGAGTTTTTGACGTTTCTCTTGCATAAAAGATCCTCCTTTCCCTCCCCCCAAGCCTCAAGTTGTAGCCAAACTGGGAAACCATGGTTCAGCTCATCAACTTAGCGTCTCAACAGTAATATGTTGAGGCTCATTTATCTGGCCTTTGGAACAGGTCTTTTGACTCTATTCAGACATCTAATGTTTGTACATCTTTGTGAGGTACATTCCTATAATGATACACGATCATTGCATGCAATGATCAAATCATGGCTATCTGTGGACCGGTGGGCTTAACTCTGTGGCAGGGCACTTGCCCAGCATGTGACAATTCAATACCAAGCACCTCCCAGAAGAAGATCAGGGTGATCATTACATCCTGGAAGGTGAGAGAGATAGAGAAGAAGAGAGATGGATGGGTTTGCTGTAAGTTCTAGGCAAAGGGGAAAAGGAATTGCTGAATGGGAACCAAAGATGAGTTAGAGCTGCTTTGTGAAAGTGTTGCTTTATTCCCCAAGTTCCATTTTACATTTTATAATTTAAAGAAGGCCTTTCTCAATCCCTGTATATGCAGGGTGTTTCCTTTCGTATCAACCAACAGGTATTAATCATTGCTTGGTGTAGCAACGTTACCACCAGTGCAGGCACTATGAAAAACACTTTTTAACCTCATTTGATACTCACCAAGACCTAAATTGGGGAGTTATCATTGCCCTTATTTCATAGAAGAAAATAAAACCAAAAAGATGGAAGGGTGCACCCACAGTGACACAACAAACTGGAGCCTGATTGGGACTGACTGCATTCAGGGCCTGTCTCGGACTGCTCTGTGACTGGCTCTATGGTGGAGGTCTCAGTGGCTTTGCGTGAGGTCCAATAATGGTGTGTTCTCACTGAGTCATCTTGATTGAACTTAGTTTCTCAGAACCTGTCTTCTTAAAACATTGCAACATAAGAAGCATGTGTCAAGACTCAGAGCAGGTTGGGGGGCGGGGTGTGCAGGAAAGATGGTTCAGAGGGTATGAGTACTGCCTGCCACTGCAGAGGACCAGGAATTTGTTGTCAGCACCCACCTGGCAGCCAACAACTATCTGTAATGCCAGTTCCAGGGGGCCTGACACCCCCTTTCTGATTCCCTCAGGCACTGCATGGTTCATACATGCAGGCAGAACAACTACATACACATAACAACAACAACAACAAATTGTAGAAGAAGAAGCTGGGCTTGGTGTCACATGCCTTTACTCCCAGCAATCTGGAAGGCAGAGGCAGGCAAATCTCTGTAAGTTGGAGGCCAGCCTAGTCTACAGAGCTAGTTCCAGGATAGCCAGGGCTACACAAAGAAACCCTGTCTCAAAACAAAACAAAACAAAACAAAACAAAAAGAATTAAGGTGGGCAGGTCAGATGGTTCAGTGGATAAAGGATGTTTGTTTGTTTGTTTGTTTGTTTGTTTGTTTGTTTTAAATCACCAAGGCTGATGACATGAGTTCTATAACAGGACACTCCACACAGGTGCCATAATGTATGCACACTCATAAACACACACACACACACACACACACACACACACACACACAGAGAGAGAGAGAGAACTTGCTCTCCCTTCCACCACCAGAAACTAGAATCAAATTTCCTATCAGGTTCCCAAAGCCAGGACTGTCCCCATTCTACTGTCCCACCCTCAGGGCACTCGGCACTTGTAGGAGTTTCCAGGAGCCTTTGAAGATACGAAATGGAAACTCAACTGCAATCTCTTCCTACCCCTAGCCCTGCACACTCGGCGGGGGAGGGGGCACAAGGCGGAGTATGGGAAGGAAGAACCGGAAGTCAAAGGCAGGGTGTACCCCAACGGCATCCGCTGAAGCCTGTGCCTTATCGACCTAATAAGCCAGGCTTGGCCACTTGTCCAAATAAACCCATCAAAAGAGCCATACAAATTATGCAAAGCAGAAAATGTATTCAACGTGGCTACACTGGGTAGAGAGAAAAAGAGATACAGTGACCATCACTCACTCCCCATACAAGGTGAACAGATCAGTTTAAATCGTTGCTAAACGCAAGTTCCTTCTCTTTTGAATTCCAGGGCTTCAGCCTTTTTCTCTACCCAGCATAGATTCCTAAAGAAACTCCCATCTCTAGGGTGCCTTTGTCTGAATAGCAAAAGGATGTCCACAAATACCCTTTGGAATATCCTCATTTCTGCCAAGCAGACAGACCAGTCAAGACCACTATAGCAGCCACCTAGGCCTCCTTCACACAGTTCTTTTTTATTTTATTATTCATTTACTTACTTATTTACTTACTTGTTTGTTTGTTTGTTTGTTTGTTCTTGAGACAGGGTTTCTCTATGTAGCTTTGACTAAATTGGAACTCACTATGTAGGTCAGGCTGGTTTCAGACTCACAGAGCTCCACTTGCTTCTGCCTCCCGGGTACTTTTTAAAGAAGCAAAACAAGAGGACAATACTGTGTAGACTGGCTTAGTTGGTTTGTTTGTTTTTGGTTTTTTCCTCTTTTGATTTAATTTTTTTACTTATTGATGTGTAAGTGTGATTGTTTACGTGAATGCATGTCAAATGTGCACAGTGCCCAAGGAAGCCAGAAGAAAGCATTGGATCCTCCTCCTCCTCCTCCTCCTCCTTCTTTTTGTTGGTTTGTTGGTTTTTAGGTTGTTTGTTTGATTTGTTGTGTTTTTTTTTTTTTTTCGGGGTTTTTGAAAGGTTTCTCTGTGTCCAGAAGCTCACTCTGTAGACTAGGCTGACCTCAGACTCAGAGATTAGCTTGCCTCTGCCTCACAAGTGCTTGGACTAAAGGTGTACACCACCACTGGCTGGCCTTTTTCTGTTCCCTCTTTTCTTTCTTTCTTTCTTTCTTTCTTTCTTTCTTTCTTTCTTTCTTTCTTTCTTCCTTTCTTTCTTTTCAGTGTTTGTTCGTTTGTTTGTTTGTTTTAAATAGGGTCTCTTTACATAGCCCTGGGTGGCATCAGACTCACAGAGATCCCCCTGCCCCTGCCTCCTGAGTGCTATGATCAAATTTGTACACTATCCACTCAGCAATGACATGTTCCCTTCCAATTGTTATCCAGGCTCCTATAGCCTGAAGCCCTGCTTCGCTTCTTCATTTCCTATGCAACTTGTAGCTGTGTCTTGTTGGTCTCCCCTCAAAGATCCTTGTAACAGACAAAAGGTTTCTCCATCTTGGCTGACGCCATCTTTGGTTTAGACTGAAACTGATACACACACACACACACACACACACACACACACATATATATATATATATATATATATTTTTTTTTTTAACACCACCCCTCTCACCCTGAAAAGTCCCAACCCTGTTCTAGAAACTTGGATTTAAGTGCCCCAACTAGCCACATATTCTTGGTTCTTATTAGCCCACTTGCTTGCTTCCTCCTGCAAGCAGGAGATAGTTTTTCTGTATTGTCTTCTAAAACGCTCTTTGATCACCTCCCCTTGAAGGGGGAGCAGCCTTACCAGGCCACAGAAGATGACAATGCAACCACTACTGATGAGATCTGATAGACTAAGATCAGAAGGAAGGAGAGGAGGACCTCCCCTATCAGTGGACTTGGGGAGGAGCATGCATGAAGAAGGGGGTGGGGGGGTGAGATCGGGAGGGGAGGAGGGAGGGGCTTATGGGGAGAATACAAAGTGAATAAAGTGTAATTAACAAAAATTTAAAAAAATCTTTAAAAAAAATGCATTCAGGGCTGCTCTGTGAGAAGTGTTTCTCTCCATGCAGTCACAAGCCAGCTTAATACAGACTCTCAAGTCAAACTTTAGTCGTCCTGAGTGGTCTTTGGGTCTCTACCCAAAAAGACTCCCGAGTTCTCCCTGTCCTTCTCCCACACTGTCACTGGTTTGTCCATAGCCTCCACATTTCTGCTACAGACTCCTAACAGGATCCCAGGACCTGTCTGTGAGCTCACTAACAGCTCGAGGGAGCCACCTAGCTTCATCACATATGCTTGAGGCTCAGCCAGGGCTGCGCACAGGCTATGGTGTAAAGTTTAGGGAAGCACTCGATGCCCTTCAAAGCTTGGCCTGCTGGCCAAAGCTGTATCATGTCTCTCTCATCCTTGCTTATGCCCTCCTGAAAGATTTCTTCCATCTCCCCTCATCCAGCCGCAGTCCCACACAGTAAATCCTTCAGCACAGTTCTGAACCCGAGAGAGTACTTTTGGCATATCAGCTGGAATCACTTCTATAGGCAAGAGTTCAGATATGGTAGGAAAGCATCCTCTCTCCTGACTCCCAGATCCATCTCTGTGGGCTTGAGCCCCTCTACACCCCCCCATTACCCACCTGAGAAACCTCCAACGAGCCAAAGGGCCTCTGTTGTAACTCTGGGAGTGTGTCTGAGATATCCCAGAGAGGAAGAGGCTCCACGAGGTCTTCTAGTTCCAGTCATCCCTGGTACCCATTCCATTTCTGACATTCTCACCCCATCCAGATGCCTCCCTCCAGTCCCAACCTGGTCCGAGCCCTAGCTAGACTTTCCTTACCTCCAACCCTCGCCAGGTCTCCAAGTCTCCTTCTCCCACGCCCAGGCTCCCCGTGTCTCGATTTTTTTTCCTATTATTGATAGCTACCCTTCTCTGACCTTACCTAATGCCAAGCTGTCATCCCAGCCCTGTACTGACCGCAAACTTACTCCATCCAACTTTAGTCCCTGTTTCCTGGCACAGCCTGGACTGCAATCCCATCTGGGAGCTCAGCCTCAGGTTATCCCGGCCCCTCCCCATCCCCACATGGGCCAGTACCTTCTCCTTATGCTTTAAGCTAGCAGGAGCTTCTGTTTCTGCCCGTTGGCAATCAAGGAGCCCAGATGTCTTCAGCACTCCCTGCAACACTTCCACACAACTTAAAAAAAAAAAAAAAAGTAATGAAGACGACTACAACAGACAACATGGAAGAGAAGGGAGAAAGGAAGGCAGAAACTGGCTAAGTTTAGGAGCCTTTTTAGTACCATCGGTTTATTCTCTAGGCATTATGTCCAACGCCAGGATGGAAAGTGGACTAAACAGATAGGTTCCTGCTTTTGTTCAGAGAAAACAGATGAGTAACCACAATTCCTTTTGAAATTTTTTTAGATTTTTTTTATGTGTGTGAATGCTTTGCCTGCACATATGTCTACACATCACATGCATGTCTAATGGCCCCAGAAGTCAGAAGAGGTCATTGGATCCCCTGGAACCTGAGTTACAGATGATTGTGAGCCACCATACAGGAGCTGGGAATCAAAGCTGTGTCCTCTGAGAGAGCAGCCAGTGCTCTCAACCGCTGACCTTCTCTCAGGCCCCAAACACAATTTCTTGAAGTCATTGGGGGGTGAGGAAGTAACTTAAAGGAGATGAGCCAGGTCCCCCCAGGAGACAATGGTTATACGGAGAGGTAAAGCTGACTCACACATTTTCACATATGAGTGACAAAGAGAGCCTCCTGCCTGTGAGAGGTGATGATGAGTGTGAGGCTGTGTTCTAGCAGGGGTTAAAGCCACTAGCCCACAGCAAGTTGGTAAGGAGGGCTACCCTCATTTTACTGCGGGAACCACCAGCTCCTCCACACACGTGTTTTGCTCTATGGCACACCCAAGATACTTTCACATGGACAAACATGGGACAGAAATTTTTACTGGAAGCGGCTGCCTGTCCTGCTGATCGACAGCGATATTTGGGTGTATAAAGTTGCTGCTGCTCCCTGCCAAACTGGAAGTGCCAAGAGGGCAAAAGTCACAGCTGCTAGTCTTGTTCCATCTTTGGATCAGCTGGTACTCAACGCACACATCACCCCCTGTGACACTGGTCACAGGGTAAAGGGTAGCCTCGTGCACTAAGACTGGCTTCCCAAATGCCTTTTGTCCACTCATGGCACCTAAAGGGAAGAAGTTCTTTGGCTCCATCACAAGGCCGCCTGGTGGCATGGTGCTTCGGGAGCACCTGACTGATGTCCTCAGAAGGCATTGCAACATTCCTCAAGATGGGAAAACAATCTCGTGAGCTCAAATCACAGGACAAAGAGCTCCTGGACAGCCTGCTGGAATGTGCTGAACAGTCAAGGCGGTGCTCCAAGGAGAGAGTCCCGGCCCGTGGAAGGGTAAAGTCGATGCAAGCTCCAGTTCTTTGTCCGAAAGGCGGGGTCAGGCTACAGGTGTGACCATGATGATGGCCCAGATGACAAGTCAAAGATCATGGAAGTATAAAGGCAGACCTTGGAAGGCTAACAGCAGCTCCTCAGAAAGCACGTGTGGACCCTAGAGACAGCAGTTAGTCACTAACTTCTGATTCTGTCACCTCCCTCCCCAAACCAAGTAGTATCTGTCCAAAGTCATACCAAACAGCACACACACACACATACACACACCACCACCACACACCACACACACATACACACCACACCACACCAAGCACACTGGTATAATATTCTTTCCTTTGAAGGGGCGATATTACCCCTTAGTAATTTTCAGAGGTTTAACAGCTAGTGAGAGATGTGTGAAAGGTAGCACGACGGCGTGTCAAAAACTCCTTGCGAACCAGGCCACAGCTAACGAGGATCCTGAGTAATTCGTGGCGAAAATTTTGCCCAACAAAGGCATAGAGGATGGGGTTGAGACAACTGTGAGAAAAGCCCAGGATCTCGGTGACATAGAGGGCCTGGTCAATGTCGCTGCGGCGCTTGCAGGTGTCTTCAATCAAGCCGGCTCCTAAGAGAGTGTCCGAGAGCAGGGCCAGGTTGTATGGCAGAGAGCAGAGCAAGAAGACAAGCACAACCGCAAAGATGACCCACATAGCCCTGTGCTTCTGCCCCGTGCGGGCCTTACAGAGCATGCGCAGCGTGAACCCGTAGCAGACCAGCATGACCAGCAGAGGCAGGAGGAAACCAAATACGTGGGACAAGCCGCGCAACATTATCCGAAAACTTGTCGTGGCTTCACCCAGGACCTCATAGCAAACTGTTTCAGAATTTTGCGGTTTGTATTCCTGGCGGAAGATAGAAAAGGGCAGAGAAAGAATCAAAGATAGAGCCCAAACGCCCAGACATACAAACTTAACCAAGTGGCGCTTTTGGGCCAGTGTGCTGGTAGCATGGACGATGGCCAGGTATCGGTCCACGCTGATGCAGGCCAGTAGCAGGATACCACTGAAGAAGTTGGCTTCCTTCAGGAGTGAGACCATCTTACACAGGGGTGTGCCAAAAATCCAGCCCTTCAACTTGGAGACAGCCCAGAAGGGCAGGGTCGATGAAAAGAGAAGGTCGGCAATGGCTAGGTTCAGCATGTAGACATCGGTGACAGAGCAGCTTCTTCGCCTGGATAAGATGACCAGCATCACAAGCGGGTTTCCCAGCAAGCTCAGCAGGGTCACCAGTCCATAAAAGATGACTAAAGCCTGCCTGTTGGTTATTGCAAATCTCTCGCAGGGTCTGGAATCCTCTCCAATGGGTGGCATTCCGGTGGTGTTTCCAAACTCTTTCTCAAAGTAATCCCACGTCATATTTTCTGGAACACCCCAGACAAAATATTCAGCCTTGGCCATGGTTTAATCTAGGTTGAAAGGTTAGAAGGAGAGAAGTATGGTTTAGTAACCAAATTCAAGTGTCATGGATGTTGTGGGATGGTATTGGCTTCTCTGTTCACATCACCCCGTTTGCCTTCAACTTGAACTTCTGGAGAAGTTCGCTTCCTAATGCTGTCAAAGTCCTTGTAGACTCAGTCTGAGTAAGGGATGAAATAAAACCCGTGGAAGGTACCTTTGCCTTCAGTTGACTCTACAAGCCTCAACTCTGTCCTGCTCTGCCTGGTCTACTTTTAACCATCTTTGTCCTCAGCCACCCCCTGCATTCAGAAGCAGCCACGGGGTTGCTCTTGTATACTAGAGAAGAGGCAGCATGCAGCAGCACTGGAGGAGATCAGGTGTATCGGCGTGTCCCTTCCTACATGATTTCTCATATGTGTCCCCTAGTTGTTGTCTGCCCTTTTTAAAAGGGCATTTCTTTATGTGTTTGAGCATGTGTACTTGTCTGTATGTCTGTACACAGAGGCCAGAAGACTTCAGATCTCTTGGAACCGGTGCTACGGAGAGTTGTGAGCTGGCCAAAGTGTGTGCTGGGAACCAAACACTCAAGAGCAATCCCATGTTCTTAACCACTGAACTATCTCCCCAGCCCTTGTTTGTCTTTCTTTAAATCTACCTGGTGAAAGAAGTGATAGCAACAAATTACATTAAACTATACACTGTGCCTTGACTTGTGATGAGATTATGTCTAGCTTTCGTAGTTGTAAACCTCAAGTCAAAAGTACATATAGGGGGTCATTGAGGTGATCCAGTGAATAAAGGCATGTGCTGCCAAGCCTAAAAACTTGATCCCCAGAACCCACAAGGTAGAAAGAAAGACCCGTCTCCTACAGGTTTTCCTCTGGCCTCCACACCCAAGCTCACACATACCCTAAATGTGAAAAAGAAAAAAAAATTAAATACATTTAAGGGTTGGTGAGATAACCCAGCAGATAAAAGAGTTTGCCATACCAGCCTGTCACCTTGAGTTTGCTCTCAAAACCCATGATAGAAGAAGGGAACCAACTCCCTAAAATTGACCTTTGACCTGTATCCAAGTCCAGGGCTCTCCAATCCCGAAGTATTTAGAAGTCAACCAGGTTATACGTGAGCATACTAGCATACTGTTACTTAATGCCCACTCTTTCCACAGTGACCTTGACTGGGACCTTCAATCCCTACAGATTTCCATTTATCAACTGCAAATTGTGAGGAGACAAAGGCGCTCTCCCAGGCTTCCAGGCTTTGGACTCTATGGCAGGTGCATTCACATCCCCACCCGTCGGGATGTTCTCTCCCTGCCAGTGTTGGCATCTTCACAGAAGACAAAGGCTTAGAGGGGAGCAATCAACACTGAACTGAGGAACTGTCCACCTCAGCCACATAACAGGAGAGGAATAAAAGCAAAGGATGAGGAGGCTGCAACCACAGCGACCTAGGAAATGAGAGTTGAGAACTCACCTACGGTGAGGAAACCAGAATCCATTTAGCAGAAGTCCCTAAATTCCACAGAAACCAGTGTATTTTCTAAGATAAAACTGAACCAAGCCTTCTGCCCCAACAAGTATGCTGACACACAGGGGTGGCTTCCTACCTGAGGCGCCAGCTGGGTGTGTTCTGCGTGAGCGAGAGCCTGCAGCCCAGAGACTGGAATGACCAAACAGTTGAAGGAACTAGATAAATAAGGGAAAAAGAGAGAAGCCACACTAGACAAGACCTCCCCTCAGAGCCCCACCCATGTCTGCATCTGGGTGCAGATTAGGTCATGCGACCCGGCATCATCAGGGGTTCTGTGGGTCCCACAGAGAGAGCAGAGAAAAGCTGTTCCCTAAATTCCCTTCTCTGTAGGTGATCATTTTCATCATCTTCAGTTTCTTGAATTTACCTGCACATGCTATCCCCAAGTTTTCTAATAGATGATCTTGAAAACCCAATTTCCCTGAGGCGAATAAATTGACTTTCTACAACAAAAGTTTCAGAAGTCCCCGATGGGAAAGACTTAGGAAGTCTATAAGGAGAACTTTGGGGAAAGTTTGTGGGAGAGAGTGGGATGCCTACATTGAAGCCATGCTGGGACAGCAAGCAGACATTTGCGTAGGTGCTGGACTAGAACCCAGTGCCCAGTGCATGCTGGGACAAGTACCCTACCGGTGAGCTACATCTGCAGCCCAACAAATATTTTCTGATTTTGATTTGCTGTGTTGTGTTCTGTTTTGAGACAGTGTCTCTCATAGCCCATGCTGGCCTTGAACTCTAGGTAGCTGATGACCATAAGCCTTCATTTCTCTCCCAAATGTTGGGAATACAGGTGTGCACCATAAGGTGTATAGCTATAAGCACACCATTTTCACTTATGTTATAGGCATCTTTAGGGTCATGTGGTAGAGATTAGGAAGGGGAAAAAATCCCTTTTACACTCCCTTTTACACACCATTTCCAATCATCGCTTGGTTGGATTAGCGCTAAGGTTTGGGGCATGACCACTCCCTCCCTGGAGTCTATCAGAAGACCATTAGGACTGGGAAATCTAACGAAGGATCAGCTGAGGGTGATGTAATTGCTGTTCCCTATTTGGTTCTGAAGGACTGCTCCTTTGGGAAGCTGCCTGGGAAGCCCCTGAGCAGTCCACAGCTGACCCCTGACTTCATTTCTTGAACTCAGTGTCCTGGTTAGTTTTAACTATAAAGTTCACACAGTCTAGAGTCATCTAAGGAGGGAATCTCACCTGAGAGATTTCCCATATCCGACTGGTTTGTGAGCGTATCTGTGGGAGTTTGTCTTGATCTCTCATTGATGTAGGCGGGCCCAGCCCACTGTGGGGGCCACTATCCCTAAGCAGGTGGTCCCCGTCTGTATTAAGAAAACCAGATAGGGATGGAGAAATGGCTCCATGGTTAAGAACACTAGCTGATCTTCTAGGGGACTCAGGGTTGATCCCAGCTCCCATCTGGTGCCTCCAAATGGTCTGTGGCTCTAATCTCAGGGGAATCTGTTACCCTCTTCTAGCCTCTGAGGGCACTGCTCAGACATTTGTGCAGGCGCAAAACCCATATACACAAAATTGCCTTTTCTATGTGCCAAGATGAACCTTTACTGAAAGCAGTTTACAAAGCACTGCACTTAAAAGGTAATGTTTCCATGCTTGTTTTCTTTTCTAATTTTATGTTATAGCACATAACATAAAATTTATGTTATAGCATAGCAAGTAAGTTATGCTCTATTATCTTATGAACATCTCAATGCTGTAGTTTTTCTTTTCCAAATAGAAATAAAACCTTTGGTTTCCACAAATTAAAAAAAAAAAATGTTTTTTACTGAAAGCTAGGTAAGCAAGACCTGCAAGTAAGCAGTGTTGCTTTGTGGTTTCTGCCTCAAACTCCTGCTTGAGAGCCTGCCCCGAATTCCCTCAGTATTGGGCTGTGACCTGTAAGGCAAAATAAATCCTTTCTTCTCCTGAGATGCTTTGAGTCTCAGTGTTTTATCACAGCCACGGAACTGAAGCCAGAACACTGTTAAACCTTTCTCCGTGATAACATGCGCTCCGCTGTGCTGCAGTGACGTGTTTACACGGGAGGCTCCTGCTTTGTGCTACATGCGGCTAAAGAGCGAAGATCCCCTCTCCAATTCATCTTTGGATCTGTCCTCTGCAGGAAAGCATAGCAAGTGATCGCCAAGAGCTGTGAACAAAATGGCGCTTCTCATGTGACTCGAGGAACACACAGCACCACCATAAAGGGGGCTAAGACACGCAGCCACATACTCACACCTAAGGTGTGTCTGAGAGCTTCACTTCCATGCACCTGGGCTGGCCTTCCTGGCTGCCACAGCTCCTGCCCAGTGTCTGTGCTGTCAGGGTCAATCTGTGCAATCCTGCCCCTCCCACAAATGCCAACTTTTCCTACCACTGGTGCCTACTATTGTGACATGGGCAAATATGGGTCCTCCTCCAGGGTTCTATTTGCATTTATAAATAGCGGCCAGAGGGCTAGAACTCTAGCGCATTTGGTGCAGTGTTGGCCTAACAGTTAGGAAGGCCTGGGTCCAATACCCCGCAGTGCATAAAACTTGGCACAGGGTGGGAGTTCGGTGGCTGGGAGTGTGACTCAGCAGGTCAGAGCACTTGCTGCCTAAACATGAGAACCTGAGTTCAAATCCTCAGCTCCCGTGTAAAGCCAGGTGCAGCCAAGTGCACCCCTCTAATCCTGGCACTGGGGTGTGGGTTGCAGAAACAAAAAGATCAGGGTTGGGGCTTGATGGCTTCCAGCCTAGCTCCAGGCTCAGTGAGAGACCCTGCCCTTCAGGGGAGTACAGCACAGAATGATAGAGCAGGACACGCAACGTCCTCTGATGCCTTCCTGCCCTTCGGCCTCTATATCTTCCTATGTGTGTACACACCAAACACATATGTACATATACCACACACACATACACCCCATCCCACACATAAACTCAAAATCTGGATGTAGCGGTACATCCCTAATCTCAAAGCACCCTCAACTACAGAATGAAATCAAGGCCAGCCTGGGATACATGATACCCTGTCTCAGAAAAAAAAAAAAAAAAAAAAAGGTTGCAGGAACTACAAGGAGACATTAGCCCCTGATGTTGGACTGTTGGGCTCTGACGCCTTGACTAGGAAGGACTTGGAATGGGGTAGTCCCAGAAGGGAAGGTGCATTCCCACAAGTTGTCTAAAAAGGAGGCAGCTTCCAGGGCAGAAAACACTGACTGAGGACCCAAGAGGAAACTGTGAGAGCTAGACTGTGAAAAACCTCAAGAAAGTACCCCTCCCTTAGAGATCTTCCTACTCTTGGAGTTCTTTTTCTCTGTAATAAATTGACATTCTCTCTGAGAACACGTGGAACTGCTAGGAAGAGGGAATCTTTCGGCATGTGGGGGCAGCAATCAAGAGACAGTGAGGCGCCTGCGAGGAAAGCCCGGGGAGAGAAGAGGGTCGAGTCCTGTCTAAGACTCGGTTTTAAACAAACTGTGTTGAGGCACACCTATAATCCCAGCACTCAGGAGGCAGGGGCAGGGAGATCATCACAAGTGTGAGGCTACATCATAAATTTCAGATCAGTCAGGGCTACATAGCAAGATCCTGTCTCAAAAGACCAAACAATAGATAAACAAATAAGGGATAGAAAGATGGCTCAGCAATTAAGAGCACTTGACGCTCTTGCAGAGGACCCCGATTCAGTACTCAGCACCCATGCTGGGCAGATCACAGCAGCTTGTAAAGCCGGTTTCAGGAGATCTGGCCCCTAAGGGTGCACAGACAAAACACCTATGTACCTGACATGATAAAATTTTAAATTTAAGCCAGTGGTGGCACACACCTTTAATCCGAGATCTTGGGAGGCAGAGGCAGATGGATCTCTGAGTTTGAGGACAGCCTCATTTGACACATAAACATCTGTTCAGAGTGAGTTCCAAGATAGCCAGGACTACAGAGAAAAACCCTGTCTCAAGAAACAATAAATAAATAACATTTAAACTAAATAAGATCTACTAGTTTCAAGTTCTGTTGTTCCCACTTGCTTTTCCTAAGCCCTCCGTTGAGCCAGTTCACCACTCTTGTGGATTTTAACGAATCTCAGAGCAATTGGGGAAGGTCTGGATCTGCTGTGCAGCCCAGGAGCAAAGGGGAAACCACCCTCCCCACCCCGGTTAAGCGGTGGAGGCAACAGCCTTCTCAAGAAGATGGAGATGGATAGAGGATGAAGGTCCAAAGTATCTCTCAGCTCGAGGTCAGGGAAAGCCTCTCACTGGAGGAGAGGAAAGGCACAAAGATATAACAACAAGCAAAGCTTCCCCACTTGAAAGGGCAAGCCAGCCCACCAAAGCAAGCTCCGAACTCCGTTTCCAACCGCTCCTGAGTCTACAAAGCGTGGTGCTCCCAAACAGGGAAGTATTCCCTCTGAGAGAACACTCAGTGCCACAAAGATGACTGTGACAGACGCATCCTGGGTGCCAGGCAACTGGCACTGTTCGGGAGTGTTTAACGCTGTTGTCCTTAACGCTGTGTCAGACCCAGCGATTTCTCTGCAAGACGGACAGCCACACAGTAAGGCTCTGTGTCTGCTTTTATGCTCGCACGCATTTGACACATAAACATCTGTTCGCATCCTTTCAGAAGAATCCACTTCACTCTGGAGGTCAGAGTGGAAGGTTGTTTCTCCTCTCTCCCTGTGACATACCCGTGGCCACAGCCGCAAGGGTGGAGGGCAAGTATGTGACCTGAGATGAGTCAGTCAAAGCAAACGCTAGGATGCTTGCTCAATGCAAAGTACGTTATGTCAGTTTGTGGTAATTGATGGACACTTTGTTACCACAAATCATAATATTGTCTGAGGACCCAAACAAACATACACAGAGGGAAGAAGATCTGAGAAAATAATCAGAAATCAGAGCCAAAATTCTGCACAAACCTTGCCCGGGGCATGTTCTCTCTGTACTTTGCTGTTATGTGAGCCTATAAATTTTTTATGCAAACCCATTCAGGAGCTGGAGAGAGCTCAGTTGGGGGAAAAAAAAAAACCTTCTCTACAAGTGCAAGGATCTGAGTTGGATCCCCTACACACACACACACACACACACACACACACACACACACACTCACACCTGGCATGGTGATAGACACTTACACTTGTAATCTAGCCCTTGGGAAGGCAGAGACTGGCAGATCCCTGGGGCTCAGCAGCCAGCCAAGTTAACATGGCAAGGTACACGCTGTGTATGTACAGTGTGAGGCTCTCAGGAAACGCGGGCAGCACACAAAGTTGTATACAGAGAGAGAGAGAGAGAGAGAGAGAGAGAGAGAGAGAAGTTCAAGTTGAGTTTTCTGCTATATACAGCTAAAATCATGCCACAATAGAGTGAGTGTTTGGAAAAGCAAAGACTATCTAAGATGAGAGTAAAGAATCAGAGCGTGAACTATGGTGAGGGGCAGGGCAGAACCAGTCAGAGGCACAGCTGGGCCATGGACTCTGGTGAAGCCAGAGAAGAACACCAGAAAATGGTCCTCGGCACCAATGTGAGGGACCCCCTCTCGAACACATTCAGGTCTTTACGACGGACCCAGAAATTCCTGTTCTGGAGTAGGTAGAACCAGTGTCCACACGTGTGCTGGCTCTATTTTATTAGTTTCTGATCCTTGATAGTTTGCCAAGCTTTACCTGCTGAAATGTGGATGTGATGCTTGCCTCCTGTGGTGTTTTGAATGAGTGGTCCCATGGGCTTGGTTCACAGTTGGTGAAACTGTTTGGGAAGGGTTTGGAGGTGCTGGGAAAGATCGGCAGTGCAGCCTGTTGCAAGGTGTGTGTCACTGAGGTAGGCTATGAGGTTTCAAAAGCCCCTGCGCTCGCTCTTTTTCTCTCTCTCCCCCCTTTCTGGTTGTGTCTCAAAAAACGAGCTCCACCTACTGCTCTAGTAGTCATGTCAGTTGGCCTGCTGTCATGATCCTGTCCAGGACGGGCTTGAATTCTAACCCTCTGAAACCATAATCCTCAAATTAAATATTTTCTTTGTAAAATGTAATTATTCTTATTTAATGTGCATCAGTGTTATGGCTGCCTGTATGTCTGTGTGAGGGTGCCAGATCCCCTGGAACTGGAGTTACAGACAAAGGTGAACTTCCACGTAGGTGCTGGGAATTGTAGGTCCTGGGTCCTCTGGAAGACAGTCAGTGCTCTTAACCACTGAGCTATCATCTCTCCGCCTGCTGAATGTTTCCTTTATAAGTTGCCTTGGTAGTGGTGTTTTATCATATAGATAGAAAAGTAACTAAGACGTCTCCCACAGTGTGACAATGTGACAATGCAGGTTGGAAGACAGATACCAGAACCAAACTCCTGGGTGCAAAGCCCAGTTTTGTGTTTCAGGCCATTTGATCTGGGCCTCAGTTTTCTCTCATGTGTAAAATGGCAATAAAAGTAGCAAGGTCTGCTAGCCATGATGGCACATGCATTTAGTCTGTCAGGAAGGAAAGACGGGTGGATACCCATGAGCTCAAGGTCAGCCTGGTCTACATAGCAAGTTCCAAGCCAGCCAGGGTTACATAGTAAGACACTGTCTCAAAAAAAAGAGAAGAGGAGGAGGAGGAAGAGGGGGAAGAGGAGCATGGCCTGACAAGATGACTCAGAGTAGATAAAGGCCTTTTCCACCAAACTTGATGACCTGAGTCTGATCCCTGGGACCACATGCTAGAAGGACAGAACTGACTCCCACAAGTCTGACTTCCACAACACGCGTGTAGTATCATGCATGAGTACATGAGCGCGCACATACACACACACACACACACACACACACACACATAAATAAATAAATATTTTAAAAGCAATATGCATGCCAGATTTCATAATATCATTTTAGGACTCACTAGAATGAGTTTGAAGACTCCAGCACAAAGGAATAAGGAGAGGGAAATGTTAATTACACTGATATGATCAGGATGTAAGGTAGCTGTCTATAAACTACATTAAAATGACATGCTATTGCACAAATTTGTGAAGTTATTACTTGATTCAAAATATAATATAAGAAACTGCTAATTGCCCAGGTTTAACAATTGTTCATTCTTTACATTATCAAGTTACAATACCACAATTTATGGGAATAATTGTGTATTATTCAAACAAAAGACAAGTTGGAGCTGGGCACGGTGGCACACGCTTGTGATCGCAGTACTTGAGGAAACAGAGGCAAGTGATTTCGAGGCCAGCCTGGTCTACAAAGTGAGTCCAGGACAGCCAAGGCTACAGAGAAACCCTGTCTCAGAAGAAAACAAAACAAAACATAAAAGGTAAAAAAAAAATGAAAGAATAAAGACAGTCTGGGCATGGGTAGTGCATGCCCATAATCCCAACATTCAGAGTAGAGACAGACAGAGCAGGAGTTTAAGTCCAGCCTTTACCCACCGAGCCATTTTATGGCTCTTTTCATCTATTAAATCCAGCATCCAATCCATCAAAATACACTGCTGGATCCACTAGTGTAAACTCCCTCTTCTCACCAACTCCCCTGGCAACATCCTTCCCACCTACATCACCAAAATTTCCTGTCTCTGGGCTGGGCAGTGATGGCGCACACCTTTAATCCCAGCAGAGGAAGCAGAGACAGGTGGATCTCTGTGAGTTAGAGGCCAGCCTCATTCTACAAAGTGAATTCCAGGACAGCCAAGGCTACAGAGAAAACCCTGTCTTGGAAAAACAAACAAACAAAAAAGTGTTGTCCCCCTCTGGCTGGATCTTTTCATTTCTGCCTTCTATTCCCATGGTGCAGCGAGTCATCCACTTTCCACTGTCACCCATCCAGTGTCTTTAAAGCATGAATTTTACCAAAGAGTTTGCTCCCCAGGACCCACATTTTAATGGTGGGCCGGGGCTGGAGCAATAACTCAGGGTTTAAGAGCACTGGCTGCTATACCAGAGGACCTGAGTTCAATTCCCAGTGCCCACATGATGGCTCATAGCCTTGTGTACCTCCAGGTCCAGAGGATCTGACCCCCTATTCTGGCTTCCTCAGGCATCAAGCATGCATATACTGCCCAGACATACATGTAGGCAGAATATCCATTTGCATAAAATTTAAAAATAAAATAAAGTATCTAGCAAATATTTCTTTCAAAAAGCCAGATGTGGTAATACATGCCTTTAATCCCAGTACGTGGGAGGCAGAAGCAGGCAGCTCTCTGTGACTTCATGCACACACACACAGAATTCTAGGCCAGCCGGAGCTACAGAGTGAGACCCTGTCCAAAATCAAAGAAAAAATGTGGTACCGTGTTGCATGCTTACAACCCCAGCGCTGAGGAGGGGAAAACAGCTGGATCGTTGGGGCCAGCCAGCCTGCCCTATTTGTCAAGATCCAGGCCAATGGGAGACCCTGTCTCAAAAACAGGAGGATATGCCTGAGAAATGACACTCAAGGTTACCTGGTCTCCACATGAATATATGTACAGGTATACATGCATATACATACAATATCTTAATATATAATACATATATGGGGAAAAATATACATTGAAAAAAGAGCATTCCACTAGGTATGGTTACATTTGCCTTTAATCCCAGCATTCACTGGGGAGGCAGAGGCAAATGGAAACCAAAAATAATAATAAAATTTAAAAAGCAAACAAACAAAAAAGCATTCCTCCCTCAGAGTCCTTCTTGCTCAGAGGAGTTTTTTCTTGCTTTCTTTTAGTGACTCGATATTTATTCTTTTAAAAAGAAAAATCCTTAAACTTAAAATATATGTATAGCTATATATTTATTCATTTCTTCTTTCTTTTAATACTGGAAAATGAATCCTCGTCGTCCTCATACACGCTAGGCAAGTGCTCTGCCACTGAGCCACAGTCCCAACTCTAAATCTGCTTTAATTGGCACATAAAAATTATGCATACTTGCTGGGTAGCGGTGGCACACATCTTTAATCAGAGGCAGGTGGATCTCTTGGGAGTTCAAGGCCAGTCTTGCCCACAAAGAAAGTTCTGAGACAGCCAGAGCTACACAGAGAAGCCCTGTCTCAAACCAAGCAAAGACACACACACAAGTCACACATACTTCTGGGTGCCATGAGATGTTTCATCCACGTGTATATTTGGAATGTTTAATTCAGGGTAGGTGTGTCTATGTCCTCAAAAGCCATTTTCTGTAATGAAAACATTCCAGATTCCTCCAAATCTTTCTTAAAATATAGACCACATGATCATAATCCATAGTCACTCTGCTGAGCAGCAGATCATCAAAATTTATTTTGCCTGTCTTACCAAGAATTAGTAGCCAACTGACCACTCCATCCTCCTCCTTTCTTCCCTTCCTACTACCCCCCCCACTCCTAGTTTTTATGATACCAATGTTGGTTGTTTTGTTGTTGTTGTTTGTTTGTTTGTTTGTTTGTTTTTCCTAGTCTCCAGATGAATGCAACCATGAAGTACTTGTCTTCTGGTGCCTGACTTAACCTCACTTAGTGTAGCGTTCTCCTGTTTTATCCATGTCGTCACAAAGGGCAGGATCCTGTTCTTTTTAATGATTGAATTGTATTCCATGGTGTACACATGCTACATTTTCTTGTCCACTGCTCAGTTGATGGATATCAACCTCCATTTCTTGGCTATTGTGAATAGAGCAGCAAAGAGTGCGCAAGGGTAGCTGTTTCACCAACGGGCTGACTTCATTTCCTTTGATACAGACACAGCAACAGAAGGCTGGATCACATGATGCATCTGTTTTTAACTTTTCAAGGAACCTCCACGGTGCTTTCTGTAATGGCGACACCACTATGCATCCCCACAACAGTGTGAAAGGTCACCTTTCCCCACACTCTGACCAATACTTGCGATCTTTTTACCAACAGCCATTCTGACAGCGGTGAGCTAATGTCTCATTGTGGGGGTTTTGTGGGTTGTTTGGTTTTGTTAGTCTCATCGCATGGCCCTGACTGGCCTGGGACTCACTTTGAGGACCGGATTGGATTTGAGCTCACAGAGATCGTCCAGTCTTTGTCTCCCCGAGTGCTGATATTAAAAGACTATGACACCACACCCGGCTCACTGTGGTCTTAATTTGCATTTCTGCCGTGACTGGTGCGAATATCTCTTCATACAGCTATTGGTCGTTAGCACATCCTCTCTTCTCTGTGCGTATGCGTTCGTGTGTGAAGGGATACATGTGCACATCCGGGTTTGTATATGGAGGACAGAGATTGATACTCAGTCACACACACACACACACACACACACACACACACTTATCTTATTTTTTCAGAGATTTTATTTTTAACTACGTGAGTGCACATGAATGCGGTGCTCTCAACAGGCCAGAAGAGCGTGTTGGATCCCCTGTAGCCGGAGTCATAGATGACTGTGGATCGCACAACATGAGTCCTCTGGAAGAGCAGGGAGCATAATCACTGAGCCATCTCCCCAGTCCGTCCACCTTAAGTTTTGAGACAGGGCTTTTCACTAAACCAGGAGCTCACTGATTCAACCAGACTGGCAAGCCAAACAATCCGCAGGTCTTCTGCCTCTGCCTCTCTGAAACTGAGATTACAGCTGTGCGCCACCACACCCAGCTTATACACAAGTTCCGGGGCTCAAGCTCAGGTCCTCATATTCGTACAGCAAGCACTTCTACAGGCTGAGCTAGCTCCGAGGCTGTTTGGTGTAGAGAATTACTAGTAAGGATTTTCTTATTTTGTTTGTTTTTAAGACTGCTTCGCTGGCTTCAGACTCATGAGTCTCCGGCTTCAGCCGCCCAGTGCTGGAATAGCAACTAGGTAACGCCATGCCAGGCTTAACGTTAGGAGTTTCTGTGATTGATTTTGTGTCTTGAAACTTGGCTGATTTGTTGTGGGTTGTTTTGTTGTTGTTATTGCTCTAATACTTTGGGTGGGGTCTTTGGGATTTTCTATAAAAGATCATGTCATTTGCAAAGATTGACAAATAGACTCCTTTTCTGACTTGGATGCCCAATCTCTCTATGTATTTTAATTTTTTATTTTATTTATTATTATGTTGTTTATTTTATGATTTTATTATCATCATTATTATTTTATTCATTGGGATGGAGAAATGAATGGCTGAGCTGTTGGCTTAGATTTTTCACCAAACCTACCTTATTGAGGGTTCTAAGCACCTTTACCTCCCGTCCAAGCCCCAAAACCTTAGGTAGATTAGTAAGTAAAAGGGGCTGCAGACCTCGCTTATGTACTTCCTGCTGAGTAGGGTCAATGGGTCTTGATTACCAAACTCGGTGGTCAGCATACCAGCAGTCCAGTCCAAAGGCCAACACCAAGCAGCAACTGGATTTAGAAGATCAGGACGGACAAGTCAGCGAAAGCCGCAAGACTCAGTTAGTTGGACTTCCCCAAGAAGTTCTCTGGCCCATCTCTCTCTCACACACGTGTCAAAGCACGAAGATCAGCACAGCAATGTCAATCCAAAAAGCAATGTCTTGCTGTGCTTGGACCTCTACATACGTCCTCTCCTCAGCGTCCTCCCACAGAAGTTCTCAGCTGGCCAAAGTCACACCCCTTGCACTTGAGAGTTCACACCAAAACATCACGTGCCCTCTCACAGGCCGACTGGAGCAAAACACCATGTGCCCAGCCTGCAGCAAAACATCACATGACAAAACTCACTCTTCAAAGAAACCAGAAACTTCCACTTGCTGCTCTTGCAGAGGACCAGGTCTGGTTCCCAGCACATACCTGGGGGCTCACAGCCACCAGTCTCAAGGGAGCTGATGCCCTCTCTGACCTCTGAGGGTGCCAGGCATGCACGTGGTGCACTCACATGCCTACAGGCAAAACGCACAGAAAAATAAAAATACCTAAAACTTTTGAGTATGTTAAATAACTTTGCAGCAAAGAATCTGGCAAATATTGCCTTAACCCATGTGAGCCTGAGGCTGATTTCAATATGTTTGGTATGTGGATTCCCTGTCCCCCAGGTATAAGGTGACAAGATCTCTGCAAAACCACAATCTAATCATGAGAAACACAAGTTGGAGAAACCTTTTATAAGAACCTTGGCCGGTATTTTCCAAGACTATTGAGGTCATGAAAAAGAATGGAAAAGGCCTGCATGATAGTGTCACAAAGTTCAGAAACCTAAAGAGACCACATAACCACACCAAGCAACGCCCTGTTTGGGTTCTGAATCAGAAAGAGAAGATCATGGAAACGCATGACTCAAAATCAAACCTGGAGTTTAGGTAATAAGGGGTTTTGAAGAAGAATCTTGTGCTGTGTAGTTTTATGCCACCTTGACACAGAATACAACCTTCTGAGAGAAGGGAGCCTCGATTGAGAAAACGGCTTCCTAAGATTGGGCTGTGAGAAAGCAGGCTGAGCAAGCTATGCTGAACAAGCCAGTAAGCAGGACTCCTCCATGGCCTTTGTGTCAGCTCCTGCCTTCAGGATCCCGCATTCCTGCCCTGACTTCCTTCAGGGATGAGCACCGCTGTGGAGATGTAAGCCAAATAAACCCTTCGTTAAGTTGCTTTTGGTCATGATGCTTCATCACTGCAAAGATAACCCTAAACAAAAATCAACTTTTTTAAAAGACAGAGTCATTCTGTGGCCCAGGCGAGCTTCCAACTTGGGGCACTCCTCTTCCCCCAGCCTTCCAAGTGCTGGTGTTGCGCTGCGAGCCACCCAGCCTGGCTTAAATAGTTGGTCTTTAAAGATGTTCCTATTTCCAGCTTATTTCCCTAATCAAGAATGGGGTTTTAAATTTTCCCCAAGATTTCTGTGCAATTATGTGACTTTTTCCCCTCAAAATACATTAACAAATTAATATTGTTGGTAGTTTCCTAATGCTGAGTGCTGCTTGGGCTTTTAGAATAAATACTGTTGCTTGAATAAAAGGAATGGAATAAAAGCTGAACCCCTTAAATGGTGTCTTAGTTAGGGTTTCTATTGCTGCGATGAAACACAGTGACCGAAAGCAATTTGGGGAGGAAAGGATTTATTTCATCCTGAAGTTCCACACCACAGTCCATCACTGAGGCTAAGTCATGGCAGGAATCTGAAGGCAGGAACTGATGCGGAGGCAACTGAGGAGTGATGCTTATTGGCTTGTTCCCCGTGACTTGCTCAGCCTGCCGTCTTGTAGAACCCCAGGACTATCAGCCCAGGGATTGGCCCCGCCTACGCTGGACTGGGACCTCCCACATCGGTCATAATTATGAAAATCCTCTACACACACACTTGTCCACAGGCCAATGTGGTGCAGATATTTTCTCAATTCAAGTTCTCTCTTCCCAGATGACTAGCTGTACCAAGTCGACATAAAAATTGCCAGCACAAATGGCCTTGAAGCTTTGTCCTCCTCAGCCTGTTACTCATCTAACAGCTAGTGTTTAGGTACCTAAACACTAAAAAGTTACTGTCTCGTGGCTCTTGAGGCTGGGAGTCTAAAGCAGAGATGTCAGCATGATTTTTCCCCCTTTAGGGCAGTAAGAAGTACCCAAGCTGTTCTATTCATTTCACCAGGTCCTGTGGTTTGCTGGCAAAAGGTGGAGTTCCTTGGCCTGTAGAAGCATAATCCACTCTCTGCCTTATATCCCCAAGCACCCTCCACTGTGTCCCTAATTCCAAATAAGGTCACACTCTGATGTCCTAAGGATTAAGTCTTGGACATAGGACTTTGTGAGGCAGACACACTATTCTGCCATCTAGGAGCCATCTGCCATAACCTCTGGCTTTGGTCCTGGGTTTCGGAAATGCCTTGGATCAAGCCAGAGATGGAGAAAAAAAAAATACTTAAAAATAAAAACTACTGAAGGCAGGAGGCTGCAGTTTCAAGATATAACCAGCAGAGGGCAACATTGTCTTCAAAGCAAATCAGTTAACTGCCATGATCTAATGAAACCACTGCCAACAACCCCAAGCTCTTGGACATACGTTGGTTTTTCTCTAAGTCCTCCCATGCAAGTGCTTACCAATTAGCAGAGTGTGAGTAATTTATCCCCAATACCCATGTGTTCTCAGGAGAAGCCACGGAAGCTGTTTGTCATGGGATTCAAGTCTTGTTTCTGGCATCCCACAAACTTTTCTCCAGAAGATTCTCAGCCTCTTGCGTTATCCTGCTTTTCCTTCTCACCAAATCAATTAAAAGCTGCACAGAACTTAAGCTTTGGGACTAGGGGCATAGCTCCCTTGGTAAAGTGTATGCACGAAGCCCTGGGCTCCATCACCACAGAAGTACCTGAGGGACTTAGAGATGAGGCTGCTTTCTTAGTGTTTTACCTGCCGTGGGGCAGGGAGAGCTGTGGTCTTTCCCCATTCTGATTTTATTTTCTTTACAAGTCAGGATTGGAGCTGACAGTATGGCTCAGTGGTAGAGCACTTACCTACAATGCCCAAAGCTCTGTCTCAGGTGTCCTCTCCTCCCCGAGAGAACTGAGGTTTTGCTGTGCTGTCCAGCCTGCCCTTGAACACCTGGGCTTGTGCAATGCTTCTGCCTCAGCCTCCAGAGCTGGGACTATCATCACCCTCCATCGTGCCTGGCCTTTTCCTCCCTGTACAAAGCACACTGATCCCGTGAGAGGGCCCGACCCTCCTTTTGTCACTAGGACATAATATCTGTCAAAACCTTCTTAGAGGAAAGACTTTTGTGTGCTCCGGGTTTCAGATGCCGCAGCCAGTGCTGATATGAGGACCTGGTGACACATACCACGGTGGCCTGGACGCTGCTGCCCTTCTTTCCCTTTTATTCCTTTTATTGAATGATGCCACCCTCTCTCAGGGCAGGCTTTCCTTAGCTAATTGTCTCTGGAAACACCTTGACTTTTTTTTTTTTTTAACCCTAGAGGTATTTACTGATTAATCCAACCAAGTTAACAGTTTGGATGAACCCTCACAAAGAGCACTTGCCTAGCGTCACGCTGGGTTCGGTCCCCAGCACCCCAGCTCATACTTCATGAGCAAAATATCGAATTTCATAAATGACTCTCACAAAACCCAGTGCTGCGACCTCAGACAAAACAAACACCCCATAGATGTTGGCAGCAGCTTATGGATACTAGATAACCTCTATGTGTGGCTTTTTTTTTTAATTTTATTTATTTTATGTTATATTAATCAGTGTTTTATCAGTGTGTCCGCTGGTGCAGCCCATGTATCGCTGGTGCCTGATAAGGCCAGAAGAGGGTAGCAGAGCCCCCGGAACTGGAGTTACAGACTGTCAAGTGGGTACGGGGAAACCCAGGTCCTCTGGAAGAACAGCCAGTGCTCTTAACCACTAAGCTCTCCAGCGCCCTGTGTGTGGTTTTGAGTCAGTTGGAATCAGCCAAGTAACTTTCAAGAATTTCTCATTCTTTTCCTGCACCATGGTTTCTGTGCTGTTGAACAAATGCAGGACAAAGCCCTTTATTACGGACAGGTAACGGGGAAAGACGCCAGAAACACGACAAACAGGCAAGAGGATTAGATAATCACACACACACAACAGTCAGGTGAAAGACCACAGACTACAGAGACATCAAAGACTCAGGGAGGAGAGTGGAGAGTTCAAATTTGGGCTCCCTCTTTGTCTAAACTATCCCGGGGGAGGGGAAGGTTTAAAGAGGTGGCTCAGTCCTTCAGGGCTAGACTCACAACCAGAAATACACTATTCCAAGTGGAAGTCTCTTCATTCCTTAACACAACATCCCCGCTTAGGACTTGGACTCTTGAATTAATCCAGGGTGGACACAAGCATTCATTCTGTGGCGAGCACCACTAGAAGCATTTCCTTCTCTGGGGGGCAGGGTTCTGCATATTCATGTGTTCTGATGAACATTCACATCCCCGATGCGGACTTACGGGGAAAATACCAAGTTCTGCCCTGTGCATCCCCAACCAGCCAAGCCAATGTGCTGACTGACAGACCTGACTGTCAAAGCAGTATCCTTGGTTGCAGTAAAAATAGACCACACAAATGGCTGCTGGGGGTTGGGGGCTGGAGCTGGGAACCAGGCAGATGGGAGACAGGTGGAGAGAGGCTGCTCATTAAGAGCTGCTTTTCTTTTTTGGACAGGGCGTCACTCTGTAACCCAGGCTGCCCTTCCACTCGTGATCTTCCTGCTCCCACCTCCCAAGCTGCTATTTACAGTATTTACAGTCGGGTGCCACTGTGCCTTGGTAACTTATAGTTCTCATTTTAATCTTTTTTCTTAAAAATCATTTTGAGTTGCAAAAAAAAAAAAAAATTAGTAATCATCTGGGCCGGGGATACGGTTCAGCTGGTAAAATAGAATTCTTGGGTACCACACACAAAGCCCCGGGTCTAAGCCCCAGGACTGCATACAGTGGGCGTGGCAGGGTATGCCTGCAATCCTAGCACTCAGGAGGCAGAGGCAGGAGGAATATTAGCTGAGGTTCGTCTTTGGCTACACAGGGAGTGTAAGGACAATCTGGGCTGGGTGAGATCCTGTTTTAAAGGGCGACAAAATGATCTGTTTAACTGTGGTGGTAGACTATCTGTGGTCCCAGTCAGAGACCTAGTTTCGGCTCTGGCAGCTTCCATGTGTGTTTCTGTCTGTTCATCTTCACTTCCACCCAGAGATCCCAAGATGCCCCCAGCCGGTACCGGGGCCCCTGCTTCTGGGCTCAGCTGCTCTGCGGTTCAGTCTTCACTCCCTGGTTTTGTTTGTTTGTTTGTTTGTTTGTGTGGTTGGTTTTGTTGTTGTTTCGAGATTCCGCCTCACTGTATAGCCAGACAATCCTTGAACTTTGATCCTCCTGCTTCTGCCTCACCAATGCTAGGATCACAGGCATGCACCACCATGCTGAGCTGGCTGACTCCTTCAGACTGCCCGGCTGTCCAGTTCCAGTCTCTCCCGGTCCCTTCCTGTGCTTCTCCCGCTTTGCTCCCCGACTGCTGCTTAGCACAGGCGCATTCACTCTGTATGAACGCTACTAAGCTGAGTCCCTGGAAGAGGTAGCATGATGTTTGCATCTAGAATATAGAAAACAAACAAACAAGAACGTCAAACTCCAAACGAAGGCCAGCAAGATGGCTCAGAGGTAAAGGTATCTGCCACCAAGCCCGAGGACCTGAGCTCCATCCCCAGGACCCACATGGTGGAAGGAAAATAGCAACTCCCAAAAGTTGTCCTTTGACCTCTAGAGAGGAATCGATAAAAAAAAATAAAAATTTCAAGTATATGTTCTAAAAGTCCAAACTCAGACAAGGAAGATTGCTTGGCTAGTAAGAGGGTCTATGCAAGCATGAGGGCCTGAGTTCAGAACCCAGTAAAAAGCTGGATGTAGCCAACAGCCAATACCCCAAGGCTGTCGGGATCAGAGACAGAGTGATAGAACAGGACAGCTGCCTGACACGTGTACCTCACACACAGGCACATATGATAAAAAGATATATGTCTTTATTTTATTTTTTTAATAATGTTTTTTGAAGCCTGGCAATAGCACACCTATAACCCCAGCACGCAGGAGGCAGAGGCAAGAGCATCTCTGAGTTCGAGGTCAGCCTGGTCTATAGAGTGAGTTCCAGGACAGCCAGGACTACACAGAGAAACCCTAATAATAATCATAGTTTTGATATTATAATTATATCATTTCCCTCTTCCTCCTTTCTCCTTCTAAACCCTCCCATGCATCTACGTGCTCTTTCAAATTCAAATTCTTGGCCTCTTTTTTTTAATTCTTGTCACATATATACATACATACATGTGTGATATACATATGTGATACACATATATGTATGTATATATTCCTAAATACATGAAAATGCAACCTGCTCCTGTAGAAATGGTGAGAGTTACCTAGCTGAACCATAGGATACCGAATCTAAACAAACGGTTTTTAAATCTAAGTTCAGACTGTTCTTAGAGTGTTCTTGGAACACAGACCACTTTCTTTGTTCTTTCTTTCCTTTTCTTTTTTTTTTTTTTTTAATTTCTCAGTCTCATGAAGCCTCAGCTGGCCACAAACTTACTGTGTAGCCAAAGCTAGCCTTTTAGCCACTGATCCTCCAACTTCCACCTCCCACGTGCTGACTATTTTTTTCCTTCCGTATGAGCAGTCAAACCCAGGGTCTGTGTCAGGCGAGCACTCTACCCCCGTAACTTTGCAACCCTTCCATCCACAGTAACGATGATAATCAAATAATTGACTCAGAAGCAGCAGAGGCCACTGAATCTCTTCCTACCTCATTCAGCTGGTATTGCCCACCTGGAGACACAATTGGGTCTCACGGGCTGGGGCTCTGTCTCCAAGAGACAGAGCAAGCCATAAGCCCCGTTTTTTTTCTCTTGTAGTTCTAAAAAAAAAAAAAAAAAAAAAACAAAAACAAAAAACAAAAAACTGACTTTGCATTACAGTTTTTGGGCCTGATTAATTTTCTTGAATGGCTCTCGGGAATTGGAGGGATGTATTATTTGTGTCAGAATACTGTAATATATTATAGAAGACATTAAAAGGGTGCAGCTAAAGTTACGAATTAAGAGGCAGGGACATAGCTACCAAGTTTGCCTCGCATGGGGCTCCAGGAGAGAAAGAAGGCAGAAGGCGTGCCCTCCAGGGGCTTCCCGGCATTCAACTCTCCAAAAGTCCCCAAAGCCCTGTCATTTGAGGTGTTTACAGAGATGTCATCACTCTGATACAACTGCTAATGGATTGAGTCGTGAAGCCAGCTAGGCTTGTCTGTTCAGATTCTTGGCCTTTGTTCAAATTCCTCCTCTTGGAGCTTCCAGGCGAGAACCTTACCGGCATAACATAGTGTATCAGGAGGGTCAGCTGAAGAAGTTGTTTTTGTTTGATTGGTTGTTTTTATTTTTTTGAGGCAGAATTTCTCTCTATAACTGCCATGGCTGTCCTGGAACTCACTCTGTAGACCAGGCTGGCCTTGAACTCAAAGATCCGCCTGCCTCTGCCTCCCAAGTGCTGGGATTAAAGGCATGCACCACCACATCTAGCAAGATTTTTTTATTTATTTTTATGTTCATTGGTGTTTTCCCTGAATGTATGTCTGTGTGAGGGTGCCAGGCCCCCTGAACTAGAGTTACAGACAGTGCCATGTGGGTGTTGGGAATCAAACCTGGGTCTTCTGGAAGAGCAACCAGTGTTCTTAGCCACTGAGCTATCCCTCCAGCCTTATGCTGCAGGAGCTCTTCATGGCACACTCCAGGAAAAAAAATAAAGGAAGATTAGAATTTCCATTAGTATCTCAGGGGGAAAATAGACAAAGGTTCAAGTTACAAGAATGGCAAAGAAGGTTCCCACCACCTACTTTCAGAGAGTTTGAGCCAGGAATAGGAATAGTGGGTAAGGAGGTGTTTTCACCCACAGTGTGTGTGTGTGTGTGTGTGTGTGTGTGTGATGTATTTTCACCCACTATGTATGTACATATACATAGTACATATAGTCATATATAATATTATATGTAAATATATATATATATATAATATCACAGCACCAGTCCCCCTTATCAATTTTGTTGGGTTTTGTTTTAATTTTTAATTTAGTTTCATGCATATGTATGTTTTTATCTGCAAATGTGTCTGTGCACTACTTGCGTACCTGGTGCCCACAGAAGCCAGAAAAGAGAACTGGATCCCCTGGAACTGGAGTTCCATAATGAGTCAGCACGTGGGTGCCGGGAATTGAACCTGGGTCCTCTAGAAAGGAGAGCCAGTGTTCTTAGCCACTGAGCCATCCTTCCAGCCTATTTGTTTTTGAGACAGAGTCTTAACGTAGCCGGCTGCCTTCTAACTCACGAAGGAGCTAAGGGCGGCCCTACACTTCTGAGCCTCTTGCCTCCACTTCCTATGTGCTGGCATTACAGGAATGGAATCTGGGGCCTCATACATGCTAGGTACGTACTCTACCAACCCCAAGAAAAGCTTTTACCACCATGTTCAGTGAGCATGAACTACAGAAACTACAAAAGCCTGTGTACCTGTGTCTCTAGTATAGAGGAGCCAAAAAGGGATTACCTATCATAATAAAAATATAATAACATGTCAAGTTATAAAGGATGGCAAGTAACACATCCAGGAAGAAGGAACACTTGAGTTGGGTTTTTAGGGAGGAATAGAAGTTCTCTGGGTTGACCTGGAGAAGGATGGCCATGCAATCAGAACAATAAACTCAAATTCAACGAGGAGCCACGAGAGAACGGTGGGACCCACAGTAATAACAGACAGCCCAAGGAAGGCCAGGGAAGCTGGAGGAGAAGCGAATCATATCCTATGGGCCATGCTACAGAGTGGACATTGACCAAACACCATAGCATGTCTGAGGAAGATACCTCCAGGGCACAGTAGCTTAGACCGCTGAGGAACCAGGAAGACACCAATTCTGACCACTGCTCAGAAGTGTCTGGAACACCTGCCGTGCATTCGAATCCCCCTGCCGGAATGAAATCTAAAGAAAGGACTAGAGTGAACAGCATGCCGTGTTTTTCAAGGAGCCGGTAGTGAGTACCAGAGAGAACAGAGCCATCCTCTGAAAGGGAGGCTGGAACTCAAGCTCCAAGAGGGGAGGAGTTGGGGACCAGAGGTGATTTCCCAGAAGGGAGCTGCGTAGCACGGGGTGGGGTTTGCAGGCCTGGTGATGATGTTCCTCACCTCCATCCAGTCTGCCTGCATTGTACCTTCATAAAGAGCAGGGCCAAGGCCAGGAGTGGTGGCCCGAGCTTTTAATCCCAACACTCAGGAGCAAGGACAGGTGGACGTGAGGCCAGCCTGGTCCACTTAAAAAGTTCTACCCATCTTAAAAAAAAAAAAAAAAAAAAAAAAGAGTCACAGAGCAGACAAGATGCCTCCTTCCTTAAACCGGGCCTTGAGGTACATCTTGTCTCTGCGGGACAGGAGCTGGGTGCCTGCTGTTGATTCTGCTGCAGTGTTCTCTTTGGGACCATATGGTCCCCCTGTCTGTTCTCTCTACAAGTCCACGCATGCCTGAGCGGAGGTGTGACAGCTGCCTATCCACTATTTGTTTCTGTTCCTCTTTCTCTAGCAAGTCTTCCGTTTGATGGAGCTGATCTGAGTCATCCACTTAAAGGTAAAAGAGTACGTTGGTTCTCTGTTGTTTCTTTAAATCACAGAGCAGGGCAGACAGATCAGCAGCTAATGGGCTTCCCAGGCAAGAGTAAGAATCTCAGTTCAGATTCCCTGAACCCACGTAAGTGCTGGGAAGGTGCGGCAGGCCACCCGTGACAGAAGAACTCCAAAACTCTGCCTCAGGGGAAAAAGTAGGATTGATGGAACAAGATTCCTACTGTCAGCCTCTGGTCTAGACACACACATACACACACACACACACACACATATGCAAACAGGCATATATGCATGAACACACACCACACACATACGCATAAACACACTGGGACTGACACATAGAAACATATACACCCACACACATGCAAACATGCATGCATGCACATCACACACAGACACAAGCAAAAAAAATTAAACCACTAGCTAAAAGAAAAATCGCAGAAGAATCATTTTTAAAGTGTCTTATTATTTATATTACTAAACTACAGGTTATTTTGAAATACCTAAGAAAACTACAAGCTCAGTCCCACATGAAAGGCATGAAAAGCACTCCATTAAAAATACATTCTGGGGATCGGGGGCTGGAGAGATGGCTCAGTGGTTAAGAGCACTGCCACCCTTCGAGGGGTCCTGAGTTCAATTCCCAGCAATTGCATGATGTCTCACAGCCACATAAAAAAAAAATGTGTCTCATTGTCAGGGTTCTAGGTTATCTCCATGAATAGTCCTTGGTTGGAGTATGAGTCTCTGGGAAGTTCCTTGTGTTCAAATTTTCTTGTTCTGTTGCTCTCCTTGTGGAGTTCCCATCCCCTCCAGCTCTTACTATTTCCCACTTCTTACATAAAATTCCATTCACTCTGCCCATCAGTTGGCCATCAGGCTCAGCATCTGCTTTGATAGTCTGCAGGGCAGAGGCTTTCAGAGGCCCTCTGTGGCAGGTTCCTAGGTTGTTTCCTGTTTTCTTTTTCTTCTGATGTCCATCCTCTTTGCCTTTCAGGATGGGAATTGAACATTTTAGTTAGGGTCCTCTCTTTTGCTTAGTATGTTTAGATGTACAGATTTTAGTGGGTTTATTCTATGTTGTATGTTCATATGAGTGAGTATATACAGTGTGTGTCTTTTTGCTTCTGGGACAACTCACTCAAGATGATCCTTTCCAGGTCCCACCATTTACCTGCAAATTTCATGATTTCCTTATTTTTCATTGCTGAGTAATATTCCATTGTATAGATGTACCACAGTTTCTGCATCCATACTTCAGTTGAGGGGCATCTGGGCTGTTTCCAGCTTCTGGCTATTACAAATAAAGCTGCTACAAACATGGTTAAGCAAATGTCCTTTTTGTGTACTTGAGCCTCTTTTGGGTATATGCCTAAGAGTGGTATGGCTAGATCTTGAGGAAGTGCTATTCCTAGTTGTCTGAGAAAGCGCCAGATTGATTTCCAGAGTGGTTGTACAAGTTTACACTCCCACCAGCAGTGGAGAAGGGTTCCCCTTTCTCCACAACCTCTCCAGCATGTGTTGTCACTTGAGTTTTTTATCTTGGCCATTCTGATGGGTGTAAGGTGAAATCTCAGGGTTGTTTTGATTTGCATTTCCCTAATGGCTAATGAGGTTGAGCATTTCTTTAAGTGCTACACTGCTATTCGATATTCCTCTACAGAGAATTCTCTGTTTAGCTCTGTTCCCCATTTTTTAATGGTTTGGTTTGCTGCTTTTCAGCTTCTTTAGTTCTTTATATATACTGGATATGAGTCCCAATCAGTAGACATGGGGAGGGGCATGCATGCAGAAAGGGGGGGGGGGGGGGGGACCGGGAGGGGGGGAGGGAGGGGCTTATGGGGGGATACAAAATGAATAAAGTGTAATTAATAAAAGTTAAAAAAAAATGTGTCTCACAACCATGGAAAGTGTGATCCGATGCCCTCTTCTGGCCTGCAGGCATTCATGCAGACAGAGCACTCATGCAAACCCACTCATCAGAAACAAATCTTTTTAAAAAAAAAATAAAAAAACAAAACATGCTGAACAGTAGAGCTGACCCTGATGGCAGGAGGGAGTGGGTAAGCCAGCCCAGAGAGTTTAAGCATGGGACAGCTGGCCGTTGTGTGGTGGTGAGGGAAAGATGCCATTCTCCACCTTCACCCCTTGTCACCTTCGGCTGGTAGGAGAGCTGCTCCCAGGACCATAAGTGCAAGAGAGCTGTCCCTGTCCCTCACCCGCTGCAGCACTCAGGAGAGCAGGCCCTGCACCTTCACTGGGCAGCACAGTAGAGCTGGCCCTGCTGATATGGGCATGGCTGAGCTGGCCTCTGAGGGCATGAGAGTGAGAGAGCTGGCCCTGCCCCTTGCTGGCTATGGCTTTGGATAACCTAGCCAGGGTAGAGCTGGAGAGCTGGACCCGGTGGTTTGGGTGTTGGAGAGCTGGCGGCTGACCAGCTCTAATACCTCTCAGGCCCAGATCAAGGGCTTTGAGTTGGCCTACCCCAATATCCACCCCATCTATGAACCGATGGCATGCAGGAAGGGGTGGGTCTTACAGATCCAAAACTACAGGATCTCCATGACACAGGGCAACAACAGAATATCCAAGAGGGGTCCCAGTGAGGATCCAGTATTGAGAGTGGAGCAGAAGCCAGAGGCCTCAAACCAGAACAATGACTCATTGCAATGAACCTTTGTAAGCAAAGACGAGTGGACAAAAGGGTACACTGTGGGACACACTGTGACACATTACAGCTTCCACAGTGAGATCCTTTTTATTTGGGGGGGTTACAAGGGTGGAGGGTAGGTATGAGGGGATGGGAAGATGAGTGGGATTGGGATTCATAATGTGAAATTAACAAAGAACCAATAAAAAGTTAAGGAAAGAAATACATGCTGAGTCAGGCATGGTGGTGCATGCCTTTAATCCTAGGACTTGGAAGGCAAAGGCTGGTGGCTCTCTAGGAGTTCCAGAGCAGCCTGGTCTACATACCAAGTTCTAGGATAGCCAGAACTGCATGGTGATATCTTGACTCAAAACAGAACAAATAAATAAATAAAAGAAAGAAAAAGAAAAAAACATGCCACAGGAGCTGGAGAGATGACTCAGTTAAGAGCACTGGCAGCTCTTCCAGAGGCGCCAGGTTTGATTCCCCGCATCCACAGGGTGGCTCACCACCATCCCTAACACCAGCTAGAAGACGCTCCAACTCCCTCTTCTGGCCTCTGTGAGCACCACACAAACATGTGACGCACAGACATACACGCAGGCACAATACCCAGACACATAACGTATAAACATTTTTTAAAACTAAACAAAAATAAAGACACGTCACAGGCCAAAATTCACATTTGAGACGTAATCTCCCTGATAGTTACACAGAAGCACATCGAAATGGAGTGTCCATTCTCTTTTGATGGATGGAATTAAAAGGGTCTACCCAGCAGTCAGCAAGGATGGGAGAAAGCAGGTGCCCCTTTGTTCCGTGAAGAAAGCCCAAATCAAGGAAGCCTCTGAAGAGTCATTTAATAGCGAGGTGTCCAAACATGAGATGAGTATGCACGTTATGCACTTTGGACTCCCTGGGGAAATTACTTTAAGAACATAATGGCACAGGTGTGCCAAGTGGTTTGAACAAAAATGGCCGTCATTTGAGAAGCTGGAAACAGGGTAGGGGCTGCTGCTCAGAGTATTGAGAGTGTATAGTAGAGGGCTTGCCTTAAATGTACAGGGCCCGGTGTCAGCGGTAACACCAACCCAAGGGGGAAAAAGGAGATGGGAAGGTTAAAAACACCCTAAACGTCCATTAACGACGTTTTTGTTTATTTGTTAAGCTCAAAGACAATTCTATTAGAGTTTAAAAGGACACCACCCCCGCCCCAGAGCAGGCAAGCGGTAAATCTCAGCAGCTGCCCAGAAGAGAGCACAGAAGAGAAGGGGGAAGGGCACACAGAGAACCATGCCACTTAAGCCAGCAAGCAGCCAGCCGTATGGTAAGCTTTAGAGAAAGGATAAGGGAGCTGAAAATAACACGAACAGCACACCAAGGCTCTGGCCAGAGCAGATGACAAGAAAAAATAATAGCCAGGCCTTAATGAGTCAGAAAGGTAGGCAGACCCCAAGGACTGCTTGTTAATAAGGATTTTGGTTATAGTAGACCATGAGATAGATGTTATGAGGACCAAGAAGGTGTTATAAAAGACAGAAATGACAAAAAGCATTTGGTGTTGCTTATTTGTGTGTGTGTGTGTGTGTGTGTGTGTGTGTGTGTGTGTGTGTGTGTATGATGCTGGAAATCAATCTTGGAGCTTTGTGCATTTCTTTACTTTCATCCTTCCTATTCTCTTGATTCCTCTTCCCTTTTGTTTATAGTTTATATTTTATTTTACTATGATTGTATTCGTACAGGTACATTGCCTTCGTGTGTGTCTCTTCATCACCTCTGTGCAATGACCACAGAGGTCAAAAGAAGATATCCGAGCCACTGGAACTGGAGTTACAGACAATCGTGAATCATCGTGTGGGTGCTGGGAATTGAACTTGAGTCCTCTGAAAGAGCAGCCAGTGCTCTCAACCATTGAATTTAATAAGAAATTCCTCCCCTTGAGCGGGTTTTTGTTGCTGACACGAAGGCTGGCCTGCAGGAGAGGAAAGGGCAGAGATAAAGAAAACAAACACGGCTAGGTAAATTGCCTCATGCACATAATCCCAGCACCTGTGAGGTAGAGGAAAGATAATCGGGAGTTCAAATCCATGGCTTGTCAGGGAGAGTGAGCATCATCTCATTCACAAGCCTCAACGACTTCTGAAGTCTGTCTTCCACGGAGACCTTGCATCTGGCTTCGATCTCCATGGAGTGCCTCACAGATCTCACCCACTCACTTCTCATCCCTACTGTGTACTCCAGCAGTCACTGCATATGGAATAAGGAACACAACAGCCATGGCCCTGGGTGACTTCATCCCACAACTGAGGTCAAGGCACTCCCGCAAGCCAGGTGCAGTCCTGTTGGCATACTTTTGAACTCTATTTTATTTTGGTTTCTTACACCTCTTCCTCCCTTCTCCACCCCAGTCCTTTCCAACACCCCAACACCTGGTAGGAGAGAGAAAGGGTTAGTGGGAGAGGGGGTGTGGTTCTCTTAGCTGTTTCCAGTTAGTTAGGATCCTCGGGTTCCTTGGAGCCAGTCCAGTCTTCATTTCAGGAGATCTCCAACTTCTTGTCTCATTACATCAACAGCAACCATGAGCCACAGTGGGGAAGCAGCAGCAGGCTTGTTCTTTGTCGGAGATCTTCAAGACTCTCTGGGCTCTAGCATTTTTTCTCTCTCTCTAGAGTCCTAAATTTTAAATGATATGCAGCTGGCAAAGAGTGCCTCTCGGAGCCTGCACAAGGCAGAGTTTGCTGCTGTGGGCTGTCTGAATCGCACCCACACCCCACGCCTGGGATTAAAACAAAGACACGTTTCTGTCCACAACAGAATCCCAGTACTGTGGAGGCTGAAAGAGGATGATCACCATTTCAAGGCCATCCTGGACTACCGAGTAAGATCCAGGCCAGTCAGAGCAAGATAGGCATATACATGCATACACAATGCAGGGCATGGTATTATACATGTAATTCTAGAGACTGTCCCCCTTGGTTCCGTGGTGAGATTCGGTCCAGTCTGGACTCTGTCTTTCTCTCTTGAGAAGCCTTGTACCTTCACTTTGGCATGATATATGTTTTACGTTACTCAGCCCTTTGAGAAGCCCATGTCCATGCTCTCAAGTGTGTCTTCTGAGTAAATCTCTTGCTCTACCTCATCCTTAAGCCTATATTAAGGTATCTTTATTAAACCCTAACTAACTCTAATTCATTTTATAAAACGGTGAGTCAGTTAATGGGTGGGATGGTTAAGAGGACTTCTCGCTCTCAAGTTCATTTCCCAGCACCCATGTCCCACAGCTCACAACCATCTGTAACTCCAGCTCCAGGGTGATCTGGTCTCTGAGGTCACCTGAACTCAAATGAATATTCTCACCATAGACACACATGGACAGATGATTTAAAATGATAAAAAAAAAAAATCTTAAAACAACCAAAAAAGAAAAAAAAAAACAGAGCTGAAGAGATGCTTCATCGTTTGGAGCACTTGCTGCTCTTGCAAAAGACTAAATTTCCCAGCACTCATGTCAAGTGGTTCACAATATGGAATAAGGGGACCTTATTATTAACTCCAAGGGACCTGATGCCCTCCCCTGGCTTCCACAGGCACCTGCACACATGTGGCATTCACTCACACAGATACCATGCATACACATAAGTAAAAATAATAAAACGAAAATTTTAAATATGGAACAAAGATTAAAACAACATAGTAAGGTGTGATAGTGCATGTCTTTAATTCCAGCACCCAAGAGACAGAGGCAGGAGGATCTCTGCGAGTTTGAGGCTAACGTGGTCTACGTGGTAAGTTCCAGAATAGCCAAGACTGTCTAGAAAGATCCAGTCTCAAAAAACAAAACAAAAAAAATATTTTTTTAAATCCTCCGTGTTTCTATTTCAATAAAAAGAACAATTTTTACCCACATTCATACCAGAAATCTGAACGTTATAGCCTGTGCGCGTGTGCGTGTGCGTGTGTGTGCGTGTGCGTGTGCGTGTGCGTGTGTGTGTGTGTGTGTGTGTGTGTTCTCATCTGTCTAACAGCTGTCAGAGCACGATAGCAGCTGTCGGAAGTTAGCAGTCATCCCCTTTAGTTATGTGTTAAGTGTAACAGGAAGTTGTTCTCTTGAAGACTGGAACGAGAGAGAGTCCCTTGTTACCAAGCCAGAGTCTCAGGTAGCCCAGGCTAGCCTCACTCTCTATGATGGCCTTGAACTTCTGATTCTCCTGCCTCCACCTCCTCATTCCGAGCCATGCCTGGTTTCAGTGATGCTGGGGACTGAACCTAGCACCTCACTAAGGAAGAACTCTACCAAGCGAGCTGCAGCCGCAGCCCCTTTCCAGCTTTGAAGAACTATGCTGTTGTGTTTGCTAAGGAGGGGGTGAAGTTACAACAGCAGTGTTACAGCTGCAGGGATGAATTCTGCCAACATTCTGAGGAAGTTTAGAAATAGATCATTACCCTAGTTGAGCATGGGATAGACCACAGCCCCAGTCAACAACCGAATTAAAATCTGGTGAGCCCCAGAGAAGGGCACCCAGCCATGCTTCCTCTGACTCCTCAGCCACAGGCACTTCAAGATAGTAAATGGTGTTTAAGGCTTCGAATTGTGGCAGCTTTTTATTCCCTATGGCAAACCGGTGCAGCACCCATCCAGTTCATCAAAGAAGCTCTTAAAAGAGCCTTCTGGGGGCTGGAGAGAGGGCTCCACAGTTAAGAGCAGTCGCTGCTCTTGCAGAGGACTTAGCATCTGTAACTCTGACTGCAGAGGATATGGATGTCCTCTGGCCTCCGAGGCCACTGCATGCGTTCAGGGCACAGACACACATGCGGTCAGAACATCCGTATCCATAAAATAAAATTTAAAAAAATGAGTGAATCTTTTAAAAATCTACTTCTGGGGCTGCGGAGATGGCTCTGTTTACAATACTTGCCACACAAACAGGAGGATCACCAGTTCAAGGCCAGCACAAGAAAGATAGGGACATACATAATACATACATGCCTGCACACATACGTATATACACACATACAAAACCACATATGTACATTAACATTTACATGCATATATACATACATTGAAAAAGGAATGTAAATAAAATGGAGAGTGAGTGAGGAAGACACCTGATGTCAATCTCTGGCCTCCACCCACACAAGATCACATGTGTGCACATGAAATCACATACATGTGCACCCATACACATTTAAACATGCATACACGCATGCATTCAACACACACACATCCATCCATCACCACCGCTCTACCCGGGGAAGCTGACATCAATTTCCACCCAGGAAAACTGAATACACTATGGATTTCTACCTCTCCTCACAGAATTGAGCAAAGACACAGAGCCCCCGAGACAGACCGATGATTTGGCATGTCTTCCTTTCAGTAGAGACGGGAGCTTATGATAGCCTATTAATAAAAAGCGGCATGCGTCTGCTTTTTTGCCAAAACGAGACATTCGATACATGTGATTTTTGCAAAGCAGAGAGCTTCCTGGAAGATGCATTAAGCCACTTAAAGTTTAAACAACAAATTGATAAATCCCCATTTCCAGTAAACACAGCTCCTTGCGGGCTTTCAGCTGACTGCAGGAGAGGGTAGTTCTTGAGGGACTCATGTCGGGCTTGGAAGAACAGTTTGTATATGCCAATCACAAGTTTTTAATTTTGATGAAAAGCAGTTTATCTTTTATTTGCTTTTAGGGTCAGAGCTGAGGTCGTGAATATTTGCCCTTACGTTTCATCTAATAATGCTACAGTTAGAGCGTTTATATTTAGGGCATCAACCCAGTATGGATTGGTGTTTGTATACAGAATAAGGAAGAATGTGTAGCTCAATGAAGGACCACTTCCATACCATCCATAAAGCCCTGGGTTCAAGTCCCAGCACAGACCAAAAAAAAAAAAAAAAAAAAAAAAAAAGGCAAAGATACAATTTCATTCTTTTGTTGTCCCATTATCTAATTACTCACAATTTATTAAAGAGGTTGGCTTTTATACCCACTAACTGGCACTTTTGTCAAAAATCAATCCGTTGCAGTGTTTTAGATTGTCACTAGATTCTCAGATCTACCACACTGTTCGATTTACATCCAGCCACACGCCAGCACAACACTGTCATGATTGCCGTGCATAATAAACCAGAAAGTGTGAGCCCTCCAATTTTACTATTGTTTTTCAACATTATTTTGGCTACTCGGGGGCCCTTGCAGTTCCATATAAATTTGAAAGTCAGCTTCAATTTTTGCAAAAAAAAAAAAAAAAGTTTTTTAAAAAGTCATTGGAAGTTTGATAATGATTGCCCTGAATCTATAGATTGCTTTTAATAACATCATCTCTTTCCGTCTATGAACGTTGCAGCGTCGTTCCATTTATATAGATCTTTTAATGTCTTTCATCAGTGCTTTATAGACTTGCTGCAGTGACCTTTTATCTCCTTATTTAAACTTATTTCTAATTCGTTCTCTTGGATGCATCTTAATCTTTCCTGGCCCGGAAACTTACTGTGTATAGTAGGCTCACCTCAAACTTGTGATCCTCCTGCTTCAGCCTCCCGAGTATTAGGGTTACAGGCACATACCATATTTGGCTTTGTGTTTAATTTTTTAAGATTGCTTTATTTCGTCTTACGTGTAGGGGTGTTTTACATGCATGTGTGTGTGCGTGTTTGATGTATATGTATGTGAACATGTACGTGTGTATATGTGTATGCGCATGTGTATGTCTATGTGTTTGCATACCTGAGGCCTGGGTTGTCCAGAAAAGGTGTCAGATCCCCTGGAACTGGAGTTACAGAAGATTGTGAGCCCTCATGTGGGTGCTTGTAATCAAGCTCGGGTCCTCAGCAAGACCAGCCCCTGCTTCTAACCACAGAGCAGCCATCTTTGCAGTCTCTTGTATTTAATGTTTCTAAGGTGTAATGCTTCTGCTTAGAAGATTCATGTGATCCGGGCTGACCTTGAACTTGCTATGTACCTGAGAATTACCTCGATCGTCTGATTCTTTAGCTTTTACCTCCCAAGTGCCAAATTACAAGTGTGTGCCACCCACACCCAGATATTGCGATGTCACAATTTCTATTTCTTCTACATCTTCTTCTCTATTGTATATCTTAATTTACTTTCTTGGCGGTTTCCATTGGGGATTACAAATGGCACCCTACACTTGAAGAAATGCAATTTGATTCGGTACCAACTTAGTTCAACAGCAAGCATTAACTCGGAAGCTATTCCAGGGCCCTCCATTGTTTTCTGATATCATTGGCCCAAATGACATCTTTACAGATCATGTAATAGAGTCAGAATTATTTTATGCATTTGCACTTTAAATCATATAAGAAATCAAGGCATGGTGTTAAAAATACAATTATACTAAGTTTATGTTTACCTACCTATGTGACTATTTTCCTGGTTTTCTTTATTCTTCACACAACCTCAGGGTGAGACTTGATATAGCCTGTAGTTTGTTCCCTTGTAAAGGATTTGTATTCAAATTTCTCATAGGATGGGGCTGCTAGTGATGAATGACTTTAGCTTTTCTTTGTCTGAGTCTTAGTTTTTGAAGGATAAGTCTATTAGATATAACATTCTAAATGACAGTTTTTTCTTTCATTTGCTTCCTCCTCCTCCTTTCCCTCCACCTCCTCTTCCTCTTCCTCTTTTTCTTCTTTTTGCAAAACAGGGTTTCTCTGTGTAGCAGTAGCTGTCCTGGAACTCACTCTGTAGACCAGGATTTCAAACTCACAGAGATCTGCCTGCCTCTGCCTCCCAAGGGCTGGGAAATAAGACATGTGCCACTATACCTGGCACACTTTCAGTTTCTTAAAAATGTCATACTCTGCTGGGCAGTGGTGGTGCACACCTTTAAACTTAATCTCAGCACTTGGGAGGCAGAGGCAGGTGGATCTCTGAGTCCAAGACTACCCTGATCTATTTAGTGAGTTCCAGGACAGAGAAACCCTGTCCCCCCCACCCCCCAAGAAAAAAGGCGTACTCCTACTGTCTGGCCTCTGTGATTGCCTCAGCCTCCTGAGAGCTGGGATTAAAGGCATGCACCACCACACCCAGTTTACATTCTAATTTTATCAAACTTTAAAATACAGAACTATCCAGCTTCACATTAAGTGCCTGTGTTGAGGTGTCCTGGGCTATAATGCCTGGAGTCGGTCCCACCTCAACAAGTTGTTACATATAGGACTGTGGATGGACTCTTCATGTTCTCGGCACCTTGGTGGTTTCATTAACTATACAATGAGGTATAGGACCATCTACTTCACAGGGATTCAATGAGTCAGAATGGGAAAAGCACTTAAAACAGCAGCAAGCGTAGATTGTCTTCAACTACCGAGCATTAGCTACCCGTGAGTCCCCAGCGGTCCAACTCGGCACTTTCCCCTGCAGCGATACCTGTGACTTACTAGCCTGTTTTCCTTCCGGGATGACGTCATGCTCTTTTCCCTGTAAGTATTTATACATGCTTCTCTTAACTGCTTGGCCAATTGTTACTTTTAAAACAACCAGACACTTTTATCATATTGATCCATTTCAAAGTATGATGGCATCAAATGCCAGCAACAGAAAGGGTGAATGGCCGGAGAGATGGCTCAGTGGTTAAAAGCACATACACTACTCTTTCAGAGGGCCCAAGTTTTGTTCCTAACACCCACGTTAGCTTACAACCACCTGTAACTCCACTTCCCGGGGACTGACACTCTTTTCTGGACTCCAAGGGCTCCTGCATGCATTTGGTACATAGATATACCTCCAGTCGTGTGTGCACGTACACACACATGCGCACACAATAAATGAGGAAAAATAAATATAAAAATATTTAAATAAAAACCTTTTAAAGAAACTGTTTTCAGGTAGAGATGTATAGCATGACACTATTAATAAAAAGCTTGCTTTTGTCTTTGGCTTTGAAGAGAGTTGGCTTTTTTGTTTTCTTTTCTTTTTGGTTCTTCTTGTTGTTTTTTGAAACAGAGTCTCATGGCCCGGGATAGCTTGGAACTATTCATAGAGCTGAAACTGGCCTTGAACTCTTAAATGTCCTACCTTCGCTGTTCAGGTGCCAGGATTACAAGTTTGTGCCAACACACCCAGCTTGTATACTGTTCATAGACATCTGGATACAGGATAAGGGCATGGGTTAGAAACATGTATGGGAAATGTACATGTCAAATGCAGGGTCATGGTTATATTTTCAGAGAGATTTCTAGAAAGAAGTGGAGAAAAGGTATACAGTTAGGTGGGTCTGCTAGAAGACTTTTACTGTATTTTATATTTTGTTTTATACTTTATTTTTTTTTTATTTTTTTTATTTTTATACTATATTTTTATTTTATGTTCGTTTGTGTTTTGCCTGCATGTGTGTCTGTGTGAGGGTGGTGTCAAAAACCCTGGAACAGTAGTTGTAGATAAGTGTGAGCCAACATGTGGTGGCTGGGATTTTAACACCGGTCCTTGGGAAAAGCAGCCAGTGCTCTTAATCCCTGAGTCATCTCTCCAACCCCCTGTATTTCATTTTCTTAAAAGACCTGAAACAAGCCTGTGAATGTTAAATTTCAAAAAAACTGGATGGTAGGTACAAAAATGTTTGTTCTCTTACTCATAAGTTTAAATAGACCAAAAGCAAGACAAAGGATGTAGGAGGGCTGGCTGAAAGTCTGTATTAAAAGCCTGTGGAAGTCTTGGTCCCCAGGGAGCGTGTGGGCTCTGTCCCAGCCATTCCACCTCCACCCTTTCTCTCTCTCCACCGCTGGAGTTTACATTGTCCCCATAGACCATAGCCCAGTAGAAGGCAGTGGGAGACACAAGGCTGCTGGGGCTCGAAGCATTCCGTCCTCCTTAGCAAACCCTTTAGCACTTGCAGCCAAGTTTCTAAGCCTCAGATAGTCCCCTGGTGACTCTCACTGCCCCCTGCTGACTCTCAACACCAAGAACATTGTCTGGGCACTATGCAGTGGAGCCCATTAATCTTGCACTTCTCAAAAAAACAACAACAAAAAAAAACCCTTGCTATTCACAGAATTCTTCTGTTTATTGTTTTGGGTTTTTTTTTTTTTTTTTTTTTTGAGGCATTTTCACGTGGCCTCAAACTGACTATGTAGCCAAAGATGACCTTCGACCCCTGGTCCTCTAGCCCCCACCTCTAGCGTGCTGGAAGCACATGTATGTGCCCCCATGATTTCATGTCACAAGATTCTTCTGTCCGTTTTGTTTGGTTGGTTTTGAGGCAGGGTCTCTTGTAGCCAATACTGGCCTTTGTTACTGAGGGTGAGCTTGAACTTTTCATGCCTCATACCTCCCAAAGGTTGGGATTACAAGCATATGACACACCACCAGATCCCAATGTGATGCTGGGCATTAGTATTCATACAGGGCTACATGCTCAGCCCTTCACAGGACACTTAATGAAATGGAAGACATCTGATTGGAAGCAGTTCAATCCTCTCAAAGCTAACTGCCTCTCAGAACACTGATATAACACTCTATAGTGTATCTGATAATCCAACCAAAAAATAATAAAGCAGGTGCTTCAATATAGTACAATAAATATTAAAAACAAAAAAAATTAAAAATTGAATTTTATATCATTTGCTTTTTTGTTCGTTTGGGTTTTTTGTTTGTTTGTTTGTTGCGACAGGGTTTCCCTGTGTAGCCCTAGTTGTCCTGGAACTCACTCTGTAGACTAGGCTGTCTTGAAACTCAGAGATCCTCCTGCCTCTGCCTCACAAATGCTGGAATTAAAGGTGGCATCACCCACCCGGTCTGCTTTTTGCATCTTAAATAATCCAATCAAGACTTTTCTGGTTGACAAAAAAAAAAAAAAAAGGCTCAAAATAAATATTAATTCTAAATATTAATTTAGGTTTTAAACATCTAAAGTCTGTGTTTCAATAAGGTACTAGATGATGCCAGTGCTGTTGGTCCATTATTATTATCATCGAGCTTATATGCTGTGTGTGTATGTGCTTGTGCACATGCGTATGTGTGCGTGCTATGGCACAAGCATAGAGAACAGCCTTCAGGGTTGGTTCTTTTACCATGTAGGTCCTGGGGATCTATTTCATTTGCGTGAATGTCTGTGCTCATGTATGTGCGCCTCTTCTTTATTGTACTGTTTTTTATGAGGGTGGGGAGATGGCTCAGAAGCTAAGAGTAGGGGACTCACATTCAGTTGCCATCACATGCATGGTGGCTCACAGCTGTCTGTAACTCCAGTAGTCTTCTGGCCTGGGAGGGTGCCAGGCACACATACACACTTCTCATTTCCTTTCTATTGCTTTGAAAGACATCTCTGAAAATATATCAAATATAATTATGTGTGTGTGTGTTTGTGTTAAATGATATAATTAAAGTATTCGTTTGTTGTTATTAATGTGGGGGCAGGGTCTCACACTGGGGCCCAGGCTGTCCTGAGCTTACTATTTAGCCCAGGCTAGTCTCAAACTCAAAGTGATCCTCCTGCTCATCGTCTGAAGACTCAAGCATGAGTCATCATGTCCAGCTTTAAAGGCTTTTATTCCTTCTAAACAATTGTGCTGTGGAATGGCATGTGCTTGGTAAGGTAATATATGCCAAAGTTTGCAGGTGTTCTGACCAAATTTGATCCATTTTTGCTCATTTCACAATATGTCAATCATTGAAGTGACCTTATTTGCTAAGGTTTGTTCCTTGGGCAGCTCTGCATGGACTCTAGAAGAGGAATCTATTTTTAATAATTTATTTATTCTACATGCATTGGTATTTTGTCTGCATGTATGTCTGTGGATGTCAGATCTTGGAGTTACAGTTGCAAGCTGCCATATGGGTGCTGCGAATTGAACCCAGGTACCCTGGAAGGGCAGTTGGAAGATGCTCCCAACCGCTGGGCCATCTCTCCAGTCCCCTAGAAGAGGAATCTAAAACCCAATTCTCTATGCTTACAATTCAGGAATATTTATGGGATAAAGAAGAAAGTAGTGTAAGGATTAGGTGTGAAGGTGACTAAAGCAAGAAAAAGCAAGTAAGAACCAGCAGGCTTGGCTTCCCAAACAAAGCTTTATGGCTCTTCAGAGTGTTCGTGCTCAGGAAAAGGCAGTGCAAATATCTTCTGAGGGTGGAGTTTTATCTCTGTGGGCAAAAGGTCAGCTATCAGACAATTGCCTAAGCCTAAGGGGTCTATGGCCTCAGTTTAAGAAGGACAGATGCTGCCCTCAACTTCCTGAAAAAAATAACTCAGGCAAAGATTAGCAAGACACACCATAGGTGTCATCCATAGCAAAGCTAGTAGGACTCTTAATAATCAATTGCTTAGCATATACAGACCCTTAAAATTGGTGCTTTGGGGCTTGAGAGATAGCTTAGCAGGTAAAAGTACTTGCTAGGCAAGCCTGACAACCTGAGTTCCATCCCAGGATTCCACAGTGGAAGGAGATAACCAATGTCCAAAAGTTGTCCTCTGGCCTTTACTCTAGCATCATGGGCTAAGAGTAATTTTTTAAAATAAAATTGATTTGTTTCTCTTTTTTTCCTTCCTTCCTTCCTTCCTTCCTTCCTTCCTTCCTTCCTTCCTTCCTTCCTTC
>NW_026593286.1:17333270-17357939 GCF_907164565.1 Psammomys obesus | reverse complement strand
TTCCTTCCTTCCTTCCTTCCTTCCTTCCTTCCTTCCTTCCTTCCTTCATTTCTTTTTTTCCTGTTTGTTTGTTTGTTTTAAGACAGGGTTTCTCTCTGTAGCCTCAGTTGTCCTGGAATTTACAGAGACCTGACTGTCTTTGCCTCCTGAGTGTTGGGATTTAAGGCGTGTGCCACCACCACTTGCTTTCTTTTTTCTATTCTCAAAATTTGTTCATTTGACAGAAAATAAGGTCTTACCATGCACTCCAGCTGGCCTGGAACTTGCTATGTAAGCCAGACTGCCCTCCAACTCACAGAGATCTCCCTGACTCAGCCCTCTCCCCAAGTGCCAGGATTACTGATGTGCCTTACCTCATGCAGAGAGGAAAAAAAAAATTTTTAAGTCACCTAAAACCAAGTAAGGAAGGCATAGTGGTGTGTACTTAGAACCCAGTGCTTGGAGGCACAACCAGGAGCTACAAGTTCAAGGTTAGCCAGGGCTACACAGCAAGGCCCTCTTTCAAAAAGATGAAACAAGCAGGGTCAGGAGGTGGCTCAGCAAGTAGTGCTTGCTGTTAAGCCTGAGATGACCTGAGTTCAATTCTCAGAATCCGTATGCTGGAAAGAGAATGGAATGGACTCTCAAAAGTTGTTCTCTGACATAGAGCTTTATACATGCTAGGCAAGCACTCTACCAACTAAGACACATTCCCAGGCCCAAACTTGGCTCAGCTGGGAATATAAAAAAAAAAAACCGGAAACATGCTGCAACTTAAAAAAAAAAAAGTTTTTAGTCATAGTGGCTCATTTTTGTAATCCCAGAAGAAGCAGGAGATCAGGAGCTTAAGGGCTACCTGGGCTACATAAAACACTGTCTCACATAGACACACACACACACACACACACACACACACATACACACGCACAGAGGAAGGGTTGACTGGATCATGATAATAGGACTAATTTTTTCTTTTTATTAAAATTATTTTAGTTTGATATATACGAATGTTTTGTCTGCATGTATGTATGTGCACCTTGTGAATGCCTGGTGTTCTTGAAGATCAAAAGGCATCAGATCCTAAACTGGAATTACAGATGTGAGCCCTCGCGTGGTTCTGAGAATCAAACTCAAGTCCTCTTCAAGAACAGAAAGTGCTCCTAACCACTAAGCTACCTATTCATTAAAGAAAGAGATTTCCCCAATATCAAACAGAAAAACAAACAAACCACCACTTCATTGCGTGGAAAAGAAACTCAATTAAATTTGTCATTATTGTCCCTGGAAGAGGGAAAATGGAAACATGGTACCCAGGCGGAAAGGACAGGTGGAAGCCCAGTGATAAACTCCGATTCTAGCAGAGGTACTGGACAGTGAGGATCACCTGAGGCAACGCCTCAGTGCAGAAATGGAGGACAAGAATCCAGGAAGGCCCATCTGGATTCCTGTTAACCTTGACCACTCATTCCTTTCCTTTATTGCCCAGTAACAACGTGCAGTTACTAGAAAATTTGTGTTTCCTTTATCCGACTATTAGCTGTGGAAGGGCAAGTCCTAGTCTAGTGCATTAATCATTGTACCTCCGGGAAAGCGTCGCCCACTAAACAGGCGCTGGTGCTGTTGCTGCAATGAGCAAAGAGCACCTATCAGTTGGAAGCCAGGAATTCCCCAAGAAGCAGCTTTTTAAAGGGCCTCTGAAATAATACAGGAAGGGTGGAGTTGGGCTTCTGGAATATTCGGGGAAGGAGCAGCCGGACCCGTGTGGACAACGGGGAATGACAGGTGAGTGCCGGCCTCTACCGGTCAGGAGAGGCGGGGCAGCGTGTCGCGCATGCGCACGTGCACCCTCGGCCTGCCTCCTCACCAGGACGCGCTCTCGGGCATGCGCACGCGTGGTCGAAGCGGAAATGGCGCCGCGGGGCCGCGCGTCCGGGCAGCGAGCGGAAGTGGGTGTGAGAGCGGAAGTGGCCGGCTGGAGCCGGGGGCTGGGCGGGGACCGGGATCGTCGGTGAGGCGGCGGCGGAGGCGGCGGCGGCGGCGGCGGCTTGGCAGGCGGGTTGAAGCTTCGGGGGCCAGGTCGGTCGGGTGGTGGCTGCCTCCAAGGGCAGCGCGTGCCGGGCCAGCGCGTGTGTCCGCCTCTCCCCGCCCCGCTCCCCGTCCCCTTCTCCCCTCACCTACCGCACCCAGCCCCCCTCGTCTGGGGCAGCGGGGCCGCTCCCTCCGTCCTGCCCTCGCTTGCCCACCCTCACCGCCCTTGTTTCTCCTTCCCCTGCCCGGGGCAGCCGCCGCCATGATCCTGCTGGAAGTGAACAACCGTATCATCGAGGAGACGCTCGCACTCAAGTTCGAGAACGCGGCCGCCGGGTAAGCGCACGCCGGGAGGAGGCCGAGTTGACCCTAGCTAATCCCGGTTGTCGTCCAGTCCTCAAGCTCTGGAGGGGAGCGATCGGGAACCTGGCGCGGCTTCGGGGCTTCCCTGGCGGGGTAGACGTGGGAGGCGATGGGGCGCGGTGGGCCGAAGCCTGAGATGCGTGGGGAGAGGCTGAGACGGGGATGCGGAAGCAGCGAGTGGACTGGAGCAAGGCGTGCCAGAGAACCGGAGACCTGTGGGACGTGAGGGCAGCCGAGGCCAGAAGTCACGCCCGAGACTCTACTGCCCAATGGGCAAGAGAGAGGGGCCCACTTTCCTCTATATTTTCCGTCATTGTTCCGAACCCAGAGAGACCCCTTTAGGGAAGCTGAATTGAAGGAGTTTTCAGGAATTCCCAGGGCGAGGTGGGAAAGATCATTCAGGCCCAGATCGCCACCGGCATTCTGCTTCCCCACCCCCATCTCTCCCCCAAGAGAAGCAGTTTCGAAAGCTCGGGGGACGACCTAGGTTGACGACCTAGGTTAGCTACGTGAGAGAAACTAGCCGTTTTGTTATATATTCCTTAGGCAAAGCCAAACAGTCCTCCATCTACACTCTCCTTGGCCCTCTTGAGAGCAGCTTTCTTTCTGGTTGTGTGTCTTAAATTCTTATCGAAGATCCCTGGTCTTTGATTTGTTATTTGGTAATGCCGGCCGGATTAGCAGCTGCGTCTGCTCCCAGAATCTCTAAAGTTTTTAAGATAACCTTAAACGTCGGCATCTTAATAGATGGGACGCATATATTAAGCCTTCCCTGTCAAACACAAAAAAGACAAACTCCTCCCCCAAAGCTGCTTTGCCTTTCTAATATATCTAAAACCTAAGCAGAGGAATTGGCTTTTAGGTTCTAATTTATGGTGGCCCGTGGCCATTCCTTTGCCTCATTTCCTCATTGCTGAGGATGGGGCTTCACATTTTGGTTTCACAGTTAGGAAATAAGTGCCGGCTGTTTTCTGTGAACTAGGAAGTAGAAATAGGAAAGTAAGTGCTTGCAGATCCGCAGAAGGAAAGGGGATCGGTAGAAGGGTAATTCTAGGCATTCATAATGAACTTGTGGTTCACAGACGTTGAAAAAGCATGAACCCAGTACCTATATCGAATATATTGTCTGTCCTGTCTCTTTTAAAGTCACAGATTTTATTTGAAAAACAAAACAGGACTTTACTTGAATTGGTGCATTCAGTGAGCATATTGTTTCCTGCCTACGGCTGCAGTTGAGTACTTGTGCAACTCATTTGCTTCTTTTCTTCAGCCTCGTGCTAGTTCTTTGCATTGTAAGTTTTTAAGTCAGTCAACCCTGGGACTTAGTGGAGGTGATGGGGTGTGTACTTTTTTTTTTTTTTTTAAGTGGTGTAGCACAAAGGAGGAAGTTAGAATAACTTCTGCATTTTCACAACTGATCTTAGTACATACATTCTCAAGTCTAGACTAGCAGAGAATGAGTCCTGGGTGATTATAAGCTGATCTACAAGATAAATCGCTGTATGTGTTCAGGTGGAGGCATGCCTTTTAATGCAGGAGGACTTTCACGTTTGTGTATTAATAACTTGTGATTCCAAAATGTGACTCGTTATTGTTATTACTCAGAATTTTACTTAGTCCTTTTTCTTTTAGAAATCTTTCCTTAAAGAATGCTGGGGTTGATGGTGCATGCCTCTAGTTCAAGCACTGTAACCCCAGCTTTCAGGAACAGGAGACAGGAAGAGCAAAAGTTCCAGGTCATAGTGAGACTTTGTATCCAAAAAGAAAAAGAAAAGAAAACCCAAACTGGGTGTGGTACCCTTGCAGTCATAGCAGTTGGGAGGTGAAGGCAGGAGGATCTGGAGAGCAAGGCCTGCCTAGGTTACCTTGTTGCAAATAAAAAAGTTTATCCTTTTCTAGAGATAGGTTTTTAATTTTGGAGGGCATAAATTAGAATTTCCAAGTTTGTTTGTTTAAGATGCTCACTATAGTCAGGTTTAATGTTTGAGGAGGTAGTATGCTTTGTCTTATCCTAGCGCATTCTCAGAGATAGTGACTTAAAAATACACTTAAAACATCGTGTTTAAAAATAACTTTGAAAAGAGACTAGTGAGGGCAAGGTTCTCCTGGGATTGCCTGTTTCTGCGAGGTGTGTGACATCCACCTATAATGCTTGAAGTCGGGAAGCAAGATCAATGCAAGTTCAAGTCCAGCCGAGAGATATAGTGAGACTGTCTCAAAGAAGAGAAAAGGCTACCTCTGAGCAAGTGTGTTTTCAGGCCCGCCGTTAAGATGAGGCAGCATTGGAGGTTAGGGAGGTCCATGCCTACACCAGTGCCCTCAGCAAGGATGCTAGGGTGCTCATCATAAACATTGCTGGGTCTCAGTACCAGGCAGCAGTTGAAAGGATGGGGAGCCTTTTGAAGAGGGCCTGTTAGCAGAGTTAGGGAGGAACTGATAGATAAGCAATGCTGAGGGAGGATATTGACCTTAAAGAAAAGGAGTAGTCCAGAGGACCTTTGAGAGGGGAAAGGCTGTGCAGTGTGGGAGGGCTTAGCTCTACCTTGCTCTTTGCACTTCTCAGAACAAACTCATCAGGGAAATTACATTCATGTTTGCCTTTGCCAGAGTAAATCTTTCCGTTCTGCAGTCATTCACTACATGTGGCCCATTAGATTTAAATAAAAAAATGAAGTAAAACTAAAATTGGTTTCCCGAGTTGCTGTATCTGTGTTGCATTTCTAGGCCTCCATTGCCACTCGTGGGTAGTGACTACTGTGTTTGCACAGTGTGTATGCCCATTCTTGCAGACACTTCTGTTAGAACTGCTCTGCCTACTGAAAATAAAAGCATGAGATAGTTCGTTTTGGGGGGGTGTTTCAGAACCCGGGCTCTTGCACACTCCAGGCAAGTGTTCCCACTGCACTGCTTCTCAGCTCTCACAAGATGTTCTTTAAAATAGTTCTGTAGTATATACTCCAAAATAAAGTTGCATTAGCTTTCCTTTTTGTCTTTACCTTATTTATTTTTAATGATCCCTTGGGTTATCTTGCTGGATCTTTTTGCCTGTCGCATCAGCCTAAAAGTTTAAACTCGTGTTTGGGTGAGAATTCTGTAAGATAAACTGCTTAAGCATAGAATTGGCCACAGTCATCTTAAAACACGGTGGCCTTGTAATTTAAAGGCAATTTTAACAAAGCTTCCCATTCCTGCCATACTCCTGTGAAAGGGCTTATTGGATCTGTGTCAGTGTCTTCACAAAGCACCTTCCTGACAGTCCCCATGCTATGACTAATTAGAAAGCTAAGCTGACACTGTAAATGATGTCCTGCCCAGGTCTTATCAACAGCATTGCTTTTTCATTTAGAAATTCTTGCTCAGACCACAATTAAAGCAGAAGTAATCTGGAAAATTGAGTTCTTTTGTTACTATATACATACCAAGAACCTTTTCATCCTCAGAAGCAAGGCTGTCAACTTTGCAGCTACACAGTCCAGAACTGAGGAAACGCTGTCAGATGCGAGCTGCTATTGATTTTAAGTGCCTTCTGGCTTTCTTACCACAGCCTGTGCAAATTGTAGGGAGCTGTGGTTCTGTGAGGGGGAGAACTCAGTAAGCCAGCAGCGCTGAGTGGGGTGGGCGAGGACCGTGGGAGGAGAAATTTGAGAACGGAATAAATTAAATCTTGCTGATACCTTGTTCTCATTCCCAAATATGCCACATATGTCCTCAGAGAGACAGACCAGCTAGAAGAGATTCAGAATGAGGACATTGTTTAAGCCTATAGATGTAGTGGAATGTACTATCTGATTGTTAAGATCTAGTTGATCTTTTTATAGAGCATTACGGTTGACACACTGCTACCTGTCCTCTAGCCTGTTTACACTGTCTTTGGGATGTGAATCTCCAGAGCTAGATTATCATTTCAGCTATCTTTGTTTCCTCAGAATCGTGTGTGTGTGTGTGTGTGTGTGTGTGTGTGTGTGTTCGCTTCAGTAAGTATTATTTTGAAGGAATAAATGCAGCCAGATAAATTCTTGGTTTCTTTAGAAGCTTATTCCCTTCCTTTTCTTTTCTTTTCTTTTTTTTTTTTTTTTTTTTTGTTGTTGTTGTTTGTTTGTTTTTTGAGAGGGGGGATCACACCTGCTGTGTCACTGCCTCATTCCTATGAAACAGGGTCTCTTACTGAACCTGGAATTAGGCTGGCACTTTGCAAACTGCAGTCATCCTCCTGTCTCAACCTCCACAGCACTGGGGTTACAGGCTTTTTCTGTGAGTGCTGGGGATTTTAACTCAGATCCTTATGCTTGCCCAGCAAGTGCTGTTACCCACTCAGCATATTTTTTAGTTGTTCTGAGACAAAGTCTCACATTATAACCCAAACTGTCGTGAAACTGTGTATCCCAGGCTGGCTTCAAACTCATGGTTCTCCTTCTGCCTCAGTTTTCTATATGACCTGTCACACCTGGCTTTTTAACACTTTTCTGAGAGTATACGTCAGTTTCTATATCTGTTAGTCTTTGTATTTTGAGAGGTGGTTTAGCAAAGAAAACGACCATCTTTTATTTACCTAACACCTGTTTTGTGGGCTTTGCTCAAATCAGAACCTTGTAGAGGATCTAAAGGAAGTAAACAAAAATCTTTAGTGAGCACAAAATGCCTCTAACTTGGGACAAAGAAAAGATAACTAGAAGAGGGTCACAAATGTCCCAGTGGAGAACTTTTCCCAGGGTATATTTAGAAATAAAAACTCCAAAGACCTCACCAAAGCAATGGGGTAATATAGTTGCTAGTAGTGCTTTACTGTTGATATTCTAGAAGCTTCCTCAGAAAAGTATAGAGTTACCACACCTGGTTTTAAGAACATATTTTGGGCTGGGCTGCAGTGGTGGACACCTTTATCCTAGCACTCTGGAGGCAGAAGCAGGCAGATCTCTATGAGTTCAAGGCCAGTCTGGTCTACAGAGCAAGTTCCAGAATAACCAGGGCTACACAGAGAAAGCCTGTCTCAAAAAAAAAAAAAAAGAAAAGAAAGAAAAAATATATTTTTGGGGTACAAAAGAGATGGCTCATCAGTTTAAGAGCACTTGCTATTGTTTTTGCACTTGCTCTTCTTGTGCAGAGCTCAGTTCCAGCCTACTTCAGGTAGCCACCTGTTAACTCCAGCTCCAAAGGATCTGATACTCTCTTTTGGCCACTGCAGGTAGATGCACACAAGCAAATAAATCTTTATAAATTTTTCCTAAGGGATTTCTTTAAGTTTTGCTTTTATTTTATGTGTATGGGTGTTTGCCTGCATGTATATATGTGCACCACATACAAGCTCAGTGTCATGGAAGTCAGATGTCTGGTCCTCTGGAACTAGAGTTACACATCATGTGAGCCACCCTGTGGGTGCTGAGAACTCAAAAGTCTTCTGGAAGAGCAGCCAGTGCTCTTAACTGCTGAGCTGTCTCTTCAGACCCCTTTTAAGAGATTTTTAAGACTATCTCTTAAAGTCAGAAGTGGTACCTCATGCCTGGAATCCCAGTACTTGCGAGGCTGAGGCAAGTGGGTGTCTATGAGGTAGAGGCCAGCTAGTACTACAGAGAAACCCTGTCTAAAGCTGTCATTATCCTCCCTCTACCTCCCAAGCTTTGGGATTACAGCTGTGCACTACCATGCTTGGCAGAATTGCTTTATTATCTTAACTTTGTAGATAAGAAAATAAGGCATAGAGACGTTAAATGGCTTCCAGACATCACAAAGCTAATCCTTGACAGAGCCAAGACCTGACCAGAGGCAGTCAGGCAGCAGCTGGGTACGGTGCTTGGTTCTCATTATAGCACTTGGGAGGTCTAGGCAGGAGAATCAGCCCAGGTCATCCTCAGATACATATTAAGTTTGAGGCCAGTGGGTTACATGAGACTGTCTCAAAAAATAAAAATAAAGCTGGGGATTTGGGGAGGGGTGGCACACACCTTAATCCCAATACTCAGGAAGCAGAGGCAGGGATTGAACTCAGGGCTTTAGGCATGGTAGCAGTGCCTTTATTCACTGAGCATTTTTGCCAGCCTCCAGTTTTTACTTGTTTCTGCTGTAGATTTTCTTGAACCTGAAGCTTGAACAGATGGTAAAACAATAAATGTTTCATCTTTTTTGGTCTACTAAATGGACCCTTCTCTTACCATGATTTTAAACCATAAAAAGGCAGAGCAAGCTAGGTGTGTGGTGCACCCCTTTACCCCCAGCACGTGGGAGGTGGAGGCAGAAGGATCATTTGTAGCTCAGAACCAGCCTCGGCTATCTAATAGGTTTGAAGCCAGCCTGGGCTACATGAGATTCTGTCTCAACAATAAATTGATTAAAATATAATGATGATGAAGGCAGAGGCCGGCAGATTTCTGAGTTCCAGGACAGCCACACAGACAAACCTTGTCTTGAAAAACAGATCAATCTCAATTGATTTGAAAAACAAATCAATCTCAACTGAGAGACTGTCTCAGTCTCTCAGTCTCTCTCTCTCTCTCTCTCTCTCTGTGTGTGTGTGTGTGTGTGTTTGTATTTGTGTGTCTGTGTGCACATGGATGTGGGGAGTCAGAAATGCCTGTTGGGACTAAGCCGTGGTTGTTAGAGTGTGTTTTACTTTCAGCATTCTCCCTGTTGGGGCACAGAGTTTACAGACCTCCAGCTTCTAGATAGGCTCTCCTGTTCTTTAGCCCAGTACCTTAGCAGGCTTTCTCCTCCAAACCTTCTGTGTAGCCTTGAATAGTGAACTAAAATATTAATGGCAGTGGTTTGATAGATATTCCCAAGTCATACAGCAAGCTACTTAGAATGGATCTTAGCAATGTTTCCCAGTAGAGATCCATGCTCAGTGTGCTTTCATGCCTAGAGAGACTCAAAGCTTAAGTGTTTATGACTTAGAACATCCATTCTTTCCGAGACAGGGTTTCTCAGTGTAGCCTTGGCTGTCCTGGACTTGCTTTATGGACCAGGCTTGCCTCAAACTCACAAAGATCCACATGGGCCTCTGCCTCCCAGAGTGCTGGGATTACAGGCAGGCACCACCACGCCCAGCTAACATTCAGGTTCCTTTTTTTTAATATAATTTTTATTACAATGTATTCACTTTGTATCCCAGCTGTAGCCCGAAAAGATTTTGTTTGTTTATTTAATGCATATTAGTGCTCTATCTGCATGTGCACCTGCATGCCAGAAGAGGATAGTAGAGGGTATAGATGGTTGTGAGTCACCATGTGTTTGCTGGGAATTGAACTCAGGCCCTCTGCAAGAACAGACAGTGCTCTTAACCACTGAGCATTTCTCCAGCCCAACATTCAGGTTCTTAAGTTGATTTTTCTCCGGTCTGTTGATGAAGTAGTAAAGTGAGGCACTCTAGCTTTCCTGACTGAGTTCAAGCCTAAGGGTTAAGGGGAAAATAACACCCCAATGCTCCATCCCACCCTATTTAAGTCAGGCAGTATGGTCCCTGACCCTAGGACAAGGGATCAGGTCTAGGAGAGTGTGTTTGTATGCTTCCTCTACCTAGGGCATCCTCTTAGTATTTTATTTAAATGGGCCTTTTAAAATTATGTATACTCTTGTTTTTTAGAGGTAAGGAATCGTTTGTTGTTGTTCATTGCCTTTGTTTCTTGGCTACAGTATGAAAGCTCAAGAGCAATTTGAGCTTTCTCCCTTTTGGAAGGGCCATTCATTTGTTGAGACAGGATCTGCTTCCAAGTCAGCATTCAGCCAAGGATGACTGGACTCTAATCCTCCTCTATCCACCTCCCAAGTGATAAAATGTCATCTGACCCCATCTCCTTTGTTGTTGTTGTTGTTGTTTTCTGAGACAAGATCTCCCTGTGTGGCCCCAACCAGCCTATAATTCATTATGTAGACAGAGTTGGCCTCAGACTTGTGATAATCTTCTTGCCTCTGCCTCCCAAATGCTGGGAATATGGACATGACCACCATGCTGGGCCTTGTATTGTCACACATGGGTGACTTTGAAGAAGCAGGGCAAACTTGGATATGTTTCCTATAGGTATTTTGCTTTTTGTTTTTGTTTTTCTCTAACATATACCTAATAAAAGCTAGTTTATTTAAGGGATATTATTTAGCCTCATTATCAGCTTTTAACAAACATAAACTACCTTAGACATCCCACTATTTCCCAGCAGAGTTGGAAGTCATCTTGGTTCCATTGACAAGTGAGGGAAAAAAGAGGGTGTAAAATATTCATACTCAAGGGCTGGAGAGATGATTCAGCAGTTAAGGGCACTTGTTGCTCTTACAGAGGAAATGAGTTTAGCTCCCAGCACCTACATGGTAGCTCACAACTGCCCATAACTCCAGCTCCAGGAGATCTGACACCCGCTTCTAACCTTCAAAGGCTCTTGAACATATATGGTACACATACCTTCATGCATAAAGAAAATAATTTTTAAAAGAAGATTCTCACTTAAGAGGTCTTGAGCAAGGGGGTAAAAGATGGAAATATATTTATCTTGTCTGCTAAATGTAAAACAAACTAGGATCATTTGAATTAACTGCTAGCAAGCTGCTGAAGGCAGTAAAGTTTTCTCCCATTGGTATTGAAGAGAAGGGTGTAACACAGCTTTTTCACTGGGTTTCAATTGACTAAAGTAGCTCTTGCATATCAGAAGGTCTTCGAGGCCTGTTGTGCTGTTTTGTCTATAGTAGTTCTGCAAGATGGGTGAGATCATTTATATTCTCCCATTTTATAAATGAGATGAGAATAAGGATGTAAGAAATCTTACTTGCCCCAGAGCATAAGCCTAGTGAAAGATAGTAAGGTAGAATGAGAGCAGGCTTGATGGAGAGTGGCAGGTGCTTTGATGATGTAAGGAAGAGGGAAAGGTGTATAAATGATCTTTGGGACAGAACAGACCTTATTGCTCTGTTGATGGCTTCAAATCATCCTTTCACCTAAGTAGAGTAAACCATTCTACAGTGTTATAGTTAGTCATTTTTCTATGTTACCTCTGTAGACACTAGAGGGTGAGGGTGGGGCATTAACCAGAGTGAGCACCAGCTGTGGCAAGCAGTTGACCAACAGTTGGAAAACACACGCTGTAGGTGTCCTTCTCAGCTCCCTTAAGCAAGTTCAGACCTATGAAAGAATGAAGGTGCGCTCTTCTTGTCTGTAAGCCTTGCAGTTATGCAGTGTTCCAGTTTTAAAGTAAAAATCAGGAGTTTTTCAAAGGTCCCCTAAAACAGGCAATAGCACAATTATTTTCCCCCATTTACATTTGGTCTGTTTATGTGTATATGTGGATGCGAATGTCCACCTTGTATGTGGAAGTCAGAGGATAACCTGGAAGAGTTGGCTCTTCTTTTACACTGTGGATCCAACTCAGGTCTGAGGTCATCAGGAATAGCTGGCAAGGGCAAGTGTCCCCACTCCCTAAGCCATCCTAGCCTAAAATTATTTTACTAAGGACATTTTTGTTGTTTTACAGAAACAAACCAGAAGCTGTAGAAGTAACATTTGCAGGTAAGTGTCTTTATCTTGTCCCTTTTAAGAGAGGGTATAATTTAAAAAAAAAAAAAAAGGAGTATGGGCATTTGGCCTGTATTTATGTTTGTGCTACATATGTGTGTCTGATGCCTGAGGAGGCCAGAAGAAGGCATCAGATCTCCTGGAACTAGAGTTACAGCAGAATGCTGTGAGCTGCCATGTAGGTGCTGGGAATTAAACCTGGGCCCTCTGGAAGAACAGCTTGTTCTCTTAACCACTGAGCCAATTCTCCATTCCTGTAAAGAAAAGTTTTGATTTTCAAGTGTTTCTGAGGCCTTCAAGAACTATTAAAAAAAAAAAAAGACAAAATAACAAAAGAAAGGGGTTGGGGATTTAGCTCAGTGGTAGAGTGCTTGCCTAGCAAGCTCAAGGCCCTGGGTTCCATCCTCAGCTCTGAAAGAAAAAAAAAAAAGAACTATTTCATATATTTATAACATTGCCAACTGACTTTGGAGTTCAGAAAACTATATAAAGCTTCCTTACATGTCTTAGTGAGAGGGGACTGTTGCGGGGTGGTTTTGTGCACTGTGTATTCAGATGCTGATTTGTGTGCCCAGAGATCTGGTTTTAATCTGGATATGGGTATTCTCATTTCTATGAAGAAACTCCTGTATCAGTGTTGTGTAACAATTGTTGTATCATCTCTGGTTGTTAATAAAGAGCTCATCAGGCTATAGCTGGGCAAGAAAGGAGAGGAGGCAGAACTTCTGATCCCAGGCAGGGGCGTCTCAGGTGGAGAACTAGAAGAAGAGGAGAGAGGTGGCCATGAGGAGTTTGCCATGAGGTCAGACAGGTGGAGCAGAAGCAGCCATCGCAAGACTAAGATGGCAAGTAGTGTAGGGCATGTGGCTGGGAAGTGGCCAAGCAGCATAGTCAGGTTAGAATAGATAAATATCAGGGTAGAATAGATAAATATTTTAGTGCTTTAAAACTAATATAATAGGTCTCTGTCATTATTTGGGAGCCGGGATGGGCAGTACAAAAAAAGCCTCTACTTATACCATATTTCTACAGGAGCACTAAATATCTTAGAAGTTTGGTTTTTGTTTTGTACAAAGGACTGTCTTTATACTTTGGAAGTCTGCAGTTAGAATCTAATAGCCATTGTCTAAGTAAGCCTAGCATTTGGGGGACCAAGGAGAAGATACTGAAGCTTGTTTTTCAGATCAGAGTAGTATTTTTTTCCATTTCCTGATGACCAGGCAATGGTACAGGTCTTTAATACCAACACCCAGGAGGCAGAGATAGGTGGATCTCTGTGATTTCAAGGCTAGCCAGAGCTAAATAGTGAAACCCTGTTTCCAAAAACAAACAAACTGGGTGCAGTGGTACACGCCTGTAAGCCCAGCATTTGAGGAAGCAGAGGCAAGCAAATATCTGTGAATTGGAAGCCAGCCTGGTCTACAAAGCAGGATAGCCAAGGCTACACTCAAAAAAACAAACCAAACAAAATAAAGAATTGGCTATTTTTATGTGAACTCGGGGATTTTTTAGCTAAGTACCATCTAAAAAGACAAGTGCATGACTAGCTGAGCTGGGAAGCTTGCAGCCCCTGAGGGAGGCACCATCCATTGCCTCATAGTTGCCAGCAGTGCCAGTCTTCATGGTTCTTTTGATTCCCGAGCAAGCTCTCACATTCCCACCTTCAGCAGTGATACAGATGAAGTCAGCTCACTTTGTAATACAGAAAGAGAAAACCAAAAAGGGACTAGAGAGTAAAAGACAATCAGCTGTGTCATCTTGCTCTTGTTAGATGATCCTAATTCAAATATTTAAGACAATTGTATTTGTAATTATTTTTTGAGGCAGTAGGTAATAGTTGAGTAGCTTACCTGGTATTTAATATTAAAGTAGGACCTTCTGTTTGAGCATGACTGATTGTGGTTATTTTCTCCCAAGATACAAGAAGTATATGTGGATCGGATGGTGTGCCTAGAATGTGCTTTGTAGTACATTGGGGTAGGGATGAATACATTCCAAAGTAAGAAGGGCGGTGTGCTGATCAGTCTGTTAATCCTGAATAGGTGGATGTGAGTTTGTTTATGGCTCTTTCTCTTGGAAATGTGTCACAATGAAGTTTTTAAAGGTAATTTTAACACAAACTGTGGTTAAAAAAAGCTTTGTAATTCTAAGTGAGAGCAAAGAGGGTCACTGTGCAGTTCCAAAGCAGTATTTCTGTTGGCTTCCCAGTGAAATAAAAATAAACACCATTTTACTTGCATTTTCTCTTATCAGAGGTCTCCTCATGGCCAGCCCTGTGGTAAGTGCTAGGAGATTACTCCTGTTTCCAGAGTGAGCAATCTTTTATTTTTTTCACAGATTTTGATGGTGTCCTTTATCATATTTCAAACCCTAATGGAGACAAAACAAAAGTGATGGTCAGTATTTCTTTGAAATTCTACAAGGAACTTCAGGCACATGGTGCTGATGAGGTAAGTCCCACATTGGTTGCCTTTGGGTCTCTGTTTTTACTTTACCTCTGTTGGCCCCTTGCCAGCAAGAGCTAAACAACCCTTACAAACAGAGGACAACTGACACAGTTAACTGACGCCTCTAGGCTCCATTTCCCATAAAAATTATTTTTAGAGAAGATTTTGGCTCTTTGCTTGCTTGTTTTATCTTGGAGAAACGATGCTTCCTAAGCAAACTTTTAAAGATTTTTTTTTTTTTTTTTTTAAGGGCTCTCACTTAGCCCAGATGTTTGAGGAAGGTCTCCAATTCCCGATTGCTTCCACCTTCCAAGTGCTAGGATTATAGGCATGTACCACTATGCACAATTTGGGATTTTATTGTTTTCAGATTATTTAGGCTACCCAGATTTCACAAAATAATGAGAGCAAAACAGTAGTCCCCCAGAAATAACAGAGAGAGAATATCTCCTTAACTAGTACAAAAATAGTTACAGTAACAATAAGATAGGTTCTGTTCCCTATTTAGACTCTTATCAAGGCAAGCATGGAATTTATGGCTTGGTTTTCATTCTGCAAGTTGAAGAAGCATAAGTAATAGCCTGATAAATTTTTTTAAGTTAATCGTCTTTAGAGCTGACCTTTCCACCTATTCCTTCCTTATAACTACCGTAGAGGAAATAAAAAGGGATGTCTAGGCCATGTGCCTTGTGCCCTGGCTTTGGATTGCTAGAGTAGGACGTTTGGTTCCTGTTGAACTGAAGTTGCTCTGGGGAGAGCCATTTATGGAAGAAAGAAAATGCTGTGACACCAGTGTGTGCACATTGTGGTTGGGTCGCAAAGCAGGAAGTATGACTCAGTTCCTGAATCAGTTTTCAGTTATCTTAGTTTTAACAAACTAGCCTCTCTTTAATCTGCTACATGAAGATAAAACCATTTCTCTTTCTGAAAAGTAGTAGTTTTTGAACAGCTTCAGATTTCTGTAATGAAAGGCTGTTTGTCAAGGAATATGATCTAGAACGTTGTAAATCTTTTTGCTCTAAAATCAGATTTAAAGAGAATACTAAGAGCTGTAGGGAGCTGAGTCCTTTTACTGTTCAGATGCTTTGAATTAGCTGAAGGAAAAGAAGTAACCGAAGGAAATTTGAGTTAATTTTATCAGGAGACGAAAAGCTGATCTGTAGCATGCGACCCAACCTGGCTTGGATTTCTTGACTCTTTCCATACTCTGTTTGACCTGGTAGTGGAACTCAGGAACACATTGCAGTTTTCATAGCTACCACATAGGCCAACGAGCCCAAATGGATGGAGGAAGTAACCTTCTCGGTGTGGGAGCAGAGTAAGCAGTGAATGACTCCCTATGTTGGTTAAACAGTAACCAGCCCGTGATAACCACAAGAAGCTTGTTATTTTTATAAAGGCCGAATACTTGGGTGCTCAGGTAGGCAGATCTAATAGTTATAAATAGACAGGTTGCCTCCCCTCTTCCGATGGTTAAAAAGAGGCACAAATTTAAAAATGAATCAGGATTGGAAATACGAACAATGTGATATAGTGGTACACAACTGTAAAATTACAGTTATACGTGGCTCTGAATACTTTATAAATTTCAGAATATTCACTGGTAAAACTGGAGTTAGACTAAATTTAACGAGGCTTTGGTTTCCCCCATGTCTGATACTCCGTTTCTACAAGTACCACCTGTGTAAGATGTAGCTCAGAGGGAGCATGCCAGTGTTCCTTTTTTACCCCAGACTCTTAGGAAAAGTCATACATGGAACACCTGAAGGTCAAAACTCCATGTGCCAGAGTGGCTGCTCCTAGAGGGCACAGCTCCTTGGTAAAGTGTTTACTGAGCATGTTCAAAGCTCTGGGTTTGGTCTCTGGCACCACCAGGAAAAGAAATGGGTGGGGAGTGAAGAGCCTTATTAACCTTTGATGATATTTTTAGGGTTTTCAAATGGAACATAAAACATGGTTTGTTACTAGTTTTGTTTATTTTAATGCTATCTAGAGAGTTCATTGAATATAAGATGAGAACATTCAGACACCTTTAGACAGCCATTGTATGCTGCTGTTCCATCCCTGAATACAGCAGTAAGCCTGACAGATCCTTCTGCTGTGGAACTGTACCCTCGTGCTACCTGTATTTGTCTGGCTACTGAAAGTCAGCTTTTTTTTTTTTCCTTTTATTAAATTAAATTGTCTTATGTGTATATTTTGTCTGCATATATATCTGCACCATGTGCAAGGAGGCCAGGAAAGAGCATTAGATCCCCTGGAAATGGAGGTACAGAAGGTTGTAAGCCACCATGTAGGCACTTGGACTTGAACCGGGGTCCTCTGTAAGAACAATCAATGTTCTTAACCATTGAGCCATTTCTTAGCCTCTACACTGAAAATCTTTTAAATGGAATGTGTGGCTCTTAACCAACAAGACAAAAGCTTGTTTTTAATTTGTTAATGGTGATTCTTTGTGATACTGTAGGCTATAAGAGAGTTATTTGTGGTAAGCATTAGAACTTGACTGGATACCTGTAGACAGAGCTTGTATCTTCCTGGACACACCTGTAATCACCAATCTTGAGAAGTGGAGACAGGAGGATCAGGAGTTCAAGATCACCCTCAACTACATTATAAATTCCAGAGCAGCCTGGGTGACATGGCACCTTACCCTCCACAAAAGGGTAGACTGCTTCTTACTATACTGCTGGGTTTTAAGTGTATTCTTACCAGCTGTGGAGCAGTGGTGCCCCTCCCTCTCTAAAGTTTTTAGTGAAGGTAAATGAGCCGGTTCTGTGGGATTTTGTGTGTGAGGGGTTTCCTCTCTTTTGGTTTTTGAGACAGTCCTGTGTAGCCAGGCTAATCTCAAACTGGAGATCCTTCTGCTCCAGCCCCTTGAACATTGAAAGTACGAGCATGGGCAACCTTACGCAGCCTCATGCCTGTGTCCCAGCTGTTGAGTGTAAAGTCTGCTGTGCACAAAAAATGCTTCTCAGATTGCTCACGACTTTACTACATACTTTGTTTCTGTCTCTAGTTTTTCCCTTTCCACTATTGTGTTCCTTGCACACTTAAGTGTACCTTGTTCCTTCCTAAGCAAGATGTCTGTTGAAGGGGATTTCACCAGGTAAAGCAGTCATCCTGGGAGAGCACAGTCAAGAGAGTGTAGAGGGGCTTTTGTTTGTGCTCTACTTCCAAAAGCTGGAACACGGTCAGCAGAGTGTGTTGTATGGGCTGATTGCAAGTAGGTAGACAGCTTGTGAGGACACACTGGTGTTACTGGCTCACTGAGGTTCTGTTTTTCCATTGCCCTTTTCATTAAAAGCCAGCTGTGAGCTAAGCTATCTTAACACATACAAGATTAGCATACTACTGCTTAGAAATTGGCTTTTACCTCTTCATTCACGCTGGCTAGGGCTTCAGCGTACTTAGTTGATAAGTGATGTACTCTTTTGTCATACCTGTACCTCTCCTGCCTCAAAACGATAAGACTGTGAGTGCAGTGTAGAATCTGAAAAGAGAAGAAATGGGAGGGGTGTGGTCAGGACCTTGAGAGACAGCCCTGGAACCAACCTTTGGATTACAGTCCAAGTCTGTAAGAGATCTGTCTTGTCACTTAGGTAAATTTACTTTTCCCTCTAGTTTTCTACCCACCAAATAAAAAAATAAGCATATTGGTTTAGGAAGAGTTTATTGCAAGTGTTTCAAAAAATAATGAAATTGTCATGAACTTCAGATTAACTTTTTTTTTCTCTCTCTCTGCAGTTATTAAAGAGAGTATACGGGAGTTTCTTGGTAAACCCAGAATCAGGTATGTAGTAATACTTAGCAGCTATGGAATGATAGCAAAGCACTGTTTGTATCCCATCTTCGTTAGCTAGAGGATTTTGTTTAACTTTCCACTCTGTAAAATACATGTGTAGGAGCCCAGTTTTCAAGTCGGCTCCCTCTACATAAGTAGCCATTAAAGGGTTCTACTTTTTTCAGTGTGACACACAGTGGGTCAAGATTGGTAAATGAGTTTATTATTAGCACCCAAAAAAGTCTTTTAGCCAGAGGAGCCTCTTTTGTCTGAACAGGTGCTCTTGCTCATAAAATCTCTTAGCACAGGAGAGAAAGCTTGGTTTATAAAGCAGTTGTCTCAAAAGTTGAGGGCCTAAGTTTGAACATTGGCCCCTAATTAAAAACAATGCACAGCTGTAATCCCAGTGCTGGGAGACCACAGCTGATCTCGAGTTGCTTGTAGCCGGGCTAGTCTAACTGGGGAGCCCCAGATCTCAGTGTGAGACCCTATTCAAAATCTAAGATGAGGGGCTGGAGAGATAGCTCAGTGGTTAAGAGCTGATGACCCAGGTTCAATTCCCAGAGCCCCCACATGGCAGCTCAAAGCATTTGTAACATCAAATTAAAATCAAAGCCAATGATTGCTTTTTAAATTTTTGTTTTAAAAAAAGAAAAAATAAGATGAACAGCTCCTGAGGAAACACCCCAGATTGAGCTCTAGTCTTCATTCATACACACATATACACAAAGAAAGAAATGGCCTTGGGAAGAATGAACATTGTTCCCACTCACAACCCCTAGTAACATTAATATAAATAACATGTAAAAGTCTTATGTCTGCTAGCTTATATAGGCAGCTTTGGAAAGCATAGCCAGCCACAAGATTGGTGTTTTTGTTGCTGTTTTGGTTTTTAAATTTTAAAAAGTATCATTCAAGAGTTGGCAGCACATGCCTTTAATCCCAGCACTTTAATCCCACCACAGGAGGCAGAGTTAGGTAGATCTACTTGAGTTTGAGGCCAGCCTGGTTTATAGAGCTAGTTCCAGGACAACCAGGGCTACATAGCCTAGAGCAACCCTGTCTCAAACCCCTGTCCCCAAAGTGTTAAGTATATGTGTGGCTGGGAGTGTGCTTATGGAAGTCAGAGGGCAGCTTACTGTCAGTTCTCTTCCTTCACCTGTACATATACTCTGGGATGAACTGGGGCCATCACAGAGTTTATAGGAAACACTTTACCCTCAGTGGTCTCACTGGCCCTTGATGGTTACTTTGCATCATCAATGTGTTCTGTTCCTATCTGAAGTCACTCATGGGGTCAAACATTGGCTATGCTTTGCTTTTTCTGGGGACTCTGAGAAACAGTGAGAGAGACAGACAGAGAAAACAGCAAACCTCAACTCTTTGTTATTTTGTTTTGATTTTTTTTTCAGATTCTCCAAAATTGAGTAGTGAGTGTCATTTTAAATATTGACTAACAAAAGTGGGCAAAGCATTACTTTAGAATGATTAAACAACCTGTGCTCTCAGAGCGGTAGATAGGGGAAATAGGGCCCAAAGAATAACCTAATTAATAATAAATAATATAAAAGTTAGAGATTGGAAGATGTGAGGGTCATGTGGTTGTGTACTGTGCTCCCATCAGTTACTGTTTTAAATTATCCCCAGTGGTGTAAAGGTATTCTTGAAAAAATGTTTTTAGGCTTTGGAGTACCATTAATGACTTGATTGGCCCTTTTCCTGACATTCATGGGATAGAAGGAGGCAGAGTCACTTAGTGGTCAGTAGATATAATTCTCAGTCCCTGTTCTGCCCCACTTATTGGTGACCTTGTCTATAAATTCTGTGAATGTTTTAGAGATAGTTTACGTATGTAGCCCAGCCTGTCCTAGAACTCAGAAGACACCTGTCTCAGTCTCTTGAGTGAACAATCCATAACTATGTCTCTAGCCACTTCATGATGAATATGAAACTGAAGGCAAAGAGCAGTAGCGTTGTGAAGAGCATGGTTTTTTGCTTCTTAAAAAAGCAGGTCTACATCACCGTGCTTAACTTAAAAATACTGCACTTATGCCTAGCTAAATGCTCACAGCAGTCTCTTCCCTCTACCTTTTACATCTTCCTCTACCACCACCCCAGGATGCCCCCTCCCCTTTTTTTTTTCCACAGGTGAGGATATTGTAAAGGTTGGGCAGTTTTCAAGGCTCACACAGTGAAGCCAAAGTTTGAACCACTTCTGTTCACTTCAAAATAAAGTAGTCTGCATACGCCTACATACCTATATGTTGTGCTGTAGCCAACAAGTCCCTGCTTCTTTGAAGCACTTTTTTGTTCTAACTGGGGATAAGCTTATCTTTCCTGGCTTCTTCAAAGAAAGGCATGGGGGTCAAATGAAGTAGAATTCTGAAACACTGGAAGTTAACAGTTATTGAGATAGACACTCTTAGAGGAGTACATATGTGAGAAACATTTTCTATCCTGCCTTTTCTCACAGGGTTTGCAGTGTGGTGTGGAGGGACCATAATTTATTCCAGAAAGCTACCTGCTAACCATGTGGGGGTGTATGAAAGGTTGAAGAAAACAGAGTTGTACAGCTTACAGTCATAGTCCTCTCTCACAGCCTCTCTAGGGCTGAGTTCCAGATTGTTACTTCTTCCGGTTTCTTACTTGTAACTGTTCATCTTTGACACTGCATGGGATTTATTAGCTAGCTACAGATATTTACATATTATGGGGTAGATAGAGATGGGAAATTGCCTCTCTATTATTTTTACTTGAGAGAAACGGGTTTGTTTTGGTTTTTGTTGGCTTTAACTGATAGGTGATTTTTTTTTTCTTCCCACAAGGATACAATGTTTCTTTGCTATATGACCTTGAAAATCTGCCTGCATCCAAGGATTCCATTGTCCATCAGGCTGGCATGTTGAAGCGAAATTGTTTTGCCTCTGTCTTTGAGAAATACTTTCAATTCCAGGAAGAGGGCAAGGAAGGAGAGAACAGAGCAGTTATCCATTATAGGGATGATGAGACCATGTAAGTATGGACTTTTGTTCCTCAAGCCTGAGTGTGTTTGTCTTACAAGGTGCTTATTGAAAGAAACACAGTATGGTCAAACTTTAAACTCTGTTATATGAATCCTTTTGAAATTGATTTTTACAGAATTTCTTAATCTGGAAAATGATAAGGAAGAAAATAGACCACTTCCCTAAACACCTAGTTTACAAAAGATGAAAAGTTGACAAAAGATGAAAAGAAAATCCTGTGCTTTCCTTTAAGGCACTACCTTAATGATCTTTAAAATACTTTTAATTTTGTAGGCTTATTTTATTTGTTTTGGTATTGTATGGGTATGAGCCGCCTTGTCAGATGGGAATTAAACTCTTGTCTTCTGGAACAGCAGCCAGTGCTGTTAACTACTGAGCCATCTCTGCAGGCCCAAGGCACTAGTTTTCTAAGTTCTCTTATTTAAAAGAGTTTCCCTTGGACTGGGAGATACCTCAGCCCTTCAGAGTATTTATTACTGCTTTTCTAGGAGATCTGAATTCAGTTTTCAACCCATATGGTGACTCAAAACTATCTATAACTCCATTTTTTTAAAATTAATTTATTTATTTATGCAGCATTCTGCCTGTATGTATGCCTGCACCCCAGAAGAGGGCACCAGATCTCATTATAGATGGTTGTGAGCCACCATGTGGTTGCTGGGAATTGAACTTGGGACCTTTGGAAGAACAGCCAATGCTCCTTACCTCTGAACCATCTCTCCAGCCAAACTGCAGTTCTTAAGTTACATGTATGTGAAATAAAGTATGTTAAATCATACATACATGTGTATGTATCCTATCATATGTAAAAAAAACTTTTTATATAAACTCTAAGAATTACTAACTTAAAATTTTGTTATAGGCGGGTGTGGTGTTCTCAGTGAGGCAGAGGCAGGTGGATCTCTGAGTTTAAGGCCACCCTAGTCTACAAAGCAAGTCTAGGACAGCCAAAGCTACACAAAGAAATCTGTCTCAAAAAACAAACAAACAAAATCCAGGGTTATGCATGTATAAGATTTTTTAATCTAACTTTGCTAATTCCCCTTGCTTGGGAATGCATTAGTTGCCCAGACTCTGTTAACTACAAGTGCTGGCCTCGGGCACACCTTTGTTTACTGAGTTAGAGAGTTTGGACTTTACTTCCCTTGCAGATGAAGTTAGTGACAGAGTCTTCTGGTGCTGTACTTAACTCCTGAGTTTTGTGCCCTCAGGTACGTTGAATCTAAAAAAGACAGAGTCACGGTAGTCTTCAGCACAGTGTTCAAGGATGACGACGATGTGGTCATTGGAAAGGTGTTCATGCAGGTATGGAGCAAAAGTCTTGAGGGGAAATTGTGCTGTAGGCACTTACATTTTTATTCTGTGGTGTACATAGCCATATATGGCCGGGGCTTGTAGCTCAGTGCTAGAGCATTTGCCTAGTATGTACAAGATCCCGGGTTCAGTCTCCAGGGCCTGGACAGATGGTAACAGGAACAGAACATACACTTACAAAAAGACAAGAGTGCTGTTAGTGTTGAAACTTGAGGTTGTAATGAAAAACCCTGTCTTAGTTTGCTTCTTTGTTGCTATGATAAAACAGTGTGGCCAAAAACAACTTGGAAGGAAAGGGTTTATTTCATCTTAGACTTCCAGGTCACAGATCGGCACTGATGAAAGTTCTAGTAGGAGCTCAAAAACCTAGAAGCAGGGGATCACTGCAAGATGGCTTAGGCTACAGAGTAAGACTTTGCCTCAATTTTTTTTTCTCTCAAAGGAAATTATGAAACAGAATCTTCCCTCCCCGCCCGGCAAATAGACTTGAAAGATGGCTACCACAGTGAGACTTTGTGTTTGAGCCTTTTTCTGCGTAGCAAGAGAAAATTTTGAAGTGCTATCCTCAGTAATGGCCTTATATTGGGACTAATCAAAAATTCTAGTTTGGGAGTCCCTATTCAGAAAAGCTAGAATGTTGACACTTTGGCATTTGCTGGTACTGGGCTTTATGACGAAAAGAAAGAGGATCTGTATATATATGACTCTTAAAAATAAGCCCCTAGATGAACATTTCATAATATTTTTCTGCAGAATTAATGGGAACTAAATCCATTAGTTAAGAAATTGAGCTAAATCTAGGCTAGCAAACTAATTTTAAAAACTAAGAAGTACAAATTTAGATTTGGCTGGTTTGGAAGGGTTAGATTTGGCTGGTTTGGGGGTTGTGTGTGTCTGTGGTTTTTGTTTTTTTTTTTTTTAAGTCTTGTTCCACTTTGTTCCAAGAATATTCCAGTTTATTTTCATACTTTAAACAAATCTTTTCTCCTGAACTGCAGATATGCACTGTAGAGCTTTGTAAGGGGCTGTTTTGTTTGGGGGGGGGGGGGGTGTTTGAATCTAGACTCCTCCTCAAAGTGCATGTGGCAGGACCTTTACCTAAAAGGAAAAACAAACCTCCTCTAGTGTTTTTATTTTTGTTTGTTTGTTTTGTTTTTGTTTGTGCTGCCAGTGTTTCTAACTGATGACTTTTTCCTGATGTGCAACCTGTTTGTTGCGTAGGACTCACAAAGCTACCTTCCTCATTCAGATCAGAGGCTAGGGTAATTTGCTTTGTGTAACCACGGAGCCCAAAATAAACCACCTGAAGTCTTTTTTGAATCCAGGAAAGTTAGTTTTATTTTGCTTTTCTTTTTGTCCTTTTTTTGTTGTTATTGTGGGGGGGAGGGTTTGTTTTGGTTTTGATTTTGGTTTTTTTGAGGCAGGGTTTCTCTGTGGAGCTGTGGCTGTCCTGGACTTGCTTTGTAGACCAGACTGGCCTTGAACTCACAGAGATCTGCCTGCCTTTATTCCCAGAGCGCTGGAATCACAGGCGTGCATCACCGTGCCTGTTTGTTTTGTTTTTTAAAGCAGGTAGCCCAGGCTAGCCTAGAACTCATAGCCCAGGCTGTCTTCACATTTGGAGTGTTCCCCTCCCATTGCCTCCCATGTGCCACATCTGGCAAATTTTTTATGTCAAGGCCCACTCTGTGTTGCGGTGGGCCCAGTAAGAAAAGCATGGAATACTTCACTTCAGGAATTTTCATGTCCTCTTCTATATGGGCCATGCTGATCTTCTGTAGTGTATGTGCTGCTCAAGTGAGCATGTCTGTTTTCTTAGACTGTCTCACTATGGCCCATGCTGGCCAGTAATTTGTGATCATCTCACCTTAGTCTCCTAAATTCTGGCATTACTGGTAAGTACCATTATGCTCAGCTTGACTTACACCTTGATTTAAGATTCTCCCTTTTCCATAAACAATTTATCCCCAGGGTAAATTATACTTCCTTGGAAGAAACAATGTCATGGGCTTAGCAGGTAAAGTCACCTGTCACCAGACACAATTGAAAGAACAAACTCTAAAGTTGTTGATGCTTACACAACACAGTAAATCAAATGTAATATTCTTTTAAACAAATAATGACCTGGTGTTCCCCAGACATCCTGTTAGAGAGAAGAAAACAATCTGGTTGGTTTCTATATAACAGATAATGAAAAATAGATAGATAGATAGATAGATAGATAGATAGATAGATAGATAGATA
>NW_026593286.1:17300137-17333260 GCF_907164565.1 Psammomys obesus | reverse complement strand
ATAGATAGATAGATAGATAGATAGATAGATAGATAGATAGATAGATAGATAGATAGAGCGAGCAAGCAGATAATGAAGACAGAGGGTCTGTTTAGAGGAGCCAATTACCTTTGCTATTTCAAGAGAGCAAGAAAGAAGACATCAAGTTGTTTATTTCCTGCTGCAGAAATAGTGTTGATCAATTCTTTTTGCGGGATGTGGAGGAAGGAGAGACTTATGTCTGGTCTTAAGGATGATCTTGATTTCTTTGTTTTTTATTTGTTTTCTTTTTATTGATTTTGTTTTGTTCTTTGTGGGGAGGTTTTTGTTTATGTTTCTGGTTGGTTTTTTTTTTTTTTTTTTTTTTTTTTTGAGACAGGTCTTACTGTGTGACAGCCATGGCTGTCCTAGAACTTGCTACGTAGACCAGGCTAGCCTTAAACTCAGATTCTGCCTGCCTCTGCCTCTTGAGTGCTGGATTATAGCCATGTGCCACCACTTCTTAACCTTCTCCCAAGTGCTGGCTTCACAGGCATGTACCCTGTCTCCACATACCTTTCCTTTAGGTATGTTAAGAAGGGAGCTAACCTAACACTGTGCCCTTTCTCTTCTCCGTAACCAATCAACAGCCAGGCAAGGCTATCTCAGAGGCAGTGTATAAAACTAGCATAATCCCACATGATTTGTATTTTGCTTAGGACTTGAAATCAGTTTGTCTTTGTTAGGCTTTATGTTGCTGTGAAGAGACATCATGACCATGGTGACTCTTATAAAGGAAAACATTTCATTGGGTCTGGCTTACAGTTCAGAGGTTTAGTCATGGCGGGAAGCATGGTGGCACGAAGGCAGACATGGTGCTGGAGAAAAGCTAAGAGTTCTACATCTGGCTCAACAGGCAGCAGGAAGAGTGAGCCAGCCACTAGCCTTCTAAACTTCAAAGAAAGCCCACCCTCAGTGACACACTTTCTCCAGTTAAGCCACACCTCCCAATGGTGCCACTCCTATTGAGCCTGTGGGAGCCATTTTCATTCAAACCACCACACTGTTCTTCCTACTTGCAATGCAAGTAGAAGCTTAGTCCCTGCCCCTTGTTCGTGCCAATGTTTCTATATCTGCAGGGTCAGGGGTGCTTTATTTTACTCAGCAGGACTATGCTAGACAGACTCTTTGAAGGACAGAAAAGGAGCTTTGGCCTGAGGAACTCAGCCTAGCAGGGAAGCCAGATGCCCTAATGAATTGTGAAGTATCATCATAGAAATGTTTGTGGAGAAGAGATAGTAGCTCTTGACTAGAAGAGGTACTGTGAGCAGCAGCATCACACTTCCAGTCATGTGGCTGTGTGATCATGCTCTCCATGTCCTAACCCTGAGACTGTCTTTAGTTGCCCTGTTTAAGGGCCACTCAGTCTACCCATTGGATTTAAGTTGTTTTGTTGGTTTTTTGTTTTGTTTTTTTTTTTGTTTTTTTGTTTTTATGTGCATTAGTGGTTTTGCCTGCATATATGTCCATGTGAGGGTCTGGATCTGGAGTTTCAGATAGTTGCGAGCTGTTGTGTGGGTGCTGGGAATGGAACTCAGGACCTCTGGAAGAGCAGCCAGTGTTCTTAACAACCTCTGAGCCATCTCTCCAGGCCCAGTTGTTTGGATTTTTAAGGGAGATGTTTTAGGGAGTGGATCCAAGCCTTTGCATGTATTGCTGTCATTGCTGAGAACTCTAGAGAGGGATGTTATATTCGTTTATCTATTTGTATAGGAATGCATGGGGTCTGGGGATCAAAGCATAAAAGGAATGGCCTGCTTGTTTAATTTGTTAAGGATCTTGAGCTCTTTTATTTTTTAAGGGGTTGGTTTGGTTTTTTCAGACAGATTCTCCTATAGTCTAAAGCTAGCCTTGATCTGCCAGGTATGACCCTGAACTCGATCCTTTTGTGACAGTCCAAGTTCTGAGATTATGATCTTGTGCACTCCTGGCTGATTAGAATGTTCTTAGAGTGTTTTGTTGTTGTTGAGTCGTTTTTGGGGGGTGGAGGTGGAGCAGGGGTCTTTTGTGTAGTCCGTGCTGTCCTAACTTGGTTCTCCTGCCCTACCCTCCTGAGACAATGAAGCTTCTTTCATTCTGTCATCTTAGCCCCTAAGGGGAGGAGTTAAGTTTGCTCTAGAGTTTTGGTTGATGGATTCTAAATAATAACAGGTAAAGACCTCTTGTTAAACAGTACTTGGGTAAAGGCCCAACACCCAATAAAAGCGTAGCATTCATGAAACTAGAAGTGAAAGATCAGGTGTGGGTATACTGCAGTTGTAGAGGCGGGGTAATCAGGTGTTAAAGTCCTCACTGTATACATGAGATAGTATCCATATACATAACATACATAACTAAATAAAAACTTTTACAAGTCTCAGTAGGCTGGAGAGATGATGGTTCAGGCGTTACAGCTCACAACCAAAAGTTCTTCTCATCTACTTAGTTTAAAATCAGCCTAGCTCATGAAGCTCTGTCTCAAAGTGGGGGTGAGCCAAAGGAGTCATGGGAAATTGGTTAGTTTGTAAAGAGCTTTCTGTGTGTGTATAGAATTTAAAACTCTAGCTAAAGCCTGGAGTTACCATGAAATTTTAAAGATTTCCTTTAAAAAAAAAAAAAAAAGCCAACACTGCACAAAGCAACCCTGTTTCAAAAGGGGGGGGGGGCTTTTCCATATTGTACATGAGGGAATTCTGGCTGCTGCAGTGCTTATCCCACCTTTAACCAGCACGCTGCAGGGTGATGCTTAGTCTTTCTGTTTTCTGAAGCAGTCTTTCCACTCTGCCCTCTGGCGTGGTGCTTGCTGTGTAGCCCAGCCTGGCCTTGAACTCAAGGTGATCCTCTTGCTATGTTAGTCCAAAGTAACACAAAGGAGAAAAGGCTTGTGCTGTAGTGCTTTATACCACAGTCGGAAGATATGGCTTGTTCAGTGTTCTGCAGTCTTCCCTTTTGAATCTGAAGTGTATGAAAGCAGCTCGCACTCCTAGTGGCTGAGGTTCCACAGTTCATTTTTAGTTATCTGCTGGTCAAAGGGACTATGAAGGTCCGAGTACGTCGTATGGATACAGTGCTACTCATATAATTTCTCTTGCTGTGTCTCCACAGGAGTTCAAAGAAGGACGAAGAGCCAGCCACACAGCCCCCCAGGTCCTTTTTAGCCACAGGGAACCTCCTCTAGAGCTGAAAGACACAGATGCTGCCGTGGGGGACAACATTGGCTACATCACCTTCGGTGAGGCTGAGTGGTAGTTCAGTGGAGAATGCTTGCCCACATACCTGGCCCTGGGCTCAGTCCTCAGCGTTGCACAGACCAACTCAGAACCTTCCATCAGCAAAGTGGAGTTGTGACAAAAGCAGGCATATCAGCATGGTTGTGTTGCTTCTTCTGAGCTGGGGCACTGATTACAAAGCACGCTGGGTGCTGTTTTACTGTAGCAATCATTTCCTGTTTCTGTTTTCTTAACTGATAAAGGAGAAGGTAACTTCTGATGTCAGGAGTTAGGGCAGGCCATATCAGCATTGCTTGGCAACTGAATAAGAGTTCTCTGTCACATGGCAGTGCTTGGATTTTTGCTGTGAATACCTGAGCTGAGCTGTGATTTTGTTGTTGTTGTTTTGGTTTTTTGAGACAGGGTTTCTCTGTGTAGTACTTACTGGCTGTCCTGGACTCTCTTTATGGACCAGGCTGGCCTCAAACTCACAGAGATTCACCTACCTCTGCCTCTTGAGTGCTGCAATTAAAGGTGTGCACCCTACCCAGCCTGAGTTGTGATTTTTGAGTCTTCTTTTCCACTGAAGAAACCAAGCTTCACTATGTCAGCCTAGTGAGCTGACTGATCATGACAACTCACAGCTCTTTTCCACACTGCAAGAATGTCTCCTGTGAGTCACCTTTGAGCTAAGTGTATAGCTATTTGTTGCCTGTGAATAGTTTTCTATTCACACGATTCTTGAAGCTGAGGTGCATCTAACAGTTGATGCCACATCAGTTTCATTAACAGCGTTTCTTTCTCTGTGGTGCATAAATCATGGTAAACTTGGAATAGAATACATTTCCTAGCTGATGCTCACATTTCTTTTTTTTCTTGAAACACAGGTAGACTGAAAACCATAGTTCTACCTTTCTTACTCATTCCTTTCAGCACAGTTGATAGAACTCAGGGCTCTTGGTATTAGTTAAACAAGTACAATAATAACAGGACTCCAGGGTGGGAGAGATGGCACAGTGGTTAAGAGCACTATCTGTGCTTCCAGATGTCCTGAGTTCAATTCCAGGCAAGCACATGGTGGCTCACAACCATCTATGCTGGGATCTAATGCCCTCTTAGGTATACATGCAGACAACACTGCATATCAAATAAATAAGTAAGTCTTAAAGGGGTGGGGAAGAACAGGAATCCAGAGAGGCAGGTGTGCCACAGTCTGAAAGTCTGAGCAGTGTCTGTGGGTGAAGAGCAGCCTATGCTGCCAGGCCTGCTCTGTGTTTGGTTTTCGTGGTCAGGAGATGGATTTTCTTCAGAACCTAAGTTTTTGACAGGCTAGGCATTAGCACCAAGGATCCAGGACAAGCACTTTGTCCTAACCCTGAAGTTTAGAGTTCAGCGTGGAATTCAGGTTTGGAATGAGTGCCCGGGTCATCCTCCTCTTCAGTGCTGTGAGCTTCCCTGTTTTCACTCATTGGCACTGTCTTGATGACGTTGTCTGTGATGGTAGGACACACGCTGCTGCTAACATCTTGTTTTCTTCCCCTGCCTTAGTGCTATTCCCTCGCCACACCAATGCCGCTGCTCGAGATAACACCATCAACCTGATCCACACGTTCCGGGACTATCTGCACTACCACATCAAGTGCTCTAAGGTGAGGGCACCAAGCTGTTGATTAACTCTAAGTACACACTTCAAAGGGGCTGGAGAGATCACTCAGTAGAGTTCTTACTGCTCCTTCAGAGGACCCAGGTTCAGTTCCCAGTGCTCATGTGTCATTTTTCTGGCCTCCATTGACACACACACATAATGCATATAAATTCATGCAGGCAGCTGCACACATATACAGTAATTTTTTATTAAAGGAGCTTTAGAGGCCTTAAGAAATTATCTCTTGGACCAAAAGTGTAGCTCAGTGGTAGAGCACTAGCCTAGCATGCTCAAGGCACAAGTTTGGCCCCCAGTACCACAGTAAGACAGATATCTCTCTCTCCTCTTTCATCCTGCCTATGGTAGAGGGATGGGGTCTGTATCTCTGGTGTTGTTGCTTAACTGTCCTGTTGCCTGTGCACCCTGATATATCCTGCGGCTTATCCCAGTGAAAGCAAAGCTATTTTTCTGGAACGTGAGCCTGCTTCAGTTCCTTCTGTATTTGTTTTTAGGCCTATATTCATACACGAATGCGAGCAAAAACATCTGACTTCCTTAAGGTGCTCAACCGTGCACGCCCAGATGCCGAGAAAAAAGAAATGAAAACAATCACGTAAGTAGGAGGAACCACCTTCCCCTTCTGGGCTCAGCAGGAGGTAGCAGGTCTTGATGCCCATACCCAAGGTGACTGTCCGAGGCCAGCAGGGCCAAGCATACGTCTACCAAAGTGAGAATGCAGTTAAAAGGGCTTCTCTACTGATGGGATCAGGAAATTTTTCTTTCCTGAGTCTTTGTGAGCTACAGGAATGGCAGCTGGGGAAAACAAGGGCCTTTTTTTTTTTTTTTTTTTAAATTAAAAAATTGTTCTCTTTGGACTTAAACTTGAAAAGTGAGTCTCTTCCTTCTGTACTCCTGGAGAGGTGGAATTAGTCATTTCAGGACATTTATTTAGCTGAAGAGGCCTGAAGCCAGCACCTACTTGTTCTTTCTGTTGCTCTGTTCTCAGCAGGAAAGGTGTACAGGGCAAAGGCTACCTTTATCAGGGAGAAAGATGACAGGCAGAGCAGTGTGGCTCTGTATGCTCAAAAGACCAACAAGGTGCAGGACCTAGAGCATTCACCCTACTTGCGTGGCATTCAGAACACCTTCAGCTCTTTCCCTGCTGTATAAGGCCGCTGTACCAAGTTAGACTCCATTGCCATTTGAAAGTTCATCTGAATACTGAGGAGTAGGTGAGGATTTTTCAGTCACAGGAAGATCAGGCATCTGTGGGCTTTTTGACGCGAAGTCTCTCTGTCTTTCTACACTGCCACCTACACCCTCAAGGTTGGTATCCATCTGATCTCTGTTTAGAGAGATCACATCAGCTGCCATGCCATGGTGTGGCACCTGCGTAGCATATCTAAAAAGTACAAAGCTGGGGCTGGAGAGATGGCTCAGAGGTTGGAAGCATTGACTGCTCCTCCAGAGGACCTGAGTTCAATTCCCAGCAACCACATGGTGGCTCACAACCATCTATAATGAGATCTGGTGCCCTCTTCTGGCATGCAGGTATACATGCAGGTACAACATTGTATACATAATGAATGAATGAATGAATGAATGAATGAATGAATGAATGAATGAATGAATGAATGAATATTTTTTAAAAAAAAAGTACAAATCTGTAAACAAGCATGCCCAAGGACTCGCTTGTTTTTTCTGTCCTTACAAGACTTTGTCTCCTGGTGCCTACAGTCTCTCCCTCCTTGTCTTTACAAAAATGCTTTCCACCAGCCATCACTGGGAGACCTGGAATAGGAAGGGAAACTTGCTCTGGATGACGTGTCAGAATCAGCCCGTGGCCGCAGCTACTGAGGCTGCTGGGGACTGACAGGAAGAAAATACCCATTGCTGACTCTGGCCATCACACACACACTCACACACTGCTGACTTGTGGCCATCACACACACACACACACACTCACACACTGCTGACTTGTGGCCGTTACACGCGTGTGTGTGCATGCAGTTGCATACACACAAAACAAGAAAAACCTATAAAATCAGAAAGTTGAAAAGGTGGGGAGTGTTATAGCTTGGGGCTGCTTACACCACCTACCTTCACCCTGATAACTATTCCATGGCACATAGACGTTCCTGGTGGTAGCTGCTAAATTGACAGAAAGAGGCAGGAATTGATCTCTGTCCTGACGTGGGGCTTGAGGAAAAATGAATCTTCTACAGGAGTAAATTTAGTTCAGAGACCTCCGTTCTGCCAAGTGTAGACAGTAAAATAAAGTGGTTTCTATTATGAATGTGGCCCTGAGCTAGAAGCTGACTGTGAGTCTGTGCTCCATAGCACTCTGCTGTACTTGTTGGAAAGGGCCATCAGTTTGATTTGGGATAGGCAGGAAACATGGAGAGCTTGTTTTTGTTCTCCTTTTCCATAATTCTCAGGTCTCACTTCTAGGCTACTTTGCCAAATACCCTTGGGGTAGGTACCATTTGTACCCTCTTTGTGGGTCTAGTAACCCCTCTGGGGATTTACTGGGTAGAAATGGACACCATAGCTTAGGAATCCAGAACCAGCAAGTGTTCCAGGAGCCAAAGGGTGCTCACCACATGACAAAGAGATGTCTTAACCTTTTTGTTCGGTTGGTTTTTTGAGACAGGGTTTCTCCATTGTAGCCTTGGCTATTCTGGACTTGCTTGATAGACCAGTCTGGCCTCAAACTCACAGACATCTGACGCTGCCTCTGTGTCTCCCAGTGCTGGGATTACAGGTGTGCACCACTGTGCCCAGTTGGGTTTTTTTTTGTTGTTGTTGTTTGTTTTGTTTTGTTTTGTTTTTGCTTTTGAGACAGGGTCTCACTATATATCTCTGGCTAGCCTGGAACTTAAAAGAGATCCACCTGCCTCTACCTTCTATGTGCTGGGATTAAAAGCATATACTACCATTCCTGGCTGATGTTTGATTTTTAAGGTGGCTTTGTACTTTCTACCTCCTGTTGAAAGGTTAAGGAATTGTTACCTAAATGGGATCAACTGGGTAGAAGGAGCCTCAGTGAGCAGAAATTCAGGTTCACCTAAGCCATCTGAAAATTAGAGAAAGGTGTCATGGTGGCACATGCCTTTTTCTGGCACTCGGGGCAGAGGCAGGCCTAGTTACATAGTTCCAGGGCCACATAGTGAGACACTGTCTCAAAAATAAATAAGTAATTGCAGCTGCTTTTCCCATCTGCTGGAACATCCAATGTATTTACAGACTTGGCATGGTATTAGTTAGTGTTAAGTCAGAAGAAAGGTAGTGAAGCCATCTTGTGAAAGGTGTATCTTGCCTGAAACCTTTGTTACCTTCCAGTACCTTTACTTGAAGACTGTCTCTTTCCTCCTTGTTTGGTGTCCCTTGGGCATTCCATCCCAAGTCTAGAGTGTAGGGAGGAAAGAAAGGACATCTAGAATAATCCTTCATTCTCTCTGCTTTTGAAGGGGGAAGACATTTTCATCCCGCTAACTCTTGGGAACTGAGGAGGAAGTTGTTGACTGAAGGCTGGACCGCTTGCTACTGGATAATCGTAGCCCTTCATGTTGCACCTCTCCAGGTTCTTAAGGGATTCTCCGTTTGGTTCCATTTTGTACGAGTTTGGCAAATAGCCTGCAGAAACGAGCTGTGCTTGCAAGGACTTCATAGTTCCCAAGAATTTAAAAAAAGAAAAAAAATTTCAACTTGATCAACTTAATTTCCTTTTATTTTCCCTCCCTCACTCCCCTTCCTTTTCTCCCTTTTCCAAGCTGTTTGCTTTGCAATATGTTACTGGTAATGAGTTGCAGGTAATGCAATCTTAACTTGTTTTCTTCTAAGTATTTGAGTTCAAAACTCTGTATCTAAAGAAATACGGTTGGGGTCATTAATAAAGAAAATCTTTCTATCTTAATTGAGAATTTGCTGGTTTTCTGGACTGTGAATCCAAAGAAGAGGAGGAAAGGGTGAATCTGCAATGCCCTTGAACCAGCTGGCCAACATGGTTTGGATTCTCTTTAGAGGAGGGAAGGGCTGGTTTGTAAACTGAGGATAACTATGAACTTCTGATCCTCCTGCCTTCACCTCCCAAGTGCTAGGATTAGAGGAAGGAAGGGCTAAGATCTAGAGGAAGGGAGAGCTGGTTTTTAAAGTGGGGTGAGTGGGGGCCCTTGATGCAGGCACATCAGGTAAGAAAAAGGCATCATATCCTTGGAATGCAGTTACAGATGTTTTAGAGCTGCTCTGTGGGTCCCAGAACCAACCCACTTCTCTGCCCAAGCAGCAGGGGCTAACCACTTAGCCACCCTTTTATCTGGCATATCTATCTTTAATCTGAGCACTTAGGAGGTGGAGGCAGGAGGATCAGAAGTTCAAGGTTATCTTCAGCTGTACAGTGAGTTTGAGGCCAATCTGGGCTACATGTGAGACACTGTCTCAAAAAATAATAAAGTACTTTCTGTCTGGTATGTGGGTGTGTATGATAGATGGGGATTTGAGGGAGTGGGGGGCTGGTTTTGAAAGAGGGTTTCTCTGTGTAGTTCAGCTGCCCTCAAACGCAGAGGTCCACCTGCTTCTGCTTCTGAGTAAGACTGAAATTAAAGCTCTTTGTCCTGTCATACATAATAAAGGGCATTTCCTAAAATGTGGTTCTGAGGACTCCAGTGTGGAGCCAATGCAGACCTGCCATGGTCCCTCCCACATTCCGTCAGATCTGGATACCTAGCAAAGTGTGCTGTCTGCTAGCAAGATATGATGCCAAAAAAAAAAAAAAAATTGGTTAAGTCTTGTCCTGAGAATTTTGAGGGCTACCCAGGATGTTTTGAAGGCTGTTCTTTGTTTCCATTTCAGGCAGTGTGTTTTGAACTAGTTTGACAATCAGTGAGTGGTGCAGTCACCTGACCATATACAACCAGCACTTTTATTTTCTACAATTTTGATCTCGAAATAATAACATTTGTATGCATGTGTTAGAGATAATTAAATGAGGTCTTGTCACCTTTCCCAGTGGTGCCATCTTGAGTGATTGTATCTAAATATCACATCGTGCTCCCCAGGCCCACTCATCTCCCCATCCCTTTATAACCCTCTACCCTTGCAACCTTCCTCCCAAAAGAAAATAGAAACAAAAATAAGACAAAGCATAAAAACATACGGTAATGGAAGCTGTAGTCTGTCACAGAGTGTCCCGCTGACCACATCTTTACTTGGAAATGTTTACTGCAATGAGTCATTGGTCTGGTGCAAGGCCTCTGGTTTCTGCTACATCGGTATGGGCTCCACACTAGGACTCCTGGTTATCCTGTTGTTGCCCTGTGTCGTGGAGATCTTATGTTTCTGGATCTGCAGAGCCAGCCGTTTTATAAGCTCAGCAGTTCATAGATAGGAGAGATGTTGGGGTGGGCCAACTTAAAGCCCTGGATCTGAGTTGATCAACCCAGCGAGCTCTCCAGCACTGCCCCAGACTAGCTCCCCCAACGCTGCAGGTGACAAGGGGCAGGGTTTCTCTGCAGAAACTACTACACAGTGTTTACAGGACACAAGGAGCAAGTAAGCTAGAAATCCCCTCCCCACTGGCTAGCATTCAGTGCCAGAATGATCTTGCCAGCTAAACGCCCATAGGGCAAGACATGGGACACAGTATAGCACTGCTGTAACTACTGTAGGGGTAGCTCTGGGATTGGCAAGAGTGCACTAACCTGATAACTTAAACCTGAGGGCCCAATAGGGGAACACACCATGGTTGCTTTCCCTAATGAACAAGTTGTTAAACTGCTAAGTTTAGGTTATCCATAGGTTATTAAGCTCTCAGCCTGGAGCAAAGCAGCTCATTTTTTGAAGGGGGTGATGGTTAATGCAGAGGCTTGTAGCTGGTCTTACCGAGAACATGCGATTGACAAGTGCTCAGCCTTAAACTGGCCATCTACATCAACCTCTGCCTCCTTCCTGCTGCCAAGGCCTGGGGAACATCAGAAAAGATGTGGCTAGAATGAAAATGGCCCCCATAGGCTCATAGGAAGTAGCATTATTTCAAAGGATTAGGACAAATGGCCTTGTTGGAGTAGGTGGCCTAATTGGAGTAGTGTATCACTGGGAATGGGCTCTGAGGTTTCGGCTCAAGCTAGGCCCAGTGTCACTGTCTTCCTGCTGCCTACCAATCCAGATGTATAGCTCTCAGCTACCTCTCCAGCGCCATGTCTGCTTGCCTGCATGCTGCCATCTTTCCTGCTGTGACAAATCTCTGAACTGTAAGCCAGCAAAATTGTCTTCCTTTATTATTTATGTTTTCGAGACAGGGTTTCTCTGTGTAGCTTTGGCTGTCCTGGACTCACGTTGCAGAGCAGGCTAGTTTTGAATTCACAGTGATCCACTTGCCACTGCCTCCTGTGTGCTAGGATTAAAGGTATGTACCATCACCCAGTTAATATTTTCTAAGGAAGTACTATAGGTCATAAAACCGGGTTGATTAGAAATTATAGGAGAAAAGCATAGTGGCATTAAATATTCTTATAATAGTCAATCTGTCTAATTCCACAATACTTTGTCAACATTAAAAAAAAAAATCCATGCTGGGGCTGAGCACAGTGATACACGCCTATAATTCCAGCATTCAGGGAGGCAGAGGCAGGCGGATTGCTGGGTGTTCGAGGCCAGCCTTGTCTACAAAGTGAGTCCAGGACACCCAGGGCTACATAGAGAGACCCTCTCTTAGGGGGGGAAAGTCCAGTCTGATGGAAGAAGGGAGAGACATTTTCTTCAGTGATTTAGCCACTGGGAAGGTGTTCATGCACCTGCAACAACACTAAGGTAATTCACTGAATCCTTGAAAGTGGAAGGACAGCAGGAGACTAGAGGGTACCTTGTGAGGATGCACACGCATTGCATGTTGTAGGAAAATAATGGTAATTAATACATACTAAATGGGAAGAAATTGACTGAGTTAGGCACAGTGGGTTACACTTGTAATCCCAGCACTCCCAAGGTCATGGCAGAACCTCAGTGAGTTCCGGGCCCACAGAGTGTGACCTTATTTCAGAACAGCGGGAAAAGAACAGGTAAGTGCATGTTTTACAGCATGGGCATCTCTGAGGCACACAGGCACAGATACACATACATATGCATGTATGTGGGTGGGGTTCCTTTCCCACCCGGTGCTAGGGATGGACCTCAGAGCCTCGTATGTGCTAGACAACTGCCAGCCAACCCCGAGCTACACTCTGGATCTATAACTTAGCCACATAGTAATCTCAGTTGCTCCCGTTTTTTAAAATGTTCTTTGAATTATGGGTCTGGGTATGTGTACATGAGTGCAGGTGCCCGTGGAGGTTGTGCTCTCTTCCCTAAGATGGCTGTATTCTTCCTGCCTTTACTGGAGAGAGGAAAGCGGGAATTTCTACATCTGAATGGAATGTGTTTAGCAGGGAAGGAAATGAGATTACAGCAAGAAACAGAAGGGGATTGTGAGATAAAGGAAAATGCCCTAACTGCTTGTGATGCTCGGATGTGGCACTTGACATCCCAGTTGCCTTCCTTATAGGCTCCACCCAACACACCCTTGTTCAGACCTCCTGGAAACCTAAGCTAAGAGAATGTGTTAGGACTGCTAGGATTCAAGGGTCTCACATAGGACAGGACAGGGTTTCTTCTGCCTCAGCAACTGAATAGGGATTTCTCCTGGCCAGTCTGTTACAGTATCCAGAAAGTATATCCACATGAGCTTTAAGTGTGGGCCAGCTGGGTGTGGTGGTACAAACCAGTGATTCCGGCACTTGGGAAACTGAGGCAGGAGAATCAAAGTTAGCCAGAATCCTGACCAATCTTTACAGTATCTAGAACAGTTGCTTCTCAACGCATGGGTCTCAAGCCCTTTGAGGATTCAAACAACCCTTTCACAGGAGTCACCTAAGACCATCAGAAAACACAGATATTTGCATTACAAATTCTAACTAGCAAGATTACACTAAGGAGTAGCAGTGAAATACTTTTACGGTTGGGGGTCAGCACAACATGAGGAGCTGTATTAAAGGGTCACAGCGTTCAGAAGGTTGAGAAGCACTGGGCTAAAAGTAGTGCAGGTAGCTGGATACGGTAGTGAAAACCAGTGATTCCAGCACTTGGGAGGCTGAGGCAGGAGAATCAGGAGTTCAATGTTAGCCTGAGTTACATACCAAGACCCTATCTCATTGGGGTGAGGGTTGTTAAGCAATAGCTAGCTGAGAAACAAATTCTGAATAAAGGAAGCTTTATTTTCCTCCCTGGTCCAAAGTAACTGTTTTCAGACCTCATAAAGTACAGCCACCCAGTCCCAAATGCACTGGGCAAATAAAATAGAAAGTGAGGTCCAGGAGGCTTCTGGAAGTCTGGATTGTCCACTCCAGCACATGTTCTCCACCAAGGAAAGAGCAGGTCAGGGCCACAGGCAGCAGATGGAGCGTCTGAAAACTTGCACTGGAGCCTACTGTGGGTGGAAGGGTTTAAAAAAAAAAACAAAAACTGTCATGGCCCAGGGCATGACAGTTACAGAGAGGAAGCAGATAAGCTGAAGTGAGTACAGGACAGAACCCAGGGTCTCCAGCTCCCACTGCCTGAGCTGTCCCGCTCACATGTCATACCACACACAGTGTTTAGACAGGCCAGAGAAGAAACAGACATCCTGAATCTCTGGGGAGGGAGGCTGGGAACAGAAAACAGGCTGTTTATTCCTGGCAGCCCTGTATCGGAGGGGTCTTGCACCACTTTAGTTCAGCCCCAGGCTGAACTCTCCCAGAGCCTGACTCATGCCCCACTGCCACTGCGTGGGTCTGAGACTGTGTGCTGGCGTCCTGGAGGATGGATTTAAGGCTGCTCTGCTTAGTCTCCCAGTACAAGCCCCACCTCTCCAGGCCCCTGGAATGTGTGCCAGAGGGCAGGAGGGCAAACAGTGCCAGAATCCTCAATCCTCTGGCCTTTGAGGCTGCATCTCTCCAAAGGCACTGTAGTCCACTTGCTCTGTGAGGAGGTTGCTCTCATCTCAATTCCAGCTTTCTTGCTGCAACCCCATCCTGTTTCAGTCCTTAGGGAGTTTGGCTGGGCTCCTCTCCTGCCTTCACTCTAAAGCTGCACTTGATACCGGTAGAATCGAACATGGAACTCTTGGCTTCCACCCTGCAAACTTGCCCTTCTCTCACTGTACCTAGGTTTCTCAGTTTTCCTGAGGAGCAGAAATGCCATCCATTTGATTTCCTGGGCTCCCTACCTTCCTTTCCTCGGGGGAGTACTTGTTTGAAGGGGACAGCTGCAAAGAGCAGAAATCCTAAGGATGTGAGCATTAACTGTAATCAAGTACTGGAGAGCCAGGGGCTGGTCTAGTCACCGTCTTTGCCGGAGGGGGAGTCCCTTTTTTCTTTTGTCTGTTTGGTTGCTTTTGTTGGTTTGAAACAAGGTCTCACTATGTTTCTGAAGCGGCTGCAACTTACTGCAACCTTCATGTGCCAGCACCCAAGCCCGAACCCGGCTTAGGTAAGTACAATTTTAAGCTTTACTATGCACATAAAAAAAGAGTTGAGCCAGGCATGAAGACACACACCTTTAATCCCATCACTCAAGGAGGCAAAGGATTTCTGTGAGTTCGAGGCCAGACTGGTTTACAAAGCCAGTCCAGGACAGCCAAGGCTACACAGAGAAACCCTGTCTTGGAAAAAAAAAAAAAAAAAAAAAAAAGAAGTAGGACCACCGCCAGCCCTGTCATGCCAACCAATCACACTATATGTCTCTAAGCTGCCATGGAGGACAAACCAGTCATTTGTTGAGTTGACCTCCCTTCAAGCATTGTGGTATCCACAGATGCCTATCACATTCCCCACAGGTCACTTTTCCTTTTGGGGAAGACTGACAGTATTGAAAGAGTCTCAAAGTCACTGATCCCCCTGCCTCAGCCTCCAAAATGTCGGGATCATAACCGTGAACCTCTATACCAGATACACTTGTGCCGTGTGCACAACCCAAAACTTAACCCAGAAAGCAGTTGAGGATTTGCTATGCAGTTCAGTTGACAAAATACGAACCTAACATGAATGAATCCTGAGTTCTATAACCTGCCTGTAATGTGGTGAATGTAAGACCATCAGACAGAGTGACACAAAGCTATAACCCTAGTATAGGTAGAGGCAAAAGGATCAGAAGTTCAAGGTGATACTCCACTACTTAGGAGTTCAAGGACAGCCTGGGTATTCTGAGACCCTGTCTTACGACATTGGAAAAGTTAAGAGGTATATAGGATGAACTCAGGCTCAGGAAAACAAGGCAGGATTTCTAAGCTAAAAGGCTCTCTAATGATGGGGATCAGTGAAGATTCTCAGGCCCCAAACCCTAGCCACCATCCCCCATCTTGCATGCACATTGTCCTTTGGTGTGTCAGCAGAAGGATCTAGCTGGTTGCGCACTGCTGACCGGCCATCTGGGGTTTAAGATACCTAAAACAGCTCTACCAGCAGGAGGGGAACTGTGCTGTAGATCAAACATTATTCATCAGCTAGAACGTATTTCCAAGATGAGCCTGGCAATGACAGCAAGAGGGTTCTCAGTGGTAAGGAAATGCCACCTAGGTTTCATGATGTGGCAGACTGCTAGGGAAGGGTTCACTTACACAGGAGGGGAGGCCTCTCAGTAAAAGCAGTCAGGATGTGCCAAGTCCCACCCCAGAGGAGGAGTCCAGGCTTCAGGAACCCAGGCCAGGGCAGAGTCTGAGCAGGCAAGCCTGGTTCTTGCTGCTCCCGGCATAGAAGCACCATGCACTCATTGGCCAGGACACCCAGCATGGCCCGAAGACCTGTAAGAGTGGTTGCTGTGACTCTCTGATCCTCAGCTGAAGGGCTGGCAAACACCACCTGCTCCTAATAGCCATGTGAGTACACACCAACCAGCTCTGCTCCTGCACTAGCTCAAGCCTCTGGAGTATCCAGGAGCCGTGGTTCACACACCACCGGGACCTTACCCCTGCATGTCATTCATCTCTACCCTTTTTGCTACTCTGAGGGAGGCTGGGGTGGAAACTAGCTCAGGCCAGGTCTCAGTAGTTTAATAAAAGTAGACGGTGTAGGGAGGAAAGGGAACAAACTAGGAGGGGCGACAGGCTGTGGGAGATGGAAGAATAGGGCCAAGGGAGGGGAAAGCATCAGGAGTGCAGTTTGGGAACTGTTGAGAAGGAAGGAGCGCATCTCACAGCCTAAGGTAATCACACAGCTGATGCAGGCCCTGGGAGAGGCCAGAGGAGCCCAGGTGGAATCCTTCCATATTGACTTTGATCCTAGCAACGGGGCAGATGCTCCCATTGACGAGATCCAGGAACCCTCCCTCCCACTGACCCTCCAATGTGACCTGCGCCTGAGATCAGGCAGCCAAGTTGAAAGCAAGCTAGTGAGTCAGTTTGGAGGCTTCTCCTTGTCCCGGGTTCAGCCTGTGTTTAGAGGTGAGGGGTTTCTATCTTTGTTCTTAGCACACACACACCCCAATTCCCTGCCAAGTATCTCCCCCACCCTTCCCTCCAGTTCCCAGGAAGGGCCTGTTGCTAGTGTGGAGCGGATGAGTTAAGTTTATGGGCTGGAAGTCCTACCGGGAGGCTGTTTATTGAACTATAACCAGCTCCAAGTGTAGACCCGGTAGGAGTGCCCTCTGTGACTTCCCAGGCCTTTGGGAACCTCTCACCCAAGTGGCTGGCCAGCCACTGTCCTCTCTAGGCACCCTGACATGGGCAGGCAAAAGTTGACAAATGCTTTGGGTAGGTTGCCTTCTGGTCTAAATGGTCATAAACACAGCTGCCCAGGGGCTGTCTGTTGGGCACTGTGGTTCTTGCCTGAAGGGCAGCCTCTTCTAAGATACGGCATGGGATATGTATGTTGCCAGACTGATTTTCCAAGAGAAACCAAAAGCGTGACTTCTCTGTAATTTTTTAAGTTGGCAACAGAGAACATCTGTCAGCAGGCCCATAGTCTGAGGCTGTAGCCTCTGTTAACATGTGTCCCCACCAGAACATGACTGCAGCGCCAACCTAACTCTGGCCACTCCTCCATCCAGGCATGCCGGCTGTAGCTCCAGGCCTTCCATGTGCCAAGACCCATGATGACACACAACAACACTGGAGAGGTGGCCAGCTCCATTCCCATGGGGGTTTTGGGGCTTTCCCTGGCCCTGGCAAGCCTCATCGTCATCGCCAACCTACTCCTGGCCCTAGGCATCGCCCTGGACCGACACCTGCGCAGCCCACCTGCTGGCTGCTTCTTCCTAAGCCTACTGCTAGCCGGGCTACTCACTGGGCTGGCACTGCCAGTGCTGCCTGGGCTGTGGAGCAGGAGCCATCGGGGCTACTGGTCCTGCCTTCTTCTCCACTCGGCCCCCAACTTCTCTTTCCTCTCCCTGCTCGCCAATCTGCTGCTGGTGCACGGGGAGCGCTACATGGCCGTGCTGCAGCCTCTCCGGCCCCATGGCAGTGTGCGGCTAGCCCTGCTCCTCACCTGGGTCGGCCCCCTGCTCTTTGCCAGCCTGCCTGTTCTGGGCTGGAACCACTGGAGCCCTGGTGCCAACTGCAGCTCCCAAGCCGTCTTCCCGGCCCCCTACCTCTACCTCGAAGTCTATGGGCTCCTGCTGCCTGCAGTGGGGGCGGCTGCCCTTCTCTCTGTCCGCGTGCTGGCCACCGCCCACCACCAACTGCAGGATATCCGACGACTGGAGCGGGCCGTGTGCCGTGATGCGCCCTCCACCCTGGCCAGGGCTCTCACCTGGAGGCAGGCTAGGGCACAGGCAGGAGCCATGCTGCTCTTTTTGCTGTGTTGGGGGCCCTATGTTGCCACACTGCTCCTGTCAGTCTTGGCCTATGAGCGCCGTCCACCGCTAGGGCCTGGAACTCTGCTATCTCTCATCTCACTGGGCAGCACCAGCGCTGCAGCTGTGCCGGTGGCCATGGGCCTGGGTGATCAGCGCTACACGGCCCCCTGGAGGGCAGGGGCCCAAAGGTGGCTACGAGTGCTTCGAGGAAGAGCCAAGAGGGACAGTCCAGGCCCCAGCACTGCCTACCACACCAGCAGCCAAAGCAGCACTGACCTGGACTTGAATTAAGGAATGCCTCCCAGGAGCCTTCATCCATCTCACATGCCCACTTCTTTGGAGTAGAGCCCTTTCTCCGTAAGACCTCACCCAGACCAAATAAATCTCTGGCCACCTTTGCAGGTTATCTTCTTCCCTATCTCAGGAAGTAGGAGGGACAAGTGGACTGCCCTAGAAGGACCCTGAGACAGACTGAGCACAAAGGGGGCTTCTCCCTCCAATGAGGCACTGTCTTCCTGTCCAGCCAGCACAAAATGCACACAGACACTGCCTCTGGGAAGTATATTTTATTTACATTTTTAAAATCTGTAACTAGTCTCTCTTCCTCCTTTCCTTCCCCAGAGACTTGGGAAGGGAAAGAACGGGAACCTCAAAGACCTACCCCCCACATACAAAGACGCACCCCATGGCTCACACCAGCAAATCAAAGTGAAAGAAACATGGGCCTCCTAAAAGGCCCTAGGGCTGGACAGGGGAGGGAGGGCCTGGCAAGGCGGGTCTCTAGAGAGGAAAAGGACAAGGAGTGGGCAGGTCAGCTGAAGGGGTTGGAAAACAGTCCAATAACACCCCTCCTCTTCCCTCTGCACCTCTGATGGGGGCAGGGGTGTCCCTTTATTCCTCCTCAACACCAGACACCATGCCAGAGGCTACAGCCGCTAGCGGTCGGGTCTCTGGACACAGAAGACTTTCGCTTTGTGGTCTCCTGATGTAGTCACCACCAGGGAAGCATCTCTGTAGACAGAAAACAGGGGTGAAAGGACGGAGGAACCTGAGGCACAGTTCAAGCCCATTCCCCAGGGTCCTGGGGCAGCTGTTTCAGCATGGCCTCTATTCTAGGTTCCTAACTGAATCTGCACCTAGTTCTCAGGCCCTTCCCTCAAAACCAGGGAGCTGATTCAACCATGCCCATGCAAACCACAAGAGAATCAATGAAGGAAACCCCTAATATGGGAGCAACACAGAGCTATACAACAGGTATTAGGTTTCATTTCTCTTAGGATCCCCTCCCATTCCCCAAAGGACCTGGACTACCTTACACCAGACATCTTTCTAGAGGTACCAGATCACTGTGCTTACTTGCTGAGGGCAAAGTCCAGGATCTCCGCGGTGTGGCCCCGGTAGTCGGTAAGCAGGCGGCCAGTCCGGGCATCCCAGAGACGCACAATGCCATCCAGGCTACAGGTGTATACCACAGCAGTGCCGGCCTCCCAAAGCAGCTGAACAATGCCCGACTGTCCCGGAATATGACACAGTAACAGAGTAGGGCAGAAGTCAGGAGGGAGAGAAGACCCCATCCCCACCCTCAGACAGAGGGAGGCACAGGGCCATGGAGAGCAGGCTGCCTCTTAGCCAGCACAACAGCCCACCGTGTCAGAACAAAGCCCCAGACACATACCTGGTGCTGACATTGGTGCCGGAGTGTCTGTGTGGACAGGTCATAGATAGCCAAGGTTCCATCCAGATAGCCGACAGCGGCCAGAGGCATCCTGGGAAGGTGACAGAAGGAAGGCTTTTGAGGCCCTAGATTTATGTACCTTCTCTCCTCCTTGGTGCCAATGTCTGGGTCCCTTCTCAAAGCCACCTCCCTCCTTCAGTCTTCCAGGCCAAGGCTCGGCTCAGACTCACACACTGCAGAAGCCCAAGGATTCCACAGAGTTAGACTCACTCTCCTCCCCCTCTCCCAGGCTGGGCTGGGAGGCAACTGTTTCGGGTCTGAACACACCCACCACCTATAGGTAAGAGAAGAGGCTTACAGACCTGGGCTCCAGGTCCCTTAACAAGAGGAAAAGGGCAGGGGAGGGACAGGAGGTTCAGACAGAAGCCCAAGCTACTTACCTTGCCGGTGGTGGCACTGACCAGTTTAGCCTGGCAATCCACAGAGCCAGTGAGGATTAGGCTGCCATCCTGGTTGGTGGCAACACAGGTCAAAGGGCCCTGGTGACCCTCAGTCCCTAGAACACAGCAGGGGTACACAGGCTCTGAGTCTTTACCTGACTCTCAGGCTCCTCCCACAAAGCCCACGTGAACACCCTCCCCTCTCCGGTACCTTTCAGTACATGGATGGGGTTTCCCTGCTTGAGGTCCCAAATCCTGATGGTACCATCTTCATATCCTACCACAGCTCTCTTCCCTAAGGACCAAGGCATGAATGACCAGAGCACAGAGGGTGCACTCTGACACACCAAGCAAAGAATGAGCAGGAAGAATAGAGGAGGGGCCCCCAAATTTCCCCAGGAGTCACAGGTAGCCTAGCATGTGGGGCAGCAGGAGGCTGGGATGACTGCAGTACCCCCAAGTCACTGGATCCACTTCTAACCCCTGCAAGAGACAGCTGCTCTCACCGTCAGGGAGGACACGGCCACAGGTTGCAGGGCAGTTAGGGCCCTGGAAGGTCTTACAGTCACCATTTGGTACCTTCCACATCCAAGTGTTGCCATCAGCTGTACCCGCCAACAGGACAGGGGCCCGGGGGTGCCACTCCATCCACTGCGCAGAGAGGGAGGATCAGCAAGCAAGGCCTGCTACCCAGCCTCCCTAAGAGCCCATGAACTGCACCCAAGGTGTCCCTGCTTCTGAGGTCAGCACAAACTTTACAGGTGAACACTGCGGAGCTAGGGGCGCTGTGGCTCGAGGCAAACTTCTCCAGTAGAGATATGCATATGCCGGCCTCTACTCCTCCCAGAAGCACCCTCCCTTACTTGAGGTCCCATAAGAGTTGAAGTCCACCACTCCAAGGATCTCACCTCCAGGTCTCCTGCTTCAAAGGACCAGACTTCTTCCTTGCTATCCACTTGCCAGACTTTCAAAAGACCACTCATGTCCCCTGTGGCCACTAGGGTGGAGTCATGGCTGAAACCAGCACATGTCACAGAGTCTTTATGGCCTGCAAAGAGAATTAGGCAGATTCTGAGGTCAAATTTGCCTGAGAGATATTGCAAGTTCAAGGCCAGCCTTGGCTACATCCAAGTCCAACCCAACTATATAACTTTAAAAAAAAAGAAAAAGTGGCAGAAAAAGAACATCAAAAGGCATCCAAATGCTGGGGACACATGACCTACGTATCTAGCAACCTTTTAAAAACAACTAACTAGGAAAAAAGGTAGAACTACGATTCTCAGCAGAACAAGAGAGCAACTCTCTGCAGCTCTAGAGAACAGAAACTCCAGGTTTCCCAAGAACAGATATGAGACCCCACTATCAACCAACCAGAGCCTCGGCCTCCTAAGCCGTACTTCAGTCTTCTCTGAGCCTCTTCCTACTCCTACACCAGTACCACCTCCTCCCATGCTCATCTCAGCCAGACTCCTTTGGCCAGTTAGTACTTTCTGCCCAAGTGCTTACAAAACAGTTAATTCTTCTACTGCGGGTTCCTGGATTCAACACAAGGCACGGGCAGTACACAGCTGCTGGGTGTTCACACAGGCCACCCGCCAAGACGTCCACAAGAACATAACCTCCCCAGCCTCTCACCTGCACACTCAAAGAGCAGCTCGCCATCACTGAGCCTCCACACAAAGGCTTTGTCATCCTCACCGCCTGTCACTGCCAAGGTGTTGGTTTTGGGGTCCAGGCTCACGCAAAACACAGATGCTACCCCAAGAGACAGCCCATGAGAAAGGGGATGGAAGTGTGCTCTCACCCAGAGGCCTGTCTTTTCAGGAACTTCAGGGAGGCACACCCCCTTCCCCCAAAGCCATTAAGTCTCTCCTGGAAAGAGTGCATCCAATTCTTGTCTGAAGCATCAGGTTGTTAGAAAAACTCTTCCCAAGCCCACACAACTCCCAGGTCCTACTCCAGAGCACATGCCCCTGCTGTTCTGTTCCCATACCACCCCACTCTAAGGTACAAGCCAAGAGGCGGGACCATGTGTACTGCTCACAGTACAGGAGAGAGCAGGCTGGCCATGAAGTGAGTGATGAGAGCTTCATGAGACTGGCTTACTAAGAGCTGGCATCTGAGAAGAGCACTGTTAATGCTCCTTTCGGAATGTAAACTGCTTTTAATTTCCACTTAAGTCACTTCCATTCACTCTCATCCAAAACAGGTTTAAAAAAAAAAAAAAAAAGAACTTCAAGATCCAGAAAGCCAACAAAGGTGATACACTGCTAAACAGCAGAGGCAGGATTTGAACCCAGGTGTCCCAAGCCATTTAATCCCATTGGCCCGTCCTATGAATTTCCTGCAGGCCAAGGTCAGTGGCTTTCCCATTTGTCTCCCATAATATCCTGTTCAGGGCCAACGGGCCATACTCAAAGGCCCATCTGCACTGATCTGAGTTGATCCCCTCAAAGGCCTACCTGAGTGCAATGCAAAGGTGACCTCACTATCATCAGGGCCCTCCATGCTACCGACCACCCCTTCCTGGGGTTCCAGGACCCAGCCCTCGTCATTGCCCTCTTCCTCTTCTTCCTCTTCCTCAAAGTCCACGTCTTCCATCTCCTGGGCGAGATCATCTGCTTTGGGAAAAGGGTTAAAAGATGGGTCTCGAAAGATATAGGAGGAATGGGGTAAGGGGTGAAGAGTGAATAGGGTGACGATAGAGTGGGTCATGTATCCAAAGATTAAGGTGTCGTCCCACACATACCGAGCAGGAAGAAAGCGCTTGGGGGGGCGGGGAGGGGGAGAGAGACTAGGTCTGAAGACCTGGCCTTGGCCAGCCACAGTGTGGGAAGAGAGGACAGAGGGCATGATGGGAAGGGGGTGTGTGAGGGGAAGGGCCAGGGGAGGCGTCAGGGAACCCCCACCCCGCCAGGCCTCGAAACTAAGTGTGGGGGGTAGGGAAGGAAGGCTGGAAAAGAAATGTCGGTAGGAACGACCGGTAGGCAAGGGGGGAGGGGGAGAAGCAGGGGTCAGAGGCCAGGGGTGAGCGCCTCCTGTCCCGTGGCCTCGGGAGCTACAGTTCTCACCCGGGTCCGGCGGGCCTGGATCCAGTTCTACCACCTCAATAATCTCCTCATCTCCGTGGAAGCTTAGCGTCTCCAGCGGCGGGGTGTCAGCGGCCGCTCCGCTCTCCGATTCGGACTCCATGCGGCGAAACCTACCGATCCACTTCTCTGGGCCCAAACGCCTCCCAGAGTCAGCTCTGCGCGACGACGCGGAACTCGAGCCCCTCCTCCCGGGAGGAAGTAGGCGTAGGTGACTCCCGGCCGAAAGACCGACGGCATCCAAGCCAATAGCGACGGAGGGAGACTGACTGAGCCGCCAATGACAAGGCAGAACTGGGATGACCAGGTCGGGGCGTGGCGGGAGACCCAAGCTCCTCCCTACATGACTCCGCCCCCAGCTGGAGAGAAACAAGCGAGCGTGCGCGCCTCCGGGGTCTCCTGGGAGGAGTAGTTCTCCCGGGCCCGCTACGCTGACTTCTGGGAAATGTAGTTTCTGATCTGTAGGCAGGACGGAAGGCGCGGGGGAGGCCCCTTACGCAAACTACAATTCCCGACGGGGAGCTCAGTGAAGGGGGGTGGGACCTGAACATGGCGGCGGTGGTAGCTGCTACAGCGCTGAAGGGCCGGGGGGCAAGAAATGCCCGCGTACTTCGGGGTAAGCAGAGGGACCCCCGGGAGGGCAGGGCTCTAAAAGATTCCATTCCCTTCACATCCCACCCGGCGCGACAGCAGGAAGTCAGGCTGCCAGTTGCTGCCCACACCTCTCTGCAGGATCTTAGAGAGTCTGGGGGTGAAAAGATGCTCGCTCTAGAGGTCACCCCGTCCAACCCCTGCGTTCAGGTTGCACGGCATGTCTAGGGTCTTGCTGCCAGAGTCCCAAAGAAGCCTTTAGACTCCCGCGTTCCAGGGGTTTCACACTCACCGCAGTGCAGAGGAAAGAGACCTGGGCTTCTGGAGGCTGGAGTTCTAGTACTGGGTAATTAGCGATTTGACCTTGTGCGAAGCAGCTCCTCTCTCGGGGCTTCAGTTTCCTCTTCGAGGGGATGGAGTTAGTTATCCTTAAGGATAGCTAAGGCCCTGCAGTTTTAAATCAGTTCCCCGAATTTCCTTCATACGTATGTCTCCGGTGAGTCCCTCTGCAGTCCTTCCCAACCTGTCTTCTGAATAGAGCAGCAGCGAAGCTCGCTGCTTTGGCACCAGGGTGAGGAGCCCGCAGTGACGTGGAAGTAGCTTCCAAAGGTGTCACCTCGATGGCGGCGGTTTTCTCGTTTCTCTTTAGATCCTTCACAGCACTTGCTACTCCAAATTGCAGTCACTCCCCTTCCTCAAATCTCAGCCCCTCCTCCCCTCCCTCATCTCCCATACTGACCAGCCGTACGTACTTTTATTCACAGGGATCCTCTCTGGAGCCACAGCTAACAAGGCTTCCCAGAACAGGACCAGAGCACTGCAGAGCCACAGCTCACCGGAGTGCAAGGAGGAGCCTGAGCCCCTCTCCCCTGAGCTGGAATACATTCCCAGAAAGAGAGGCAGGAACCCCATGAAAGCTGTGGGACTAGCCTGGTGAGTTCTAACTGCCCCTTTGCCTGCCAAGTCGGGAGTGCACTGAAGGGATGTTGGGACCTAGAAACTTCTCTTAAGTTGCAGGTGGTCCCCAAGGGAAGGGACTTGCTGGATTCAAGGGATGGAGTCTCAGAGGAGTGAGGCAGGGGGCGTGGAACAAAATGTAAAATTGGGGAGACAGTGGCTTTTCTGTGGAGCAAGCTGAGCTGAGCTGATTTAAATTTGGTTCGCTGGCTTCATCCTTTTGGGAGCTGGGGTAAGATTAAAATGGTGGTAGATTATGTTGCGTAGAAGCTAGAAGTGGTTCTGTGAGTTTATTTGGTTCAGATTCTGGCTAAGGTATGACAGTACTTTGCCCTATAGTGTTTTAAGCTTTCCATCTCACCAAGGAGGGAACTGAGGCTCCCAGCTGGGGTTCTCACCAGGTCTTGTGACTTCGTCCTCTTCGGCCCCTACCAAGGCCCTCTTTGAGTAGTAGTTACTCCGATTAATAGACTGTTGGTTGATGTACCTTAGTGGCTAAGCACATGCTTAACATTCCTGAAGCCCTGAGTTCTAGCCACAGCACCAAAAGGAAAAAAGAGGGGTCTGGGAAGGGACTGAGACAGTGTCACAGAGGGGACATTTTTGCTAGCTCAGAAAGAGCCTGGGCTTCTCAGGCGATCGCACATAAGCATTCAGCAGGAGTGAAGAGGCTATGAATATCAGCCACAAGAGGAGAAATGTTGAGGTAGGCAGGACATCACTGGGCCTTTAGTGCCATTGCCTAGGAGTTTGGAGTTGGCCAGAATGTAGTAGAGGGCTATTACAGTATGTTAAGCAGGCTGCAGCAGGATCTGGTTTATGGGGTCCCTCTGGCACCCTACCCAAAGAGCAGATATAAGAGGTATCACCACGTCATTTGTACAAGTGGCAAAGCTGGACTGATTCTTCCAGTTCCTCTGACTCAGTCCCAGCCCCTGCCCAAACCCCGTGCACATCTCCCCATCCTTAGGGCCATCGGCTTCCCCTGTGGTATCCTCTTCTTCGTCCTCACCAAGCAGGAAGTGGAGAAGGACCGTTTGAAGCAGATGAAGGCTCGGCAGAACATGCGGGTGTCCAACACGGGCGAGTATGAGAGCCAGAGGTTCAGGGCTTCCTCCCAGCAAGCCCAGCTCCCTGAAGTTGGGTCTGGGGTACAGACCTAAGTGAGGATCACTGCAACCTTGCCCTAGACTATTGACTGAAGTGCTAAGTGGCCAACTGTGGTCACTGCCCCTGAGGCCCACCAGAGGGCGCATGGTGTCCAAGCTGCCATCAGCACCCATCTCTTCTACAGAGGAACCAGCCAAATGGAAATAAAGTTATTAAGTACTGGCATAGAAAGGAAGCAAGGCTGAATTTGTAAGCCCTGGGGAGGGGGGGGGGGCAGAGTGGGGCTGGCTGTTCATCCCTATTCCCTCACAGAAGACCCGTGTCCCCAGTTGGGTGGTAAAGTAACCACAGACTTCAGTGCGACAAGCCTAGGTACAGGTCCTGGAGACCTAAGTCTTTAGAGCTACCAGTCAGGAGGGCAGCTTCTGATGCAGCTTCAACTAGTTACAGCCGGTCAGACATGAACATATTTAATCTAGGCACTCAGGAAGCAAAGGCAGATGGATCTCTGAGTTTGAGGCCAGGGTGGTCTATGTAGTTTCAAGACAGCCAGAGCAACATAGTAAAGAGACCTTGTCTCAAAAAACAAACAACAAACCAAAAGTAGCATTTAGGACATGGAAGAAAAGAAATTACAAAAACAAACAAACACCTAAATAATGTCAGCTTCTCTGGACCTCATTTTCCTCATTTATAAGAGAAACTAGATTCAAACCCCATGGTCTAGTCCCTTTCCTGTCTTTTAAAAAAGTTACATAAAGACACAGCTTGGGAGTTAAAGCTAGGGAGCTTTTACAGAAGGGTCATGACACGAAAGTGGTCTAGCAGGATGGTTGGGAAGGCCCTTCTGGATCCAGCACTACAGATCTGCACTCCTTTCCACAGCCTACTTTTTGACATTTGAGCAGCCTGTCTCACCCATCACCAAGAATTGTTTCAAGAAAATTTGCTTAGTTCCACAGAATGGGTTCCAACCTGAGGGCAGAAGTGGATCCTTTGGCCAAAGCCGCCACCTCCTTACAGTTAAGAAAACCATAGTTACTCAGGGTCTTAATGCCAAACATAAAACTTTATTACATTTCTAGTTGTGTCCCTTTGTGATACAGTCAGAATCAAGGACTGGACAGAACAGCTCTACATCCTTGGGGGTTTTCACCCCACATGATGAGGTGGCTTTTACCCCCACCCCTGTACCAGCTGAAGGCACTTGGACTACATGGAAAGCAGTAGCTGGCTTGGAGAGGGGGTTCTAGGCCATAAACCTCCCAGCCTACTGAGTTTGGAACAGAGTGAACTTGTGTTAGAAGGGAAGGTCTCTGGGTGCCAGGGTGGGCTTCAGTGTTTCTCAGACTAGCAAGGGGACCATCTCTTCACCCAGACTGCTTCCCTGCCACACTCAAGATCCTACAAACTACTTCACTTGCTGTCCTCCCCCTCTCAACTTTCTATGAGTGTCAAAGCCGAGACAGGAGGAGGTCCCTCCATATCAGATTTTTAACGCCTCAGAAGGCCAGGCACCTCAGGGTGCCAGCCAGGGTAGATGCCATTCCATTAGCCCCCCACCCACACTGAATGACCTTTGCTCAGTGTCTTTCCCCCTAGCCCAGATAAATAGTCTATACATGTTACTGGAATATGGGGTTGGAACAGAAAGAGCCCAGGGCACAGATCTCTTCCAGCTTCAGAGCTAAGAGATGTCAAGCCTAAAGAGTGCAGACAGGGCAAGTGTCTATGAGTACTAGAGCTGGGGGCAAAGCCTCTGGCTTTAGTGAATCCAGGAGGGGAGCAGCTCCAGCTACCTAGCCGAGAACCCTGTGGCCGAGGTGGGAGGGGAGCCTCTTCACCTTGCAGCTCCTGTGTTCACAAGCTCCCCACTCCCCACACCCACACACTAAGAGTTTGGTGCATCCTCATCATGGGTAAAGGGGAGGAGATACAACTTCAGTCTAGTCCTTGCCAAACTCACTGAGGGCAAGAGCTGCCAGTAATTCCAGCACTCTTAATTCTCACATAATACAGCCAGAGGCCCTCCCGTCAGACGGAGAGGAAACTCAACAGATTATCTGAGGGGAGAAGAGACCTAGGGGCCAGCCCAATAGTTAAGAGTGAGACCCAGGCCAGGAAAGGGGAAGTCCTTCTCTCTCTCCTCTCTCTCTCTCTCTCTCTCTTTCCCCTCCCTCCCCCCCCCCTCAGTCTCGATTCCCCATCAGCTGGAGCACAAAGGTGAAGATGTAGACTATATCTGTGTAGATCTGCAGGGCGCCTGTGATGTAGTCCTCCGGGCTGATGGTGTGCTTCCTGTTCCCCAGGACCAGCTGTGTGTCGTAAGCCAGGAACTGCAGGGAAACCAGACATGAGTGCCTAGGAGCTCAGTGCCAAGAGTTCGTTTTTGGTCAGCACGCTGTCCTGAGAGCACCTGTGCCATCCATACAGCTTCCTGATGGAATTGCTAAGGAGTAGTGTGGTACATGGTCTCTGCCCTTGAGTAGTTTACTTGTCTATCAAAGACCGACACACAGTCGTCATTCAGCAGGCAGTGTGAATAAAAAACAACAGGGATGCCAGAAACTTCTAAAACCTCTAAACAGGAAGAAGACCCATGACCCCTCCCCGCCTCCCAAGCTCCCAAAGTTCCGTCTCTACCCTCAATTCCATCTCTACCCTCTCAGTTCCCCCTCCCAGAACAGGGAACAAACTTACCATAGTGAAACAGATGGCCCCCAGAGCGGCATAGACCATGTGGAGCCAGTAAATCTGTGAAATAGCACAGTGTGGTGTCAGGAAGTCAAGCAAAGCATGCCCAAAGCAGGCCCTGCAACTCCAGCTTCCAAGCAGGGAGCTCAGGGAAGCTACCTCTCCAGGTTCCCCTATCCTGCCTCTCTGGATCCTGGGAGAAACTGAAAATGTGATTGATCTGTCAGAGAAAGCAGTGGTTGTCCCACAGCCCACCTTGGGGACAGTTTAGAGAAGCCCCTCAGCAACCTTGAGTTGCCCGCTACCCTGCTCAGCACCGCTGCCAAGTGCCTATGCACAGACCAGGACCAGCCATGGTGAGGCAGGCAGCACCTCTCCTGATCCTTTCCCTCAGCCAACTGGTAACAGCCATCCCAAGGCCCCTTACATCCAGGCCTGACTGACCAGGAATTCAGGTTTGCCTCACAGAACCTGATCTAACCTACAGCTAACCTACCACTTCCTGTAGGAAGTGACTGGTGCTATCCAGGACCGTGGGGGCTGTGGTTTACCATCTGCCTGAGAGAGAAATCCAGTATACCCTAACCAAAAAAGGATGGTATCGTGATGGTGTCTGCACTAGCCAACGGAGAGGTGTGGGAAGCAGGGCCCACCCCTGCTCCACAGAAGTCTGCTGACAGGGTTCACCACCTGCCCTTGTGGCAGTCACTCACATATTTGAACAATAGCACAATGCTAGTGACAATCCCGGTCACCATCAACACAATTCCCAGGACGCAGAAGAGGCCTGTACAGGAGGTGAAGTCCACCTAGCAGAGAGGGAGAAGGGGGCCCCTGTCATCCTTAGCATCCCAGAGGCCTGCCCCTGCCTGCCCCCAGGTAGGGAGTCCCAGTGCTGGTCCTCGGGAGCATGGCGGTGACAGTGACAAGCTAAGGACACATACAGGAAGCAGCTTGGCAAGGACGGAGCACGGGAGCAGGAGATTAGACTAGGGAAACGTCTGGCCTGCAAGGGTCTGGGCCATCCCATGCCTGCCCAAATCCAAAGGTGTGTGTATGTAAGAGGGCAGGGTGGCCAGGGAAGAGCCTTCCCTATCCTCACCTTAGTCTGAAAGCAGAAGATGGTGACAGAAATGGACACCACAGCAGTGATGATCATAGCTATGATGACGGCTCTGGTTTGGTACATGCTGGGGAGAAGGAAGAAGTTGAGATGGGCAGGGGCATAAGCCAGACTTGCTGTGTTCAGGATTGTGCCAGCAGTCCATCCAGCCCTCTGCAACACTCCCTCACCAAGAGATAGAAAACTGTCCCTGAACGTACCTGGAAATGGCGCCTGTCATAAAGCCCAAAGCCAAAGTCTGAGGGAAGGAGAGAAACAAGGCAAACAGTTAAGAACAGCCCAGGCTACAGTATGGCTCAGCACATGCCAGGCTCTTAAGTTCCAGCCCCAACACTGTGGCCACCGCGGCCCTGCCAGGGCAGGGGGTAGATGTAACTGTATTGGAAAGAACAGCCACGGAGGAGAACAAGAGCAGGGCCAGGTAAGGCAAGGAGACAGCCAGGAACATTTTTCCACAAGGGTGTCCCCAACCCTTCTCTGGGAGAAGCCTCCCATTCCCCTTCTAGACTTACAAAGAGGATCAGCAAAATGATGTTCCATGGGAACCGGCGCCTGAAGAGAGAGAGAGACCCTGGTTACCTGCCTTGGGCCCATCAAGTCTTAGCCATTCCTTCAGCAGAAGGAAGCCCCTGGCTTCTGTTCCCAAGGAATACGCCTTTCCCTTAGGGAGGGTCCTCAGGTGTTTACACAAGGACAACCTGGGACAGACCTGCCCTGTGGAGCCAGCAAGGCCTGGACTTATGTGCAGCTCTCGTGACCCCTGTGTGACCGTGACAACGTTCCTCGGCCTCTCTGAACCTTAAGTTCTTTCTGCTAGGGATCTGGTAACTTTCCCTGGCGTGCCTGCGCATGCACACCCGTCAGCGCATGTGTGGAGGTCAGAGGACAGCTTGTGGGAAACATTTTCTTTCCAATGTGTGAGTGTCAGGCCTCAAACCCAAACCAACAGGCTTGGTGGAAAGTACCTTTACCTGTCGAGCTGTCTTGCTACCTCCTCCCTTTTTGTTTTTTCTTTTCTGTTTGTTAAGTGCTCAGAATGCTACATATCCTGTATACACAAGTCTTACATATCTTGTAAGACTGACAGATAGCTAGGTAGGCAACGCACATTGCTTCGTACCACAGCTGGCCTCTTCTCCTTCATCAGTACACCTAAGCCTCTCTCCACTGTCCGAACCCTTTTCCTCTCAAAAATACTCCGTCCCTGTGTCCCTTTCCGCCCTCCTCTCATCTGGGTCTCCAGCACTCACCTGGGTCCCTGGCAGCAGGCAAGGGTCAGGTAGGTGACGATGAAGACAACACTGGGGGAAGAAATGCAACATGGCTATAAGCCAGAACTCCCAAGGCCTGCTCCTAGCCTAACATGGGCAGCACTCAGCAGCCTGGGCTTCTTGACCAAGCTGCTTTCTTTGTAGGAAGCAAGGGCAAGATTCAGCCAGAGCACTGAGAAGCCTAGAGCAGGGTCTGGACCAGGAAGTGCAGGGTGATCACAGACACTGGGTAAGAGAATCTGGATAGTGCCATGAAATTGACATGTCACCACTATGGTCTATCTTCTGGTCCCATCCTGTCCCAGCATTCCCTGGTGTTACTCCTCCTCGGGTAGACCCCCCCGCCCCTGCTACCATAGCCTGCTGGGAGACTTGCAGTTTCTGGGAAGCCCTCTCTTCTAGGGCATATTACTGTCTGGCCTGAACCAAGCTGGTCAGCTGCCCCTGTCCCCGCCTCCCGGCCCCGCAGCAGCACACACTCACTAGGACATGTAGTACACAGCCACGTTCCTCCTCACGAACAGGCTGACCGGCTCCCTGTAAAACAGGGTACCAAGACAGGAGTCACACCATGCCCCTCCGTGGCCAGTCTAGCAGGTTAACACAGGCCGGGAAAAGGAGAGAGACTCACACAAAGGTGAAGATAGCAATGATGGCCACGGTGATGAGCAGCTGGACGGAAATGATGGAATAGACCTAGAACAGAGCCGGGGAATATAGCTCACATTTCATACTATCCTCTTGCTGAAGTCAGTGCCAAGGGCCAACCTACCCCACCCCCATTTTGTTAGTGGTACAAAGGGCCTCCTTTTAGTTGGGAAGGCTCTGTCTTGAGAGATGGCTCAGTGACTAAGAACATTATCTGCTCCTCCAGAGGTCCTGAGTTCAATTTCCAGCAACCACATAGTGGCTTTGCAACCATCTATACTGAGATCTGGTGCCCTCTTCTGGCACACATGTGTACATGCAGATAGAGCACTCATACATTAAAAAAAAAAAAAAAAAAGGCCTATTATTCCTCATGGGCCTGAGTTCAGTTCCCAGCAACTTCATCAGGAATCTCACAACTACCTGTGACCCTAGCTCCAAGGGATCTGGTGCTCTCTTCCGGACTCCTTGGATACTGTGAGTGCACATACACACACATACACATTAACTAAAAATAAAATCAGTCTTGAAAAGTTAAAGAATGACTGCAATTTACAAGGTTCCACCCTTTGAGCCCTCAGAGAGTCTTCCCTGACTGCAGCCTGACCTAGACGAGACCCCACTGCCCACCTCTGGCTGTTTCTTGGCCACTTTCCACCTACCCAGCATCCAGCTTATAGTCAGTCTAGAATTTACCGCTCTCCCGTCCTGCCTGCTCCTGTACTGATAGCAGTTTTCTGTGACAGGTTGAGAGAAGGGATACGCGGTGGTTTAGACGCAGCGTGCTCCATTCCTCTCCCAGTAGCTTGCTGTCTAACAGAGCAGTGGGCAGGGAGGGCCAGTGCAGAGTCCAAGTAGACCTTCCCAGTCATCCCAAAACAAAGGCAAGGCAGAGAGGATCACAAAGACTGGGGTCCCCTTGGGAGGGCGGGCACAGAATCACAAGGAGGCAGGCAGCCCATATCTCACCTTTCGGATGAATTTATGTCGGACTTTCCGGTCATCCCATTCTCCAGGTCCAAAGTTGTCACTTACTGCTCTCTCCTCCCCACCATAGTCATGGCCTAGGACCAGAGACAGACCACATCAAACCAACTAGGGACTTCACCTCAAAGTACCCCTGACCCTGTCTCAAACAAAGGCTCAGGTCTTTGTGTGTCCAAAAGACACACTTGACACACTTGTAACTCAGATTCTTATCAGCCTAGGGTTCTGTAGGTACCCTCAGAGTGACACCAACCAGGCTTAGGTGAGAAAGAGCTGTCCTAAAGAGCCAGCATCTCCTGCAGGCTCTGTGCCCTGCCCGCCTCATTGGAGGCAGGATAGTGGCATTACCATCTAGGGAAGCAGCTGGCAGAGCAGTGGCCTTGGGAATAGAGGACCAGAGAAAAAGAGGGGAGAAGTGCACAGGAAGTTGGTACAGGAGGGCAGGGGCTATGGTCTACAGCAGGCTTCACAATCCATATGTAACTGTCACCTATAAGTGATATCTTAAGATCTGCCTCAGAACACGTGACCAGATAGGAGTTGGCCATACACTTGCTGGCTCTGGGACACTGGGGCTACTGCAAGCCACCAACATTCCATGGATGCCTCTTTGGGAACTGCTTCCAAAAATCTACCCAGAAGGAGTTGGGGTACAGTTCATGGGCAGAACATAGGCTTAGCATGAAATGACCCTGAGTTCAGTCTCCCATACCAAAGAGAAATGCAAAATCCACCTCCTCCCAGGAGGGGATAAGTTAGCCCCTTACTATAGACTAACCTCACCTTCACTGACCAACCTGTTGGCAAAAATCAGACTGTATATAAAGGTTGGAGATGTGTCAGCCCTAAGATAGTTAAAAAAAAAAAAAAAAAAAAAAAAAAAAAAAAG
>NW_026593286.1:17255082-17300037 GCF_907164565.1 Psammomys obesus | reverse complement strand
AAAAAAAAAAAAAAAAAAAAAAAAAAAAAAAAAAAAAAAGTGCTTAGGGTACCTAAGGAAGACATGTTGCCAAACACAGGGCAACAGCCTTGTTGAGAAAACAGAAATGGTTCCTCAGGCAACCACTTAGAAGCTATTACTTCACCCAACTACCTTCTCTGGGTGTAAGTTCTGGTACATGTCTTAACAGCCTCAGTCTCCTAACTGAATACATAGGCCAGCAAGCGGCTGGAGGGAAGAGCAGGAGATAAAGGGGAAGGTGGGACAGGAAGAGGGAAAGGGCACCAAAGGGGATGGTAGGAGGGAGGGAACAGAAGGTGTACTCAGCCCCAAGCTCTACCTAGTCCCGCCCAACCCAGCCACTCTGCATGACTCACCATAGTTCATGGGCATTGGATGGATGGGAGGCATCGGCTGTGGGTAGCCAGCAGGGTGACCGTAGCCAGGCTGGGGGTAGGCGGGGTAGGCAGGGTATCCACCTGGCAGGACAGACGGCTGCCCGTAGCCCCCAGGAGGTGGAGGGCCAGGGTACAGAGGGTTACGGTCCTCATAGGGAGGCGGGGCAGTGGGATTGGACATGGCCACTCAAGGGCTGAGGGCAAACCCCAGCTGCTGAGACCTGCAATAGGAAACAAGCAAGCAGTCATGAGTTTTCTTGACCGCCCACTCCGCCCCTGCTCCTTTTTAGGCTGATGTCTCTAGAGCACACATGCCACTCACTGCCCACAGGCCACCACCCCACTGGGCCAGTCCCCGGCTTTTATAACTTCTCACGGCAGCCTTTATCTGGGGCCTTTCCTTTCCTGTGCTGCTCCCTGCTTTCCGGCCACAGGAGAGTAGGAGTGAGGATTAGTCAAGACACCCTGCATCACTGCTGAGCATCAGAACAACAGATGAGAATGGCAGTTGGGAACTCCCTGTGCTCCTTTAAGGAAACCATGTAGTAGTGGCTTGACATCAGAACCAGGGAAGAAGCTGACCGGCCCCTGGCAGAGCTTCCTGGTGAGTCACAGGGCTGGCCAGCTGGGACCCTCTGGAGGGTCAGCCCAGCCCCCATAACAGCTGGCTGGAACAGCAGGCTTGAGAGCCAGATACAGGGTGGAGCTAGGCTAGAAGCTGAGCAGAAAGGAAGAGGAGGAAAACAAGACTGCCACTGTGCCAGAACTGCCAGGCCCCAGAGGGAGGGGTGGGGCAGGCAGGAGACAGGACTTTCGGGTTCCCAGCACAGAGGTAAGTGGCAGGCTGTGCCTGCTGCTCCCTTCACTAGCCTTGCTGGGGAGTAGTCAGTACCCCCCCAGCTCCATGGAAAGGGGTTCTCTGAAATCTTCCCAGCAGCGACGTCAGGGAGGGTCAAGAAAAGCAAGCTGAGGAGTGCGGGCACAGGATAGATTGCCTCCAACAGGAGAGCCCTGCAGCTTGCTGGGAGCTCCAGAGGCACGGGGAGAGGGGGCACTCTTAGTGCTAGCTCACTTAAGTAAGCATCAAGGCCCAGCATAGTAAGGTCCTAGAATCAGCAGCTAGGAGCACAGCCTGAACAGAGCACCTTGGGGTCTTGGTAGATGTCCTTCGTGTAATGCTGTACTCCCTAGGCCTCCTCTATCAGGTTCTTCATAGCCTGTGGGTCCTCTGAGATGGCAGAGGTGAGAATGGAGACAAGCTAAGGAGCTTATTTCCTTCATAGAATGACTGCCTCCCATGTACATCCTGTGACAGTTGGCCCCTGCCCTACAGGGAAGACTCCCAAATCCAGGTCAGCAGCACCCTCAGAGCTGCTGCAGGAAGCAGGAGAGTCCCAGTTCTCTTTCCAGGGCACCCAGCGCAGCTCAGAAATCAGATAGAGGACCGCCACGTCCTCTCTCAGGACAACAGGAGTTATTCACAAGAGAAAGTGGTCAGGATCAAGTAACAGGCCAGGGCTCTGAGCTGGTCACACTGGGAAAGCTGTTCTCTCTAGAGCAAGAATGTGTCCATCCAGAGAGAAGAAAGCATGAGGGTATGAGAAGTGAGCAAGGCAGGGAAGCATGGGAGTCAGGCAGTGAGCAGGGCACAGCATCTGGGGAATGGGATACCCACAGTGGACAGTGAATCTAAGACCAGCCATTGGAACTGGGTAGCAGAGCTCTGAGGCCATGGAACGACAGAGAAATCACAAGCAAGATACAGGCGGCAGGGTCTTTCCTGTCCCAACCTCTGGAGCAAAGGCTTGTTCCCCTAAACCCTATCCCTCCCCTTCCAGGATGTCCTTCTGAGTCCAAAGAAAGGATGGCATCCTGATGGAAGGAAGCAGAGACGAAGCAGGTTGTCTCTGGTATAGATTTTTGCCTGTCACTTCATTATGGCTTCATCTCAGTAACCCAGAGCTATCTGACACCCACCATTGAGGTGGTAGTGTAGGCTGGTGGCTAAACAGTCCCAAAAAGCCACTGTCAGGAAAGGTCCCAACAATACCACCAAGCCATGATGCCACAATGACCTGGCCTTTCACCTTCACAAGATATATGTGAAATGGGGTGGTTCAGTGACCTCAGGGCTGAATGACACCTCTGAGAGCTGACCATGACCCCCAGAAACAGACAATACAGGGCCTGCCTTTTGCTCAGGAGACAGCTGCCCCTCCCTCTTCCTAAGTGAGGGGCTGCAATGACTCACTGCCTGAGTTGGGGCTCCATGGTCTAGACTAGCTCACCTACTGACTCATGGGCCTCCCTCCCGTCTTCCCTTGCCCTGCCCTGTCATGCTTTCGGTCAGAGGAATTTGCCAGTGGACTTGCTTGGTCCCAATATAGTTCTCTAAGTCCTCAGCCACCCGTTTGACCCAGAGGTATTACTATACATCAGTGTCCTCACCTGGAAGATGGGCCCAGCACCAGTAACAGTGCCTCCCAAGGAACTGTAAAAATTAAAAGAGAGGATACACTGAGGGTGCTCAGTAGCTAAGAGCACCAGCTGCTCTTCCAGAGGATCTGGGTTTGATTCCCAGCACCCACACGGCAGCTCGAAACTGTCTGTAACTCCAGTTCCAGGGGATCTGGCACTCTCACAGACACACATGCAGGGAAAACACCGGTGCTCATAAAATAAAAATAAATAAATTGGGGGAAAACCCACACTGAGCTCTTAGAACAATGTCTAACATTAGACATCTAACAATGGCTAATGTTTTCAGCTGTGAGTTTCCTAACTCCTTATAGTAGCCCAGCAGGTGAGTACTGTTATTACAAACACACGCTTAGGAGAATGTTGGCCATGGACACCTCACTAGGTATAATGAAGTCAAGGCTTATCCCCAAGGCTGACTATGGAGTCCTTGAGTCTCTTATTTGAATAGTCCGTCTATCCCAATCTCTCATCCATCCACCATGGCTTTGGCCTCACCTCCTCCAGTGACAATAGCAGGCTTGCACAGAAATGGATGCCCAACCATTCAGCCTCCACCATGGGCCCCAGTCCCATCCATCAGCACAAGGGAGGAGACGCAAAATGTCACCCACCCACTTAAGACAAGCTGATCCTGCCACAATACAATCCTGGCTGTCTGCCCCTGGATACAGGAGAGTAGAATGCTTGCGTTAGTACCAGCCAGGAAGTAGCCAGCCTCTGCCACACCACTGAGTTAGAGTAAGGACACCTGTCAGACCAGCAAAAACCTCTGGAACCCAGAACCCCCGACTTGGCTTCTAAGCAGGCCCCAGTTCCTCCTGGCCTCCATGAGGACCCTACCACTAAGGCTTAGGTTTAGCATTGCCCTAGGGAAAGTGGCCAGCCATTCTCCTAGCCAGACTGAGGCATGGAGCATAGAGATGAAAAAAGGTAGGAGGAAGGACAAGGACAGGAAAAGAGACCAGGAGACAGAGTACAGGTGAGGCATGAAGTCAGGTCCTCTGGGTTCATCAAAGGCTGTGAGGGCCTCACAGTCTCCAGGGCCTACAAAGAACTGAGCATTTTCCCACGCTGAGAAGGCATCCAGCTTCCCTCTGTGTGAACACCACCTTGTGATCAAAGTGTTCTAGACTTTGTCCCTTCCTGGCAGTTCCATGACTCAGCTTGTACCTCTCTCAGGTAATCCAACCCATCTCATAACAGACCCAGAGCCTCTCCCAGACTCAGTCATGGTGGCCGCAGGAGTGTGCATTGAGCCCAAACAGAAGGAATTGTTTTTGGCCAAGGTTTTCAATGTAGAACCTGGGGAAGTGTTCCCCACTAAACCCTGGGTTGTCTCAGGGAGCAAATGCTGTACCTGGCCCAGTGAGGTCGGACTCTGGCTCTCCAAGGCACATGAAATGCTAAGACTCTGGAATCTGTGGAGAAGGCTGAGCTACTGGAGTTACAAGCAAGAGGGTGTGTGTCAGAGGGAAGGACAGAAAAGAGCAGCTGACTGGTCCAGGCAGTTTGCCCTCCTGACTGCCAGGAACCGATGCCCAGACCAGAACGGAAAGAATTGCTCAGTGTGCATCTCAGGAAACCCCACCCACACCCAGGTCTCCATGCCTAGCTCTTCCCTCCATTCTCCCCAAGAAATCACCTCCCACCCTAGCACAAAGCCACCACACAGAGAAGGAAGCAACCAGGAAGCCAGCATCAGCTTCATACTCTTAGGGCGGCCTGACCTCAGGATTAAGAGGTCAGGTTGAGGGGATCTGAACACTGAGTTGTCATCTGGAACCAGGAAACTTAAGAGCTCCAGCTCTTGACAGGTCCTCTTGGCCAAGAATTTGGAACTTCTGGGCCAGGTATGGTACTTGATGCTTCTAATTCTAGCAGAAGCAAGCGGATCTCTGTGAGTCTCAAGGCCAGCCTGGTCTACACAGCAAGTTCCAGGCCAGCCAGGAAATGATTGTGAGACACTGTCTCGGGGGGGGGGGGGTAGTTTTTTTTTGAAGGAATTTAGGACTTTCCTTACCAGCCAGGCCCAGTATCTGAGGATTCAGCAGGAGAGCCACAGGTGTCAGAACAAACCACTCATTCTCCAGTTCCCTCATTAGTTTCTGTTCATACTGCCATTCCGCTACTTTCCTCCCAGGCTCAGGCCACTCCCACCTCCAGATCCCTCTTTCTGGAGCCACAAAACAGAGGGCTGAGTCCTGGGGGAATATGGAAAGGCTCAGCCCAGCAGCTTCTCTGTCACCCTTATCTCTGAAGACAGAATTATATTATAGGGTTGTAATTTCAGAGATCCCAGCCACATCACCAGTCAGGGTGGCCTTGGTGTGCACATAAAGAAAGAGGACCCTGAACTGGAGGCACACACCTTTAATTCCAGCACGCAGGAGGCAGAGGCAGGTGGATCTCTGAATTTGAGACCAGCTTGGTCTACAGAGTGAGGACAGCCAAAGCTACACAGAGAAACTTTGTCTTGAAACCACTCCCCACACACAAAAAGAAAGAGGAAGGAAGGAAGGAAGGAAGGAAGGAAGGAAGGAAGGAAGGAAGGGAAAGAAAAAGAGGACCAGGTATAGTGGCTCAGGCCTTTAATTCTAGCTCCTGGGAGGCAGAGGTAAGCTTATCTCTGTGAGTGAGAGGCCAGCCTGGTCTACATTGGGAATTCCAGGACAGCCAGAGCTGCATAGTAAGACCCTGTCTCCAATAAAAGAAAAGAAAAAGGGGTGGGGAGAGGAAGCAATTATCAGGACTGCTGCCATTTTTGACACAAAGGCCCTATCTACCCTCCTGTGTTTACCTCTCCTGTATCCAAGTTAGGTGGAGAGGCAAGCAGAAGAACAGGACTATTAATCAGACCACAGTGAGAAAAGAAAAGGAAAAAAGAAAAAGAAGAAGAAGAATACAGACAATAGTGGAAAGTCACAGAGGGGTGGAGGAGGGAGCCACCTAAGAGTGGTAAGGTCAGTACTTAGTAAACAGCTGAGTCAAAGGCACCAAGGTATTTGTGATGCTCACAAAAGATCACTCAGCCAATAAAAATGCTAAATTTGAGAGCCAGGAAGTGTGTGGGACACACCTGTAATGCTAGCACTCAGGAGGCTGAAGCAGGATTACTTCAAGTTCAAAGACAGCCCGAGCTACACGCTGAGCACCAGGCCAGCCAGGGCTACAGGGCAAGGGCCTGTCTCAAAACAAATAGTTGAAATTTGTGAGGGGAAGCCAGTTGTGGTGGTGCACACCTGTTATCCCAGCACTCAGGGAAGCAGAGGCAGGTGGATCTCTGTGATTTTGAGTCCAGGACAGACAAGGCTGCACAGAGAAATTTGTCTAAAAAAAAAAAAAAGAGAGAGAGAGAGAAAGAAAGAGGGAAAGAAAAGGAAGGGAGAGAGAGAGAGAGAGAGAGAGAGAGAGAAAGAAAGAAAGAAAGAAAGAAAGAAAGAAAGAAAGAAAGAAAGAAAGAAAGAAAGAAAGAAAAGAAAAGAAATAGGTTTGCAGGGGAATGGGGTTTAGGACTTAAGCGCCCAAGGAAGGCAAACAGCAGAGACGGGTGTAAACTTGATGGCTGATTTTGGGTGCTTGTCTGCCAGGGAAGACACAAGGCACCCTCACCTGGTGAGGGCAGCACAGGGCTGACGGAGAGGTTGTGCAGTGGATGTGGATTCTTTTTCCACCTTCGCCTAAGTCTCCAGTGTAGGAGCAGGGACCTAACTCCTGTCCTGGCATTGGTACTGACTGACTCCAGTGCATGAACTGGGGAAGGTCACTTCCCACTTCCAGACTCTATTTTTACATCTGTTAGAGGGTATACCCTGGGCTGAAAGATCAAAATCCGCTGCAGCCTTGCCAATTTGTTTCCGTATAAACATGCTAATAGAACAGAAAACGTCAGAGCAGAATGACATACACTCCCATCCCACATTTACACACTGGATGCCTCTAGTAATGTGTAGGATACATACAGAGACAGAGGCACAAGGCATGTTCTAGGCAAGAGGGTGGCCATTTAACTCTTACTCTCTCCTAAGATGTTCCCATAAGGCTCCATCTCTTTACAGCCCGTGTGATGTTCAGTGACCCCGACCACCTGTTTATTACACGGGGACCCAATCCTAAGAAAAACCTAAGTCCCTGCCCATCTCCTACAACCCTGTTCTCCCACCAGCCTGCACCTCCTAACAGCTGCACTAAGAACCAGGCAGCAGGTCTAGGTGATCAGCAGGTAAAAGCACTTGCTGCCAAGACCGACAGCCTGAGTTAGATTCCCTAGGACCCACCTTGTAAAAGGAGGGGACCAACTGCCACAAGTTGTCCTCTGACCTTCACATACATGCACTCCCCCTTGCCCACAAATAAGTAACTATAAGTTTTTAAAAAGAACCACGCTTGAGCAGGGCATGGTGGTGTACACCTGTAATCCGAGCACTGGGTCGGCTGAAGCAGAAAGATCACAAGTTCAAGACTATAGCCACAAAGTTCAAGGGTAGGGCCACAAGAGCCTGTGGGTGGGGGACAGACATGCCCTCATTTTCAGGGAGTCAGCTGAGTGCCAGGATCCTCTGGAGGGTCCTCATGAACCCTTAGCTCCATCTGCTACTGGAACCTCCATGATGGGATTTATTGCATGGCATGAAGGAAATCTTCCAGGCAGCACAGAACCAGGAAATAGCATCCCTAAACATCAACCCCATGTCACAGGAAGTGTACTGATCACTTTACGGAAGGGAGTCCCTCCTTCCTCCCTAACCGATGCATTATGTCCACGACAAGTAGAAGCCTGTGGACTTCTGCATCTTGTTCCTACTTCAAAACAAGTCCCAGGCGGGCATGGTGGCACATGTCTTTAATCACAGCACTTGGGAGGTGGAGACAGGCAGATCTTAGTGAGTTTGAGGCCTTCCTGGTCTACAAAGAGAGACCAGAACAGCCAGACAACAAGAGAAACCCTGTCTGGAAAAACCAAACCAACCAAACAACAACAAAAAACTAAAGTCTCAGGTTTTAGCCTAGACTCCCAAAGTCTTAGGTTAGGGCTGGAAGATTCTGTCAAGGTCAGCTCTTCTCCAGCATTCCCAAGAGAACTGAAGGCACTCCGAAGATCTGTATGTCCCTTCAGTGTGGCTGGTTGAGACAAGGTCTCGCTCTGGAGCCCAGGCTGGCTTCAGACCTGCAGCCAGGCTTGCAATCCTCCTTTAGCCTTAGTCTTCTGAGCAGAAGAATGAGGTGCCGTGCCCAATGTTGTTACTGTTTTGGGAGGCAGGGCCTTGCCCTGTAGCCCGGGCTGGTCTGAAGCCCACCACTCTTGCCTCAGTGCCTGGCATGAAAGGTGTGAACCACCACACATTCAGTCCTGGTGCTTCTACTCTTTCTTAAGGGCCATGGTGAGAGGTCTTGGAGTTGGAGGTGCTCTGCTGTAGATGGCTTCTATCCGGGGTTCCCCGATTCTTAGGGAGGAAGATGAGCCAAAGTGCCCATTACCCTAGCCCATGACATGAGCTGTTAGTGCTTGCCTGCTAACCTGTCATTACCTCTCTGATCTGCCCAGTTTTACACAAGCAGCCCTGAAGTCAGACAGGAAATCAGGGCCCTTGAAGCAATGGTCTCATTTCCCTTGAAACTATAAGCCGGCCATGTGCCCACGACTGGAGAGTAAGGAGAAGCAGCAAGTGAAGTGGAGAGAAGTACGGTGGCCTCTTTGTGGCAGACAAGGCAGCCCAGACAAGCACCTGAAGTACGGTGGCCTCTTTGTGGCAGACAAGGCAGCCCAGACAAGCACCTGGCTTGCCCTGCCACCACTGGCCAGGCCAAAGGCACTGGCTTGGAAACCAAAGCTCACCACTGAGATAAATATTTCAGAGTCCCAGAGAACCAGACACCTGACAGACCTTCCATGACAGCTCTCCCCCACTTATCCGGTGTTTAGGGTGCTCAGGTTGACCCCAGCCTCATGGATAACACCCACAGGCCACAGTGGCAGGGGAAGGAGGTCCCCTGGGGTGGGACCTGGAGAAGACAGTTCAGGTTCTAGCTGGCAAAGAGATGTCTCTCCCTCTTGTCCTGGCTCCTTCCCAGTCCTCCAGGACCTGCTTTCCCTTTTCCCATTTCCCTATTTTGTTTTTATTTTCACTCTGACCTAAAGAGGTCATGGGTGTCAGGCATGACAGATTCCACTTGTAATACTCCCAGTACTTGGGAATCTGAGGCAGGTGTATCGCAACAAGTTCAAGGCTGGACTGGGCTACTGAGTGAAACTGTCTCAAAAATAAGAAAAAAGTTCTACTTTTTACCTACTTTCTGGTAGGCTCCTGAACCACAGGAAAGGTTATGAGTAGGAATGGCGCTTCTCTAGACCTAAGGGCTGACCCACTGGCTTCCACCCTAATCACTGTGCCAGGACTTCCTCCTCCCACCCCACCCCCACTTAGATAGATCCTCGTCTTCACCTGTCTGTACCCAGCCTGGAGGCGCCAGGACACGCAGGGGCAGCCCCGGGTAGGTGCCAGGACAGACGCCAGGACAGGCAGGGGCAGCCCTGGGTAGGTGCCAGGACAGACGCCAGGACAGGCAGGGGCAGCCCCCGGTAAGTGCCAGGCCCTGGCTGGCTCCCTACCTCCCACTCCCCACCAGCTGAGGACCATGACAGCCTCCATCTCACTTGCAGCGGGCCACTCTGGGGCCCCAGAGTCCGGGAGACGTCCTGCGACCGACAGGCCACTCAGCCACTGAGAGGGGCACCGTCCAAGATGCTGGTTAGCTCGCGGGTGCGCAACGAACGGGGCTGCGCCATATGCCGGGCCATATGCCCTGCCTAGGCGCTCAGGGAAAGCGAAACTCGCAATGGCTGGAGGAAAGGACCCCACTCTGGCTCCTGCTCACGAACGCAGCCGAGCCGCCAGCCGCGCGCGCCAGAAAAGTTTCGGCTCCCGGGCGCAGCGCCGCCCCAGTCCGATCCCAGTATCCGCCGGCCCCGGTCCCCACCTCCGCCGGCCGCAGCCCCCTCACTTGCCTGCGCCGTTCCGGGCCGGGATATCCACCTGGGCCTCAGAGCGCTGGGAGTCCTGGGCTGGGCCGGGCCGGGCTGGGGCTCCGCGCCCCGCCCCATCTCTCTCCGCGTCCCAGTGGGGAGGAGCCGCCGGACCTCGAGGCCGCCGGAGAGCTCTGGGGTCTGCCCCAGGCCCCAACCACGAGCCAGAGGTGGGTGGTTCACATTTAAAGGAAGCATCGCTGGCTCGCGGGTGAGAACCAACCCCAAACTTATTGAAAAAATAACTTATTTTCACCAATTCCAGACTCCACCCCAGGAGGAAGCAAGGGTAAGGTGTCATCAGCGTCAGTACACCAGCGCTTTGCCCTAGGGGCTTTAGAGTCCTGTAGTCTTAAAAGTTGTGTTTATTGTTTTTTATTGTCTCCTTTTTTAATTCTGGGGGAAAGGGCGATCTCGCTGTATACCTCAGGGTGCCCTCCAGCGCTCTGGCACCCTACCTCAGCCATAGCAATTACTGACCCTGGTTTTAGTTAAATTTCACTGATTTTTTTTTTCTCTCTCCCTCTCTCACTAACTTCAGTACAGCTTTAGGTTAGGCGCACAGCTCAGTGAGACACCAGCTGGTTCATGCCCATCACAGCAAAAACAAACATCAACAAGAGTAGTTTCCGGGGTTCACAATATTGCATCACACGACTGTGTTATATTTACATCGATTTCATTCTATCTAATCATTCTTATGTCGTTAAAAAAACAAAACAAAAAACAAAAATACCTGTGATGAATCTCAGACAGGTCTGTGCTTTTAAGATAAATGCCCTTTCCAAGTTAAAAACTTAAAATATACAAACATAGGCATGAGACTCCGAAGCTCTGCTTGGAACCAGTCGTGTGTCACTTACGTTAGGGAATTTCAATGTTGGGAAGTAAAACTAAAATAACTGTTACCTCAGGTGGTTAAGAGGAGCTAAATATGTGCCCTGGGGTCAGGGAACACCAATTTAGGTTATCCAAAATTTTGTGTTCCAACATGGTAACATTTGATGAAGTGGGTTTTGTTGTTTGTTTTTTTTTTTTTGTGGGGGGGGGTGTTGTGATTTGGTTTGGTTTTTGTCCTAAGGGTCTCACCATGTGAGTCCAGTTGGCTTGGAATTTAATTTGTAGACCAGGCTACCCTGGAGCTCACAGAGACCTGCCTACCTCTGCCTCTTGAGTGATGGGATTAAAGGTATGCACAATCACACTAAGTTTGATGACGTTTTTAAACTGGCAAAACACTCCCCACCAAAAAAAAAAAAAAGTCATAAGTCAAAGCACTTTTTAAGTACTTTGTTGGAAAAACTGAGCAGGCCTTTACCACAAAATGTAGGCATCTCAGCTATAGGACTCAGAGGCTGTCTGATGACACTTAGGCTTTGGGTTGGTATAAAGGTCTCTTCTGTTAGTCACTGGGCATTAGGTTAGACACAGAAGTAGGCAAGGAATGGCTATTTAGGGGGCTGAAGATAACTCAAGATAAACTGTAATTAGGCTCTGGACTGGCAAACATTCCAGCCTCTACGCAGTTGTTGAAGTTCTAATCAGTTAATTGGCCTTCTCAAAGGTTCAGGTGAACACGCAATTTCTTTCTAGGAACTTTCATTCAGCAGATGTAGAAGCAGAGGATTGGGTTTATCATCAGCTACACAACAAGTCTGAGGCCAGCCAGGGCTCTAGAGACCCCCACCTCAAAACAAAATGATTAGGTCTGTGGGCCCACCATCACATATCTGGTCCCTGTGCGACCTCATCCTGGGCTGTACCGCTATACTTCACAAAGGTGTGGTCTTAGGCTCACGTGGCAGTGTATGCTTTGCTATTGCTGGACTGGGGACGTAGCTCTATTTCCCCACCCCTTATCACTCATGAAAAATTCAGCAGAAGCCAGGCTGAGTGACACATACCTAAAATCCCTCTACTCAGAAGGCTGAGGCAGGAGTATCTGAGGTCAGTCCAGGTCTCAAGGTGAGAATCAGCCTCAAGGGGGTTGGCAGGGTGGCTCTGTGGCTAAAGGCACTTACCACCAACCCTGACTACTTGAGATCAGTCTCTAAACCTGTATATCTGAAGGAGAGAACAGCCTCTGCAAATTGTCTGTGGCAACATACACACATTAAATTAATCAGTTATTTAATAAGATTTTAAAAGTTTTTTTTTTTTTTTTTTTAAGTTCAGTTGGCCAGGTGTGGTGGTGTATGCCTTTAATTCCAACATTCAGAAGGCAGAGACAGGTGAATCTTTGTGAATCTGAGGCGAGTCTGGTCTACATAGCAAGTACTGGGCCAGCCAGGGCTACATGGTGAGAAAAGAAAGAGAGAGAGAGAGAGAGAGAGAGAGAAAGAAAGAAAGAAAGAAAGAAAGAAAGAAAGAAAGAAAGAAGAAAGAAAGAAAGAAAGAAGAAAAAAGAAAGAAAGAAAGAATTCAGTAGCAGTTCCATTTTATATGGAGCAGCTGCCTGAGTTGTGTGGTTCCAAAGTCCACTTTCTGCTAAGCACAAAGGCTGCTGGGTAGAATACCCGATGTTTAAAGTGCTTATCTTGTGCTAATAGCCGCAAATCAACATCACCTCTAAATGTTTTTCATGGCTTATTAACACTTTCCCCTTGATTTTTTTTTTTTTTGGGGGGGGGGGGTTCCTCTTTTTTTTTTGTCTGAGACATGACCTCACTATGGAACCCTGGCTGTCCTGTAACTCACTATATAGACAAGCCTGGCCTTGAACTCACAGAGATCCACCTGCCTCTGCCTCCCAAGTACTGGGATTAAAGGCACACAACACCACGACTGGCAACTCTCCTTTTTGAAACTGTTTACAGTTACATGTACTTATTTTGTGTGTGGTTGTGCACATGTGTGGGTGGCTGCTTGCCATATGACACCTCCACTGGCTTCAAGGAGTCGAAGGCTTCCAGCCTTCCAAGTGTTGAGTGCATGTCACCACATCAGGCTCACTTTCACTTTTCGGATTGACAGGGATTACAATGAGAAAGCACAGATAGAAACTGAGTCAGACAGAGGCCAAGCACTCCGGAGCAACTCTAGGCAATCCTACTCCAATTCTTATATCTCCTGGCATGTGTCACCCTCGCCAAGAGCAACACAAGAGCTTGCTAGGTAGGCGAGGCTACCTAGCCAGCTAGCCCCAAGGAGACCTTCCCAGGACTGGGATTCAATCCAGACCCTCTTGCTTTCAGAGCAAGCACTTCACCCTCTGTGCCATCTCCCCTCCCTGGAGTGTCAACTTTACTAACACATCCAAGAGCCTAGTAGGTAAAGCGCTTCCTGCACAAGCGTGAAAACCTGAGTTTGGATCAGCAGCACCCACATGAAAGCCAGATGTAGCGGCACATTCCTGTAACTGCATTGCTGGATATGTGGAGACAGGCCAAAACAGGTCTCAAACAAAAAAGTGTGTGTGTGTGTGTGTGTGTGTGTGTGTGTGTGTGGAGTTATCAGAGGAAGAAGCTGGATATCAACCCACAGGTAAGTAGACCCACCCCAGCACACACAATACAACTGACTGACACACACACACACATACACCACTCACACATGCAGAATGTATATTTATTTGTATAGCAAGGTATAACGTAAATGGAAATTAATAGGAGGACTGGGTTAGCTCCATGGACAACCCCAACCCTTCAGTGTACTCTTAGGTCACACTGCATATAGACCTCCTTTTAGGACTTCTCCTCCCCCCCAAAAAAGAATTCACCAGAGAAAGCACTGTTCTGTTGCTCAATTTTGGTCTCTCCGTTGCTCCTGGGATAGAATCCTAGGTGAGTTTTGCAGCCTGCAAGCAGCACCTTTAATCCCAGCACCCAGGAGGCAGGGACAGGTGGATCTCACTCTGTGAGTTCAAGGCCAACCTGATCTGCATAGAGTTCCAGGACAGCCAAGGTAGACAGAGAGAGATCCTGTCTAATACCTAACACTAGCCACAGCTACATAAGGAAACCAGTGGGGCTTTGACTGTACCCTGCCAGCTTTGAAAAAGCAAGACTCATGGTTAAACACTATTGGTGAGCAGCTAGGTGACCCACATCTGTAAATCCCAGCATAGGGGCAGAGAAGTCTAGGAGTTTAAGGTCATCCTACGCTACATAGCCAGTTCAAGCCTAGACTGGGCTACCTAGCAGACTGTCTCAAACAAAGAAACAAAGACTCAAAAATAACAAGTAATTCTATTTGGCATAAGTATGCCCCCATTGTCTCAGGTAATATTTTGGAACACTTACACTAAAAATAGTATTCGTTGTTTATCTGGAATTCAAACTCACCCTGGTGTCTAGCATTTCTTTGACAATCCCACAATCCTACTTGAACAGAAAGGCAAGTCAGGAAGGGGTGGAGAGTGAGAGATACCAGGCTGAAGTTTATTTCCTGATGGTATGACGGGGAGGGGAGGAGGGAAGGAAAGAAAAAGAAGAAAAATGTTTATTGAGCAATTATTCTGTTCCAGGCAGTGTTGTAGGGTTTGGATATCAAGTGACAGTTTAGGTGAAAATGAACACATCGGAGCAAGGAAACAACAGGCATTTATGTCAAAACTATTTGATAGAAGTAATTCCATCTTGAACAAAAAAGAAAAATCCTCTTAATAAATTATTGGATTTTGCTGCCCATGGTGGTGAATGCCTTTAAAGCTTGTACTCAGGAAGCAGAGACAGGTGGATCTCTATCAGTTTGAGGCTAGCCTAGTCTACAGGACAAGGTTTCAGGACAACCAAGACTACATGGTATGACCTTGTCTCAAAAACAAGACAAATTAGGTTTCATTGAATTTAAAATATAAGATGCATTGATTGTAAGTTGGAAGTTAACATTATTGGGCTGGAGAGATGGCTCAGTGGTTAAGAGCACTGTCTGTTCTTCCAGAGGTGCTGAGTTCAATTCCAGGAACCACATGGTGGCTCTTAACCATCTATCCTGGAGTCTGATGCCTCTTCTGGCATGCAGGTGTACATGCAGTCAGAGCACTCATATACATAAAATAAATAAATCTTTAAAAAAGAAAAACCCTAAAACAAACAAACAAAAAACATTCTTGCATGCTTGGGAAGCAGAGACAGGCAGATCTCTATTCGTTCAAGGCCAACATGGTCTACATATTGAGCTTCCAGACAATTAGAGCTACATAATAGAGAGATCCTGTTTCAAAAAAGAACCACAAAAATTAACATTGTTAATAAACATTATTAGCACTTTTCTAAAGAAATAGGTAACTGCACACAGTGGTAATCCCAAACACTAGGGATGCTGAGGCAGGAGGATCAGGAGTTCAAAGCCAGCCTGAGCTACTGAGACTGAAGAAGGAAAGACAGAGAATGTGTCTGAGCTGGCAGAGTACCTACCTACCCAGCACACAGGAAGCCCTAGGCCCTGACCCCAGCACAGCACTGGGAAAGGGGGGCAAGAGAATCCATGACTCAAGCTCGTCCTTGGCTAGTAAGTTCTGGATCAGTGTGCGCTCCACAAGACCATGTCTCCAAACCCGGGAGGGGAGAAAAAAAGGGAAGGAGGGAGGGAAGTAGAGCAAGAGGGAGAGAGAGAGGAGAAAGGAAGGAAGTAGGAGAATGTGAGGGAGAGAGGGAATAGGGACCGGGAAGACTGGAGAGTTTCCTCATGGGAGGGAGTGGTTTTTGATTTTTTTTTTTTTGTCCCAGTCTTAGCCTACAGGGCTGTCCGGCCTAGCTCCTCTCTAGAAATGGATCTGATCTTATCATACCACTTTTTCCACCTCTGGTTACTCGAAGCCTGAGGTGATTCCATTTATGCAAAAGGCATTACAAACAGTCCTTTGTAACCCAGATCTAACTGGAAATGAGTTATGAAATGAGGAAGCTGAACCTGTCAGGCATCCATCAAGGCACAGCCAGAACCCGGTCCATCTCTGACCATTGGAATTATCTAAGGTGCTTGTGGAAAACGAAATATGCATCCCCTGGGGGATGCTTCCCTCCAGACTGAAAGCCAGCTGTAAACTGGCGCCCAGGGGGAGTCACTAGCTAACTCCAAGTTATAATCACTTACAGCTGTGGGTGGGGCCCTGGGGACAGTCCTTAACTACGCTGAGCCTTGGTGGCTTCATCCTTACAAAGGAAGGTAATAATAGAATGTGTTTGTAAGGATTAAAAATAGTAGTTGTCAAGTGCTTGGGGCAAAGTTGAAAAGTCCCTTGTTACAGGAAGGTCTGGAGCCAGTAGCCCAGTGACTCAGAGGTGAATCTGAACTCAGCCTGGTGTTTCAGTACAGAACAGGGCCTGTTAGGATGAATCTGTCCAGGCAAGGACGCTCAGCAGAATCACACTGGACCCTCGATTCCACCCTTCCCAATGCCACCTCATATCGTGGCCTCTTGAGACATCAGGCCTGTTTGGAGTGCTCAACATCTGGTTTCCCCACCTCACCTCACACCCCAATCTCCTGCCCCTATGCTGTGGATCAACTTCCTCCATCTTTTGCTTCTCCCCTACCTCAGCCTCCCAATCAGGAAGCTCCCTTCAACATTCTCTGCATATATCTGAGGAGAATAGAGCCAACCTTCACTTGCTTCTCACCCCGGCCCTGTGGGTAGCTACTGCAGGCCTCATTTACCAGGCCCATACTGTGTTCCAAGTGTCCCAAATTCCTACCATGGTCTCCCCGCTTTCCAGCTCTACAGGCATGCCTCTAATAATTCTATGACCACGTCAGGCTCAGTGACATGCTGATCTTAGCACATGGCCCCTTTCCCCAGTGCTGGGGATTGAAGCCAGGGATTAAAGCTGGGGTCTCACATATGCTAGGCAAGTGTTCTACTGTGCAGCTGTACCATGACCTCACCGCCTCTTCCTTGTCCCTCAAAAAATAATTTAATCTGTAATTAGATAAAAATGGAACAAAATTTGGTTTTACACTAACTGCACTTCAAGTCTCAGTAGTCGAAAGTGGTTAGTGGCCACCATACAGGACAGCTCCTCAGGGCCAGGGTATAGGTCATAGTTCATCGTTGTCCTCACTCCAAGGTGCCTAGCCAAAGAAAGGCCTGAACCAGTTGTTTTTAGTTTTTGAGACAGGATCTCCCGTAGCCTAGGCTGGCCTTGTTCACACTTTACAGCCTAAGGTAGCCTTAAATTCTTCATCCTCCTTCTTCCACCTCCCAAGTGCTAGGATTACAAGCATCAGCTCTACACTAGTTTGCCTCCCCCTCCCCCCATTGACATTGAGGCAATAGAAAGACACAGTCAGATTCAGGCATGACCACTAGATGGCATGGTCCAGCTATCGATGCTTGACAAGACACCAACAACTTTGGAGAGAAGAAAGTGGAAGAACATTAGCTCAGTGCCTTCCATGCTGTGTCCAAAATCAATTAGAGGATCCCAGCCAGAACTAACAAATACAACAAAACAGACTAAATAAAGTTTAACTTCATTTCCAGCTTGTTTATTATGTATGTCTAGCGTGCGGATCTAGGTGTGAAATGTAATTTTCCCCCTTCAATCTAAGCTTTATCAGAGCATCATATAGGGAGGAGAACCACATTAAAAGGCTACCAAGGGCCACCAGGTAAAGGGCTTGCTGTCAAACCTTGACCAAAGTTTGATCCCTGGGAGCCACATGGTAGGTAGAAGGAGAAAACTGACTCACACAAGCTGTCCTCTGACCTCCATGTGCACTGTGGCACATGGACACATGTGCAACACACAAACACACACATAGGCACGCACACAAACATAGTTTTTTCCCTTTTTAAAAAATTAGTTCTCTGAGAGTTTCATACAACATACTTTGATCATTTTTAGCCACTCCAACTCCTCCCAGATTCTTCCCACTTACCTACCCAAATAATTTTATTTCTTTTTTTTTTTTTAACCTAACAAGTCCAATTTGTGCTGCTCATATCTCTTAGTTACACAGCCTTCCATGCATCAAAGAGTGTGGTCAGTCTACTAGAGGCTACATTCTTAAAGAAACCTGACTCGCTCTCTCAGCTGCTATCAACTGCTCCTCAGCCGTGGGTGGAATTCCATACCCACCTCCCTTCTCCAGGCTGGATTTTGTCTAGCTTCAATTAATTAATTTTTAAATTAAAACTACTGGGGGGTAGTAGAGGGAGGGTAGCCTGTAAAATGTATGTTATTGAGACCCATGGCCAAAAGTTTGAAAGTCACTGTGATGTGTTACCTGTAGGAGAGGCATTGAAGCCATGTGATGGGTTTGTGAAACCTTGTTCCATTTCTTCCCTGCATTTCCTGTTTGTTTAAAAAAATAAAAATAAACACCACAGCCAAAAGCAGCTTGGGAAGGAAAGGGAAGTCAGGGCAGGAACCTGGCTGAGAACTGGAGCAGAGACCAGAGAATTCTGCTTACTAGCTAGCTATCATCCTCAGAGAGATCATAGCTCAGAAACGTCAGCTAGCTTTCTCACACAGCCCAGGCCCACCTGCCTAGGGATGGTGCCGCCTGCGGTGGGCTGGGCCTTCCCACGTTAATGAGCAATTAAGAAAATGCCCCTCAGACATGCCCACAAGATGGGCCCCCGATGGAGGCAATACCTCAGTGGAGGCTCCTTCTTCCCAGGTGTGTCAAGTTGACAACCAAGATTAGCTTCAGTTTGTGACTGTGTTTGTGTTATTTTTTGATAAAGTCCCACTAACTTGCCCAAAGGGGCCTTGAACTCATCTCTAGGCCACATAGGCCTTGAACTTGCAGTCCTCCTGCCTCAGCTACCCTAGAAGCTAGGATCATAGACCTTTGTCACCAAGTTGTGACTTCTCACTGTTTTTAGATGCTTTAAATTCTGGGGTAAAGGGGGAGATGTTCAACCTAATAGCAGTACATAGTAATGTATAACATGAGAGTCTATGGCAGAAGGATTGCCAAAAGCTTGAAACTGACCTGAACTTCTAGTGAGATCCTGTCATTGGAATAATTTCTCCACTGGGTATGGTAACACACACCTTTAAGTCAGCACTAAGGAGGGAGAGGCAGGAGAATCTCTGTAAATTTGGAAGTCAGCTTGATTTACTAATCAAATTTTAGGTCAACCAGGGCTACTAGTAGTAAGCCCTATTTCTAGGGAGGAAAAAAATCTCCATAATAAAGATTTAATTTTAACAGGTTGTTGGTGGCACATACCTTTAATCTGAGCACTCAGGAGGCAGAGTCAGGCAGATCTCTGAGAGTTCGAAGCCAGTCTGGTCTACAGAGCTAGTTCCAGGATAGCCAGGGCCACACAGAGAAAAACCCTGTCTGAAAAACAAAAAGAAAAGTTAAGTTTAGGGCCTGGAGAGATGGCTCAGCGATTAAGGGCACTGGCTGCTCTTCCAAAGGTCCTGAGTTCAATTCCCAGCAACCACATGGTGGCTCACAACCATCTGTAATGGGATCTGATGCTGTGTTCTGTCATGCACATGTACATGCAGCTAAAGCTCTCATATACATAAATATATTTCTTAAAAAGTTAATTTTAAATGAAACAGAAGGGGCTGGAGAGATGGCTCAGGGATTAAGAGCACTGTCTGCTCTTCCAGAAGTCTGGAGTTCAATTCCCAGCAACCACATGGTGGCTCTCAATCATCTATATAGAATCTGATGCCCTCTTCTGGCATGCAGGTGTACATGCAGATAGAGTGCTCATCTACATAAAATTAAAAAAATAAATCTTAAAAAAAAAAAAATAAATAAACATACCCAAAGAGAAGGGACCCCATCTAAATGGGCTTCTCAGAGGAAGCATTGGCAATAATACAGCATGTAAGGGATCCTGAGCCTGGAGGAAAACTGTGTGTGGGCGGGGGGAGGGGGGGCAGGGATCTCCGTGGGTTCACACTTCAACAAAAGTGAGCATGTGGTCCCCACTCTTGAAGGTGATAGTGAGGGAACAGAATGTGTATGGGTGACCAAGATAACCTCGAAGCTGCACTAGAGTGTTCCAGAAACTTCAAAGAGAAGGTCAGGCCCCAGGCATGGCCTGAGGAGACTTGGGAGGTAGCGAGGGCCAGGTCTCTGAACCTCATGGATCTCCTTAGGGACAGGTCTTAATGGGGGGGACATAAACACGGGCCTAAATCAGGAAAAGCCACTCTAAACTGTGAGTATGGATTAGGGGGCTAGAGCCTGAGAGCAAGAAATCCAGGAGCTGAGTCAGTCAGAGGCCCAAAGGCAGTGGATCCAGCCCACACTCTGAAGAGCCAAAACATGCCCACTGCCCCTGCCAGCCTCGTTCCTCTCATCCATTTGTCTCACACCCATCCCACCCTTCTCCACCATGCTTGGAGCTGGTTCACACAGACACCTCAGTGGGCACTTGGTCCTTCAGCTCCCATTGGGTGTGAACGCTGGAGAATCCCCCCGCCCCCGTCCTTCCTGCTCCCCAAAGAGTCCCAGATGCTTCACCTCATCAAAGGCACAGTTCCTGCAGCTGCCATCTCCACACAGCTCTCCCACTATTATGGTTTTTAGTTTATCAGATTTTGTTTGTTTGTTTGTTTGTTTGTTTGTTTTTGTCTTGCTTGAGACCGAGTTCTCTGTGTAACAGCCTTGGCTGTCCTGGAACTCACTCTGTAGACAAGACAAGCCTGGAACTCAGAGCTCCACCTGCCTCTGCCTCCCAAGTGCTGGGATTAAAGGTGTGTGCCACCACTGCCTGGCACAATTTTTTTTTATTAATTTATTATTTATACAACATCCTGCCTGCACACCAGATCTTACTGTAGATGGTTATGAGCCACCATGTGGTTGCTGGGAATTGAACTCAGGACCTTTGGAAGAACAGGCAGTGCTCTTAACCTCTGAGCCATCTCTCCAGCCCCTGGCACAAATTTTTATATGGGGATTATGTTGTTTTGTTTGATTTGATATTTTTTATTAATTGATTCAGATTTATTTATTTATTTAATTATATGTGTATGAGTGTTTTGCCTACATGTACCTATATGTACCACGTGTGTTGTGTGCCAGGTACCCAGAGAAGTCAAAAGAAGTCTTTGGATCCCCTGGAACTGAGGTAATCCTGAGCCACCATGGGGATGCTGGGAACCACACCTAGATCTTCTGCAAGAGCAGCAAATGCTTTTAACCTCTCATCTGTCCCTTGAGCCCCTTGGTGCTTTTATTTTGAAACAGGGACTCACATAGTACAAGCTGGCCTCAAAGTTGTTAATAGCTGAGAGTGACTCTTGATCCCAAATGCTCAGAGGCTAGCTGACCTACCATGCTTAGGAAGCAGTCTACCAGATGGTGCTGAGTAATTGTCCAGGTTGGTTCTCAGACACCTGTGTGGTGGCTCAGCTGTCAGCACAGTGTGACTAGAGAGCACAGACTTCAGGTCCAGCAAAACCAGAACTGAATTAAGATTCTGTCACTTACTAGCTCAGACGGAGTAAGTCATTTCATCTCTCTCACTTCAGCTTGCTCATCTCTATAAAAAGCGGATGCCATTTTCACAATGAGTAACAAGTGTTTCATGCAGCCCTTCTGCCTGGCAGAGTCTTCACTCTTGTGTTTCCTTTCCCTTGCCTGGACATTTATTACACTCCCACTGTTGAGCAAGGTGTTGGGGGCTTGGTGTGTGTGGGTGTATGTGGGTGTGATGGTGGGTGTTGGGTACCAGGAAAGAAGCACAGAACATTGCCCCTGCTTTGGGGAGGTAGGTTTCAGGCTTAGCAGGCAGTGGCTCCCTTCGAGTCCCCCATAACTTCAAACACAAAAAGTACAAAAGTAGCACTTACCAAACAGTTCACTTCTGGCTGTGACGTGGCACTCTCCCCAGGTGGAGATGAAGTACTGACCAAACACTTGTGACCAGAAACACCTTCAAGAAGGAAGCTGAATACGTTATTATTTACCTGGCAGTGCTGGGAATCAAACTCAGGGCCTTTCCGTGCCGCACAGGTGTGCTGCTGCTGGCTGAGCAACATTCCCCAGCCAGCTGAGTTTGTTCTTAGCTGCAAGGGAAAGGTGAAAGGAAAGGTGCATCAGCTTCCCTGAGGTCTGAACTACACACGCCAGGTGTATTAGCTGGCCCAGATCTGGAGCCTTAATTAGTTTTAATTCCTCCCAGGAGTGTCCCCTGGGTGCCTGTCCCCATGGGTGGGCTGGCAGGCGGCACCTGGGACCTGAAGAAATTTACTTTAAAGGGTTTCTCAGATGGGCAAGGTGGCTCCTTCTGGGATCCCAGCACTTGAGAAGGGGAGGCAAGAGTATCAGGAGTTCAAGGTTTTCAGCTGCATAGGGAGTTTGAGGCCGCATGAGAGCCTGTCTCAAACAAAACAAAGAAGATTTCTCCAGAGCTGTGGAGTGCAAGACACAGGCCAGTAAGCAGTGCAGGGCTGGCCGAAGGAAGCATGTGCGGACACAGAGCTCTAGAAAACTGGCTTGAGACCATACTGCTAAACTAAGGCATGTGCACTTGGTTGTGTAGATACTGGCTTCAGGCAGAGCTTGTGGGCTCCCAGCAAGGCTTCTGTGCTACTTGAGGTGGATGTGTTAAGGGGCCTGTAGGGGTCACACGTGACATTCTGAGGACCTGCTTTGTGCTGATGGCAGTGAGGGAAGGAAAGGATCACACCCTCATCCTCGTGTTTGAGCACCTGTGAGGAGCCTAGTAATGGCACAGGAAGCTGGCCTGATGACCAGGGAGATGGCTCGGCGGGTACAGCCCTGTCCTGAAAGCCTGAGTGTCTGAGTTCAGACCCCAGAACTCATGTAAACACTAGATGCAATGCTCCTGTGGGGAGATGGAAGGTAGAGGCTCTCAAGCTGGTGTAAGCAATAGTTAACAGCAAGAGAGACCTTGTCCCAAACAAAGTAGGCGAGGACCAGCACCTCCAGCTGTCCTCCAACCATACACAAGAGATACAAATACATACCCACATTTACACAGACCAACAAGTACACATCACACACATACACAGCTGCATGTCACACACAAACACAATATACATGTTATGCACATATACACACCAGTCACACACGAACATGCACCCATAGATGAATATACACACATAGGTACACACACACTCACAAATACGTACATATACACACACATAAACATCACACACACACACAGATGCACACATACACACAAGATTTTTTGTCACCATGGCTCAGTGCCTAAGGGCACGTGCTGCTCTCAAAGAAGTATCAGGCTCAGTGCCCAGCACCTATACAGCAGCTCACAACTGTATGTAACCCCAGTTCTAGGGGATCTGACACCTCTTCTAATTTCTAAGGGCCCCAGGCACATACACAATACACATACATACCTTACTCAAAGGTTTACACATACGAAAATTAAAAAAAGAAAAACAATATTTTAATTGCCCTCCAAATTAGGTACCAGGTAAACAGTAGTGAAGAGGCAAGCACCTGCCTTCCCCATGGGAAACCCCAGGTGTCCTTGAGTGGCACCAGGAACTCCCCCACAATCTGCTGAGGACAGTGACAGAGAAGTGAGTGTAACTAGGGGACATCATCACCTACACCAGAGTCAGGATAGAAAAGCTCTCTTCTGGAAGCTGGCCTAAGAGTTCATACATTGGGCTGGAGAGATGCCTCAGAGGTTAAAAACACTGACTGTTCTTCCAAAGGTCCAGAGTTCAAGTCCCAACAACTTGGGACTTGACCATCTATAATGAGATATGGTGTCCCCTTCTGGCATGCAGGCAGAACGCTGTATAAATAACAAATAAATCTTTAAAGGGTTTATCTTAAAAAAAAAAAAAAAAAAAAAAGAAAAAAAAAAAGGAATTCATAGATCATTCAACAGAGACATATCAGGTCTCTGTGTGCTAAGTGCTGTCTCCAGCCACACAGGAGCTCGGGAATAGCCCTCTGCCACACAGGCAGCCTTTCTTAGACACTGCTCTGAAGTTCTGTGTCTTTAGTTTTCTCCCAGCATACTCCCTGCGGGCTCGGTCCAGGGACGGGAGGTGGTAGGTTTGGGGTTTTCTGGGGAATGGGGCAAGAGGAGCAGCTTCCAGAGAGAAGAGGAAACAGGTGCAGAGGTAGAAGGGAACCAGTTTCTCCACAGGAGAGAGGAGGGGATGCAGGAGGAGTGGGCGGGACATGCTGAATCCCACAGAGAACAAGAGCCCTGCAGCATCTTCTAAAGCAGAACAGTGCACTGAGATTCATGGGTTAGAAAGGTCTTTCGGAGAAGAGAGGGCCTCCTGTGGAGTTGGGAAGGCTGTGGCAAGAGGCAGGGTGAAAGAAATTGAAATCTATAGAAACAAAGCCAAAAACAATGAGTGGGGAACAGGAGAACAATTCAGTCACTAGGAAGACTGCAAGATCCCTAGGAAAAGGAAACTAGCCTGACATGGGAACATGGGAGAACCAAGGTTTGACTTTTTTATTGTTGTTGTTTTTCCAGATCAGGTTTCTCTGTGTAGCCTTGACTGTCCTGCAACTCACACTGTAGACCAGACTTGCCTCAAACTCACAGAGATCTGCCTGCCTCTGCCTTCTGAGTTGCTAGGATTAAAAGGGTGAGCCTCCACCACCATCCAGCAAGTCAGTAGTTCTTGAGTGTCCACATGGCAGGCATTTCCTGGAGTGAGGTCAGCCTTTATCTCCTTTGATCCCCACAGAAGCCTGGGCAGGTAAACTCTCTTCTCCTGTCACCTACAGGTGAGGGGACTGGGTCCAGGGAAGTGACATCACTTACCCAAGGTCACACAGTTAGGAATGACAGAGCTAGGTCTTGGAGCTAAGACTCCGTGAAGTGTGTAGCCTTACACATCCCACTCATGGGACAAACAGGAGAATTCATGTGGTGGTTTGGGTGAGAGCGACACCTGTAGGCTCATATGTTTGACTGTTTGGTTACCAGTTGATAGAACTGTTTGGGAAGGATTAGGAGGTGTGGTCTTGTTGGAGGAGCGATGTCACTAGGGGCAAGCTTGAGGTTTCAAAAGCTCAGCCCTTGGGCTCAGCGGTTAAGAGCACTGTGTACCCTTCCAGAGAATTCCCAGCAACCACGAGGTGGCTCACAACCATCTCATTTGGATCCGATGCCCTCTTCTAGCGTGCAGGTGTACATGCAGACAGAGCACTCATAAACGTAAAATAAATAAACCTTTAAAAAAAATCCCAGCCCTTCCCAGTGTCTCTTCTTTGCCTCCTACTTAGATGTAAGCTCTCACCTTGCCTGCCTGCCGCCATGCTTCCTGCCATGACAGTCACGGGCTCTAAGCTCCTGGAGCTATAAGTCGAAATAAGCTCCTTCATTTATAAGTTGCCTTAACCATGGTGTCTCTTCATAGCAATAGAAAAGTGAGACATTTCCCACGATAGGGACGGTATAAATACCTCACAAAAGTAACTTCTGGGAGGTTTATTTGGGCTCTCAGTTGGAGGGTACAGCCCACGATGGCAGAGTAGGCATGGTAGCAAAAGCAAGGGGTCAAACTGCACACATAAGCAGGAGACAGAGAGAGAGAGAGATGAACACTGTACTTGGTCCTGTCTGTCTGTCTGTCTGTCTGAAACAGGGTCTCACCATGTAAATTTGGCTGGGATGGAACTTTCTGTGTAGACCCGTGCTGGCCTCGAACTCGCAAAGATTCACCAGCCTTCATCTCTCCAGCACTGGGATTAAAGGCATGTACTATACCATGCCCATTCCTTGCTTTTTTTCCTTTTCTTTCTGCCCGCAAACCCCAGTACCATTCACGGAATGGCTTCCCTGTTCTCTTAACCCAGTGTAGAAACTTCCTCACAGACCCGCCTAGAAGTTCCTCTCATAATTAATTTTAGGTCCTGGTAAGTTGAAAATCGATATTAAGCATCACAAGGACAGTGAATAAGCAAGTGGGATGAGATATCAGTATGATGACGTCAGCTTTGGACAAATAATGTGGAAAAGCCTCGGGAGCACCTACATGGAGGGGACCAGCATAAGGTGGACACCGAGACTGGTCACTTCAAGGCTTGGTTGGTTGGTTGTGACCGAGAGGGTCTGTGTATCCCAGGCTGGATTGTAATTCATACACTTCTGCCTCATCTTCCCAAATGCCAGGACAGCAGGTGTGAGCCACCATGCCCACTTTCCCATTAGGTCTCCAGAGATACAGGTTCTGCCTTCATTTATGCTCTGCCATTTGCAGTGTCCCGGAACATCCCATTATTGGCAGTCGGTGGTGGTTTGCTGTGTATGTTTGTGACTCTGAATGCACATGTGTAGGTCAGAGGACAACTTTTGGGAGTCAGTTCTCTCCTTTCACTACGGGATCCTGAGATTATCAGGCTGGGCCTGCAAGTGCTTTTACCAGCTGAGCTATCTTGGCCACCCTGGAATATCCTTTTAAACTGCTTCACGATAGTACCAAAATGGCTGCCGGAGTAACAGATGCCACAGATGACAGCATCCGGGAGCAGTAAAGGTAGCTTCTTTATAGAAAGAAAGAGAACATTTGAAAAAGCAAAACTGAGCTAGGTAGTGAGCACACATAGTCCCAGCAATCCGGAAGGGGAGGCAGGAAGATCAGTTCAGGGTCAGTCTCAGGTGCAAATCGAGTTCAAGAGGTCAGCCTAGACGAGAGCCTATCTAGACGAGAGCCTATCTTAAACAGCAACAGGAAGCTGCCGGTGGGAATGGGATGCCTCTCAGTGGTAGAGGGCCCGCCTAGTATGCAAACGGACCCTGGGTTTGATTAGGAACACTGAACACTGCAGCTGCATCAGATCCCTTTTAAGGACAATGAAAACTTTTAAAGTTCCCCAGTCTATCTCTCGTGCCCTCTCCCCGGCTATGTGACCTGGAGCCACTGAATTGATCTCTCGGTATTTGATTGATAGGGTCCTGTGAGAGTCAAGGGTTCTTCTGTTTAAAGGGCTAAGAACAGCGCCTAGCACATGTTGTGGGCTCTATAAATATTTGCTATTATTATCTCATGGCAGGAATTGCATGCATCACATTCCTGGGTCTAACTGAGAGTTGGCAAGGTACCAGTTGGCTTAGACCAGTCAAAATCCACTCACCAGGGCCAGAGAGGAACTAAAGGCTGAGCTCTTGAAAGGGGAATGGCATAATTCTGCTTGTGTATATCCTAAGGTTTTGGTTTTTTTTTTTTAACTCTTTGTTTTGAGATAATCTCAGGTTTACAGAATTATTTTGTTTTGTTTTTATGAGACAGGGCTTCTCTGTGTAACAACTCTGGCTGTCCTAGATCTTGCTTTGTAGACCAGGCTGGCCTTGAATTCACAGAGATCAGCCTGCCTCTGCTTCCCAAGTGCTGGGAGGACAGGTATGTTCCACCATTGCCCAGCAACAGAGTAGTTGTGAATAAGTACAAGAGATCCTGTAACTGTCACCAGGTTTTCTAAAATGTCCATAAACAACAACAACAACAATAACAGCACAACTATTAAATTGGTGTGAAGGCCGGGAGATTAACACTGACCTGGTCTAGTAATTCATATATAGTCTAGTCCCAGTTTGATTTAGGGTCCCTTCTCTGATCAGGATCCAGAGCCGTACATTTTCACAAGGAACATCATTCTGAGGTTTTTCAGAGGCCTGGCTGAACACACTCCTCTAGCTATGGAACCTCTAAGTTAGTGAGAGCCTCCGTTCCCCTTCTCCTGTAACCCTGGATGAGCCTCTTAGCCCTCCACCTTTACACGCCTTTTAAATTACACCTTTGGACGCTTCCATTGAACAAAATTAGTTTTTCTTTCTCATTTGCTTGTTTGTTTGATTGCTTTTGCCACTGAGCTATGCCCCTAGCCTGACATTAAACTTTCTTTTTTTCTTTCCTTTTTATCTTTCTTTTCTTTCTTTCTTTCCTTTTTTTTTTTTTTTTTTTTTTTTTGTGTGTGTGTGTGTGTGTGTGTGTGTGTGTGTGTGTGTGGTATGAGGGTATTTCATTTGTCTGTACAGCTGTATGTGCAAATGTGTACACGGGCTGAGCCATCTCCAAAGCCTTATTTTTAAATTAATGAATGGATTAATATATGCATGTAAGTAGCACTAGGGGTTGATAAGGCCTTGTATATGCTAGGCTCTACCACTGAACCACATCCCTAGCCCTCTGATAGGTTTTTGTTTGTTTGTTTGTTTGTTTTGTTTTGTCTTTTTGAGACACATTTCTCTGTGGAGTCGTGGCTATCCTGGACCTCACTCTATAGACCAGGCTGGCCTCAAACTCACAGAGATCTGTTTGCCTCTGCTTCCCTGAGTGCTGGGAAGGCATGTGCTACCACTACCCAGGTTAGCGCTTGTGTTCTTGGAGGACATTTGCTGAAGGCAAAGAAAATGAAGTTAGGGATTTGGGGTTCAGAATGGCAAGTGTGGGTAGGGAGACTGTAATGGAATGCTGGAGCTTGATGCTGTCCCACACCTGTAGATGTCATGAAATGCGACAGGAATAGACTAAAGAACTGTGCTTTAATTCAGAGAGCCAGCAATCTGAGAAGAGAGTGCATTAAAATCTGGAAAACCTGTCTTCCTCCAGTCCACAGCCAGCAGATTCTATAGGGAGAGGAATGTGGTTGTTTTTGTTTGCTTGTTTCAGCAGCTTGACACAAGCTAGGACCATTTTAGTAAAAGAAGACCCCAAATGAGACAACGCCTCCATTAGCTTTTCTTGTAGGGAAGTCTATAGGGCATTTTCTTGTTTAATAACTGACGTGGGAAGGCCCAGCCCTCCATAGGTGGCACCACCCCTGTACTAATGGCCCTGAGAGGTGTTAAGAAAGCAGGTTGAGCAAGCCATGGGGAACAAGCCAGCACTCCCCCCACGGCCCGTGCTTCAGACTCCCATCTTGAGTTGCTGCCCTGACTTCAGTGAGGGACTATAAGTGGTAAGATAAAATAAATCTTTTCCTCCCCAAGTTGCTTTTGCTTGTGTTGTTTGTTACATCAAAAGAAAGCTGGCTAGAACAAGGCTGTCAGTTGTTCTGTGGCTCACTCTCTCCCCTCAGGTCGGGTGGCTAGCCCCATTTTTGAGACCCACGGTATCTGGACTTCTCTCGTTATCATCGCCTGTGCGCTCCCCTCACTCCATGCATGTTTGGGCTCAGGAATCTCTGAGCACACTGGCTTTTGCTAGTGTGACACAAGCTCTGACAAGCACTGTTGGTGTTGGCATCCCAATAAGGCCTGAACCAAAGTGGTCCTGAGTTACAGGAGAAAGTTGTTTCCTCTGCACACCATCAGTATTTGGAAGCTGGGTGTCCTCAAGTGGGGCAGGAGGCTGGTAGGCTAAAGCTGGAAGGAATAGGGGTGAGTGCTTCAAGAGGCTGGACCTCAGACCAGATAAAGGGGGTGTGGCTCGGTGGCAGAGTGCTTGCTTAGCAAGCAGAGGGTTTGGGGCTCCATCCCCAGTCCTGAAAAAGCAAGCAAACAAACAACAATAACAAATAGAAGGAGGGAAAACATGCAGACTGAAATGTGGACTGGAGGGTTGAGAGAAAGTCCGTATCTCAGGGAACTGAAAGATACTGTATCAGGGATGAGGAGCCAGGGAAAATGACACTAGACTTTTCAGAGGCAGAGCGGTCCAGGTCAATGAAAGGTATGACCTGTAAGCAGGCCTTTGCTCAACTACATTGGAAACTGAGATCAGAGACAGGGGCTAAAGGTCAGTTTTGGATTGCCAGTGCGGAATGCAGGGTGTCGGGCCCAGTAGACCCAGTACATGTGGATGTCAGTGAAGGGAGGTGACAGAAGTCTGCATTTCACAAGTTCCTGGAGTGAATCAGAGGCTCCCCATAGTCCAGATGTGCTGAGCTAGCATGATAAATTGAGCCATGCTAGCTGGCTACCCAGGGCCAGAAATCAAACCAAAGGAATCTCTAATCCCAGCACTCAGGAGGCAGAGGAAGGTGGATCTCTGCGTTCAAGGCCAGCCTGGTCTATAGAGCAAGTTTCAGGACACTCAGAGCTACAGAGAGAAACACTATTTCAGGAAACAAAACAAAAGAATAAAATGGCTGTTTAAAATACAGATCTGATTGTGTGTACCTGGAATCCCAGCTCCTTGGGATGCTGAGGCAGGAGAATAGCTTGAGTTCAACAGTTCTGGGCTATCGTGTGCTGTGTCAATTAGGTGTCTGTCCTAAGTCTAGTATTAACATGGTGATCTGCTGGGATCTGGGACCACCAGGTTGCCCAAGAAGGGATGAATGGAACCAGGTTGGCAATGGAGCAAGTCAAAACCTTTGTGCTGATCAGGAATGGTGTAGCCCTGCCCAGTGACAGGGCAGAAGCTGCTGGTTGCCCTGCAGAAGGCAGGTCAATGGATGGACAGGAGAAACAAATAGAAAACATGAGGCAGGGTAAGTGAAGATAGGGCAAGTGAGAAGTGGCAAGGAAGTTCCTCTGAGCAAACCAGGTTTTGAAATATGCAGTGCAATGGCTCAGATGGAAGGTTACGATGGGCTATGGGCACAGTGAACTCTTGATGACAGCAGGACAGTGGGGCTGGCCAAAGTGTCCCAGCCACTAATTTTGCATTGGGCCAACATTCTTAAACCAAATTGACTTTGCCATTCTTTTTGTTTGCTTATTTGTTTGTTTGTTTGTTTGTTTTTAAACAGGATTTTTTTCTGTGTAGTCCTTGCTATCCAGGAAATTATCTGTAGACCAGGTTGTCTTCAAACTCAAAGACCTGCCTGTTTCTAAGAGTGCTGGGATTAAAGGGGGTTTGCCACTATGCCTACCTGATATCTCTATTCTTTAAACAGCTTTATTCTTTATTGAAACAGCTCCATGTATTAAAGCTCCTCCATGGCATTATTGACGTCATCACTGTCATCATCATCACCATCATCACCAATGATATCCTGTAAGTCAGCTAAGCACGAGGGATCCAGCAAAGGTGAAGTCAGGCTGTCCTTCCAAGGGACACAGCTTTGGCTGGCAGCTGGAATAAGGAGCAGACATGAGAACATCTACCTCTACCCTTGGAACCTGGAAGAAAGGTTGCCGTGTGTGTGTGTGTGTTTATGTGTATGAGTTTTCTAACTGCATCTCTGTCTGTGCGCCACGTTCATACTTAGTATCTGCAAAGGCCAGAAGACTGTGTTGGATCCCCTGAGACCTGAGTTACAGACAGTTGTGAGCTGCCATGTAGGTGCTGGGACTCAAACTCTGGTCCTCTGGAAGAGCATGCAGTACTCTTAATCACTGAGCCATCTCTCTAACCCTGTTCTGTGGGTTTAGTTTTTATGTTTGTTTGTTTGTTTTTTGAAACAGAATCTTATTATGTAGACTTGACTATGTAAAACTCACGGCAGTCCTCCTGCTTCAAGACTTACTGGTGCTCGGATCACAGGGGTGTTCTACCCTGCCGACCTGACCACTTGTTGTTGCTGTTTGGGGCATGCATTTGTTTGTTTGCTCTGAGAGAGGACCTTACTATGTAACCCAGGCTGGCCTTGAACTCATGAACCTCTTGCCTCAGCCTTTGCATTGCTGAGTTTACAGGTGTGTACCATCACATGTAGCTGTGATTATCGGTGGGCCTCTTCTTGGAGACTCACGAAGGCAAACTTTAGCCTCAGCTGTGCCTCTGAGCTGCTCCAGGGAGTAAGGATTGTGTGGCCCAAAACCCCAAGTGTGTGAATGCTCAGAGACAACTCTCCTGCAGCTTTCCTGGTGTGGATTATAGGTTGGCTTCCACATAATCCTGCAGGGACGGAACCCACTGGCCAGAACAAGAGAGTCCCAGTCTTCTCGCAGTCACAGTGCTAAGCAGCAACAGATTGTCACCCAGCCATTCTTTGCTTCTGTCATTCACTCATTTGTTCATCAAACACATGATGCTTTCTCTGGGCCAGGCACTGTGCACACCACCAACCCCATAGGGCTTCCGTCCCAGTGGGAGCAACAGGTGAGAATCACATGACAATGTCCAATTGTGAAAAGTACCTTGGAGATGAAGGATGTAGAAGAGTAACTATCTTGGTTATTTTTCTATTGCTGTGAGGAGACACCGTGACCAAGGCAGCTTACAGAATGAATGAGTTCATCTCGCAGCTTCAGAGGGTGAGTCCTTGACAATCATGGTGGGGATGGCAGCAGACAGGCAGGCATGGGGCTGGAGCAGTGGCTGAGCATCTACATGCTGAGACAACAACCACGAAGCAGAAAAGAGAGAGAGAGAACTGACTGGGGCTGATGTGGGCATTTGAATCTTCAGAGCTCACCCACAGTGACACAGCTCCTCCAACAAGGCCACACCTGTTAATCCTTCCCAAACTGTACTACCGACTGGGGACCAAATATTCAAACATATTACCTCCAGGGACCATTCTCCCTCAAACCACCAAAGCAATGTAAGTGGGATAATGGAGTGTTGCAGGGCCAGCAGAGGCCTCTGGGAGGACCTACCATTTTTCTGTGTACCCAGCCTCTGTGTTACAGTCTTGGACACACAATTCTTTGTCGTGGGCTTGTCCTAGGCATTATGGGGCCTTTATCAGGACCCGAAGCACCCACTGCTAGATGCCATAGCATCCTCTCCACTCATGTGTGGTTGGGAGCTCCAGTAGACAGAATATAGCCACTCCTCTGCTCAAGTGGAAGGAGCATGTGTGAAGGGCCCATCTTAGTTTCTTCTCCTGTTGCTGTGATGAGAAGCCCCGAGAAAGGCTTTTGTTTTAATTTTGAGACAAGGTCTCAGCTATGTAGCTCAGGCTGGCCTGGAAGTCACTATGGAGACTAAGCTGGCCTGAACTCACAGCAATCTACCTGTCTCTACCCTCTTAGGACTGGGATCAAAAACGGTATTCCACCATGCTGAGTCTAAAAGGGAGGGGCGTCATTTGAACTGATAGTCCATCATGGCAAGGAAGTCAGGATAGCAGAAGCCTGCAAGCAACTGGTGATATTGCACCCATAATCAGGAGACAGAGGGTGATGACTATCTGTTCTCCTTGTTATACAGTTAGGATCGCAGCCCAGGAAACAGTACCACCCACATGTATCCCAGAGAGGTGATGTCATCTCACCTCAGTTAACCCAGTGGAAATAATCCCTTCAGGCAAAGAGGCCCACCTCCCAGGGGATGCTAGATCACAAGCTGACCACAGAGATTAGCCTCATAGGGCCTGATGTGATAATGACTTCGGTACATTTGAGGGACCAAGCAGCTGACCAATAGTGACAAGGGAAAGAATGTCATTTGAGGAGGTTGAAGACATAGGTTCAGCTTTGGAGCAGAGGCCCCGTGGGCTGTGGATGGGACTCTGACATTTCAACGAATATTTAGTAAGTATTTAATATGTATGTGGCACTGTGCCAGACACTGGCAAGCTGAAGATGAATACATTAAATTATAGTCTCCACTCTGAAGAAAGATAACGAAGCAGAGACTACACTCTGGTATAGTCAGCTAGTAGAAAGTGAGACTTTAGTATCCTAGCAAAGGGGACTGGGTGCACAAGTGTGTGCTGTCACAGGAGAGCACGTGAGATCTGAATCTATAGAACAAAGAATGGACGGCACTCTAGGCAGAAAACAGTGCAGACAAAGGCATGGGAGAACAAAACAATATGGCAAATTCTAGAAGCTGTGAGTAGTTAGGTATTGCCGGGCAGAATACAGGAAAGGGGTGAATGGCATCTAGCTTGCTAGAACAGCAGATTCTTGTGGGACAGGAGGGAGAACTGCACAGATTTGGAGCAATCGTGGAATATCTTCCAGAACAGTCCAGAGTAGGAGAGCACAGCTCCCTGAGCCTGCATGAGTCTGCACAGACACTCCCCTCCACTCCTGATCCCCAGCCCAGCTGTGACTCCAAGCATTTCATAAACAGAGTTTGTTATCTGTAAATCTGTTAATGAGTGTGCATGTGGGGCGTGTTCACAAGCGCCTGCTCGTGGCAGGGGTGGGGCTGAGGTTTCAGCTTCCACGGTTGGTGTTTTCTGCTTCCCATCTCAGATTACAGGCACTGCTTCAATCCCTCCATGTGATGCCGCTTCAGGAGGTCTTCCCTGCCGCAGGTCATGTTTACAGTGACCCACACTCCTTCAGTTTTGCATGTGCAGACACAGAGACACAGACTCTCCTGGGCTTCTGCACATGCTTTCTGTGGATTCGCTTATTCGTCTTGCTCTCACCTCAGGCCTTGGCAGCTTCATCCCTTCCTGTGCCAGGGCACTCAGAAATAGAACTGTTGGGCAGAAGAGATGGCTCAGAGGTTAGGAGCACTGGCTGCTTTTCCAGAGGACCCGGGTTCAATTCCCAGGAACCACATGGTGGCTCCCAACCATCTATAATGAGATTTGGTCCCCCTCTTCTGGCATGTAGACAGAACACTGTATACATAATAAATAAGTCTAATAAGTCTTTAAAGAAAGAAAAAGAAGTAGAACTGCAGGCAAGAGACAGGGAGTGTGCAAACCACAGGTTGTGTCCCTCTTCACATTCCAACAGGAGAGAAACTGAATGCCCGGGGCTTCCGGATTAAAGCAAGGATCAGGTGAATTACAGCGAGGTTTGGGGACAATTTCACCCATTCCTTGGCTGTTTGGTGGGGAGTAGGTGAAGGAGGTGAATTACAAACTGCGCATAGGAACCTACAGTTGCACAGCAGACACTGTGAGCGGAACCACGGAGCTGTGATGGAAAATGTGGTGTGGGTCTGGTTATCTAGGGCCGTCAGACTGAGCACAGGAAGCAGAGAGGAAAACAAGACTATTTCCTCACCTGCTTCCCTCCGCCCATCCCCCAGTGGGAGAGATGGTGAGCTTGAATTTGCAGCATTTCCTTCCCTTCCTGCAGAGGGCTAGGCAAGATCAAATCCAGACTGCCCAGCCCCCGGCTCCTTTGTGCCTCAATTTGGACAATGCACCCCACTCGTTCTCACACCCACCTCCACCCCATCGGCCAGACCAGCTTCTACAACTCATTAGGAAGGCAGCAGTAATTAGGTGAGGAGACATCGGTGTGGAAATCAGACTGGGCATGGACCTGAGGATGTCTAGCTGCTAGACCTGGCCCTGCCTCTCATGGCTTCGTGACCTTGGTGAAGTCTGTGGACTGTGGCCCCTTCTCACCTTTGAGACGTGGGTGAAATGTCACGTGCCCTCCCCATCTCAGTCCTCTGTGCTCCACATCACTGACTTCCCATTTGCTTCCTTGTGAGTACCACTTCCTTATAAGTTTTTAATCACATCCATCTATGTTTGTGAGCACATATGCCTACACACATCATATCATGCAATCATATTTGTTTGCCTACTTAGTCTCATTATTGTATTCTATATCATAGGCTCCGGGAAGGCTCCTATCCTCCCTGTTGGGGATCAAACCCAGGGTCTGGCACGTGCTACACCACCAAACTACTGCCCCAGCCTGGATACTGTGTGTTTGTGTGGCCTCAAACACCGTGGCACGCCACAACTTGAGGGAGTGGTTCTCTTCCTTTCACCAAGTGGGTCCAAAGGTTCAAACTCAGGCCGGCAGCTTTGGGAGCCAGTGTTTATCCGCTAGGCTAGCTCTGGCCTCTGTGTGTCTTTTAACTACCTGAAAACCTGGCACAATGCCTTTTATTTAGTGAACGAATAAATGAACGGCGTAAAGTCCAACCATCTCCCGGGTTCCTTCTAGCTTAGAAAGTTTAGGAGTCTAAGGTTTCTCGCCAGGAGGACGACTCCAGAGTCCCCCGGGCTTGGCTTTTTTCGTTTCCCAAGGGCTCTTGGCCTTTGTGGACCCTGGATAGCACAAGGCTCGCGCTCCGCCTCCGGACCCACCAGTAGGGGAGGAGCCAGTCCGTCTTTAAGCTAGGGATTTGCAGCGTGTGCCTAGCCGCTGCTGGCTAGGGGACGGGTCAGAACGCAATGTGATGGGCGGAGCTAAGTGTACCCGCACCCCAAAGCGCGCAGGTGCCCGAAGCCCCGCCTCGCCGCTCAAGGGGCCGGGCGGGGCTATCGCCTAGCAACGCGAGCCCCGCCCCCTGTCCCGGCCCCCAGCATGGCTTGGCAAGGCTGGCCCGCGCCCAGTCTGTGGGTCTCCGGCTTCGGGCTGCTGTTCTTCGCCGTCTTGCTGCTCTTGAGTCCCCGAGGCTGCCGAGCGCGGCGGGACTTCCGCGGCCTGCTCATGACGCGCAGCCAGCGGCTGCTCTTCCGAATCGGGTTAGTGCCCCAGCTCCTCCCTGTGCAGGCTCGGGAAGGCGGGCACGTTGGGAGAGGGCACGCAAAAGGGACACAGGGGGTGCTTAGGACGTCTTGGACTAGTTGGGGGTCCTAAACCACCGGAGCGGAAGGATGGAGAAACAGGCTGGAGACACCCCTGAGTTCGTGCTGAGAGAGGAAAGAGTTGAAGGTCTGAAGAATTGGGATGGGCCGGGTGGGAAAAGAGGATTAGGGGCACAGATCAGAGTATGTGGTGTGGAGGAGCCAGAGAACGCTGGGAGACAAGCGCCAAATAAGATGACAAGCTGGAGTCCAGGGAGCTGGAAAAGCCAGGAGTGCGGGAACTGGTGCGGGGAAAGAGCGCGCCCCGCCGCCTGGCAGAGGTCAGCACTTCCAGCTCTCTTGCAAGCACAAGGGTAAAAATGTTCCCCTGACGCCTGACTTTCCTCCGTTTGCCCCTGTCCTTCTGCACATCATCCAATGCTCCACAACTCTAGGTAGATTGTTCTGTCCCTCGCAGAGTTCAGCTCTGTAGGTCAATCTGGCCCTTTCCCCTCTACCTCCCTCCACTGGAACCCAAAGCCTTGGGCTGTGAAATTTGACCCAACAGCCAGCCAAGGACCTCCAGTGACTTTTCCCAGCCAACTTTTCCTTTTCTCTGCCTCTGGCAAGAGTCCCTGCATTCAGAAGGAGGGAGGAAACCGTTAGACAGGCTTTTGAGGGTCTGTCTGTTGGCCAGGACCTCAAACCACAGTTAGGGACAGAAGTGTGAGGATGGAGATCGTAGCCTGTGGCCAGATGGCTGAGAAGGCCTAAGCCTGGGAATTTCCTTAGCTTCAGAGAAGACATTGTGCAATTCACCCTTCCTCCCTCCTCAGACCACTCTCCCCTACTCCCCCAAAATTCAGGCCTGAGGCTTCATTCACAATCTCTAAAACAGAGATATAAAAGCTTAGTGGACTGAAAAACAAATTCCAGATAATGCTCTAACAACATTGCCATTGCTTTGTTTATAAAAAACAAGGAGGTGGCAGTTTTTGTGTGTGTTTGCTTAGCTGCTTGGTTTGGTAGGACAGCCTCACTAAGGACACCAGGATGGTCTTGAACTTGTGATCCTCTAGCCGCCGCTGTGCTGTCCTTACAGATGTGTACCACCATACCTGGCCAAGTTTGTGACTATCACCGTATTTTGTGTCTGAATTTTGGAAGTGGGTGTGAAGTTTTATTTTGTTTGGTCTGTTTGTAATCCGGTTGGTGCTGGAGACTGAGTCTCATGAATGCTATAACCGTATGTTCTACCACTCATCTGTATGCCCCTAGTCGCTAGATTTGGGCTCTCTATCTGTGTGTGTGTGTGTGTGTGTGTGTGTGTGTGTGTGTGCGCGCATATGTTCATTTGCTTTGTTTTTTTTTTTTTTTTTGTTTTTGGTTGGTTGGTTGTTTTCTTCATTAAAGTCCTCAGAATCATGTAGCTCTACTTAGAGAAGGGATTTTAAATCTACTCTTAGCATCCAAAATTGGTAAGCTTGAAATAATGCAAATAGCCTGAGAAAGTGGAAAACGGGAGTTTCCATGAAGAAGTAGAATCAGAATTCCTAAGACCAGGATGTCAGTAATCACAGCATCACAACCGTGAGAGTCAGGGTATTCCTAGACTTGGGATTTGGAAATTTTTTAAATCCCTTAATTTTGATTTATTGAGGAGATTCTTCATAATTCTTCTTGTGAGGAGACGGGGTATTAGGAATTCAGATAGGATCTTGCTACGTCCCAGGTTGGCCTCTAATTTCACAGCCATCCTCATCCCCATGCTTGATTATGGGTATACACTACCACATCAGCCTGGGAATTCAGTGGTTCTGGGCCGGAGAGATGGCTCAGATGTTCAGAACACTGACTACTCGTGTGGAGAACTCAGGCTCAGTTCCCAGCACCCACATGGTGGCTCACAACTCTCCATAACTACAGCTCTCATAACTACAGTTCCAGAGCTCTAACCTCCACTTCTGACCTCTGCTGAGGGCGCCAGGCACAAACATGGTACACAGACACACATGCAGGCAAAACATCCACAAACAGAAAATAAATCTAAAAAAAAAAACAGGTTTTTTGTTTTTTGTTTTTAATTCAGTGGTTCTATGGGCTTTCTTTTGTCTAGATTTCCAGATTGCCTTCGAATCAGCTTTCCAAATTTGTAGAGCAGAAGGGTGTGCCTGAAATGGGATTTCCAGACCCTGCTGTTCTGTGGTCTGGGAAACAATTAGTGCAGTCCCCTGAGGGGAGACATTGCGAACCTTGGAGTCGGGCAGGGCTACTGGCAGGAAGCATGTGGCAAATGTGTAGGTGTTGCGAGATGCCTCCAAACCTGCAGGAAGAATGGGCGCAGAGGAGGAGGACCCCAGCAGCTGAAGGTATGGTGAGGGGAATCACAGATAGATCCTTTAGTTGGGGCTGGAAAGCAGATAACAAAAATCTTCAGCAGTGGCGGAGAGAGAAACTGTTCGTGTTATCTTTAGACAGATAATTCCACAAAAGGCTTTCCTCAACAGCCATTGTTATCTGGGGACGAGAATAACCAGACTCAACTCAGAGCACATCCAACAGCCGTGGGCTGACACTAGGCACTTGTACTGAAGACTCTGAGAAGCAGGGTAAGAGTGGCTAAGCGTACAGGAGATGGGGCGACCGGATGAGTCAACCTTTGAATTCTGGCTCTGCTGCAAATTGACCATGTGGCTGGAGTGGGCAGATAGCCTTTCTCAGCCTGGCTGCTTTGCACCTGGGGAATGGTGTTAGTTGTCTGCCTCCTGGGGTCCTGTGAAGACTGAATGAACCCCCAAGTCGGTGAGCAGGGAATGATAGCAATTGTTTGTGTGGGGGCAGGAGGCAGGAGGCAGGACGCATACCCTCCTTAAATTCTCTCACGCCGACTTCTAGGCTTATTCGACCATTACCAGGAAATGCTACATCCCTCTTTCATTCCATAACACCTAGCTGCCCTGGGTCAGGACTGTGTGGTTACACCGGGGAACAGGATCTGGCCAGTATCCTCTACTGTTGACCTTCAGAGTGAGGCGGTAACTGTCTAAACTCCAGCAGCAGGGAATATTACACTTTCTTCTGGACTCCTTGAATAACTGTGCATACATACACACGCGCGCACACATACACAAACATATACATACACAGACACAGACATACACCTATATACACACATACCACACATAGACATACATACACACATACACATATACATACACAGAAATACACATAAACACACATACATACACACACAGCACACATACATGTACACACACATGCATACACATACATACAATATGTATACACATATACATACACATAACACACATTCATACACACACACACACACACACAGCAAGATCTCCTAGGCTGAGGATGTAGCTTAGTAGTGGGGTGCTTGTATAATATATGCAAGGGTTGGTACCCATCATCCAAAAGGTTAGGTAGAAGACAGGACCATGAGAACAGATGTGAACTAGGGTCCAAACCGTGGCAGAGGTAGGGCACAGCAAGCTCCCATGGGTGGCAGGTGCAACGAAGGAGCCTGTGATCAGGAGAATAAGACTTTCTCGTATGGGTCCCCTGCATCAGCCTCAGTTTCCCTTTCGCCCCTTTGCCTTCTGGTGGTAGTGGAGAGGGTTCGGCAGAGCCTGCCTGTTGAGCACAACGTGCGATGGGGCTGGGCTCTTGCTGTGCTGAGGGTGTCCTGAGGAGCTGAGTGTCTGGCCTCTGCTAAGGTAGTCTTAGCCAGCCAAGCCTCTGTTCAATCTTACACATAGGAGACGTGCAGCAAGCACCCTTTTAAAAAATATTTTATGTACATTGGTGTTTTGTCTGCATGTGTGAAGGTCTGCCTGTCTAAGAAAGGGTATCAGATCCCCTGGAACTGGAGTTACAGTTTTGAGCTGCCATGTGGGTGCTGGGAATTGAACCCAGGACCTTTGGAAGAGCAGCTAGTTCTCCTAACTACCTAGCCATCTCTCCAGCACCCCAGGAGGTCTCACTCCAGCCATGTAATAAAATCAACTGTCCCCTAGGTGAACCTTACTTTTCTCATTTCTGAAAGAGGAAACCTCTTTTCTGGGTCAATAAGGTCTACTGAATCAATGCCCAGGGCAGCAAAAACCCTGCCATGAGGATCCTTGAGGAAGGAACCCGTTGTTTGTGTCTGAGATAAAGATGGCACTGTGAGCTGGGCTGTCGGAGACGTAGCTGGCAGTATCCCTGGGTGTTCTCACTGAAAATTGCTGATTTAAATCAGTAACAGGGGCCACTGAGAGGTAAGGTTTCAGGCCTGATGCCTGGAGTTCATGACTCCTGCAAGTCCTCCTCTGAGCTCCAAACAGGAGCAGCCATACACACCGAAAATGTAATAAATCAAAATTATATGTCAAAAGCCCAAGAACAGCGGGCTGTGATGGCGTACACCTTTGATTCTAGCACTCGGTAGGCAGAGGCAGGAGGATCTCTGAGTTCAATGCCAGCCTGCTCTACAGAGTAAGTTTCCAGACGGCCAATGATACATAGAGAAGCCCTGTCTTGAAAAACCAAAAAGACAAACAAACCAAACAAAAACAAAACAAAACACGTCACTTCTCTGTCAGAACCCTCTGGTGGTACCTCCTGTCTCTCATGAAGGTAGAGTTGACTCTTTTTTGCTCACCCCTCAACCACAGGAACTACTTTACTGTCTGCCAAACACTCCCAGCCAGTCCCTCCTCCCAACCGCCCTATCTCTGCCCAGATTTCACCTTGCTCCTGAGGCCTGCCCTGTGTTGTCAGTACCTGCATACAGCAGTGTCCCTATCCCTGCCCTTCTATTCCCTTCACCAAGCTTTATTCTCAATAGTAAATGACAGCGCATGGTATGCTGTGTGTGTGTACTTACCTATCTGTTTACTGTTTTTCTCCTCCCGCCTGAACATCGCCTCTCAAGGAGTAAAACTTTGTCCCTCCTGTCCCTCAGCTTCCAAAGCAACCGTGTAGTCAACCTTATCAGATGTTTTGAATGGAGGGAGGGAGAGGAGACTCGGTAGCTAGTCTTGGCCCAGGTGCCGTGTCCTCCATGAGGCTGGCTTAGCCTCCTTAGTCCAAATTCACCTTTGCCTCCACTGGGCCTGGAGCTTTCAGTGTGTTTTCTCCTAGGGCTCAGGCTGCCACAGGTCCAGCTATGGCAGCTGGGCTCCCACACGCCTGCCCAAGGAGCAGGGTTCTGTCAAAAGAGCCTGTGCTGAGAATGAGGGAGGGAGAACCAAAGGAAGCAAGCCCAGCACTTTGGCAAGACAGGTGGCCGGGGGGTCCACAGGCATAACTGCTGAGGTGGGACTCCCAGGGGCAGGGGAGCTACAGTCCTGATGTGTTTCTCATTTTGCCTGAGTGCTCCTAGCAGGCCTAAGTCCTCCTTTTTTAAAAGAGGGCTGTCATCTGGAGAAGGCCTCAAAGACTAGGAAGGCTGGAGAAACCCAGACAGGCCGCTCTGACCTTGCATGCCCTGGCCTCTCCTGGGCATGTGGAAAAGACCTCCAGGCATGTCCTGGAGGCTGCAGGAAACCCTCACCCAAGGGCTTCTTCAGCTGCCTCATTAACTCCCCCCCCCCAAGAAAGCACACAACAGGGAGTGACTGTGTTCCTTAGGGCCTTGAGCCAATCCTGCTCAGTAGAACCCTGTGACCTGGTGGCCCTCGCCCGCAGACAGCCATTCCAAGTTTGTTGTTAGCTGTGTCCTGACACTGCTCACATGCAAGCCTGGACAAGCTGAGTCTTGGCCAAAAATACCACCCGAGGCCTGTCTCACTACTCTGAGCCTGCCTATTGGGTCACAGTAATGCCTTAGGTCTCTCTGTACTCAGGGAACCCCCATATAGGGAGTACCTAAGCTGGGAAGGAAGTAAGGAAAGTGATCCTGGCTGTTATGCGTCCTGCGGGTACAGAATCCGCTCCATCTTGCTCCCTGCTGTCCCACGCTGGACTGAGATAGGACCCTGGGCCCAGCTGAGGCCAGCCACTTGAAAACCCTCCAGCTTCCTTCAGGACTGCCCCGGGAAGGAGGGGAAGGGAAGAAGAGGCAGCATTGTGTGTTTTCTGCTGTGCACCAGAAGAGGGGCTGGGGGAGGGAATGTCGTTCTCACTGTCAGCTGTCTCCATGGCTTTCACGGCTTAGGCTGGGCGTCAGATAGCAGAGAAGCCATGCCCCGGCTCAGCGAGGCCAGGAATGGGAGCACTGTGAGCCCAAACCAGGGGTCTGGCACTCTGTTCGCAGCCCTAAGCCCCAGGGAGGGCCCAGGGGTGGCTGTGGCCCAGCCGCAGCCCCACACTTCCTCCTTCCAGGGTCCCAGGGGAACAATTAGGAAACTTTATTTTCTTTCTGATGTGGTTATGGTGGATAGAAATGCCATTCCGAGCTGTAGAAAGGCTGAGTCAGATTTCAGGAAGGGGGGTGGGATGGAGCTTAGCGGGAGATAGCATGCCTGATGTGTGCCAGGCTCCGAGCTCTCTCTCTCGAACTACAGGCTGGAGGAGGGGATAGGAGAAATCAGAATCTTTCTTCCTGTTGTTGTTTGGTTTTTGTTTGGTTGGGTTTTTTGTTGTTGTGGTGGTGGTGTTTTGTTTTGGGGGGTTGGTGGTAGTTGTTGTTTTGAGACAAGTTCTCACTCTGTCTGTGGTCAGCCTGAAACTCATAGAGATCCACCTGCCTCTGCCTCCCAAGTGCTGGCATTAAAGGTCACCACCCCTGACCCAAGGGGTCAAAATCCTAATGTGTACTGGACACCCAACCGTAGGGGCTTGTTCTGACATGCTGCTGTGAGTAGTTCCTGGATCCCAGCTTCCTGACCTCAGCTGGGGACCCCATTAGTCACATGGATTTTTGTTTTGTTTTGTTTCTAAGAATTGTTGAACAAAAAGGAAAACAGGCCAGGGATGCTGCTTCATGCACCCAGCATTAGAAAAACAGAGGCTATGTATCTGCTCAGGCCCTGAGTTCTAGCCTCAAGACATTGCATGGAGCCATGGCATCCCATCAAGTGGATAAAGGTTGGTCCACAGCTTCTACAGTGACTCTTAACGTTGTCACCTCCAGCCACTACCCCTTTCCTAAATTCTTCCATCCTTCTGGCTCTCAGGGTATCCATGGAACCACTAGCCTGCCAACACTCCACTGCAGCAATCATAGAGCCTTAATTGCAAAGGGACCTTCAAACGACCTTGAGCCAAGTGTCCCATCCTGGCACCCCCCCCCCGGGGGGGGGGGGCGCTTCCTGCTCTCTCTGCAGTTGAGTGCAAAATGTTTGCAAATGCCCTGAGCTGGTTCAGGGAGAGGGGGAAGGGCAGACTCCAAGGTCCCCCAAATCCTGGGCCACATGCCCAGGTCTGTGTAACTACCGTGACCTAGCATTTTTCTCCGAAAAGGCCCTCAGAGGAATTGGGGTAATCCTGTAATCCTTCAGGCCCACTCATCTGATCTGACCCCTGTTTTGGTTGGGGTCTGAGGAGGATTTTAGTGGTTGAGTGGGTTCTAGGTCAGGCTTCTAGGGAGGTAGCTCTGCCCACTTCCAGTCTTCCAGGCTCCACTTCCTGTCTGCACAGTGGGAATATGGTACCTGCCCCAGACTTGAGAGGAGGACCCGAGATAAACCACAGGAAGCACCGGGCTCACTCGAAAGCTGTGGCACAGAAACTGTTAAAGATGAGGCGGTGAGCTCCAGGGAGGAGCCATGACCCTGACCTCCCGAGGCAGGGGTAGAGTGAGACCTGGGGATCCTTTGTGAACTTCTATCCTGTGATCCTTCCATCTCCTCATACTCCCCTCTCTTCCTTCTCTCCCTCCTTTCCGGCTCTGAGGCCCTGGATATAGCCTACATGGCCAGCAACATTAGGATTTTATGTCCCAGTGACACACCCCCGACCCATGCCATTGAATCTGGGTCACCTGCTTGGCAGAACACCCTGCTTGTCCAGGTTTGTGGGGACAGTGGGGCAAGAGGAGGGAGTAAAGGTGGAGAGGGCTTCGGTTGGGCAAGCCACCGCCATTAGGCTTGCTGGGCCCGCCAGCCCTGGCCTTGCCTGAGATCCGTTCTGGCCAGGCACTGCGCCATGCATAAGCTTAGGCCCTCCCCAGCCTTTCCCAATCACTAGCCAGCATTTCTTGATTGCCACTTGCTGTGCTGTGCCAGTGTAGGAGTTCCTGAGGGTGGAGGAGAAACACAAGGAGTCACAGGAAGCCACACGAGGCGCAGGCGGGAGCCTGCTTGCCTCAGGAGGTACTGGCCAAAGAATATACTGTGGGAGCCATAGGCACCAGGTCTGGGGAGCTGGGCTTGCTGTGTGTTGTAGATGGAGAGGGGACGTTCTCTGATGGCATCACCAGTGCCTACATCTCCTAGGAGATAAGTGAACTAACTAAGCTCTGAACTTGACTTCAGTAAGATGAGGTGTGGGGGTTGGGGAGAGGGTATCGTACTCACATCTAGAAAGCTACCAGGACAGAGGCTGGGAGCCCAGAGCCGTTTCTTGTGTTGTTTGGAGACAGGGTCGCAGTAGCCTAAGCTGGCCTCAGACTTCTGATGCTCCTGAGCCCATTAGGATTATAGCCACATACAACTACACCTGGTTTATGGGAAGTCAGAGTTTGAACCCAGGGCTTCATGCATGCCAGCCAAGCACTCCACCAACTGAGCTACATCTCCACACCTGTTTTTATTCTTTAACCTTTTTTTTTTTTGGGGGGGGGGGGAAGTTGGAGGAGTCAGCATGTATGTTCCAAGCAGACGTATGTTCAGGGGACCGCTTGCAGGAGTCAGCTCTTTCCTTCCACTATCCCAGGGATAGAACCTAGGTCATAAGACTTTGCAGCAAGCCCCTTAACCACTGAATCATCTCAATGCCTCCATCCCCTGTGTGTGTGTGTGTGTGTGTGTGTGTGTGTGTGTGTGTGTGTGT
>NW_026593286.1:17190196-17255072 GCF_907164565.1 Psammomys obesus | reverse complement strand
TGTGTGTGTGTGTGTGTGTGTGTGTGTGTGTGTGTGTGTGTGTGTCTGTGTAGCGTGTGTGGCTTTGGCCACACACTACTCTGGTGGAGGTCAGAGGACAACTTTTGGAAATCACCTTCACCTTCTACTTTGTCTTACTTAGGGTTTATATTGCTACGACAAGACACCATGACCAAAACAACTTGGGAAGGAAAGGGTTTATTTGGTTTACATTCCACCATCACTGTTCATCACCAAAGGAAGTCAGGGCAGGAACTCAAACAGGGCAGGAACCTGGAGACAGGAGCTGATGCAGAAGCTTGAGGGTGCTGCTTATTGACTTGCTCTTCATGGCTTGCTCAGCCTGCTTTCTTATACAACCCAGGATCACCCCCCCAGCCCAGGAATAGCCCCACTCACAATGGGTTAAACATTCTTCCATCAGTCACTAAGTAAAGAAAATACCAGCTTGCCTGCAGCCAGATCTCATGGAGGCATTTTCTCAATTGAGATTCTCTCCTCTCAGATGACTTTAGGTTGTGGTCAAGTTGGCATAAAACTTGGCCTGGCGGTGCTGGCACACGCCTTTAATCCCAGCACTCAGGAGGCAGAGAATGGCAGATCTCTGTGAGTTCAAGGCCAGCCTGGTCTACAGAGAGAGCTCCAGAATAGCTCCAGCCAGGGCTACACAGAGGAAACCCTGCCTGGTGGGGGGAGTGGGAAGGGGAACCTAGCCTTCACAGACTTGCTGAGTCAAGAGTCTCATTTCTGCAGTTGTGCAGCATGCTCTAGAATAGCTGACCTTTGAGTGCTGGGGAGGTTTCTCCTGTCTCCACCTTCTGTCTTGATGTAGAAGAGCTGGGATTTCAGATGTGTGCTAGCATATCCAGCCTTCTATGGAGGTTCCAGGGACTGAACTGGAATCTAGGCTCGTGCGGTTAGTTCCTAACAGCCTGCTTCCTGTTTTTTTGTTTTTTGAGCCAAGGTTCCTTGTAGCCCAGATTGACATGAAACTCCCTATGTAGCTGAAGATGACTTTTGAGTTCCTGATCCTCCTGCTTCAGCCATCTAATGTGGTGGGCTTTCAGGAGTGAGACACCATGCTCAGCAAGAGGACAGTTTTGAAAGTGTGTGTGGTAGTGGTGGTGGTGGTGCTCCTCCTCCTCCTCCTCCTCCTCCTCCTCCTCCTCCTCCTCCTCCTCCTCCTCTTCTTCATCTTCTGTGCTCTGCTCTCCAACTCAAGAAATAGAACATTACAGATGGGGCAGAAGGCCCCCAGTGCCCCAGCTCCCTGGGGCTGGCTGTATCTGCTGGCTAGGGTGGTGACTGTTGTCAACAGCCCTTATTCTTGATCATGTCTGCATCCTGAATGGGAGCCGGGATGGTTTCTGCATGCATTGGCATTTCAATAAATGTCAGAATGTTTTCTTGGCAATGTATCTTTTAGCTTAATGATATGTGTTTGGACTCTGTGCATGTGAGGTACTGGTTTTGATCATTTGTTTTGCTGGCTATGAAGTTTCCCACAGTCTGGGTATGGCCTGTTTTTTTTTTTTTTTTTTTTTTTTTTGTGTGTGTGTGTGTGTGTGTGTGTGTGTGTGTTTTAATATATTTTGCTGTTGATGGGCATGTAGTTGGTTTCTACCCTTTCATTCTGGGAGCACAGAGTTTTCACTGGACTCAATGGGAAGGGAGGAGGCAGATACTGTCATGGGATTCAGACCTGGGAGGGAGAGCCTCCTGTGAACACTGGGAGCCACAGCACATTCTGAGCGGGAGCCAGACTCAGTCAGAGGTGGTGCATTCGAAGCCTGAACTTTTGCCTTGTCTGTAGTTTGGACTGGGAGCCAAAACTGGTTAAAGGAGGCTCTTGTAAGAACTAGAGATGAGCCCTGTGGGCCTGTCCATTCTATGAGCCCACCCAGAGCAGCAGAAGGCAGAACTGAGAAAGATCCTCCTTTGAAAGAGAGAGGGCTAAAAAGGAGGGGGTCCATAGACCTGTGATTGTGACATGGCCAAGGCTAACAGTACCCATGAAGGGCTTGGGCTCAGCATCAAAGTAAAGTCTTTGTGGTGATGGTGGGGTAGTGTGCCAGTCCTGGGGAGAGCGTCCCAGCACAGCTAGGCCCTCAGCCTACACCCAGCCCAGGCCCTGCTCCTCCCAACCTGACTGACTGAACACCTCAGGCTCCCTTCCCCTCGGGCTAAGGTGCAGGGCACCCTCCAGTCTGTTGCTTCCTTCCTAGCCCCACCATCTTCTTTCCCTGGCTCCTCCTTTGGCACTTTGCCCCTACTAAGACCTTGAGGCCTCCCAGCAAAACTCCTAGAACATGCCACATTCCCTCCTGCCGAGGCCTTGGTTCTGTACCACCCAAAACACTTCACTCCAGACCCTGCCTCTCCGGTTCCCACTGCAGTGTCCCCGCCTAGAGAACAGGCCCCTTTCCTTCCAGTGGCTGAGTTAGCTGGTAGTTAATGATTTGTCTGTTTTCCAGTTTAATGTGTGAGTTCCCCTATTTTTGCTACAGGGAGCCTCTGGCCTTGTTCTGAGCTACTCCCATATGTCCAGCAAGCACAATGAATAGTTTCTAAACAAAATGAGCCCGTGAATCCATGGGCAGGAGTCCTAACTGCCGCCCTTTCAGTGAGTGACAATGGAAGAAATGCTAGAACAGGGCTTGGGTGCGACCAATACTCTGTAGAGGAGAGGGTAATTATATTTCTTGATGTTGTTTAACTTTTCATTTTGAAATAATTGTGGCTATGTCAGAACAACACAAAAGAACTTCTTCTACACCTAGCCCAGTCTCCCTGGATATTACTGTTCTGTGATCACAGCTCAGGTCTCAAAAGCAACAATCCCGTGTCAGGATGAGACAATTAACACTATCAGAGAGTATTCAGAACCCATGCAGCTGCCTCACCAATGCTTTTTTTTTTTTCTCATCCTGACTCTGCTCAAGGACCCTGCGCTGTTCAGCCTCCGCTAGGCCTGTCTGATTCTGAACACTGACAGCAGGTCCCTGTGACTGGGTTTGTCTGAGGTTCTTCTCGTGACTAAATTACGTTTGCACATTTTGGGCGTGTAGGCCACAGATCCTCCACCGTCAAGTATGTACTGTTACTGCTGAGGTTGGTGTTTGTTTTCTTTCCTGAGGGGCTAGGGCTGGGACGGAGCGCACATACCTGCCGGGCAAGTGCCCTGCTGCCGTTTGCACCCTCCGGCCTGACATTGTCTTCCACCATCAGCTTCAAGCGGAGTCAGCCAAGTTTCTCCAGTGACTAATTAGTAAAGCAGACAGTTTGAGACTAGGCAAGTCTCTCTCCAGCGGTGTTTGGTGGCTTGCCTGGTGTCTAGGGGTTAGGCAGTGCTCCTGTGTATCAGAAACTCGAAATGGTGTCTGTGTGTGTGTTGAAACCAAGGTGAGAGAAAGGGGCCCAAGTCAGGGAAGGCTTCTTGGAGAAGGGCTCAGAGCAGTAGAGGGAAGACCATCTTCTCTTGGGCAGGGAAGAGATGGCTCCAACCCACTGCCCTCTCTATTGCTCCAGATGCCCCACCCCCACCCTGCTGCTCTCCTTTCTGGGCTGCCCACCACCTAGAACTCAGAACCTGTAGCTTGACAGCAGGCAGCTAGCAGAGTTCCATCGGAGTCCCAGCCCTATACCAAGTCTAGGAAAAAGGAAAAGTGTTTGCTGAGTGACAGCCCCTCCTCAGCCACACCTGCAGGAGCTGCCCGGAGGGCAGTCTTGTTTCACCACTGCCAGCAGCCGCACAGAGTCCTGAGGCGAAGTGAGTTCAAGAAAGGATCTTTGCTTTCTCCGTGGTGCAGGTGTTTCCCATCGACACCTGCCTCCCTGCTGTAGTCCATCCCCTCTAAGAGGATTACAGATGACCACAGGGACACTTTGGGCCCTTTCTCGATTAGATTTGCCATCTGAATATGTCTTTAAGCTTATGTGTCTCTTCTTTTGTTTATGTTGTGGATTAGTTTCTTCTTTCTTGCACTTGTATTTTCAGGTAGTAATTTTTATGCTTGTTGATGTTATTAAAAAAAAAAAAGGGAAAGTAAAGTAAGTGTACACGTCCAACAAAATGAGTTGGGGGGTCTTACTTTTGAACCACAGGGTTCTCTTAGAATCTCTGAATCTAAGTTTTTCTCCCTCTCTTTTTCCTTCTCCAAATTGATAGCATATTTACCACCAAATAATAAAACACACTCAAGCAAAGAAACCACTGTGGAGGTACTGGGGGTGGGGCAGGGGGCCCTGGATTCCATCCCCAGCATGCAAAGAAGAAGGATACACTGATAGTTTCACCACCAAGAGCCACTTTCAGTGACTTTGGTCTTTTCCCTGTGGAAGTATTTAAATATGTAGTCATCTGTCTCATCAAGAAAAGGTCTGTAATCTATTTATGGGTATCTAGGTTGTATCCAATGCCCCTACCCTGCCCCCCCCCCCCCCCACACACACAGCCTAACTAGGTATGTCTCCTGTACCAGCTCTTTGCTATCACAACAGAATATGCAAAGAATTAGCACTGAGTTGATGGGCGGGCGCTTGGGTTCAAGTCTACTTCCCCTAAACTCCTTCTTGGCCTGCCCCTTACGAACATGTTGACTGGGGGTCTGTTTTCCTGGCCTACTATATCTATGACATTTTTATTTATTCTCTGTGTGTGCACTTGTGCTATAGTGCTAGGATAGAGAACAGAGGACAATTTGCAGAACTTACTTCCCTCCTTCCACTACTAGGGATCCTGGGGATCAGTTGTCAGGCTTGGGCTTCCTGCTGAGCCATTTTTTTAAAAAAGATTTATTTATTTGTTATTTATACAGTGTTCTGCCTGCATATGTGCCTGCATGCCAGATAAAGGCACCAGATCTCACTATAGATGGTTATGAGCTACCATCTGGTTGCTGAGAATTGAACTCAGGACCCTTGGAAGAAGAGCCGGTGTTCTTAGCCTCTGAGCCATCTCTCCAGCCCTGAGACATCTTGTTGTACAGAAGCTCTGTCATTCTCTATCCTTTTCCTGCTTCTCATTGGTCATCATCCCTAGTTTATCATTGTATCTCTTCTGCTAGAAGGTCAGCTTCAGGCAGGGATGGCTGTTCCATGCAATGCACACAGCACCTGGCCAGTAGCTGAGGATCAATAAACATGGTGGAAAGTCTGAAGGACTAGAACTGAGTTGCAAAGGAAACCAAAAGTAGAGGACCTATGAAAATGAACATATAACACTGAGTGCAGGACCTCTCTTGGCATGCCAGAATTGCCAGAGCAGGTGAGGGGCATAGAGCAGAAGTCATGGCTAGGCTGCAGCTGAACCTTTACTACTAAACCGTTGGGGATGGTTTTTCCAAACTGTTTACAGATCTGTAAAGTATCTGGTATTTCTCTAAGGGGCTAGAGAGAGTCCATCCTTCTTAGGGTCCACCCTCCATGCCCTCTCAACGTTTCAAGCTTAGGGTGCCGTCTGTTTTCTGGCTGCCTTGATAGATACTCCAAGACCTGACTGCCCCCTCACTGTGCCTGCTCAGCCTCAGTTTCCTGCACAGCAGGGGCTCAAGCTGGCTTAGGCTACATACATAATTTATACTGCCTAATTAATGCAAAATCCAGGTGCAAGATGAGGTGGTACAGACCCTCGATCCCAGCTCTTGGGAGGTGTTGACAGGAGGGTCTTGAGTTCAACATAGCAACATAGCAAGTTTGAGGACAGCCTGGGCTATACAGGGACCATCTCACACAAACAATAATACCTAAATAAACAGGTGACTTAATTAGTTAAAATAAAGCCTCTTGTTCAAACAACAGGAAAGAATTATTTAGGGCTGGAGAGATGGCTCAGAGGTTATGAACACTGGCGGTTCTTCTGAAGATCCTGAGTTCAATCCCCAGCAGCCACATGGTGGCTTATAACCATCTACAGTGAGATATGGTCCCTCTTTTGGTGTACAGGCAGAATGTTGTATAAATAATAAATAAAACAAATCTTAAAAAAAAAAAAAAGAATTATTCAAGGTACAAAAGTAATAAGCCAGTCTTGTTTGTGCACTAAAGAGACAAAGGCAAGAGGATCTTAAGCTTGAGGCCGCTTTTGTCTATACAGCCAGATTCTGGTCGGGGATAGGGGGAAAAGCGTAAACATGAAGTGTTTCCATTCTTCCATCACTCTTTCAACTTATACCGCTTTCAGTTTGCTATTTAATGTCATTCTAAATAAAAAAAAAAAAATAAAGCCAAGCATGGTGACACTATGATCCCAGCACTTGGGAGACAGATGTCGGAGGACCGCTGCCAGTTAGTTCAAGGCTGCATAGAGATGATCTGCTAAGGCCAGGCCACATAGTAAGGCCCGGACTCAAAGAGAAACAGATTAAAGAGAGAGAGCAGGGTGTGGTGGGGCACACCTGTAATCTCAGCACTGGGGGAGGCAGAGGCAGGAGGATCGAAGTGAGTTCAAGGCCAGCCTGGGCTGCAGAATGAGTCCAGGACAGCCAAGGCTACACAGAGAAACCCTGTCTGGAAACAAAATAAAACAAAGAAGAAAGAAAGGAAGGAAAGAAAGAAGAAAAGAAAGAAAAGGAAAACTTAAATCATGAGCGAGAATTTTTTTATTCGTTGTCATAGTGTGCAACGTCAGGCTTGTTTGTGGTGCTGAGGGCTGAACCCAGCCTTGTACGTGCTAGAAAGCTGCTCTACCACTAAGTTACCTCTCCAGACCGTTTTGTTTACGTTTTTGTTGTTGTTGTGGGCTGGTTGTTTGGTTGGTTTGGTTTTCAAGATAGGGCTTCTCTCTGTAGCCCTGGATGTCCTGGACTTACTGTGTAGACCATGCTGGCGTCCAACTCAGAGATTCTCCTGCCTCTGCCTCCCAAATTGTACCAGTACTCCTGCCTACTTTTTTTTTTTTTTTTTGAGGTGGGGATCCACTTTCAGGATATACATTTATTTATTGTAAGACAAGACCTATCTCAATTTAAAAAAAAAAATAAAAAACACACAACACTTTGAAAAATCAAATTATTAAGAATTCAAGGCAGTGACATCAAGGCATTGACCCCGAGGGGCCCATGGTGACCTCACAGGTCTCACATTTTGTTGGAGAACTCTGGCATCCTGGTCCAGCTTCCTGAGCTACACATAGCTGGGACAGCCTTGGAGCAAGGGTCAGACCCTGCCAGCCTCACTCTCTGGTTGTTCCTCTCTCTGCTAAGCAGCCACAGAACTTTCTATTTCCTTGAGCAAACCCTGCCACCACCACCCCCCCCCATGGGCCTCAGACTGTTGCTTTCTCTACCCCAGTGGCTCCCAAAGTTGATCTCTGAACCAGCAGCAGCAGCAGCAGCAGCAGCACCTGAAGTGGTTAAATATGTAATTTCCAGGTTTGGGGATTGTAGCTCAGTTGGTAGAATATTTGCTTAGCATGAAGCTGTGAGCTCCACCCTCAGCACCATAGGAGCCAGGTGTGGTGGCCCACTCATATAATCCTAGCATTTAAGAGGTAGAGGCAGAGCCAGGAGCATTGGAGGACATGGTCATCCTTGACTACATAGTGAGTTTGAGGGTAGCCTGGGCTACATGAGACAAAAAAAAAAATATGACATGACCATGATGACGAAGTGCTTACCTAAGGGTGCCTGAGGGAATAGAAATGTGAGGCCCACAGACCCGGAAGAGGATTGATCTGACCCCAGACCATCTGCCTTGCAGGTATAGCCTGTACACCCGCACCTGGCTCGGGTACCTCTTCTATCGACAGCAGCTTCGGAGGGCTCGGAATCGCTATCCCAAAGGCCACTCCAAAACTCAGCCCCGCCTCTTCAATGGTAAGGCTCTGGCTGCCCCTGGTCAGCAACCTGCTCCCTCTGCTCAGGCTCCTGCCTACTACTGTTCTCCTCCTCCCTACCCCTTCAATGAACTCCCCGCCCCGCCCCGCCCCGCCCCGCCCCAGCCTCTCTGTCTACCTCTCCCAGGAGTGAAGGTGCTTCCCATCCCTGTCCTCTCGGACAACTACAGCTACCTCATCATCGACACCCAGGCCGGGCTGGCTGTGGCTGTGGACCCTTCAGACCCGAGGGCTGTGCAGGTGAGGAGAGACGACGCAGCGGTACTGGGAGACACTGGGGGAGGGGGGGGCGGGGATGCCTGCTTCTCTTGCCAGACAGGGCCTAGCTTTGGTTCGCTTGCCTAAGGGATATGCTCCTGCATATGCGTGGGCATCCCTCACACGTACAGAACACACCACCACCCCCACCCTTAGAGCATGGCCAGACGGAAGCAGAGCAGAGCAGAGGGTGGGTGTTCTGGCCTGGGATTGTGGGTCCTGGCAGTTTCCAGTCTGCCTCTGATCCTCTTTGTTGCCCTGGTAGACATTATTTTTTTCATTTTTATTTACATAGTCATTTGTTATTTGGGGGGAGGTGTTTGTTTTGTTTTGTTTTCTTCCTTTTTCATCCTCTTTCTCCTCCCACCTCTCTTTTTGAGACAAGAGTTTCACTAAGTAGCCCTAGCCAGTCTGGAACTCACAGAGATCTGTCCCCTTCCTCCTCCCCAGTTCTGGGATTAAAGGCATGTGCCACCATGCCTGGCATAACATTTTTTATCCAATTGTATGTGCATGGTGTATGAGTGGTTTGTGTGCCCCAGCATGATTGTGGAGATCAGAGGACACTGCGTGGTTATCTCATTCCACTTTTATGAGGGCCCTGGGGATGGAATTCACCTGCTGAGCCATCTCACCAGCCCCAGACCCTGTCTCTTCCCTGACCTCTCTCAGTACTTGGCCCTTTCTGCCTCTCCCTTCACATTCTCTCTCTCTCTCTGCCCTGTGTGTGTGTTGTGTAGTACTGGGAATAGAAGTTTTTTCTTTTATATTTCTCTTATATTTTGAGCCTTTCATGGATGAGCCATCTCTTCAGCTATCTCTGAACCAACTCCTGATGTCCCCTTTCTCCTCCCTATTCCGTGACCTCCCTCTCTCCTCCCTGCCCTACCCTCATGCTGGGTCTCTGCTCTTCCAAGACCCCTTTGCCAGCTTCTTCACTCCCTAGCCCATCTCTTGCCTTTCCTTCATCTCTCCGGCTGTCTTTTCCACCCAATCCCAACTAGACACTTAGCATGTCTTTTTCTGTACACTGTTCCCACCCTCAGCACCTCTTCTGTCCCCCACCAGGCTTCCATTGAAAAGGAAAGAGTTAACTTGGTTGCCATCCTCTGCACCCACAAGCACTGGTAAGGGACTGGAAACGGTCGGGCTATAGCTGCGGGGTCCCTAATCATGGCACTTAGCAGCTTGAGCCCTCGGGAAGGCAGGCATTGCTGTGCTCCATTCACAGGCATGTAGTAGGTATTTACAGAATGAGCATCTGGTTAGTTGGCAGAAGGCCCAGGGTACAGAGGACGAAATGTTAGGTGGGTGTGGTCAGATTCCCGTGGGGGAATTTGAAGATGACAACTGGAGCTGAATGAGAGTCCAGGAAGGTCAGTTGGAATTGGTCATGGGAGCATAGCAAGCTGAGGGGTGACTTAAGCAGAGAAATGACTCCAACAAAAGCCAGGGGGTACTTTAGGGAAGGAGGGAGTCCAGGTTCAGTTGCCTTAGGTTCCCTGTGCTCATCTCTGCCATCCCACAGGGACCACAGCGGAGGAAACCGTGATCTCAGCCGGCGGCACAGGGACTGTCGAGTGTATGGGAGCCCTCAGGATGGGATCCCCTACCTTACCCAGTAAGTCCCTGACCCAAACATCAGGCGCATCTCCTACCTCCTGCCTTCTGTCTTCCAGGGTGTCAGCAGCTGGATCTTTGGCGACACCCCGCCGAGCCCCTAGCTAAGTGGAATCCATTTAAAAAGACTGGCCATGTTTGCCCCAAGATGACCCAGCCATGGTCAGAAGAGCCCTTGGTCACCTGTGCTTCTCCCTGTTGAGAAAGTCCCTTTCCTATAAGTCACCCCAGCCCTTAAGCCTGGGGTGGTAACAGTGATCAGCAAGACACAAGCTTGAATTCTCTCTCTTCCCTGTTTTGTGCCCCAGCCCCCTGTGTCATCAAGATGTGGTTAGTGTTGGGAGGCTTCAGATCCGGGCCCTGGCCACCCCTGGCCACACTCAAGGCCATCTGGTGTACCTGCTGGATGGGGAGCCTTACAAGGGTCCTTCCTGCCTCTTCTCAGGGGACCTGCTCTTCCTCTCTGGCTGTGGTGAGTTTCTGCAAAAGAGACAGGAATAGGGAGAGGAGGGAGAGACAAAGGCCAGAGCAGCCACTATTCCATGTCACACTTGGAAATGTTGTTTTCCAACAACCCAATGGCTCATTCGTAGTCACCTCAACTCGTGCTGCCTGTTTGTGTTCTCAAGATTCTCAGAGGGGGTGGACCTGAGGAGAGGCTCCTGTTAAGCAAAGACCCCCATAGGGCACTAATTCCACTGGGTGGGGCCCGTCTCCCCAAGACAGTGACCGAAAAGAAGAGGCCATGGAGAGTTGAGAATACGTAAGTGAGAAGAAAGGACCATGGGTGGGTGATGACCCCAAGTCCTAGCCTGCAGAGTACCAGAAAGCAGCCAAGTCTAAGACTCTCTTAGTGGAAGGAGCATCTCTACCCACTACGCCTGGATCACAGGAACCCAGTCTGAAGACTCAGCAACCTTGCCCTCCACATGGCACTGTATGTGTGGGACCTCACACCAGTTCCATCGGAGAGAGTAGTTGGCCCAGCTCCCATGAGGAGGGAGCAGATGTCTTGGGATGGCCAGGCAGGGCTCAGTGGAAGGACTGCTAGCTGAACAAAGCTGCCTCATCTGGTTCTCCCCCTCCCTCCTTGTATACCTTATACCATATTGTGTCCTCCTTGACCGCCTGATCCCAATGCAGGACGGACCTTCGAAGGCACAGCAGAAACCATGCTGAGCTCACTGGACACTGTGTTAGACCTGGGGGATGACACCCTGCTGTGGCCTGGTGAGGTGCCCCTCCCCCTCCTCCCAACCCCGTGCTTTGCCTGGCACCAGGACCCTCCCAGCCCCTCACTTTCCTAGAGACTAGCAAGCTCAGTTCATGGCCCAGAGGTACTGACCTCCCTCCTGGAATATGGTACTGGCTATGTGATGTCCATGCCTCTCATGCCACTGTCCCCTCCCCCAGCCAGCCTTTGGCCTTTTGGGAGCCCTGAGGGCTCAGAGTCCTGGAGTGATATTTAGTTGTTCAGATAATTATGGTCAAGGCCCCATAGTAACCTCTGCTTATGTGAGAAAACAGTAAATCTGGTCCATGTGTACCCATTGGCCTATATTTGATACAAATAGTCACAGATATCTTATTTAATCCACAGAACACATAATCATTTATGTAACAAATACTGTATGCAGCTATCACTTACTAGGCTCTGACACACACAGAAACACACACACACCACCAACTCTTCCCAAATTCAACTCCTCTTTGCTAACCGTCCAACTTCAAATTTTCCTTTCTTCTTTCTTTCTTTTCTTTCTTTTCTTTCTTTCTTTCTTTCTTTCTTTCTTTCTTTCCTTCTTTTTCTTTCTTTCTCCTTCCTTCCTTCCTTCCTTCCTTCCTTCCTTCCTTCCTTCCTTCCTTCCTTCCTTTCTTTCTTTCTTTCTTTCTTTCTTTCTTTCTTTCTTTCTTTCTTTCTTTCTCTTTTAATTTTTTCCTGGCATTGTTCTCTTCTCCATATGACAAAACTGTAGCTTGGAGGTGGATGGGTGCCAGGTCATAAGTGAAGCCATGCTGGGCAGGGTAAGAGGCTAACCATAGATAGCCTCACAGCTCCAGAGTCAGTGATTTTCCCTATAAGCCCAAACTGCCTCTGCCTCCCCTCCCCACACCCCAGTAACAGTGCCTGTGGCTGAAAAAGCAGCTTTGGTGTTGGGGTTTTCTGAGAGCCCTGCCCTCCCCTCTGACTGCTGGGTAGCTGTGGGCCTGGGCCTTGGAGTAGGAAGGACCTCATGGCCCATCTCTCTCTGCCCTGCTTCCTGGCCCCCGTGGCTGTGGCTAGGACATGAATATGCAGAAGAGAACCTAGGCTTTGCTGGCGTGGTGGAGCCTGAGAATCTCGCTCGTGAGAGGAAGATGCAATGGGTGCAGAGGCAACGGATGGAACGCAAGAGCACAGTGAGGCCTGGAGGATGGGATGGGATGGGATGGGATGGGATGGGATGGGATGGGATGGGACGGGATGGGATGGAAAAACTGGCTCTTATCTAACTAGTGCCTATCACTGCGCAGCCTGGGCCTGCAAGCACTTTCCAGAGCTCTGACCTCTTACCCCAGGAAGTTAGGGGCTAGGACATCCCTGTATTGGGTCCTTTTTCTAGCTTCTACCCATCCCCGTGCCTCTTGCTCTGTAGTGCCCATCCACCCTGGGAGAGGAGCGTGCCTACAACCCATTCCTGAGAACCCATTGCCTGGCCCTACAGGAGGCTCTGGGGCCAGGGCCAGGCCCCACCAATGACGATGGCTACTCCCGGGCCCAGCTCCTGGAGGAGCTGCGTCGGCTGAAGGACATGCACAAGAGCAAGTGAAACCCCTAGCCCACCCCAGTCCAGGCGGCCCCTGCAGAGGGGAGGCCACCCACCACCCACACCTCGCCACCCTCTTCATCACTAACACCACCACCGCCGTCGGTGCCCTAGGCAGCACCGTTCCTCCAGACTGTTCAGGGAAGGCAGAGCCCAGGCAGTGGGACCTGGAGGAGGAAGCAGTGGAAGGCTCGGAGACCCCACACACAGTACAGCTGGTGTTTAGGATTAAAGGAAATGAGTACCTGGGACATCTCCAGATTCTGCCGCCTCAGAGTTTGCCTCCCTTCCCCCACTTGTGGACCAATAGCCAGATCATGAAGGCTGCTGTTGGCTCCCCCTGCAGAGACCACACTCCCACAAGGAACCCTACAACCCCGGAAAGCAGGGTCCTGACCAGGCTAGTCTGTTCTCCACCTTCCTCCATCCAGGGTTGTCGGAGAAGCTCACCCAGCAAAATGATCGAAGGTGTGGTGCCTGGAAAAATGGTCACCAACAGGGGCAGCCAGACTCTGGGCGACTGAAACTCAGCCCCATCCCACCCACCCTGCTAAGACATTGCCAGGAAGAGCCATTCCTAAGAACACCCAAGGGCTGGAAGCCTGGCTCTAGCTGATTCTGCCTCAGGCTGGAGGGAAAGGTTCCTGATTGCCAAGGACTCTTCTGCCTCAGGCCTAGGAGACACAGGATGCTGGGATCCAGAGCCATACACCATGCACATCTGTCTGGGTCTACCACTGGCCTCTGCCCCTGCCCCGGGTCACCAGGGCTTGCCTTCCCAGGGGAGAGTGAACTGGGGTCTGCCTCAGAGATCTGTTTTCTCCTTTTAGCCTTTGTTCTTAGGATTCCCTGCCTGCCTTCTGTCTTACTTAACCTCTCTTGCTTTACCCTCAACTCTTTTCTCCTTTAAGTCATTTCAAGGCTGACCTTTTGGTCCTGGTACTCATCTGGCTCTACAGTTTGCCAAGAACCTTCATTCCCATGTGATTTCCCACTGGAGCCAGGGGCCCCGTGCTGGCAATGTGTAGAAAGCAGAGGTCTCATAACAGGGAGCTCAAGTGAGTGGCAGCTTCCAGGACCCCAGGCCTGGGCATACCCCATTGCTCACCACTCTTTCCAAATCTGCTTGTCCTCTGGTCTCAGGTCAAGGACCCTTTGGGACCACAGTAAGGAGCACTGTGGTCATTTAGCAGGCACACCTTGGGTTAGCCAGGAGCCACAGCTTTCTGTGTCAGAGCCTTCCCTCAGGCTGGGCAATGCCCTCTGTTGTTCCTCTGAGATGCCCCTGCCCTCAGTTTCCCTTTTCATCCGGCCTCGGCTGCCTTCTCCAGCCCCAGCCTTTGGAACTCACTCTAGCAATACACCAGACTAGCTAGTCTTTCTGCCCCCTAAACACATGCAGTCTCATGCCTTTGTGCCTTCGCTCACGCTGTTTCTTCAGCTGGAATGCCTTCCCGCTCCTCCGGCCTCCTCTGCCTGGCAAACACCTATTAGCCTGTCCCAGGCCCCTCCTCCAGGAAGGCACCCCTCACCCCTCCCTTCCAGGCTACCTCTGCACCTTGTAAATGCTTCCCCCATGGCTCCTATCACACCACACCGTATCTTACTTGTTTACATGTTTGTCTCCCCTTCTAGACTGTGAATCCTTCAGGGCATGGACTGTACTTATGCATCTCTGTATTTCTGCGCCTAGCACGGTGCCTGGCACACAGTAGGCGCTCAATAAATGTTGAATGAATGATTTAACCACGGTCTGAGCGTTCTTCTGTGTTAGCTTCTCCCCTGTCAGGCTTTCTCCTGACAGGACACAGATGGTCTCCAGAAAGTCCAGCCTCACATGCTACCGGTTCATCAGGCCTAGTTCCAGGAATGGAATTGTGCTGGACCACCTTAGGGCATGTAAGCACACCAGAATGGGCTCCATCAGTCCCAACACTATCACGTTGAACACAGAGGTGGAGAGACTCAAACAGCAGATGCCCCGACACTATAAACAATGCCCCAAAGCCCAAGCCCAAGCCTCCAGCAACGTCCCCCAGAGGCTGTGGAGCACTGGATAGGAAGGACAGAAGCAGCCACTTTGAAAAGGGCTACGTCAGACTTCTGGGACTATGCTTTTAGGAGGGAAAACAGAGGAGAAGACACAGACTGACCCCAAAGGTGTTTGAATAACACACAATCCCAAAAATTACCAGTGTCGTGTTTCGTTTCTGTTCATTCCTTTTCCTGAATGGCAGAAGTCACATACACACGGAAGTCATGTGAATGTCTGTATGTGCGTGTGCATGTGTGAGTGTGTGACTAGAGAGCTGGAACCATCTTGATTTCTGAAGCTCTGCTCGCACAGCAAAATCACTGAAATCAAGTGGAAGGCCTGGCATGGGAGAGCACACCTTTAATCCCAGCACTGGAGAAGAGGCAGGTGGGTGTCTGTGGTCAGCCTGGACTACATAATGAATTCCAGGCCGGCCAGAGACACATAGAAAAACCCTGTCAATGGAAAGAAAGAAAAAAGAAAGAGAAAGAAAGAAAGAGGCCAAGAGTGGTGTTGCACACTTTTAATCCCAGCACTTGGGAGACAGAGGCAGGCAGATCTCTCTGAGTTTGAGGCCAGCCTGGTCTACAGAGTCTAGGACAGCCAGGGCTAGCTATACAAAGAAACCCTGTCTAGAAAAATTAAAAAAAAAAAATAAAACTGGTAGTAATAATAATAATAAAGGAAGAAAAACAAGAAGGAAAAAAGGACCGACCACGTGTGACAGCACAGGACCATAATCCCAGCCCGTGGAGGGGGTGGGGAGAGGCAGGGGAATCTCTGTGAGTTTCAGGCCAGACTAGTCTATATAGTAAGTGCCAAGCCAGCCAGGGCTACAGAGTGTGTCCATGTCTCAAACAAAGAAACAAATAACAAGGAAAAACAATTCAGGGGCTGAAAGTGTAGCTCAAGCAGAATGCTTGCCAAACATCCAAGAATCTGCAATATCTCATGAGCCAAGCATGGCGATCGACACTCAGCACGTAGGAGATAGAGTCAGGAGGGTCAGGAATCCCACACGATCAACAGCTCTATAAGATGTTCTGGTGCCCTCCTCTAGCATGCAGCTGTACCTGCAGGCAGAACACTGCATAAATAAATAAATAAACAACAAACAAACAAATAGATAGATAGATAGATAGATAAATGAATGAATGAATGAATGAATGAATGGTTTTTTGTTTTTTGTTTTTTTTAATGGCCAGTGGCTGCCTAGGGCCACACAGAGAAACCCTATGCAAAACGAACAGCAAGATGATAAAGACACTTGCCACCAAGCCCGACAACCTGAGTTTGATCCCCAGGACTCACATGGCACAAGGAGAGAACTGACTCCCAGGGCTGTCCTCTGATCTCCCAGTACATGCAGTGTCGCGCACCCCTCCCCCCACACTAACACATACCGCAAAGGTAAGAATTTTAAAATGCAATATGGAGGCCAGTGAAGAGCATCATCCTAACAGAGTATGACTTGCTGCAACCCTTCAGTGTCTAAGGCTAGCTTATGTCAAGAACTTCGCGGAGTGTTGGCTGTTATCATGTTGAACTGTTTGTATTGAATATAACATCAACTCCCACATGCACAAATGGGACTCAAACGGCCACAGCAAATACACATGTCAAATGTATGAGTCATGCGGCCACTCTTTTTTCAAGTTTGTTTCCAATCACCTCAGACTCTATTGTACCAGGAGTTTCCATTCAAGGTATCGTCTATCACCCATTCATTCATCTAGCACCTGTTGCTTTCTGCTGCCTCAATTCTTTTTCTTTTCCTTTTGTTTTGTTTTGGTTGTTTTTCTAGACAGGGTTTCCCTGTGTAGTCTGGGCTGTCCTGGACTCACTTTGAGTAGACCAGGCTGGCCTCGAAATCACAGAGATCTGCCTGCCTCCACCTTCCGAGTGCTGGGATCAAGGTGTACCACCACCACCCAGCTTTATTTTCATTTTTTGAGACAGAGTCTGGTGCAACCCATTGGCCTCAAGCTAAATATGTATCTGAGGGTGACCTGGGCACCTGATTCTCCTGCCTAGACCTCCCAAGTGCTAGAATCACAGCCAAGCGCCGAAACCCAGCTACTGCCTGAACGCACAGACTCAAGTCTGACGGCCTCTGGTCAGGTCTTGGCTCTGTCCACAATTAGCTATGTGATGTCTGGAAGCCGTTAGCCTCTTCTTTTAGAGTTTTCCTATCCATAAAGTTGAGACAATAAAGCATGCCGGCCAAGCATGGTAGTGCGTACCTGCAACCTGAAAACCTGGGCGGTAGAGGCAAAATAATGACAAGCTCTAGACGAGATTTCTCTGTGTAGCCCTGGCTGTCATGGAACTCTGTAGGCAAGGCTGCCCTCAAGTTCACAAAGATCTACCTGTCTCTGTCCCAAGTGCTGGGTTTCAAGGTGTCTGCCTCCGTCATCACCGCCTAGCTGTAAGAACTTACCTTAGAGGGGGGCGGGGGGGGGGGGAAGTCTTTAGTCCTAGCACCCAGGAGGCAAAGGCTCAAGGATCTCTGTGAGTTCAAGGTCAGTCTACATAGAGAGTTTCAGGACACCCAGGGCCCCATAGAGAACCCTTGTCTCAAACAAACGAACGCCGTAGATTTGATCCCCAGCACCTTAGAGACTGGGAACAAAGGCACACACCTGTTGTCCCAGCACTCGCTTGGGAGGCAGAGGGAGGAAGGGCAGAAACTTAAGGTCGTTCTCCGCTACCTATTAAGTTTGAAGCCAGCATGGGCTATATAAGAGCCCGTCTCAAAACAACAAAACCAAATAGAGAAAGTACCACGGGCCAGGACAGTTTGACAAATAAGATAGTGTCCACAAAGGCCATTAAAATGGTGTCTGGCTGAGGACAGATGGTTTAAACATTTAAGCAGTAGAAGGCCTGCCAGTGGTAGTGCACATCTTTAATCCCAGCACTCCGGAGACAGAGGCAAGTGGGTCTCTGTGAGTTCAAGGCCTGCTTGGTCTACATAGTGAGTTCCAGGACAGGACAGTGAGGACTACACAGAGGATTTTTTTTAAAGGCAATGAATGCTGGGAGATTGAACCACTGGAGGCCAGAAACTATCCATTTTAGAACTATAGCTCACAAATATAATTGTACAACCTTGAAGTGAAGTTCCAGGACAGCCAGGGCTGTTACACAGAGAAACCCTGTTTCAAAAAACCAAAAGAAGGGGCTAGAGAGATGGCTCAGAGATTAAGAGCTCTGGCTGCTCTTCCAGAGGTCCTGAGTTCAATTCCCAGTAACCACATCTATAATAAGATCCGATGCCCTCTTCTGGAGTGCAGGTGTACATGCAGGCAGAATACTATATACACAATAAATAAATCTAAAAGAAAAGAGTTTGCTATGCTTCTAAGTGCTATCATCATCATCATGCCTACATGTGCCACCTATGAGGGTTTAGAGCCCCATGAACTGGACATAAGAAGACAGTGTTGCAAGATGACAAGGCAGCCAAGCTCACAGATGAGCCACGTGTCCTCTGCAGAGTGTAGGCTGCTCTGCTTCCAGATTGCCTAGCTGGCTGAACGTTGCAGCTTGCAGGAAAGAAGATGAACAGCACATGGTGGGCCTAGGAACTAGAAAAACAATTTCTACTGAATGCGCACAGCTTTCTCACCATCATAGGAGCATTGAATGGGCTGGGTGGTGGTGGTGTGTGTCTTTAATCCCAGCACTTAGGAGGCAGAGGCAGAGGCAGATTTCTATGAGTTTGAAGGCAGCCTGGTCTACAGAGCAAATTCCAGGACAACCAGGGCTAAACATTGAACAACAAAAACAAACAAACAAACAAAGGCAATGGCCAAGCACAGTGGCGCACATCTGTAGTCCCAGTACTCAGGAGGCAGAGGCAGGTGGATCTCTGTGATTCGAGGACAGCCTGGTCTAGAAAGCAATCTAGGACAGCCAAGGCTACACAGAGAAGCCCTGTCTCGGCAAACCAAAGAAAAAAAAAAAAAAAAAAAAAGGAACGAATGGAAGGCTGAGCCATGGGAGGTTGGAAGTCAAAGGTCAGTCAGAGGTTGGAGACTTAGGACTATAGCTCACAAAGATAATTGAACCTTAAAGTGGAGTCTGTGTGGCTTTAAGCTCCTGATCTTCCTGCCTCAGAGTCATGGGCTACCATTCCTGTCTGAGTCCACTGCCTCAGTTATTGTTATATTTTATGTGTTTGGGTGTTTTGTTGGATGTATGTGTGTTGTGTGTGTCACATATGTTTCTGGTAACAACAGAGGCCAGAAGAAGGTGTTAGATCCCACAGAACTGGAGACAGATGTGAGTCATCATGTGGGTGCTGGGATTCAAACCCAGGTCCTCTGGAAAGGCAGCCAGTGCTCTCACCTGCTGAGACACCTCTCTAGCCCCTTCTTCATAGTCTGAAAGTTACTTCCAAGGAAGTTGTAATAACCCGCTTTCCCCCTGCCTCTTACGAATGTCAAAGGTGCCCTCTGCTGGACAATCTCTCAAGTTTGGGCTGAGCCCCTGAGCCTGACAGTCTAGGTTGGGTAAAGCGGGTTGATTGCCCTTTAAGAGGCAGCTTCTGGTTGCCATGGAGACAACTAGCCACAGACTGACTGGCCTCAATCAGCATGTCTTCCAAAGTTTCTTCTGCAGGTGGAGAATGGACTGCTGATCTGTGGGAAGAGGGAGAAGGGATATTTCTCCCTTACAGCCCACGCATGGTCTTAGTAAATTCAGCTCTTGGGGATCAGGATCAGGCCTGGGGTGACCCTGCCTGCTCTGACCTTTTTCCCCAGGGTCTGCCATATCAGCTTTTCCTCCCTCTTGTAGGCTCCACGCCCGATGAGCAACGACAAGTGCAGGACCAGCAGCCATTCCCAGAGGCTGATGCTGAAGCCATCAGCTTCCTCAGTTCCTTTGGTGAGCCAGATGGCGGGGTGGGCCTGGCAAGGAAAGGTGCAAGTCTTGGGAGGGAAAAAAAGATGAGACCTAGACAGGCCCCATCTCTCTTGACTTGATTCTGTCGTGATTCAGAAAAGACCTGACACCAATTTGCTAATGTGTGTGGAGGGACAGGCCCATGGCGGTAGGGGTGGGCTTTTCAGCAGCGGGCACCTGCTGATGACAAGGAGGGGTGGCGAGGCTGGCAAGGAACTGGGAGACATGGCAAGGGGTGAGTGGGGGGGGGGGGGCGGGGAGGCCTAGAGGCTGGGCCTGGAGAGAGCTTGTCTGCCCCACGCAGGAATGGATGAAGAGCTGCTGTTCTTCCCTGAGACTCTCACCATCATCTCCGACACAGGAGAACCCCAGGGAGAGCTGACCATTGAGGTGCAGAGTGGGAAATACAAGGACGACATGGGCATCATTACTCACTGCCTACTGGTACACGCCTTTAGCAGAAGCTTCATAGATAAAGCACTGTGTGGAAGCTCCCTCCTAGGTAGAGTGCCAGCTGTCCCCTCACGGCCCCCACTCCAGTCCATACGTCCTTAATCAGGACCTGCCCCTTGACTTACCTGGGGGGGGGGGTTAAGGTATGGGAGGAGAGGGGAGGTCATTCCCAGACACATGCCCAGGAAAAGGACAGTCCTGGTTACCTTGTCACTTTCCCATGGACACATGGCACCAGCCCGGGTCAGCGCCTTCTCCAGGGCCCATCCAAGACTCCTGTCTCCTATGACATCAGCACTTGCCTCCCTGTACTCCAGGCTATCTAACCAGTAATCTGGAGCTAATGGAGCAGCACAGTCATGAGTTCATCAAGGTATGTACCCCTGGCCTCTGCTAGCCTTGCCTCTGGTCCCGAGCAAGCAAGAACACATACCCTTCGAGGGTGGGAGGGACCCCAGTAGAATACCACACTGCCATCTCCCACTAGCCTACCACACACAGCTGGATAACCAGTCACCTCCATCACGGCTGTTAGTGTCTTCTGGAGGCACAAACTGAGCCCAGACCACTGGGTCCTCCTCCAGCCCAAAGCCCTGTCCACTTCCTAGGGCCCTGTGACCTGGCCTTTCCCAGAGCTGGGCTATTCCCTGGAGCCTGTCACTATTTAGTCTCCAAATCTTCTGGTGATATACCTTTCACCCAGCCCCTCAGTAACTTCCTTTGTGGGGCCATGACCTATCTAAATGTTGGATGACTTGGGCCTTTTCAGAGAATCCATTCCCAGCCTCCCGCCTGTGCTCTGTTCTGAGGTGCACAGCTGCTCAGCTTTCCTGTCACATAGCATGGCCCTATTCCTGACCTCTGCTGTGACCGGAAGGCCTCCTTTCCTCCCTCCTCTCTCTTCCTTCCTTTTCTGAGACAGTCTCATGGCCAGACTGGCCTCAAACTTGATATGTAGCTGAGGATGATTTTGAACCCCTGATTCCCTTCTTGAGTGTTGGACCACATCAGGCTATGAGGCTTTTTGTTCATCTGTCTTATTTTTATTTTTATTGTTGGCTTTATTGGGACAGTAAAAATAATATTTTTGTCTTACTTTGTTCATAAAGAATAAGACTTAGCCAGGTGTGGTGGTGCATGCCTGTAATCCTGGCACTCAGGGAGGCAGAGGCAGGCAGATATCTGTGAGTTCAAGGGCAGCCTGATGAGTGAGTCCAGGACAGCCCAGGCTACGCAGAGAAACTCCATCTCGAAAAACCAAGAAACCACAAGAGAGAGAGAGAGAATAAAATAAGATTTATTAGCCGGGCACACTGGCACATGCCTGTAATCCCAGCACTCCAGAGGCAGAGGCAGAGGCAGGCAGATCTCTGTGAGTTCAGGGCCAGCCTGGTCTACAACGCGAATCCAGAACAGCCAAGGCTACACAGAGAAACCCTGTCTCAAAAACAAAAAAATGCATTTGCCTCTAATCCCAGTCCTTGGGTGGCTGAGGCAGGAGAATTGCTATAGTACAAAGCTATCTTGGGCTACACAAGGAGTTCCAGGCCATTCAAACATTTGTTTGTCTCAGAAAAACAAAATACAAACAAAATTGAAGAAAGGAGCTAGCCTCTTCAGGGTGAGCATGTGATTCTCCCATGTGCTCTGGTCTTTAGTTCCCCACTTTCCCCATGGAAAAGAAGATGAGTATTCTGAAGCAGGAAGACCAGCTGATTGTGACCAGAAGTGTCAAGGAAGGCCAGGTAGGAGTGCACCTTCCCCCATCTTCTCTCACATCCTCAGAACCACAGGCAGGACAAGCTTGGGGGAGGCCAGCTGCCTACACCAAGGTCTTGAGAAGAACCAAACGCCCAACGCCCTGCTCCAACACCTCCTCCCTCTTCTGAGCTCCAGGTCCCTGACTCAGATCTGCCCCACACAGGAAACGAAGACGGGAGTCACCGCTTTCCCCAGTGAGTCGCTTAAGGGCTTTGTCTCCAGCACCGCCAATGTGGTGCTGCTGAGAATAATGGCCTGGCAGCGGTCAGTGCCCAGCGGCGCTCGCTTCCTAGCTTTGGACTCAGAAGGCAAACTCTGCTACTGCACCTACGTGAGTACTGTCTCCTGGCAAAGAAATTGTCTTGGGGGCAAGCTGGAAGGATCAGGAAAGGCCACTGAGGTGGGGAAGGCAGATATGAAGCGGGAGAGAGTGACATCCAAGGCGGATGGGCGTACGTCACAGCAGTAGATTGAAACATCCTAGGGCAACAGCGAGTAAGAACTGAATGTGGCGGAAGGTCAAGGATCATGGGGGGTGGAAAGGTGGTAAGCAATCTTCTTTGCACAAAATTCAACACACAAGAAAGAGATATCATGGAAGCCTGCTTTAAAACATACATCTTCTAAGTCTGGAGAGATAGCTCAGTGTTGCAAGCATGTGGACCCGAGTTTGATCCCCCAGACCCATCTAAATGGTACGATTCCAGAACTGGAGAGGTGAAGACAGCCTGGCTGAATCAGGCAGCCTCCAGGCCCCAGGGAGAGATCCTGCTTCAAAAACACAAGGTGGGGGCAGAGAGATGTCTCAGTGGTTAGGAACACTTACCGGGTCTTGCAGAAGACCCAGCATCAGTTCCCAGGATCCACATGGCAGCTCAAGCCTTCTGTGACCCATGAGGGCACCAGGCACACATGTAATGCATATATAAAAATATATATGCAGGTGGGGATATATATATATATATATATATATATATATATATATATATATTTATACACATAAAAATAAAATTTTTTAAATTTAAAAGCAAATAAAACAAGATGGACAGCTCCTGAAGAACATACAGGCACGTGTGCCAAACATCCACATACATGTGCACCTATGAACACACACACACCTGCATGCATGCATACATGCAAACACACACACCATACATCATCTAAAGCCACGCACGGTGTCATGTGCTTATAATTCCAGTACTTGGGAAGTGGAGACAGAAGGACTAGGAGTTCGAAGTCATCATTAGCTACCTATTTGTTGCAAGGCTAGCCTGAGCTACATAAGATCCTTGTGTCAACAAAAAAACAGCAACAAAAATATCATCTATCACTTAGAGCTTTGAAAGTGTTAGGCAAGAGCTGGAGAGATGGCTCACTGGTTAAGAGCAATGTCTGCTCTTCCAGAGGTCCTGAGTTCAATTCCCAGCAACCACATGGTGGCTCACAACCATTTATACTGGGGTCTGATGCCCTCTTCTGGCATGCAGGTGTACATGCAGTCAGAGCACTCATACATAAGTAAGTCTTAAATAAAATAAAAGTTTAGGTAAATGTTTCACCACTGAGCTACACCTCAGTCCAAAGATACACCTTTTCTTTTTTTAAGAATTTGTTATTTTTAAGCATTCTTTTTAAAATTTGCTTTCGCTTATGTTGGTGTTTTGCCTGCATGTATGTATGTGTGAGGGTGTCGGATCTTCCCAGAACTAGAGCTACAGAGAAGTGTGAACTTTAATGTTGGTGCTGGGAATTGAACTCAGGTCCTCTGGAAGGGCTGCTGGTGCTCATAACTGCTGAGGCATCTCTCTAGCTCCTTAGTTGTTTTTTTGTTGTTGTTGTTTTTTTTTTTTTTTTCAACAAAGGTTGGGTGATTTCATTGTTGTTTGTGGCCCAAACTGGCCTTAGCCTCTCTCTTGCTCTCTCTCTCTCTCTCTGACAGTCCTGTCTGTCCTGGAACTCACCCTATAGACCAAGTTGGCCTTGAACTCACAGAGATCCAATTGCCTCTGCCTTCTAAGTGCTGGGGTTAAAGGTGTGCGTCACCGCCTCCTGGCCATGGCTTTAGGGTCTCAAGCCTCCTGCCTCAGCTTCACAAATGCTGGGACTGCAGTTACATATGTGCACCTCCACACCTGTTTGACACGCTTGACTTTCTGTGTGTATATGTGTGCAGTAAGTGTGTGCGAGAGCACTCAGGTTTGTGCAGTGAGAGGGCAGAGGTCAGCCTTGGGCGTTTTGAGGCAGGATCTCTCACTGTATAGCACCTCCTTCCCCACACTGATCCTGGTCCCTGTAACAGTGGGAACAACGGGGTGGCAGGCGGCCAGGGGGCTGGCTGGAGCTGGCTGTGAGTGGCCCCAAACTTGAGAACGCAGCTGACACTTTGTCAGCTCCCAGCATCCACATGGCAGCTCAAGCCTTCTGTGACCCATGCTCAGTTCCTCCTGCAGGTGAGGAACTGAGCAGTTAAGGTCTGAGTGTCACTCACTGGTGAGCAGGAGCAAAGGCCTGAGGAGAAGGCAGGGGCTTGAGGAGATGGGAGGCTGTGAGGGGCGGCCACCTCACCATATCCCCCCACTTTGGCTGCCGCAGCAATCCTTGGGCTCCCAGACCCTCCAACTGGGCAACCATCAGGCTGAAATGTTCATCGTGGAGCAGACCATCCACTCCGAAGAGGGCATCCCCTTCTCCTGTCAATTCTATTTGCTCCCTGATGGGTGAGCCACCGGTGGGGAGAACCGAGGCGACAGACAGTGGCATGTAAAGTAGGGATGCGCCAAACACGAAGAAAAGACGTTCATGGGGTGGGAAGGGGCGCAGGGAGGGGGGGGGGAGGTCACTATTGCCCCCCAGGATGCTGCCAGGAAAAGTTGTCATTGAGAGCTGGGTGTAGCCTCTGCTTTGTCCGTTTCATTTACTTAAAAAAAAAAAAAAAAAGTGAACCCAGGCTAGCCTTACATTCAGTCCTCCTGCCTAAGTGGTGGAATTACAGATGTGCCTCTTGCAAGGCCTGGTGCTTGCCCACTCTGGGACAGGACCCAAGACAGGAGAAGCAGAGTGATCCCAGCTCATGGGGACACTGTAGTGTCTCACCTCTGCTGCCACGACCAACCATCACCAGACGAGCCTGCAGCAGGGGCTCACGCCTGTCATCCCGGTACTTGGGAGGCAGACAGGAGGATGGCCCTACCTCTGAGGGCCATCTACAAGAGCAAGACCTCCCTCCAAAAAGGCGAGCCCAGGGCAGGGGGTGGCTCGGCAGGGAAGGTGCTGCGGGAGCTTACTGCCTAGTCTGATGCCCTGACTTCAGTTCCTGGAACCCATATGGCGGAAGGGAGAGAACCAGCTCCTACAAGTTGTCCTCTGACATCGACATGCGTGGTGTGTATGCGCGCGTGCGCGTGTGTGTAGGTGGGCACCATTCAGTCTGCACCCGGTGGTGAAGGAAGGCTCTCCCTCAGCCTCTTCTGTATTGCCCTGCAGGCACCTGGCTAAAAGGGTCCAGGTAGGCTCTCCAGGGTGTTCTATCATCACCAAGATGCCCCTCATGAGGGAGGCGGGTAAGTGCCCCCCCCCCCCACAGGGCGGAACAGTGAAGGGAAGGTAGGAGGAACGTGGCCTCATGTTTGGGAAGGGACCAGGGCGCTAGGGGTGGGACAGGACTCTTGAATCAGGTGGAGAGGCCTTCCAGGCCCTGGCTCAAAGGGGACCTCTGCCGCTAGTCCCTCTCGGCAACTCCGGCTACACTTGAGCGTTCCCGGGATGGGTACTCAGTGGCCTTGCTTTGCTCCACTCAGACGAGATCGAGCCTCCGCTCACGTTTGATCAGAAGCCGCTGGTGTGGGAGGAAGACCTGGAGCTCTACTCAAAATTCCTGGACCGCAAGGTGAGAAGTGGCTGCAGCCAGCCCGGGGGCCCACCTGCTGTCCTACTGCGGACGGGCAGTACCGAAAAGCACACGACCGGGATATGAGGGGTCCCGAGCGCTCCCGGCCAATCGCGGCCACGCTCAGCTCCGGTTGCGGGACCGCCCCGTGTCCCGCCAGGAGCAGCTGCGCAACAGCCACGCCAGCTACCTGCGGCAGCACCCCGAGGCCCGAGCGCTGGTCTCCGACTTCCTGCTCTTCCTGCTGCTCCGCCGGCCGGAAGACGTGGTCACCTTCGCCGCCGAGCACTTCGGGCCCTACGCCATGATGCGCTCGCCCATCCCCCCACTGCGATCCTCGCACGGACCCAGCCCTTTCCGGGAGCTGGAGGAGGAGGAGGAGGAGGAGGAGGAGGAGGAGGAGGAGGAACGAGAGGAGGGGGAAGAGGAGGAGGAGGAAGAAGAGGAGGAAGAGGAAGAGGAGGAAGAGGAGGAAGAGGAGGAGGAAGAGGAGGAAGAGGTGGAAGACGAGGATGAGTACTTTTACGTCGATGACGACTATGAGTACAACGATGAAGACAACGAGGAAGACAATGAGGTGTACTACGATGAAGAAGACAAGTATGAAGATTACCCCACCAGCATGTATGAAGAAAACAACATTGCCAGGGAGGATGAGTACGAAAGGATCGGAGAGTACGAGGTCGAGGACAACGAACAGGCTTTGAACCTGAGAAAGGACTAGGCGGAGGACTGGGACGGGGAGCCTGGGGCTGGCTGGGTTGGGCATCCTAGCTGCAGCTTCAGTGGGAGATGAGCAGGCTCCTTCCCCACTGCTACTCTGCCAGCAGGAACTGTCCCTGGCCAGCGCCTCTTGTCAAAAATGGGAAGCTCTAACTTTGTTTACCAAGCGAGTTTCATCTTTTCTTTCTCGATGCTCTTTTCACAGTTTTCGGCCCATTTCAGAGAAAAGGAAATGAAGGCCTCTAGTCAGGTGTGTTGGCTCTCATCTGTAACCCTAGCACTCAGGGTACTCAGACGGGAGAAATGTGAGTTCAAGGCCAGGCAGGGCTACACAGCAAGACTCTGTCTCTAAGATTAAATTAAAAATTAAGGAAAGAAGGGAAGAAAAGAGGAGGTGAGGACCACCCCTCAACTGGGAACAATTATTCCCACCACTTGGGAAACAGAGGCAAGCGGATCAGAAGTCCATGGTCATCTTCAGTTCCCTTCAATGAGTTTGACTCCTGCTTGGGCTACCTAAGATCCTGCAGGTGGGAGAGCAGGATTTGAACCTGGGGTTGGACAGGAAAGCCTGCAGTGGCACGGTGAATCGAAACATAATCACTGCCATCTAGAAAAGAGCAGGGGTGTGGGAGGTGTGGGAGGGGGGACATGGAACACCACTAGACCCGCCCGGCTTCTTTGTGCTTCTGGTCTTCCTTGACCCACCAATACACATGAGGCCTCCCCCACATGTGCAAGGAATCCCCAGCCACCCACTGAGAAGGAGAAGAGAACACACGGGGACTCATTACCACCTCTAGGTACTTGCTCACCAGCGGCTCTGGCCAGTGGCTTGTCTGCCTCATGCTGGCTGTGGGCTGAGTAGTGGGTGTTAGGCAAGATCCTCTGAGGCGGGTAGTAGTTGAGGTGCAGATACCGCGCCTCGCCTCCGTTAACGCCTCTGACCATCAGCCATCAGTCCTGCTGCTTTAGCCTCCAGAGAAGCACTCCAGGGCAGTATGAGTCTACAAGGCTGAGAAATGTCAGGGAGGCCAGTGTCTCCCAGGAATCACTTCAGAAGGCCACTTGAACCTTGCAAAATGTTTTATGCCATTCCCTCCTCAAAACAACAACAAAACAAGCAAAACATTACAGGCAGGGCAGTGATGGAGCACACCTTTAGTCAGCCTCCCCCAGCACTGGGGAGGCAGAGGCAGTGGATCTCTGTGCTCAAGCTCAGCCTGGTACACACACTGAGTTCCAGGAGAGTCAGGGCTACACAGAAAAACCCTGTCTCAAAAACAACAAAACAAAAACCATTCACAACTAAGAAGAAGATAAACCCAGGACCAACAAAATCATCTCAAGTTTTTCTGCGCCAGGAGCTCACACATAGTAGGCACGCAGTCAACTGAGGCTTCACTCCAGCCAGTCAAGTAGTTTTTAAAGTACACCTTTAGAATTCCAGTGGTTTAGCAAAATGAAATCGACGCTAATACACACTTGTTAGTTGGTAATTACATGTATTTCACAGGCAAAGCTGAAGTCTGCCTAGGTCCCACTACAATTCCAGTGTATTTTGAAACGTTATTTCATGTGTTAGAGCTGGCTTTTCTGGGGCTGGAAAAATGGCTCAGCATATAAAAGTGCTAGCTGTGCAAGCCTGAGGACCCCAGTTTCATCAGTGGAACCCACATAAAAAGCTGGCTGTGACCAGGCATGGCGGCAGACGCATTAAATCCCAGCATTCAGAGGCAGAGGCAGGAGGATCTCTGTGAATCTGAGGCCAGCCTGGTCTACATATTGAGAACTCACTGTGTAAAACAGCAGGCTGGCCTTGAACTTGTGACCCTCCCAAGTGCTGAGATTGCAGACAACGGACCACCATACCTGGTTTAACAATTACTTTCTTAAAAATATATTCTGATTAATGTAGTTATTGAATTGCTTTGAAGGCCTTTACCATATTGTATATCACATGTGGGGTTTGCTTCTGTCAAGGGCACGTAGGCATTTCAGGAAGAGGACATGAGGAACAAAAGCAAACAGGAAACAGGATACATCCAACACACCTTTCTACAGAGCCAGGCGATGGTGGCATGGTCTTATAACTAACCCAGGCTACTTAGGAGGCCGAGGCAGGAGGATGGCAAAGCCAGGGACTGATTGTACCACAGAGTGAATCCTAAGTCAGCCTGGGCAATATGGTTATCTGCAAATATAAAGGAAAGGGGAGAGTGGTTTGCGGGGGCCATAGCCCAGTGGGAGAGTACCTAGCCAGAACCAGTGGGGACCTAATTTCATTCTGTAGTACTGAAAACTAAAAATGAACAAAACACGGGCTACTTTTACTTTTGAAGGTGCAGAGAAGTTGTCTGTTGGTTTTTCCTTTATTAACCCTTTGGCTAAAGCTCATGTTTCCTGAAAACCATCACCATGATGAAACCCACTCTGTTTAGTTGGGACCTCTCCATCTGAAATGGCAACTACTTAATCACCACAAATAGCCTGTAGTCTAGATATACTCCATGAGGTTTTTCTGACTGAATTAGTCCATCATGATTGCTCTAAGAAAATGCCCGGAGTAGAGAGATGGCTTAGAGGTTAAGAGCACCGGCTGCTCTTCCAAAGGTCCTGAATTCAGTTCCCAGCAATCACATGATGGCTCATAACCATCTATAATGAGGTCTGGTGTTCTCTTATGGCGTGCAGACAGAACATTGTATACATAATGAATAAAATATTTTAAAAAAAAACAAATTAAAAAGAAAAAGAATACCTTGGGGCTGGACAGTTGGCTTAGTGGTTAAGAGTACTAGTTTTCGTGGAGGACCCTGGTTCGATTCCCAGCTCCCACACGGAGGCTTATCATTTCTTCAGGCAACAGGCACGGCACGTGTGTGGTACACAAGCATACTTGCAGGCAAAGCACTCATATGAACAAGAGAAATAAAAACAAACAACCAACAAAATAACTCTTAAAAAAGGAAATACCAAAAGCCCAGTAAGGTGGTGCATACCTGTAATAGCAGCAGCGATCAGGAGGGTGAGGCAGGAGACTGTCCAGTTTAAGGTCAGCCTGTTGATGGATGGAAACCCCGCTGTGTGGTCACAAACACTCAGACCACAATGGTGGACGAACCTGGGAAGCCACTGTGAGCACCAGTACTCATACTGTTGGAGCTCCGAAGAGCTGATGGCAACCACAACTGTAGTCCAGGTTGGTCACTTTATAGCCTAGGCTGACCTTGAATTTATGGTAATCCTCCTGTCTCATCTTCCCAAGTGCCAGAACAGCAGGCATGTACTAACACACCCAACCCAGCATGATGTTTTTCAGGGGTTACCTATGTTGTCAAATGCATCAGAATTCCACAAGGAAGGTCTTAATCCCAAGTAACATTCCACTGAATGTCTATACTATATTGTATTTATCCATGCGTTGACAAACACGTGGGTAGTTTCGATATCTTGACTAATGTGAATAATGTTGCTAGGAACTAATGTTTCTGTTTGCAGGCCGGGGGCGTAGTGGTGCATGCCTTTAATCCTAGCACTCTGGAGGCAGAAGCAGAAGGATCTCTGTAAGTCTGAGGCTGCCTGGTCTATGCCTGGTCTACAGAGAAAGTTCTAGGACAGCCAAGTTCTACACAGAGAAACCCTGTCTCAAAAAAAAAAAAAAAAAATGCCTGCTTGCATTTCTGCTTCTACTATAGTTGGAATACTGACATGAACCCAATGTCATGGGGACATTAGATAATGTCCTCACTTTCTCCTAGACTCATTAGCTGTGGAAGGGTGCACAGGCACATGGGTCTACCAAGTCCTGTATGGTTGTTTCCTTCCTGGCTTCCTTACCTAACACATCTCAACACAAGGCTCCTTCGAGTTACATTTATAATCATACGCACGCTCCACTTGACCTGTCCCCTAACCTGGGGCAACCATAGATCTGATTTTCATTTCTAGAATGTTGTCATTGTAGAAGGGACAACAAGGGCTGGGGAGATGGCTCAGTGGGTCAGAGCATTTGCCCTGCAAGCATGAGGGCCTGAGTTCTAACCCTTAGTACCATATATCGCTAGGGATGGCCATAGATGGCTAGGGAGGAAATAAGGGAGGAGGGACACAGGCACAGCGGGGTCGGAGGACTCTTGCAGCCTGACTGACTGGCAGGCAGAGTGCTTCTTTATTTGTATAGAACCCAGTTGGCAGAGATAGTTCATGTTGTTCCAAAACTTAGGTCATACCATCTTTGTCCCCAACATGTGTTTTAACTTCCTCTTGGTCATAGTTTATTATCAGTCATCACTGATGAACCATGACAGACAGACAGAGTTATCACAATCATTTTTCCCTCATCAACCCCATAAGCCGACTTTTAAGAATCTAGAGGCACGTTTTGCCAAAACATGACAGCCCATTCTCATGCTCTTGTGGTTTCAAGGACACAGAAAATCTTCAAGCCAGCCTGGGCAGATTGCCATGTCCCAAGTGGTGTATTGTCAGCTTTTAATGATCAGGATGCCAATTGTCATCAGGCCCGAGAAAAATCTTCAGGCCAAAGCTGCTGCAGTTCCTATTCAGCTTCTGGCATAGAACAATGTTTATATTTTATATATTTGTAGAATTTATTTATATGTCTAACCTTGGTTTTGTTCCTTGGTTATAAGACACCACCGTGGCCCTGCATGAGCTAACTTTTCTAAGAAAGGGAGGTCTCAATACTTCATTCTTTTATCATTTATCCACGCCATTTATCTATCTATCTATCTATCTATCTATCTATCTATCTATCTATCTATCTATCTATTATTTTTGTCTATCACTATAAGTCCCTGTGTTCAGCAGAGATAACTCTGGCCAACCTAACTTTGCTGCTCCGTCTTTTTCTTCAGGAGTGTGCCATATGTGGGCCCCAATCTTATATGCCACAGAATTGCCTGAGTACATAGTAGGAAAAGGCTCTTAACCTGGTCTGCTGCCAACGCCTCTAGCCCACCAAATATTGTTTACCTTTTAAAATTTACTTTGTTCTGCTTACCTTGTTCCTGAGTAAGTACCCGGGCAGGTACTTAAGTACCAGGGCCTCATCAGGAGATCTCTGATGTCTTTTTGTGAGTCATGGCATAAGGAAGACCTTCAAGTAGGGCCAGAGAAGTATATCTCCTGCCGGACAGTAGTGGCACACGTCTTTAATCCCAGCACTCAGGGAGGCAGAGGCAGGTGAATCGCTGTAAGTTCAAGGCTACCCTGGTCTACAGAGTGAGCTCCAGGACAGAAACCTTGTCTTGAAAGAAAACAAACACAACAAAAAAGAATATCTTCCTAAAAGTGGGAGGGGTAGTGTGCTCAGGACTTTCTTGGAGAAGCTTAGAAGCAGTACTCTTGAGAAAAGGCATAAATGATTCACAAGAAATTTCCCCTCAATCCAATATTTCTAAGTTGCACAAATATTAAAAGTCCCCCTGTTGTGGATATAAACATGGTTTTGTTTTGGTTTTAGGCGTGAGATGTGGGACTGACTCAGATGGTCCACAGAAGCAGGCTATTTGCCTCATGCAGGCTCTGAGAGGAGCTCTTTGCCAGTTGCAGATAGTTTAAATCTGAGGATTCTGGAAAGAGAATAAATGCCAGAACCCAGAGAGCGTGGATCCCTGAGCAAGAACAAGGCTGCTCCTGTTGTGAGACAAGAAATCGGAGATCTCCTGAAACAAGGATTGGACTGTTGACCCTAACCAAAAGGAAGCAGCTAAGAGAACAAGAGAACTGCGCCCCCTCTCCCACTAACCCTTTCTCTCTCCTACCTGGTGTTGGGGTGTTGGAAGGGATTGGGTGGAATAGGGAGAAAAAGATAAAATAATAATAATAATAAAAAAATTAAAAAAAAAAACTAATAAAAGAGCTTTTTAAAAGTACACCAACATGCCCCACGCATGCAACACAGGAAGATCAAGACTAAAAGTGAAAAACAGCACAACAGTGATTGTGTAATGCAGCTCAGCTTTGCTGGATCTTTCAAGCAGCTGTGCCAGCTTCACGAGTTTCAATGTTCCCATTTACATACGGTTGTGCCAATATGTAAAAAGACATGCATGGGCTGGAGGGCAGTGGTACATACCCTAAATAACAGCTCTTGATAGGCAGAGGCAGGCAGAGTTTGAGGCCAGTCTGGTCTACAGAGTAAGGTCCAGAACAGACAGGACACAGAAAAACCCTGTCTCAAACAAACCAAAAAGGCAGGCATGGCTGCACAGTTGGAATTTGGAGACAGGCGGATGCTGAGGCCAGCCAGCTTGACGAAACAATTAATTTCCCCTTTCATCGAGTGACCTGGTCTCAAGGTAGGAAGACAGAAAGCGATAGCGGATCCGGGCTCCCTCTGAGTGTGCAATGGCGCACAGTCACACAGTCACAGGCATATCCCACACACACCCACAGAGCCGTCATTTCCAGAACTCTCTCTCACACACACACACACACAAAGCAAGTGTGTCACACACAGATAACAATAAAAGGCAAGTGTGGCCCTCACGTATAAGCTCTGTACTCACACGCAAAGGACTGTGAGTGTGAGCCAGCCTGGGCACACAGACCCTGTCTTGAAAACCCAAGGGCTGAAACTACAGGCCAACAGGAGAACACTTGCCTGGTGGGTGCAAGGCCCCCGTGGAACACTCGGTCCTCCGGCCTTAGCCTTTGGAGTACTGGGATCTGAGGCATGTGCTACCACATTGAACTAATGGGTACTTTTCTTTTTTTTTTTTTTTTAAACCTAAGCACACACTAGGCCAGCGTCTAGCAATTAACTACTTCCCTTCCAATGCTTTTACTTTGCTTGTTGAGACAGACGGGGTCTCGCTAGGTTGTTGGGGCCTTAAACTCTGTCTGCAGCCCAGGTGGACTTTGAACTTTTCACTCAGTATCATTTCCTGAAGACTTACTCAACGTTACTCTTTGTACTAGTACTTTGTTTCCGCTTTATTGTCACTAAGTGATTCATTTGCCTGTTGATGGACAGCTGGGGTCAGTCCAGCTTCTGGCTGTTACAAATCATGTTGCTGTGGACTTCAAGTGGCGGTTTTTGTTTGGACATACATTCAGTTTCTCTGGGGAAAATAAATGTCCAGGAGTTCATTCTGTGGTATGGACACAGCATGCACCCATGACAGGGCCTGGGAAGTCTTTTCCTCTGAGACCCTCACAGGTCCACAGCACAGGAGGATTCTCCCTCCCTCCTTCCCTCTCATTAAGTCAGTCAACTTGAACTTCAGACTGAAATGAAAGTCCTGACAGTGTGGGAGTCTGTATGTATGTGCGTGCGTGCGTGTGTTTTGTGTGTGTTTGTGCATAGGTATGTGTTTTGTGTGTGTGTTTTGTGTATGTGCTTTGTGTGTTTTGTGTGTATGTTTTTTGTGTGTGTATGTGCGTGTTTTGTGTATGTGCTTTGTGTGTGTGTGTTTTGTGTGTGTATGTGTTTGTGTGTGTGAAACATCCATGAGATATGAACATCAGTACCCAATGGCAGGAAATGCCTGAAATCAGAGGTAATTTTGGAAGCAAAGAACCTGGGGTACCTGGCCGGAGGCCGGAGGTATCATGGAGCCTCAGGTAGCTAGGAGAAGAACAAGGGTCAAAGGTGTGGGTTACCAGCCCCTTCCGCCAAAACTGGCCACTTCTGCCTTTGGTGAGCGTTTCGAAACAGGGAGTGTGTGAAATTGTGAGTGTGCACTTGGTGATGTGGAGATGGCAAGGATGAGAAGGGTGTGGGTTCCCCCACTCTTACTCACTTGTACCAGCAGCCACAGAAGGGGACAGATTGAGACGCTGCCAGGCCTGCTGCTCACGCACAGACTGTACCTGACACCGGTGTCCTCATGACCGGTGAGTGTTGACCTCTGGGGACCTAATGTGATTCAAGTAAGGGGAGATTTGAGGTGGCAAGAAAGACCTGTGGTCTCTGTGGGGGCGCCAGTGTGCCAGAGATCCTGGAGTCAGGCACTTCTATGGATTAAGGCTGATGGAGGAGGCAGAGCGTGGGGCGGAGCAGCTGGGCTGGGGGCCTCGGCTTACCCTTCTCTGGGCCCCATGTCTCACAAATCTCCTGACTCAGGAGATTTGGATTGGAGAAGTTCTGTGCTCACTGGGAGGGAAGTGATTCTGGAAGCCTCCACTTGACACACAGATGAAAGGGCCAGTGGAGGGGGTGGAGGTCCTGGGAGGAGGGAGGTAGCTTGAATCCTAGGCTCTTGAAAGACACCCACCTAGCATCCTGGGGTCCCTCACAGGTGACAAGAGCCCCCAGAGGCTGAGCAAGCCCAGTTATGGCTCCATTCCCAGCCTGCCGGTCCCAGGACCTCATCAAGCACCTTCCCAGGAGACCTACTTGAGTGAGAAGATTCCCATCCCCAGCACAGAACAGGTAGGAATGTGGGAATGTCTTGGGAGCTTCCTGGCTCTATCAGATCCTCTGAGATCTTGCAGGCTGCGGAGGGGGCCATCTTCTGGGACCACGACAGTGATTAACTGGGGTGCTCTGTAGTTATTTGGGGAAAAAAAAAATCAAATGATTCGCAAGAGGATCTTAGCCTTTCCGTGAGGGTGAAGAGCCTGGAGACTATTTTAGCACTAGAAACAGGCACCGCATGAGTAAAAAGTGCACATGAGTAAAGAGAAGCCCCAGGCTGGTTCTGGGATGCTGTCCAGTCTCGTCACACTTTTTGTAATACATTTATTTATTTTATTTATTTATATGTGCATGTTTGTGTGTGCATGTGTAGGTGTGTCCATGCTACAACATGCACGTGGAGGTCAGTTCTCTCCTGTGTGAGTTACAAGCTTGGTGGCAAGTGCCTTTACCCTCCGGGCCTGTTCTGGGTCCCCATTGCTACAACCTAGGCAGATTCCTAGGCTGACAGGCCAAACCCTGATATAGGGTTGACTGACTGAGACTTCGGTGGTCCCCGGAGAGAAGTGTGAGAAGGTTCTGGGGAGGGAGGAGCTGGCACAGGGATGTTTAACCACACCTGAGGTCCCTCTCCTGGGACTCTGAGGTCTGTAAGGCAAGCCTGAAAGAGGCAGACAAGGTCACGTGCTGGCCAACCGCACAGGCTGCTGAACATGACCCATCCAAAAAGCAGAGCCACGGTGACTCAGCACACCCCACTGGTTCCTCAGGGTAGAGGGCGGCACGGGCTAGGTGATGGAGGACAGGGCTGGCCAGCCTCACTGACGATGCCTGCCGAGTTCAGCCGAGAGGAAGGCCAAGGCTGACCGCAGGCACCTCGAATCTAAGACTGATACCTGATCCTGTTTACACCCCCAGGGCACTTTCAGCCTGAGGAAGCTGTGGGCGTTCACGGGGCCTGGTTTCCTCATGAGCATCGCTTTCCTTGACCCAGGGAACATTGAGTCGGACCTTCAGGCTGGTGCTGTGGCTGGATTCAAAGTACTGAGTCTGAGCCTCCATGCTGGCTTTGTGGGGAGGGGGAGGTCTTGGCTAACACAGTGAAGACCCCAGTTCTCCATAGCAAGCCGCCTGGGTGGTTTTCCTGAGAATAAGGATTAAGTTTAAGTGGGGCGGGAAAAGGTCCCCAGGGAAGCCCCCTCCAGAAAGGAGGCTCCGTGGGTGGTGATAGGTGATCTTCCCACCATTCCCTGTCTGGGAGTTGCCGCTTTGGCTGAGGGTCTCCTCTGCTTCCTCACAGTTGCTCTGGGTGCTGCTATGGGCCACGGTGCTAGGCTTGCTCTGCCAGCGGCTGGCTGCCCGGCTAGGCGTGGTGACAGGCAAGGACTTGGGTGAGGTCTGCCATCTCTACTACCCTAAGGTGAGCTGGGAAGAGGCGGAGGGGTCGTGGACACGAAGCACCTATGAGCAGCTGTTCATAGCTTCCAGAATGAAATAAACACATCAGCAGCTCCCAGGCATTCCAAGTCCAGCTGGCAGATGAAAAACACAGCTCTGATTCACAGCACACAGAGGGGCCCAGGGCAAGTCACTGCTGGGCTGGAGACCTTGAGTGTTGTTGGTATCTAATCAAGAGCACCAAATTTACACCATGAGATAATCTAAAGGGATTTCTGTTTGAGTCATTTACTTGGTTTTTTTCTTTTTCTTTTTCTTTCCACAACTGGAGATTAAACCTAGGAACTCCTGACCATTGAAGTATTATCTCCAGCCCTTTCCAAATTTAATCCTTTCAGGTGTCAGAAGGGCTGGAAGCTCCAGGGCAAAAGGTGTCACCTCTCAAAAGCTGACAACCCCCTCCCCCATGCCATAGGAGCCCCAAAGCAGTCATTTGCTTCTAGAAGCTTGCAGCCACTGCTTATATGACCATGAGAACCACTGGAGCCTAGTGTTCTTGCTAACGGCACTGCCAAAAATGCCAGTAGGAGCAGGAGGTTCCTCTTTCATCCATCTGAATTAGTCTCTGTCTGAGGCAACACAGTCCAGGAAGCTGAATAGGTTATTATTATTATTTATGGTTTGGGTTTTTTGTTTTGTTGTTGTTGTTTTTCATGACAGAGTTTCTCTGTGTAGCTGTGGCTGTCTTGGTCTTCCTTTGCATCCCAGGCTGGCCTTGAAATCACAGAGATCCAGCTGCCTCTGCCTCCCTGAGTGCTGGGATTACAGGCATGCGCCATCATACCCAGTTACACAAACCTCTGAGAGACACAAAAATATCATAGCGAGTCTTTGTTTGTTTGTTGTTGTTTTGTTTCAGTTTTTTTGGTTTTGTTTTTTAAGACAGGGTTTCTTGGGCTGGAGAGATGGATCAGTGAGTGGGTTAAGAGCACTGTCTGTTCTTCCAGAGGTCCTGAGTTCAATTTCCAGCAAATGCAAGGTGGCTTACAACCACTGCTGGGATTTGATGCCCTGTTCTGGCATGGAGGTGTGCATGCAGGTAGAGAGCATTCATATAGGTAAAATAAAAAAATAAATCTAAAAAAATAAAAATAAAAAGTCAGGGTTTCTTTGTGTGGCCTTGGCTTTCCTGGAACTCACTCAGTAGACCAAGCTGGCCTGTAGCTCACAGAGACCTGCCTGCCCCCGCCTCTGGAATGCCGGGATTAAAGGTGTGTGCGCCACCATTGCTTGGCAGCCCTGTGGTAAAGGCGGCTGGCAAATGTAAAAGCACCGTGCAGAGCACTGAAAGGCAAGTGAAGAGTGAGACACTGAACGTCCAGCCTTCTTCCAAGAAAGCCACATCTCCTCCCCACAGGTGCCCCGCATCCTCCTCTGGCTGACCATCGAGCTAGCCATCGTGGGCTCAGACATGCAGGAGGTCATCGGCACGGCTATCTCCTTCAATCTGCTCTCAGCTGGACGGTATCATGCTAGGGAGCCCACCTCAGTCCAAAGCTGGAGGGAGCTACTGTTTCCTCCCCAGGCCAAGGACCTCCCCCCACACACTCATGTTTACATTATTACCCCAGGAGTCTGTTTCTTAGAATGTAAGGTGACTCATGTAAGGTAGAGTCGCACACTGGTGAGCACAGGCCAGAGCTCCCTGCCACCCCTCGTCCCCTACCTGATTTTGCCCCTCCTGGGCAAAATCTTGCCCTGCAAGTTTCACACACCCCACGAACCCCTCACCCTAGCTGTCCAGGCCACGTAGGTTTCTGCCCCCTCACTGAGGGTGGGAACTCCAGATCTGAACAGGGGCGGGCTGACCTGGCTTGTGTGGTTTCAGCATCCCCCTGTGGGGGGGCGTCCTGATCACCATCCTGGACACGTTCTTCTTCCTCTTCCTGGATAACTATGGTGAGAGAAAGCCCCCTCTTCTTGGGGGGTGAGGGTGGGTTACAGTTGTCCTGGCTCCTCCCAGGACTGTGGGTGTCTCTTACTGTGGGTTGAGCAAGTTACTCTGGCTTCCGTTTTTACCTTCTATAACTCAGGAAAGAACAGCCCGGACGTCACAGGGCTGTGGTGACGTTTCAATGAGAAAAATGTTATGTTAAGACCTTGGCCCAGTGCTGGGGACAAACGGCTCAAAACAGCCACTCGAAAGTGTTTATGTGACAGGTTTGGGGTTTGCTTGTATTCTTTGTGCCCCTAGGATTGCGCAAGCTGGAAGCTTTCTTTGGATTCCTTATCACCATTATGGCTTTGACCTTTGGTTATGAGGTGGGAAATGAGAACTACACCCCTTCCCCCAAGCTCATCACTTTCCTTTCCTCCTGGGCAGCCCGAGGGTGTAGCTCCTTGCCTGTCTTCCGGGATGGGGTGGAGGGGAGGATGGCTTTGGCGGGCTGATCAAGTTCCTTCCAACAGTATGTGGTAGCACGTCCATCTCAGGGAGAGCTTCTTTGGGGCCTGTTCCTGCCCTCCTGCCCGGGCTGTGGTCAGCCTGAGCTGCTGCAGGCCGTGGGCATTGTTGGCGCCATCATCATGCCCCACAACATCTACCTGCACTCAGCCTTGGTCAAGGTGAGCAGAGTGGAGGGAGGGAGGAGGAGCCCATTTCTGAGCCTGGACTCCTGCCTCAGAGGGCTTCCTTGAGCATCTCAGGGAAGGATGGAGTCGTTCTCTGTTTAATAGGTCTGAGGTAAATGACTAGAAATCAGCCGAGGCCTTGTCCTCCTAGAAACATCTGCATCCTAGTGTAGGGGGAACAGACAAGGAAGGAATTGTGGATGGCAGAAGGTACTCACGAAGAAACAAACCAAAAAGTTCGGTGGATAGACTGAAGGTTGGGTGTTGTGGTAGTAATGAAAATGAGTGTGGGGACATAGATTATTATTATTATTTGCCCTAAAATTATTGTGGAGGTATCATTTAACCCACTATCACAAATAATAAGACACGGACACCTATTAGATTTTCTGATTGCCTCTTTACCTTGGGCCGGGCAGATAGTTCTACCTGAGCTGTCTCAATATCCTCCCCATTCACCTCCCAGCCCCCATCCAACGCCATCCGCCATAACCATCCTCATCTGGGCAACCTTCCACTGGTAATCTTATAAATACTTGCTTATATTTTCATCTTGGTGTTTTCTCCATCCACACCATCCTCAGAGTCCTTCCTCCCAGCCCACGTGGTTCCTTCTCCATGCTAACCCATTGTGGTGTCCTCCTTCCTCCTCTCTTCCCGGCCATCTGTCTCCCATGATTCTCTTGAACTCAAAGCCCAGGAACCTTAGTCACACCGTTCTCATTTTGCCCTGACCATGTATAGGCCTTTAATCAACCAATCAGGTATGATGTTTTCACAACAAGGATACATTTATGCAGGCAGTAACCAGATCCTGAGGGCCAGTAATTAGCATCAGACCAACAAATAACAGTTGGGAGATGGCATCGCATACAGGGAGGACAGCAAATGGCAAGAGCAAAGGTCCCGAGGCAGAAATGAACTGGACACATTTGAAAATGAAGCACGTGGGATAAAGAAGGGTAGCATATCAGGGCTGAATTAGAGAGGAGCCTCAAAGGTCAGGTCTTCCTTCAGTCATGTAGTTGGTCACTGTGGACCAGACCTCTGGCTAGGACAATAGTGTAGGAAGAGAGCAGATGACCTGAAACAGATTATCACATAGGGGTACTGTGGTTCCAGGAACTGTGATTCAGAGAAAACCTAGGTATAAATGTGGGGGGTAGGGGGACATTGGGGACCTCTGAGAGACTCTGGTCCTCCCCTTCACCTCTGACCTCACTAGTCTAGAGAGGTAGACAGAACCCGCCGGGAGGACGTTCGAGAAGCCAACATGTACTTCCTGATTGAGGCCACCATCGCCCTGTCTGTGTCCTTCATCATCAACCTCTTCGTCATGGCTGTTTTTGGTCAGGCCTTCTACCAGCAAACCAACGACAGAGCGGTGAGCCACACTGTTCCTGTGCACCAGCCCTGTCTGCGTCCTCCATCCCCATCTGCCCACCAGCTTTGCCAGGGACTCCAGGTCATGGGGCCGGACTCTGAGCTCTAGGGTCTCCTCTGTCCTGATCATCTCAGCTCCCAGAAGACAGGTGCCAATCACTTTGATTGAGATGTCACTTTAGTACCAGACCTCACCTAAGGGCCCCTGGGTAAACCGAACAAGTCCTGCACCTTGCTCCTGTAGGTACTGAACACGGGGAGGACGTGAAGGCACAGGAAGCCAGCCAGCTCACCCATGGGTGCTCAGGGAGGAGCCAAGTTGGAACAGTGCAGGGTGACTGGGGCTAGGAGCGGGGGGGGGGTCCCTACAGGACCTCCACAGTTGTGTTCCCTCTAGAAACAGGAGCTGAGCAGTTCATCCAGGCCCTTTGGGGTCTGCCCTTGTGTTTGCAGCCTCCAGGAGCCGTTCTCCATCAAGGGGCTTTCACAGTCCTAGGCAGGGCCATGCACTCGCTAAAGGCTGAGCCGTGTCTGTGTGTGTGTGTGTGTGTGTGCGTGTGTGTGCGCGTGTGGTGTTTATTGTGTGGGTAGCATATGGGATTCTCCTAACCATGGCATTTGGGAGGCCTTGCTATATGTCCTGAGTGTGTGAGAATATATCCCTACCAAACATGAGTGGAGAAGACTCTGTTGCCACTGCCCCAGAGAGACCTGTTTTCAGGCTCCTGTGACGGAAGGGCTCTCTGATGAAGAGGGAGCTGTGGGAATGTAGTGGTCACGCCAGCTCTTACTGGTTCCAGAGACTGGAAGCCCGGTTCTCACCTGAAGCTGCATTTTAAACACAACAAACTCCCAATAAGAGAAATAAAAACAAGCTGAGCATAGTGGTGCATACCTTGAATCCCAGCCCTTGGGAGGCAGAGGCAGATAGATTTTTGTGAGTTCAAGGCCAGCCTGGTCCTCACAGGACAGACGGGGCTACATAGAGTTACTTTGTCTCTTTTGTCTGGAAAAAAAGAAAAGGAAAGGGTTGGGGATTTAGCTCAGTGGTAGAGCGCTTGCCTGGCAAGCGCAAGGCCCTGGATTCGGTCCTCAGCTCTGGAAAAAAAAAAAAAAAAAAGGCAAACAAACAACAACAACAAAACACATTATTAGCAAAGAGTGTCTAGTCAGATTTAGCCTGCAGGGCCTCAGGAGTTTTTTGGGTTTTGTTTTGAGACAGGTTTCTCTGAGTAGACCAGGCTAGCCTTAAACTCAGAGATCCAGCTGCCTCTGCCTAGGCTGGGATTAAAGGCTTGTGCCGACACCACCCAGCTGGGCCTCAGGTTTTTAACTCCCTTTGGGGCCTGGCTGGGATTTTCCTAAAGTGATGTTGATCCACCTTCCTCCAACCGACTCCCTGTCCACAGTACAACATCTGTGCCAACAGCAGCCTCCACAACTATGCCAACATCTTCCCCAGGGACAATCAGACAGTGTCGGTGGATATTTACCAAGGAGTAAGTGCCTTCGGGCCGGATGTTTGGCCACGCCTTGTCGGGGTGGAGCCTCTACTGGGCGGGGCCTCTTTCTGACCACGCCCCCTGCGTCTAGGGCGTGATCCTAGGCTGCCTCTTTGGCCCTGCTGCCCTCTACATCTGGGCAGTAGGTCTCCTGGCAGCTGGGCAGAGTTCTACTATGACCGGCACCTACGCAGGACAGTTCGTGATGGAGGTGGGTATTGAGGGCCCATTGGTCAAGGACGGCAGACACACGGTTGGAGGCTTTGCGGAGGGGCGGGATGACAGACAATTCTCAAAAGCTGCTGCGTATTCAGCAACCAACTAGTTCTGGCAATCTTCCCTCTCCCCGCTCATCATTTCTCCATCAACAAGAGTCAGATCTGCCCCCATTTCCAAGACGGACAAATGGGGGGGGGGTTGCTGGCAGGCGTTGTCTGAGACAACCGAGGCCGCACGGCCCCATCAGGGTGCTCGCTCCCACCCAGGGCTTCCTGAAGCTGCGGTGGTCTCGCTTCGCACGCGTCCTCCTCACTCGCTCTTGCGCCATCCTGCCCACGGTGCTGGTGGCCGTCTTCCGCGACCTGAGGGACCTGTCCGGCCTCAATGATCTGCTCAATGTTCTTCAGAGTCTGCTGGTGAGACCCGCGGTCTAACAAGGAGCACAGCAGCCCCCCTCCCCAGCTCCCCACCCTCAAAAAGCCATCCAGGTTCTACTCTAAACCCTCACGGGATCCTACAGCCGCTCTAAAAAGCCAGAGTCCCCACTGTCCCCATTTCCCAGATGGGGAAACTGATGCATTAGGTTAATTGACTGGACGTTGAGCTGGCATTCCACACCCCAGCAGTCTGAGGCCCCAGCCCTGCCTACTTTCTCCTGCTTTAGAGGAGTCACAGATGAGACTCAGGGATCTCAGGGAACTTCCCCCAAAGGCTCCCAGCCAGAGGAGAGGACGAGTTCCCGCCCCCCCCCCCCCCCCCCCCCCCCGCCCCGCAGAGGGCCCCCCCCCCCCCCCCCCCCCCCCCCCCCCCGCTGTAGCAAGGCAGGGCCCTCAGCCTCAGTCTCCACCGCTGTCCACAGCTGCCCTTTGCTGTACTGCCCATCTTGACGTTCACCAGCATGCCAGCCGTCATGCAGGAGTTCGCCAACGGCCGGTAAGCCCTCCCTTCCCAAACCACTCTCCATACCCCCAACCACACAGAGGCAGGAACAGCTGTTATGGCCACCACCCCATGAAACTCAGGGCCCCCAAGGCCTTAAAGAACTTGCCCAGGGCCACACAGGAACCAAGACATGTCTTGGGGACTGTTTCTAGGGACTGGGCTCGCCTTCACCCTACCCCTGCCACATTCTGCCAGTGTGGAGCCTGAAGACACCCCCCCCCCACACACACACACACACAGACACACACAAGTGGCCAATGGGGTTTGTCTGCTCTAGAGCACAGGCCAGGGAAGGTAGCTTGGTTCCCTGTCTCCAGCTCTGGGCTAGCCAGGGCTCCTAGGGGGTCGGGGTGGGGGGAGGCCATCCAGGTGGTCCACCTTCATCCAGCCAGCCCTGAGGATCCATTTCTTCCCCAGGTTGAGCAAAGCCATCACTTCCTTCATCATGGCGCTGGTCTGTGCCATCAACCTCTACTTTGTGGTCAGCTACCTGCCCAGCCTCCCGCACCCTGCCTACTTTGGCCTTGTAGCTGTACTGGCTGTGGGTTACTTGGCTCTTACTGCTTACCTGGTACTGGGGGCAGCCAAGGGAGAGGGCGGGCGGGAGAGGAAGCCGCGTGGGGCTTCCGGGGAGCTGCGGCCTCTCCTCCACTCACGGTCCTTTCCCAGGCCTGGACGTGTTGCATCGCCCACGGAGCCACCTTTCTGACCCACAGCTCCCACCGGCACTTCCTGTACGGGCTCCCTAAGGAGGAGCAGGAAGATGCGGTGAGCCCTGGGTGGTGAGAGCGGCACACTGGCGCACCGGATCCAGCAAGCACAGAGGCACCGGGGATGGAGGGCCGCCTCCTGTCCTGCTGGATTGCAGGTTTCCAGTTTAGACAAGCGCTTTACCTCAGAGTAAAGTGTGCTAGGGACCACACCCATCTCACCGCAACCTAGAAGCCTTAAAAACACAGGCCTTGGGGCTAAAGAGACGGCTCAGTTGTTAAGGACACTTCGCTGCTCTTCTGGAAGGCCGGGATCGATTCCCAGCACCAACCTGGCGGCTTTCAAGGGACTGTAATTCCAGTTTCCGGATATCTAGTGCCCTCTTCTGGCCTTCTCAGCTGGCGCACGGACAAACATGCAGGCAAAACGCCTGTATACATGAAAATTACTTAAAAACAAAACTGTCTGATGCTTGTTTCCTGAAAGATATCCAAAAACTAGTTTGTTTTTTTTTTTTGTTTTGTTTTTTTGTTTTTTGTTTTTTTTGTTTTTTGTTTTTTGGCGCAATCCAGCACTGAGTAGGGCCAGGCTGAGGAAGCAGAACGGTGGGCTAGTACCTACCAGACCACTTCAATCAGAACATTTTTTTTTTTTTTCCCTAGAGCTGAGGACCGAACCCAGGGCCTTGCGCTTGCTATGCAAGCGCTCTACCACCGAGCCAAATCCCCAACCCCTCACTCCAACACTTGGCAGGTGAAAGCAGATAACTGAACCGGTAGCTCCCCTCGGTTCCAAGGCTCTGGAAAATCTAAACGTCAAATCCCCCAAAATGACTGATGATCTCTTTCTCTCTCTCTTGAACCTGCAACCCATTCCCCAAGCAGTAAAACCTAGAAACGGTTCCTGCTCTTTCAGGAGTCAGGCCGTTAAGAGCCCAAAAGTCTGTGCCTTCAAGGCCCAGTTCATTTGCCTTCTCCGCAGGGAACTGGGCTGACCAACTCCCACTCCCACGCTCGCTCTTAGGGTTCCCTGAACTTGACTCTCAGCTCCCCCTAGGGGCAGGGACTCTCCCGACCATACGCACTCCGGGTGAGCCCTACTCCTCCTCGGGGGCAAGCAGAAATCAGGTGAGAGGCGGGTACTCTTCCAGGGCCCCAGAAGCCACCTCCGCTGTGAGGTTGAGAACCGCGTGGGAGGGGAATCCCCTCCTCCGCAGCAAACCCCGGGCACCCTTCACCCTGTGCGTAGCTAGCACTTTGCAGACGCTCCCTAGGCAGTTTCCAGGCTCCCCTAAGTCCCTCCTCCGTACTCCTCCAGTTCCTCGCACCCGAGCCTAGATCGGCCCAAAGGTGCGCGGAGGAAGGGGCGTCCACCGAGCCTTTTCCCAGGGTTGAGCCTGTGAGGGTTTCGCTGTCCGAAAGTAGCTCTGGTCACCCGGAATCCAGCTGGGTAGGGCTGCCGGCTGGGCGCTCGGATTGGAGCGCTTGTTTATGAAAAGAATTTCCTTTTTCTTAAAAGGGCAACGGAAGGCGTGGGGCCCGAAAGGAGCCGGGTAGGGACAGGTCTGGCGCTGGCAGCCAGAGGAGGTGCCGGGGGGGGGGGGGGGCACCTCCCCAGCCCTTGGGGCTTGCCCCTGAACTTGACGCTGGCGAAGAAAGCGTCTCCCAGATTCCCCTTGAGTTTCTCCCAAGTGTTCCTTAACTTGCTGCACATTCTGGCGATTCTCTTGGCATTCATTGGTCTTTTTTTTTTTTTTTTTTTTTTTTTTTTTTGTGGTAGACCCCGTGCTAGAAGTGGAGGAGAGGTAACTTCCCAAATTAAAAGAGGTTGTCAGCTGTCCAGCAGCTTTAAGGAAAGCGGGTGAGGCCAAGATAGGCACCTGAGCCAGTAAGTTCAGGGAGATGACCGGAGCACGCCGAGGGCAGGATTTGGAAAGTTAAACTAGGACAAGGCTGTCAACGATGACCACAGGTGCGTAGTTAGGTCTAGGACGGAGAGTTGAGCGCTGAGGAGGTAGGTTGGCCCCTCCACGTGACTGCACTTACCTGGCAAGGGTGTGGCATATGGCCATTCACAACAGCCTGGAACTCCAGCTGCAGGGGACGCAACACTCTTCAAGCCTGCAAAGGCACCCCAACACTCGCGACTTACACTAACCATTACTACATAAAAATAAATCTTAGCCCCGGGCATCGCGGCACACTCGTTAATATCAGCGCCCTGAAGGCAGATGAGGGTGGAGCTCTGCGAATTCGGGGCAGGCCAGCAAAGGCTACATATGCGACAGTAATAAATGATAATGATAGTAAACCTGGGGGCCAGTGAGATGGCCCCATAGATCGAGGGACCAGCCACAGTACCTGAGGAGCAGATTCCATCCTGGGACCCACAGGGTGGATTCGCTACCTCCAGACATGCACTGTGGCACATTCGTGCTCACACAACCAAGAAATAAAATAGCCATCTAACTCCCCTCGCCCAATGCCAGAAAGAGTTTCTCAGTGTAACCCTGGCTCTCCTGGAACGTTGTAGAAGAGGCCGGCCTCGAACTCAGAAATTTGCTTGCCGAGTGCTGAGAATTAAAAAATTTATTATTATTATTATTAAGACAGGAGTGGATGGAGCTGGGTGCAGTGGCGAACACCTGTGATCCTAGCGACTCTGGGAGGCAGAAGCAGGTGGAGCTCTGTTAGTTCAAGGTCAGCATGGTCTACAGAGCCAGTATAAGACAGCCAATGCTAGTCAGAGAAACCGTATCTCAAAAAAGCAAAACAAAACAAAAGATAAGGAGGGTCAGCTAAGGTGCTTTGGAGGCCTAGGGTCAGAGATAAGGTCAGGTCAAGGCCGGGGGGTTTCCAGCCAGAGGTCACTCACTGCTTAGTGCTCCTCCAAAGCTGTGGAACCCCTGGTGACGTGACCCCCCCCCCAAAAAAAAAAAAAAAAAAAAAAACCTCAGGCCGAATTTAAGGAGGCCTAGCTTAGAATTTCCCTGAATGCGACATAGGCCCTAGGTGGGGACTAACCTGCTACCTCCCTGCTTCCCAGGAACCAGCTGAGGGCTTTCTACCAGGGCCTTCTGCACATGGCCCGTCCCATGCCACAAGGGGCAACCTGAGGTGCCCCAGGGAGCCCTCAGTTACCCTACAGTATCCGCCTTAGTCCTGTTGGTCGTCATACCCGCCCCTACCGCTAGCAACTCAAACAGTATTATTTTCTTGGGGGTGCAGCCATTAAAATAATGATCACAATAGACTGTGTGGGGAAAGGCCCTCCCCTCCGGACTGTCGATGCAGTTCTCACCGGAACAGGGGGAGAGCTTCCTGCAGATGTGAACCCTCCGTGTCCAGAAGGGACCACCAGCTGAGGCCTGGAGGGGGGTGATAGGGTTTTGTTTGGGGGTGGCGCCTGAAGCCTGGGGTCAGTGTTCTGGGTGGCCGGGGTTAGGGAATCGAGGGCAGCCAGTCGCTGAACAGGGGGCTCATTCAACTTCGGGTCACACATTTCCTTCTGGGGACAAATAGTGCGGGGAGGGTGGGTGGAGGCAGCCCTAGCGGGCCTGGCAGAGCAGAGGCGGAAGGGCCTGGGCTCGCGCCTTCACTTTCCCAAGCTGGACGCAAGGAGGGGATCGTCCCTCGAGATCCCTTGGAGGTGAAGTCCTTGAGTTGTAAGGATGGCAGCCCTGGGGCTCCCCAAGGGCAGAAGCAGGCAGGCGTCAGGGAGCAGCGCTCCACAGGCCCGGTTGGTCTGGGGCACCCGGCTAGTGCGCCAGCTGAGCCGGCCCCTGGTCCCCTCTCTACTGGGAAGTGACAGAACGCGCCCGCCCTGCCCGGCCCCAGTGCCCAAGGGAGGAAGTGGGGCGTGCCTGTCAAAGCTTGGCATCCGTATTTTTAAAATTACGACGAATGAAAGGAACTTTGTAAAGCAGGAAAAATAAAAATAAAAAATAAAAATAAACAAACCGCAGCCTCAGGGAACGCAACCGGGAGCTTCCTGCCAGAAGACCCTGTTGTGTAGACGCACCTCCAGGCCCTGGCTGGGCTGTGTGTCACCGCAGGGCCGGTGACACGTGTCTTTAAAATCTGAATAGTTGCAGTCTCGGGCCCCCAAGGGCGGGCGCTTGGACCCTCCCTCCGCGGGCGTCCCCTGGGCACTTGGGAACAGCGCCAGCCCTGGAACCGGCCCCTCTAATAATCACAGATAGGAGCGGTGGGGTGGGGGCGGAGGACCTCTGAACAAGGTGGCATTTCTTCTGGTTGGAAGGGATCTGGCTCTGCCAAGGACGAGGAGGCACGTTCCGAGCTGAGGGAACAGCACGTACAAGATACAAGGCCCCGAAGCAGCAGAAAGGCTCGGCCTCTGCCGGCGGTACGCTAACCTCTTGGCAGGGAGAGAGGGCTAGATTTGCCACAGGACAAGCGGTGAAGGTAGGTGCGGGAGCGGAATTTTCACATCCCGAGATGTCCTCGAGACTGCGCTGGGCGCTGATAGTTGTAGCTGGATCGAGAACATAAGTGAGCACGGGAGGGAGGGAAAAGTACCGCTCTCGCAGACCACCCGAGAGAGTTCGGAGTCCAGCACCCACGCACAGCGGCCTGTAACTCCAGCTCTAGGGGATCTGACGCCCTCTTCTGGCCTCCGAAGGCTCTGGCATACAGACGCACAGAAATAAAAGCCACTCTCTCTGAAATTCCATCATTTGATGAGTTTTCGTAACTGGAGCTGGCAAAGAAATGTCTTTATTTTTTTCCTCCGATATCCACAACGTCAGACAAAAGACCCACTGGAGGGGCGGCGGGAAGGCTTAGGGGGTAGTGGTTCCCGCTGGCAAACCTGACCGCTTGAGAGCGATGCGGCCCTCAAACAGTGGAAGAGGAGAACCACTGATCTTCACTCGGGGAACGTGCAACCCCCTTCATACACAAATAAGTATAACTTAAAAAAAATTTTTTTTTTAAGATCTGGAAAGATGGCCCAGAGTCACTCGCAACTCTTTAAAGGACCGGATTTCCGTTCCAAGGAGCCTTATAGGGGCTCAAGACCATCTATTAACTCCAGTTCCAGGGGGGAATATGACGCCCTCTTCTGGCCGCTGCGTGCATTGCCTCTACGTGGTGCACATCTTTGCAAGGCCACACACAAAAAATGTTTAAAATTGAAAAAAAAAAAAAAAAAAGCAAACACCCATTTTACAGAAAGTTAGCGTCATCCATTTTCCGCAGGAGCAGACGGGAGCAACTCGTGTCAGCCCCTTGGAATGCGCGGAGGTGGAGCCGCGTCGCCTTAGGGCACTCCGGGACCGGGCGCCCGGGGCTCCCTGGCCTGCGGCGGCGGGTTAGCGCGGTTCTCCATGCCACGCAGCCGCAGAGGCTCGGGGCCGCCAGCACGCCGCAGGAAGAGAGGCGACGCCCCCTGGATCTCCGCAGGAACCCGGCCCGCCTCCCAGCCCGCCGGGCCCCAGAAGTGATGAAAGCTGCGGCCGAGCCCCGGTCCCGCCGAAGCCGTTGCCCTTTTAAGGGGGAGCCTTGAAACGGCGCCCGGGTTCCATGTTTGCATCCGCCTCGCGGGGAGGAAACTCCATGTTGTAACAAAGTTTCCTCCGCGCCCCCTCCCTCCCCCTCCCCCCGAGAACCTGGCTCCCCTCCCCTCCGAAGCTCGCGGGGATCCCTCCCTCCCACCCTCCCCTCCCCCCCGCGCCCCGATTCCGGCCCGAGCCGGGGGGGAGGCCGGGCGCCGGGGCCAGAGTCCGGCCGGAGCGGAGCGCGCCGGGCCCCATGGACAGCTCGGCCGTCATTACTCAGATCAGCAAGGAGGAGGCGCGGGGCCCGCTGCGGGGCAAAGGTACGCGGGCGGCGGGAGGGGAGGACGGGGCTCGGGGCCGTCCCCGCGCCGCAGCCGCTGCCACTGCCCCGGGCGCGCGCCTCGGCCCAGCCGGAGCCCCCGCCAGTGGGGCCGAGAGAGAGTTCGAACTCCGCGAGAGTCGGAGGCGCTGGGCGGGGCCTGGCGCCACTAGAGCGCTCCGGTATTGCTTCTAGGAGGGAAACTGAGGCAGGAGGGCCAGCGACGGGTCAAGTAGGCTGGCGGTTCCCGGGCGTCGCCCCCTCCCCCAGTTTGGCGCCAATGGGACTAGAAGGTGGGGGTGAGGCCGGACGGCCGGCCGCCCGCCGAGGCTCCGCCCCCTCCAGGCTGAGGTCTGGAAAGGGTGCGGAGGTGACAGCGGGCTGGGGAGCCTGGCAGGTATCTCCCGCCAACACACAACCACGTTCCCAACAAACTTGGGCGCCACGCCTGGAGGTGCGGGCTGCACCCTCGGAGGCAGAGAGCCGCTGGCCTTGCTGGACAGACTTGGCGAGCCCTGTGTCCGGCTGGGCGCGCGCGGCACCCCGGCTGCAGCATTCCAGGCCCCTGGGGCTGGCCTGAGTGGGGGAGCCAGCCCCCTCCCCTGCGGACTCCAAGCTTGGGAAGTCACCCGGGATTTGTCCACCGTCCAGCTCTAGCTTCTTCGGGGACTGGAGGCAGAGAGGATTAGAGGAAGGCGGCGTGGGGGCTGGGGGGTGTCTGTCATTTAGGCCGTGGCCTCTGAGAAGTCTAAGGTTGAGGCAGGGTGGGGTGGAGGAGGCGGGGCCGACAGGCCCGGGACACTGGCCTCTGGGCCTAGGCTCAGTGAGGACTTTGGACCCACTGGGTAGACAGAATGGAGGGAGAGTGGGAGTGGACGATGGGGCCCCGAGCCCTGACGTTCCTGAGCAGGGGCTGCTCAGGTAAGGTGTGGGGTCAGGTGATGGACGACCAACCGTGAGAAAAACCCGTCCCCTCCTTCAAGCCACCTACTCCTTGACAGTTGGCCACACTAGGTTTCCTCACGTTGCGGAGCCGAGTGGCCCGTGGTGCGCTTCCGGTGGGGCCAGAGCCACCCTGGTGTGGCCGCCGATGGAGGGAGAAAGCTCACCTTCCCTGTGCTTAAGGGACTGAGACCCGGGTGCATGCGGCCTCCGCGGGCCGGCGCGCCCACCTTCCCTTCTTGCTTCAGGTGACCAGAAGTCAGCAGTTTCCCAGAAGCCCCGGAGTCGGGGCATCCTCCACTCGCTCTTCTGCTGTGTCTGCCGAGATGATGGGGAGGCCCTGCCCGCCCACAGTGGGGCTCCCCTGCTGGTGGAGGAAAATGGCGCCATCCCCAAGGTGTGTGATGGTCAGGCAGGAGCCCCAGGTGCACCCGGGCCTAGCTGGCCAAGTGGACTTGGCAGAAGCGGGTAGAGGCGGCGCCTGCAGACCCTGAGATGTGCAGACAAGCAGAGTACCTGCCCACTGAGTCCCGCCCTTTTCCAGTGCTTCCCCCCCCCTCCAAACGCCATCCTGCCCACAGCTGTGGTTGGCCTGAGATCAGTATATCCCCTTATAGACGGGAGCTTTCTGAGGGGAGGAAGAAGGACCCCTGGAGCCCAACCCTGGCTCACAGTTGGCAAGACCAGAGCTGGGGAGAGGGTGGAAGGTCAGGTTGGGTCCTCGGGTAGAGATCTGGGGAAGGAAGCCCCGTGTGGGAGGCGCCCCACCCAGCCCAGCCCCTCCCCACAGCAGACCCCAGTCCAGTACCTGCTTCCCGAGGCCAAGGCCCAGGACTCGGACAAGATCTGCGTGGTCATCGACCTGGACGAGACCCTGGTGCACAGCTCCTTCAAGGTGGGCCCTGTCCAGCAGCCCACAGCCTCCGAGGGGGCCTGCCCTGGCCAGGGAGGGAGGTCTCCACTGGATTGCCATCCCTGGGACATCCATTCCACCAGCTCCAGCAATCCTTCTCTCCTCACAGCCAGTGAACAACGCTGATTTTATCATCCCAGTGGAGATCGATGGAGTGGTTCACCAGGTGAGGGTCAGGAGGGAGGTGGGGGCCGGGATTGGCGCCCGTGCTCTACGCCCGGGTACCTCCCACCAATCTTGAGGGAGCCCCACGTGGAACTCTGATAGATGGGGAACCCTCAAAGCTCAAAGAGGGTGCCAGACCCCCAGACCTGCAGAGTGGGCTCCTTCTGGCCTTGTCTTGTGGAGCCCTCTTTCCCCTCATGCTCCCACTGCCCGGGACCCAGTTCAAGTAATTCAGGATAGGTTGTGGTGCTGGCCAGCCTGTTCTCCATTACTTGGCTCGGGGGCCGGTGCCCTGCGGCCTTGGGGTGAGAGGGCTAACCTGGGCTATCCTGCGTTGGGATAAAACCAATACGGGAAAGGGACTGGGGATGGATTAGTGACTGCCTCTAGGTGAGGTTGGACCTCTCTGATTCTCCTTAGGAAGGGGGGCGGTTGGGGGCAACTCGCAGGCCTCGGGGAGCCCATGGATCGTGGGCCCGGCCTCCTCCATTGTGCCTGTCCAATTCCTGTTTATCACCGCCAAGCCTGTGGGCCAGCGGCTCCCTCACTGGCTCATTCCCCAGGTCTATGTGTTGAAGCGGCCCCACGTAGATGAGTTCCTACAGCGAATGGGCGAGCTCTTTGAGTGTGTGCTGTTCACTGCCAGCCTTGCCAAGGTGAGCCCTTCCCCGGGGCCTGGGGGCCACCATGCCCTCCCACCCACCTTCAACCGGCAACCCTGGGCATTTACTCAACTCCGGGGTGACTTCCCTCCTAACTCCCAGTATGCAGACCCTGTCGCTGATCTGCTGGACAAGTGGGGAGCCTTCCGTGCCCGGCTGTTTCGAGAATCGTGTGTCTTCCATCGGGGGAATTACGTAAAGGACCTGAGCAGGCTGGGCCGAGACCTGCGGAGGGTGCTCATTTTAGACAACTCCCCCGCCTCCTACGTCTTCCATCCAGACAATGCCGTGAGTACCTGGGAGCCTCAGGGGGTCCAGTAACTTCCTGTTACCTGTGTCTGCCCCCTGAGAGAGCTGCCCTTCTCACTTTCCTGCCATCTCCCCAGGTACCAGTGGCCTCGTGGTTTGACAACATGAGCGACACTGAGCTACACGATCTCCTGCCCTTCTTCGAGCAACTCAGCCGCGTGGATGACGTCTACTCAGTCCTCAGGCAGCCTAGGCCCGGGAGCTAGTGAGGTGTCTTGGGGCCAGGAGCTGCCCCTCACCAAGGCCCACGCCTCCTCCCAGTGGACTGCGGGCACCCGCCTGTGCTGTTAAACAAAACTCACAGGCTACGCCACACTCGTGGCCCTGGGGGAGAGGGCGTCTCCTCTGCCTCTGCCGTGCTGCATGGAGGACAGTGAGCCCTTGGGCCCCTGAGTCAGTGCCTTCGACCTTCTCCCCCTCTTCTCAGGGGACCTGGGAGGGGGGCCCTGCCTGCTGCTCTCCCCTTCAGTCTCCTCTTCTCCACGATGCCATGTTTCTCTGCTGCCAAATTGGGCCTCTCAGCCCCAGGTGTGCTTTGGGGGGTAGGGGCAGGGTTTTTGCTGCCCCGTGCCTTGGATACCAAGTGCCTTGCATACAACCAACCCTCTTTGCTGATCAGCTTTTCCCAGATCTAGGCTGACCTGAGGGGAACCTGCCTCTCCCCTACCCCTCCTCGCTCCTGGGTCGATGGTGCCCCACTAGTTTCTACGTGGGAGGGAGAGGAAGAAAGTCTATTACCACTTGTAAAAGAGCTGGGGAACCTTCCTTAGGGCACACCCCCAGTCCGGCTTGTCCAAGGCTGATGGCTGCTCCCTGTATCATTTAAACCCCAAATCACCCCCAAAGCCCTGGGGCTTGGCAGGACTCCCCCCCCTCCCCCCCATGGAGCCGTATAAATATGTACATGTGTATATAGATTTTTTAAGGGAAGGAGAGAGAAAAGGGTGGGAGTAAACACTCCTCCCTCTCCCCTTCCCTGGGCCCAGAAATTGGGGGGATGGGGGAGGGAAAGGATTTTTACATTTTTAAAACTATTTTCTGAATGGAACAAGCTGGGCTGAGGGGTCAGGCCCGGCCTTCTGTCTGTCTCAGCCCTTTTACTATTCGTTCAAAAAACATTTATTGAGTATCTTCTGTGCCCAGCAGTGAGCTAGTCCCACCAAGCTGAGTGGGAGGGGGTTCTCTGCCTCATCCCTGGTGCCTCACCTCCGGAAACCCCAGTCTTCACCAGTGCCTTCGCCTGAGTATCTTCAGGAGGTGGGGTTCGGGAGGTCTCCAAACCTTACTAAGCAGGCCCACTCCCCCGTGCCAACTCCCCCAACCCCCTCCACTTCCCCCCTGCAGCCTGCTGGCTGGGGGCAGCTCCCAGGTCACTCTGTCAACTCTGACTTCTTTTTCTCAAGCCCTTCCCCATACTTGCTGAGTCTGGAGTTCAAGCCTTCGGGCTCTCCCCAGAATATGAGGGTGAAGTGGACCCGCAAACAAGTGCCAAGGGAGTTGGTGAAGGGAGAGAGGAAATGGGTGGCCTGGATCCGATGACCTTCCCGATTAAGTGCCTTCTCTGTGACCCAGCACCTCGGTGTGATCAGAACTAAAGAGAAATGCTAGACCCCCTCCTATTCTGTCTCTGTGGTTTTTGGGGAGGGGACCTGAAGTACGTGGAAGTCTCGCACCTGTGACAGCCCTGTGACTACTTCAGAATCCTGCTGGGCAGGAGGAAGTCGGTCAAGAGGGACTGCCTGGGCACTCAGTCTGATAGATCTGCATCTGATTGCCAGATGAAAACAAAGTAACAAACTCCCACACGTTGTCCTCTGACCTCACATGCACCGTGGCACGGGCTCTCCCCACCCCCATTTATACACGCACTCTAAATAAATATAAAAATACACAAAACCCACGGAGCCCCCACCGCTGGAATGCGGGACGGGGCGGGGCCTGCCCGGGGCAGGGCGGGAGACGGAAGGCTGGGCAGACGTGGGCCGCCCCCAGCCGACAGCCTTCCGGGCAGTGGGGCCAGCAAGGAGGAGACTGGGTGGGGCGGGCGCCGGGGCGCCGGGAGGCCTCTTGCGGGCATTGGCCCTGCCGTGGCCACGCCCCGGGCCCCGGTCCGGCCTCCTGCCGGCGCTGGCCACGCCCCTCCGTCCAAATTCGTCTTCCGCGAACCCCGCCTGGGCTGGGCAGGAAGTGCCAGGCCGAAGTTGTGGCTTGCCGCTAGGGGCCCCCCCAGTCCTTGTGGACCCCGGGTTTACAAGCAAGGCACTCCCCGACCTAGCGAACCCCGGGTCTGGGAAGATGGGAGCTTGCCTTCTCCACCCTTCCTCTGAAAGTGGAAGCTCCTCTGGAGCTTCAGACGACCCCTCCACACAGAGTGGAGGAGGGGGCATGCACCTCCAAATTGTTGGTTCCTGCCCCCTAACTCCACCTCCCCAGGCTCTCCCTTCCTCACGCCACCAAGAATTTAGCCCTTAGCCTCCTTTTGCTTCAGGTGTGACTGTGTGTGTGTGTATGTGTGTGTGGCGGGGATGGAGGGGGGCCGCGAGCAAAAGGTTTGAAACCGTCCTTATCACATTCTGTCTACCCTATCCCACCCCACTACTTTTACGCGATAGAAAAGAGCCGAGAAACTCCCACCTGAGACGAAGCCTACCCCCCTACCCCGAATCAGCTCTGGTCTGGAGCTGCGTGGACCAGGAGAGCCTTTTGCAAGATTTATACCCTGCCCCTGGCCTCCACTCGTCCTCAGCCAGGCTCAGGCTTGGTTTCCTGCTCTGTATGCAAACAGTGGTCTCCTCGGATTTGCATCCCTGAGGCTGCACAAGTAGAGCACCAGCTTCCTTTGAGACCCACAGTCAAACTCTCTTAACCCGCTTCCACACGCCCTCTGCCCACGCAGAATTAAACTCAACCACAGTTGTGGGTACTTCCTTGTCAGCACCGGCCAGCGTCAGGCTGCGCTTCTGCTCTCAAGGAACTCGTCTCAGTGTAAGCGACGTTAGTTCCTGGAGCTGGAGACATGGCTCAGCAATTAAGAGCACTGGCTGCTCTTTCAGAGAATCTAGGTCCCTTTTCCAGCAACCGACTGGTGACTCAGAACCATGTAAAACTCTAGTCCCAAGAGATCCAGTGCCCTCTTCTGGTCTCTGTGGGCACTGCAGGCATGTGGTTCACAGCCATACGTGCAGACAGAAGACATAAAATAAAAATAAAGAAGAAAAATGCCACTAATTCCGGAGTGATAGAGAGATACATAGTATCTTTTAAGTATGAGTATTCTTTCTCTAGGATCAGCTGACACAACTGAACATCGTTAATGAATGTTTCTTTGGTGTTAGTTACTCTAGAGAGACCTCTGAGTTTAAGTCCCTCAGGGGCCCATTGGGAATATTTTTGGAATTAAAGCCTGTTTAATTAATTTTTAAAAAAAAAGTCTGAAAACGAGAAAAAGGAAGTTTAGTCATGGCGAGTACAGGTGTGAATGCAACCAGTAATTTAAAGGATAAGGTAAAATAAGAGTTTCAGTTTCTGTAGCAGAGTGACTTGGCCTTTGATCATCGTTAGAATCCTAACGAGCAAGGGCTACCGTATAGCTCACTAGTAGAGAAGTTTCCTAGCATGCCTGAAGCCTGGAATTTAATCCCCAGAACTGTTCTGAAAAAAAAAAAAAATCTGATGGTAAATCAGATTCATGAATGACTGTTTCTGTGGTCCTTTTCCTCCGCAGTGAGGTAATGTTATCTATCCAACTGTTGACTCGAGTCTCCGGACCCTCCAGGCACCCTGGATAGCTGTTTCTGGTTTGACTGCTCTGTGTTTTGAGTGCTGGGAACTGAACTAAGGACCTCATATATGCTAGATCAGTGTTCTACCACTGAGAGCCACACTCCAGCCCCAGTCCAGACATGAGGACAAACAGGAGTACAGGCATTGTGCAGAAAAGGAAACCCAGTAGTAGCGAGTACTGAAGTCTCAGAACTTAGGGTAAGTACAACGGGTGAGTAAACTTGGAAAAAGCTCCTTAGCTGACTGTGTCATGGGTAAGTGAATAAATGAGAGAGAGAGAGATAGACACTTTGTTGTTTTTTTGAGAGAGGGGCTTGTGAAGTCCAAGAGGTCCTGCTACCTTGCCTTCCAACTCCTAAGAGAACAAGCTTATATCACCAAAGTCAGAAATTTAGAGGCTTTCTCACTGCAGAGTACAAAACGCTGTTTAGTTCAGTCAAGACTGTCACTATAAGCAAGATACACAAAGGAGCCTAGAGAGATGGCTCAGTGTTTAACACTGCTTCCTGCTCTGCTAGGGACCTGAGTTCATTTCCCATATCAGCAGCTCACAACCACCTCTAACTCCATCTCCAGGAAAGCACACATACCCCTCATGAATAAACACAATAATAACGATAATAAATCCAATGATAACGATTTAAGCAAGGTTGGCGGTGGAGATGCACACCTCAATAACCCCTTACAGGAGGATAGCAAGTTGGAGGCCAGGCTGGGCTGTATAGAAAAGCCCAGCCTCAGCACAATAAAAAGCAAAAAGATTTAAGCAAGAGCCACCGGGCGGGCTTGCTTTGCCTGTTTGCCAACGAGGTTGTATAGTTTCCCAATACCTGGTGGTAATTTAACCCATAGAGTCATGATTCCACTAAGGAGAGGGTAAACTTGCCTCGTCAAATGACATGCCAGGTGAAACGAGGATGACTTCGGAGCCAAGCACTTGCTACAACACACGCGAGGCAGCACGAACAAAAAGTTTACAATATCATTTTGAGGTCTCGAGACGAATAAAACAGGGCATTTCTGGAGAAGAAATTGTCCAAATAGGCAGGGAGACCATGGCAGCCAAAATGACACTAAGGGGGGTCTGGAGCATCATCAAATCAGCAATAACGAGGCAGAGACTCCTAGCTGGGCAGTGCCAGCTGCAGACTAGAGACCAGCGAGATGTTCCCAAGGACAGTCTGAAGACACTGGGACTTGGAAGTGTAATCCCTGAACATCATCATGGCTTCCAGATACGAATTTTTGTTTGTTTATTTGTTCGAGGCAGGGTCTCATGTCACCCAGGCCGGCCTCAGACTTGATGTATGGGTGAGGATAACCCTGGCCTTCTGAGCCTCCTGCCTCCACCTCCCACGTGCTGGGATCACAGGTATATTCCACATAGGAAAGAGTTCTGGTTGCAAACCATCACATTTGCGTATCGGGATACCTTCATCCGGGTAGTTATCATCCAGCATAGGCACATGTCTTGGTTCCATCTTCCTAGAGAAAGCTCGAAATGTAGTTAGTGCCATCAAAGCACAAGCCGTGTCAACAGCTGCTCACCACAGCTCACAAGAGGACACACCACACCACCCAGTGTGACAGAAAGTGACCTCAGCACTGGAATGCAGTGACCGTCTGTGAGAGACTTTGGGAGGTTGGAGAGAGCACACGGACAGGCACAAGGGCAGTCCCTGGGGGCTGGACAGCAATTCCCTGCTGGAATGAGGCTTGAAGGGGAGGGGTCTGTAAGGAGGCCTGAGTAGAAGGCCTCAGAACTGGCTGTAGCTGGGAGTGTAGGAAATGACAAGAATGTTGGAGTGGTAGCCAGCCAGAGGAGGATGGGAAAGCAGGCTAAGGAGCGACCTCTCCTGCTTTATTTATTTATTTGCTTGTTTTTGAGACAGGTTTCTCTGTGTACGCCTGGCTGACCTAGAATCCACTCTGTAGACCAAGTTGGCCTCAGACTCAGAGATCCACCTTCGTCTGCCCCCTAGTGCTAGGATTAAAAGCATGCGTCACCACATCTGGCTTATTTTTGTATTTCCAGTTTGTTTTCACTCATTTACTTAACAGACAGGCCTCATGTAGCCTAGGCTAGTCTCAAACTCAGTGTAACTAAGGATGATCTTGAACTCCCGATCCTCCTGTCTCCCTGTCTTCAGTAATGGGATCACAGGCAAATGCCACTAAGCTGGGTTTATGGGGTGCTAGGGCGCCAACTGGACCTTTACATATTTTAGGCAAACACTTTACCAACTGTGCCACACTGACAACTCCTTTTTTAAAAAATTCATTTATTATTTATTCTTTTTTTTTTTTTTGAGGGCTTGGTATGTATCCCTGGCTGATCTGACACTTGATACGTAACTCAGGCCAACCTTGAGTTCATGGCACTATACCGCAGCCTCCCAAGGCCCTGGAATTACAAGCATGGACCATCATGTCCAGTGAAAGCCCCCCCCACCCCCACTTTAATAGGTATACAGGACAACTGAGGGACCATGAAGATCCCGTAAGTGTGAAAGGGGTGTGAAGACACCTGTCGACTGTACTTTGGAAACTGAGGCAGACGGATGTAGACACACCTGTCAACTGCACGTCGGAGCCTAAATCAGGGGTAGGAAGACATAAGGTCCTGCTGGGAGAAGAGAACCACAGCCTGGACCGGGGCGATGGCAGACTGAAGAGGCAGGGAGGGAGGCAGGATGGATGAGGGAGGAGATCAGATGAACGGGGCAGGAAGTGTGGCTGATGTGCCTCTGCGAGGGAAGTGACTCTGCGACTCTAGAGACACAACCAGCGAAGATACCTCTACCTGTGCCTGGTACAGAGCAGAAACTCTTATTTGCCTCTCTCTCTCTGCAGGAAAGAGACACTTAATACAGCGCGGCCGGCAGTAGTATAAAATGGTAAAGCCTTGGAGCACGAGCTCACAACATCAGAGAAGACATGTCTCTAAATTAATTAATTAATTAATTAAGCGTGTGCGCTCACGTGCGCACGTGTAGTTCGGAGGACACCTCCCGAGAGTCCTCTCCCACCAGGTAAGTTTTAGGGTTTGAGCTCAGGTCCTTGGGCTTGGCGACAAAGCCTTTATCCACGGAGTCATCTCACCAGTTCTGGTCTGGGTTTTTTGTTTGTTTTCGAGACAGGGTTTCTCTGTGTAGCCTTGGCTGTCCCGGACTGACTTTGTAGACGGGGCTGTCCTCGAACTCACAGAGATCCACCTGCCTCTGCCTCCCTGAGTGCTGGGACTACGGGCAGGCACCGCCATGTCTGGCTTACAACCCAACTTTGAACTTTTGATTTTCTAGCCTCCGTCACCCACACACGTAATACGGGTGTGCTCCACAACAACAGACGGAAATTTTGTTTTGTTTTGTTTTGTTTTGTTTTGTTGTTTTACAGTATAGATCACTTTTTTTGGTGTTTTCCCTGTGGGTGAAATGTGTAATATTTACACTACTGATTACATCATTGTTTAAAATAGCTCAAGTGTTTAAAATAGTTCAGGAGTTTATACTAAGCACTCGAAGCAAGCCGGGTGTGGTGGCGCACGCCTATGGTCCCAGCGCTTGGATTATAGCATATTATCCAGCAGGCAGTTCTCTATGAGGTCAAAGCCAGCCTGGTCTACACAGAGAGTTCCAAGACAGCCAAGGCTGTCACACAGAAAAACCCTGTCTCAACCCTGTCCCGTCCCCCTCCCCCCAAAAACCAACCAAAGAACTAAAAGCAGAAAACACTTGAAGCAACCTGTGCTGACCAATAGAAAATTAGCTACCTTGGTGTAGCTACACCAGAGAGTTCTATACCGTCCTGAAGAACAAGCTGAATCATGATGCCCTGCTAACCTCCCTTCCCCAATAAATACTTTTTTGTTCTTTACATTTAGCAAAAAGAACAGCTCTGAGAGAGGGCTTGGTTCACCAAGCTCTGTGTTTATCCATCAGTCCTGAAACTTTTTAAAAAAAATATTAATTACAAAATGACAATTGCTAAAGAAGTAGTGAGTGAGAAATCAGAGGTTTTGTGTGTTAGTATCAAACCCTGGTAACTAGCTACTTCTAGTTGTTGTGGTGGGCCTATTGATTCTTTGTTTTTTGTTTTTTGTTTTTTTTTTTTGAGAGGAGGCCTCCCATGTTACCCAGGCTGGCCCTGCCAATCCACCTGCCTCAGCTGGCTGAGCAGCTGGGAGCACCTGAGTGCACCTATGGATCCTAGGGTGATTCCTAGCTGAGAATGGGAAACCAGATGCCTTAGGGTAGGATTCAAACTTCAGCCAGGCCTGGTGACACACGCCTTTAATCCCAGCACTTGGGAGGCAGAGGCAGAACTCTGTGAGTTCAAGGCCACCATGAGTCTAGGGCAGCCAGGGCTACACAGAGAAACCCTGTCTCGAAAAACCAACCAAAGAAAAGAGAAAAACTTCTTGTGGCTTAGGCTGGAATAACTTGACACTGAGTGTCCTCTGATGCAATTCAGTGCTGTCACCTTTGACCATGTGCTGAAAGAATGAATGACTCATACAAGGACCATCGGTATCAGTATCCCCAGGAAACTTGCTGGCAACGAAGAACCTCTGGCCCCACCCCATACCTACTGGATTGGTGCCTCACCTTTTGAAGATTCCCCCGTGATCCTTGTGATCCTTAATAATGGTTTCCTTCTGGGAAGGCAGGCCTCTGATATTTCTGAAGAAAGTGTCTAACTGGTATCTGCTTCAGGCATTAAGAAATGGTAGGAGAACAAACAGAATAATAACCTAATGCCTAAAACTCAATGTTGTTTTGTTGATATTGTTGTGGTGACAGGATCTCATACAGCCCAAGCTGGCCTTGAACTCACTGTGTGGCTGAGGATGGCCTTGAATCTCTAATTTTTTTTGCTTTCACTTCCCAAGTACTAACATTACAAGCAAGTATCACCACGCCCAGTATAAGGGCAAAACTTTTTTTTTTTTTTTTTTTTTTTTTTAAAGCTGACATATGTTCTTCATTTGGCAGGGCCCAAATTTCGGCAGGGCAATGGTGACCCACAGCTTTAGTCCCAGCATTCAGTAAGCAGAGGCAGGTGGATCTCTGTGAGTTTGAAGCCGGCCTGGTCTACAGAGTGAGTTCCAGGACAGCCAGGACTCTGTCTCATAAAAAGAAAATAAATAAATTATTATTAATAATAATACCACAAGGAAAATTGGGGCCCATCCTATAAGATGATTCTCTTGATCCAGGTAAGCTAATGTCCTTGGGCGATGGAAGGGATTAATAAATGCTGAAGAGACTTGACAGTTGAAGGAAATGCTTGTTCTAGATTTGACTCCATAGAAAAAGGCTGATAAGGCCCGTGTGCAGCTAATCACGGAACTGGACTGTGGACTGAAGAGACATATAGTAAATACTGGTGTAGGCGCCCAGGTATGAACAGCACGTTCGAACCACAGAGCAGAAAGCTTCCCTTCTCTGTGGTGAACTCCGGCTGCAGAATACTGATATTTAGTGAAACCTATTTTCAAATCCATATTTACAAAAACATCATATACACATGAACACTATGCTGACTCCTTAATCCCCAGCTGGATGTCACACTTGTTCCTGCTTTTCAGTCTGGTTGACATTTATCATAAACAAGGAAATTAGAGACTTATGTGTTCGTTTGGGTATTGGCTGTTGAATCTGGGGCTTTTCACACTTCAAGCAAATAGCTTACTAGTGAGCTACATCTCTAATGCTTTGAAATCGATTTGTCTTATAGTATGTATTTTGTGTGTCTGAGGTAGAAATGTTTTGCCTGTTAACCTTTTTTTTTATAACATGGGAACTAAACCCAGGGCCTTGCACATACTCAGTATTCACTGTATCGCTGAGCCCAACAGCCACGCTGATAATGGATGTAGTCTAATGGCAAACATTTAGCAATGAGAATACCTGGATAGAGTTTGAGGATAATAATTATAATGATAATAGTAATTAACACATTGCTTGAAAAGGTATATGTGAGGCTGCAGAGACGGCTCAGCTGCCAAGAGCACGTGGTGGTGATCTTACAGAGGACCTAGGTTCCTGGCACCAGTAATCATTCCTAACTCCATTTCCAGAGGGCTCCATACCCTCTTCCGGCCTCCACAGGCGCCACATACACAGTACACAGGCATACATGCAGGCAAAACACCCATACACATAAAAATAAATAAATAAACTTAAAAGGTTTATGTGTTAGCTGGGTGTGGCCTGTAATCGAAGTACTCAGGGGGGCAGAGGCAGGAGGATCTCTGTGAGTTTGAGGTCAGCCTGTTCTACAAATCGTCCAGGACAGCCAGGACTATAGAGAGAAATCCTGTCTGGGGGGGAGAGGGAAATGAGTGTGTTGGGTAAAAAGCGTACATACGAGTGCTGATAGAAGATGATATATGCTTACAGTAGATATGCGCAACACACACACTGGAGATGCTTCCCAATAGGTTATGAGCACTGACTCATGGATGATTATCCATCCTGGAGTTTTTTCTTTCCATTTTACTTGGGACTGAGTGGACATACACTCCTTTTTCATTCACAAGAAAGCGTGCTACATTATTTCAAAACAAAACAGCACCTGCAGTATGTTTACTTTCCTCACTGGCTATGGCCCTCACACGCACACACATGCGCACGCACCTGTGTGTGTGTGTATGTATGTGTGTGCCTTGGAGAGGGTGTGGAGTTCGGAGGACAATTGGGGGAGCACGCATACACATACATACACACACACACACACACACACACACACACACACGCACGCACGCACGCACTTTCAGTTTCCAGAGCTTTTGGAAGGATTAAGGGAGGGCTGCCCTCATCCTACCCTCTTCATCTCGCCCTCCTAAAGGACCAAGATTCCAAGAAGTCGTCCAGGCAGCAGAGGCAGGGAGGGGGAAGCAGGCTATCTTTTCTAGTTTATATTCAAGTGAGACATGCGGCAGAGGGCAGAGAGGCAGATCCCCAGGTCCAGGGCAGGGAGGTGGAGGCCCTTCGCTCCTGGGAGAGGGCAGCAGAGCAGAGTTCAAAGGCTCTGGTTTATGACAACTCATAAAAGTGGAAGTTGTGGCTCAGAAAGGGGGCGGATGAGTACCTGTGCCCACTGAGCGAGGGTCATGCTGAGTAGAAGCTATAGATGCCAGGGGTTCTACCTGTCCCAGGGGAACCTCAAATGTAAACCCTGGCTTTGTGTGCCTGAGTCCCAGCTGCAAGGCCCCAGCAGTCCTGGCCCGCCCCCACCGCCACCCATGCCATCTCTCTAGGGCAGGAGGGTGAACAGCTGGATTCCCCTCTTGGTCCAGGCACCTGTGGCCTGTCCTGGTAGGGGTTGTCCACCTGCAGGGAGAGCCCAGGTCCTAGGTGGAAGTGCACACCATCCCTAGAGCTCTGGAGCCAAGGGCGGGGCACACACCAGCTCTGACTGTCAGGCGTTGCTGGGCTCTAGGTTCCCAGGGACCTGGGCACCAACCTCCCCACCCCCTCATCCATTCTCTCTCTCTCTCTTCCTCTCTCTCTCTCTCTCTCTCTCTCTCTCTGGGGCCCTATCTTCCCTTATATGGTGAAGGAAGTTCCTAGGAGGGGGGGGGGGTGAGGACAAAGGTCGCTCTCCTGCAGCCAGCTTGCCACAACTTCCTAAGATCTCCCAGGTGGTGGCTGCCTCCTCCAGACAGGTAAGGCAGTTGTGTGGGAATAAGTGGTGAGCACAGGTGGTTGGAAGGGATAGGGTCCTTCCTTCTCCCTGGCAGCTCGGGCTGTCTGTTGCACGTTGGTGCAGGTTTGGGGATGAGGTAAGGCATTCTGAGGTTCTGGAAGGAGCAAGAAGCCAGCGGGCTGTCTTGGGCCTTCAGTGAAGGAAGTTCACAGGCCCCTTTCCTGTAACTCACCCTCACTTCAAGGTGGGTGTCATCCATGTAGACTGCCTGGGACTTAGGTGGATCCCGGGGCTCAGATTTCTAGAATAAAAATCAGAGCAGTCCTGAGAAATGCTGGGATTAGCTGATTTCTTTGACTATATTTGTTCATTCTCTCTCTGCTCTGCTCATTTCTTTGTCCATTTCTTCCTTATCTGAAGTGGTTTCTTTCTTTGTGTCACTATTCCCCCTGATACTCTTGGGACCTCAGGTCCTCAGCTCATGCATTCTGGGATGTAAGCTGCAGCCACTGGCAATCCAGTGCTTGAAACCACAGGGAGAGGAGAGGCAGGAGCTGGTGGCTTCAGAGCCCTGGAGATGTTCAGAGCTGTCAGGCCTGGACATCGCCCCTGGCCTAGAAGTTACCCCTCTGTTTCCCCAGTCACCGTAGTCTATTTTATCAGAGCTGGGAATAAAAGCCAAGCCTGCCCAGAATTTTGGGACTCATTCTGTCCAAGGTCGTCTGCTCAGGGATCTTCCTGTCACTTGGAAGTTGGGAATATGGGCTCACTTCTGATGGGCTCCCAGGCCCTGGGTAACAGGAGACTGACCTAACCCCTGGTGTTACACATTCCTGTCCAGTTAAGAGCTGCACACTGGGAACTAAGACCCATGGCACCACCCCAGTGGTCCCTAAAGTTGTACCCCAGGAACAACAGGATAGTAGATAGGAAAGGATGGGCAGCTGGAGATAACAAGACCCTAAATCTCCCTAAGGCCCAATCAGGTCCTCCTTCCGTTTTCTAGTTCAGCATTTGTGTGCTTATTGTGCACTTTCGATGACTTGGAAGGCTGAAGCAGGAGGATTGCTATTTGTTTGAGGCCAGGCTGGGCTATAGAGCGGAAAGAAAGAAAGAAAGAAAGAAAGAAAGAAAGAAAGAAAGAAAGAA
>NW_026593286.1:17176015-17190186 GCF_907164565.1 Psammomys obesus | reverse complement strand
AAGAAAGAAAGAAAGAAAGAAAGAAAGAAAGAAAGAAAGAAAGAAAGGAAGGAGGGAAGGAAGGAAGGAAGGAAGGAGGGAAGGAGGGAAGGAAGGAAGGAAGGAAGAAAGAGAAAGAAAGAAAGATAGAAAGAAAGAAAGAAAGAAAGAAAGAAAGAAAGAAAGAAAGAGAGAAAGGAACCACTACCATAAAAAAATATTTCTCCTGAGCTGGGCATGGTTGCACATACCTTTAATCCCAGCACTCTGTGAGGCAGAAGCAGGTGGATCTCTGTGAGTTCGAGGCCAGCCTGATCTACAAAGCAAGTCTAGGACAGTCAAGGCTACACAGAGAAACCCTGTCTCGAAAAACAAAAAACAAAACAAAACGAAAAACCCTCCTGTCTAGATGGTGGAGCTTGGGGAACTTTAGACTTATAAATAGGCCTTTTCATCACTGTGTGGTCAGGGATGAGAAAGGTTTCAGTGTGAGACATAGTGGGGCCCTGAGAAAGGACTCCTTGCCAGCCTAAGAATTCTGGGAAGGCTTCCTGGAGGAAGTCTTCCTGATTGAGTCTGGAAGAGTGTGAAAGAAGTGGGAGAGCAGAGATAGGTGCAGCCTTGGGATCAGCACAACAGTCAAGCCTGTTCTAAAAGGCAGAGTGCTAGAGAGAAGGTTAGAAGAGTGTTGGTGGACAGACTGTTGGGACAGAAGGGCAAGAGGGGACGCATCTAAGATTCTACAGACATAGCTGACTCTTGGTTCTCTGGGTGAAGAGTGTCCTCCCAGAGCTAGGGTTGTAGAAGGGTGGGGACCAGGGGTGAGCCAGTGAGTTCAAGTTGAGGAACATATCCTCCTCCCCAGGGTCCTTGCTGGCAGGTTGAGAGAAGTTTAGGGGAGACAGGAGAGCTGAGGGGGTCCTTCTGGGGTCAGGGAGAGCTGTCTGCTCTGATCAACGTGGGCAGGAGCAAAATCGGCTGGAGGTGCCCATGAGTTGGACCCGGCTACCTCTCAGAACCAGCTACCCTCACTTGTCCCTAACAAGTCTGTCCCCTCTCTATTTAGGCTGTTGAGGCAGAAGGTAGGGGGCCTCCAATCTCACTTTTCTTCAGAGAGAGGCAACACGTCTTTATCCCCTCCCTGATGGGCAGTAAATACCTCTGTGTCTAACAGTAGTTCATTTTGCTGCCAATTTGCTCCAGGACAGTCCATCTGGTAGACCTCTGCTCCTAGCTCACCAAGATATGGCCCATATTCGTCACCTACAGGGTACAGAAGAGAGTCCTAGAGAAAGGGTTACAGTAACAAAGATGCCTAGATTAAGACAGAGAATATTGTCCTTTGTACCCAAATCGTTCTTGCTGAATCAAGAGGTGTGTGTGGTGTGTGTATGTATTTGTGTGTGTGTGTGTGTGTGTGTGTGTGTGTGTGTGTGTGTAACCCTTCATGCTAAGGCATATCTGATATTAGAGACCATCAACAGGGGAGATGGGGCTTCTGCAACCACAGCAAGCTACCCAAGATGGATTGGTGGCCTGGATCACCAAGGGGTGGGCTGATCAGAGTGGGCAGAACATCTTAAGATAAGCCACCTGGCAGGGCTCAGAAGAGGGAGTTTACAAGAAGTAAAGGCCACAGCATTTATTGTCCAAGACATGACTCAAAGTCAAAGTGCAAGGAGAGATTAGCTAGAGAGATGAGGCTGTCAGTGCGGGACACTCCACCTTGCACTTCTTAGTCACTAGGCCAAGGAGCAGTCACAGAGCGTGACCGACCCTTACTCAGCTTGGGTCAGGCACGTGGAGAATGGGTGGCTTCTATCCTGATGGGGAGGGTTGAGAGCCAGACGCAAGTGATTCTTACTGTCGCTCATACCAGGATTCCTGGCCAGTTTTCAAAGGACTGGGGCTTCATCTCTGGTGGAAATACAGTATCCAAGCCCTAAGGCCCATTCTGGTCTAATTAAGTCAGAACCCCTAGAGATGCAGGCTCTGAGCTTGGGAGCAGCAGTATTTTTAAAAAGCTCCCAGGCGACTCGGATCAGCAGCTGGGACAAACGCAGCTACAGGTCCAAACAGAAAGAGGCAAAGCCAGGGCAAGCTTGGAAAGAGGAGGCCTCTGCCGGCCCAGCAAATGGAGGGTGGTTGGCAGGGTGGCAGGTTTTCTCTGCCTGTCATCTCTCCACCCAAACCTTCCCTTTCTCCTTACTCTCTCTCTCCCTGCTTTCCTTCGCTCATTCATTCACCCAACTGAGAGCTGGCATTGTAGGAAATGCTGGAGGTTTAATTAGTCACTTTTTGGAAATTAGCTTGCTTGACTGCGTATGTATGTGGGCACGTGCTTACCACAGCACGCACCTGTGGCAGTCAAAGAACAAGTTTTGGGTGTTGCTCCTCTTTTTCTGCCCTGTGGGTTCTGAGGCTTGAACTCAAGTTACCAGGCTGGTGGCGAGTGTCTTTTCCCACCGAGCCGTTTTACTGACACCCAGTTGTTAGACAGCACCTTATGTAGCCCAAGCTTCAAGCAAGGTAGCCAAGGGTGACCTTTAACTCCTGATCCTGCTGCTTCCACATGAGTACTAGGATTACAGGCTTTCAGCACCACACCCAGTTTAATGCAGGGGATTTAGTACTGAGTAAGCAAAAAAAAAAAAAAAAAAAAAAGGTCCCTGCCCTTGTGGGGGACATCACAGCATGGTGGTGCATACCTTTAATCCCAGCCAGTCTGGAGGCCGATGAGGGATGGGGGTGGAGCTCTGAGCTCTGGGCAACCATCACAAGTGGTTGGAGGATGTTGGTGAGGCTGGTGTATTCCTATGGTAAAGTGCTCAAAAGGTGGATTGTCTGTCTGTCTGTCTATCTATCCATCCATGGTGTAGCCCAGGCTGGTTTGACACTACATTTCCCTATCTCTGTTTCAGTCCTTTCTCCCATCCCCCCCACCCCCACCCCGTGCTGGATTGACAGATGTTCATCGCCACACCCATTCTGTCCTATTTATTATTTATTTAGGAGCTGGGGGTGGGACTCCAAGTCTTATGAACGCTAAAGAAGCTCCCTGCTACAGAGCTACAGCCCCAGCCCCCGTTTTGTCCAGGTGATCCTGTGGTATTTAACCCATTCACAGGCCTATGCAGCTCCCTCTGCTCTCCAGTTCCAGCACTTTCTTGTCATCCCAGTGGGCCACTCTGTGCTCACTAGTGCCCCGCTCTCTCTCACCAGACCTAATAATAACCACAGCCTCTGACCCCACGGATTTGCCTGTCTGAATAGTCCATGTAAATGGGATGTTTTAATATGCATTCTTTTATGACTGGCTCCTTTCTCTTAGCACAGTTTGTGTCGGGGCATGTGCCATTTCTATACTCCATCTTCTGGCTCTCTGTTTCATTTCCTGATGGAAATTTGTGGCCCCAACTCCCCCCACTTCAAACCCCACACTTTTTTTTTTTTTTTTTTTTTTGAGACGGTGTCTTTATCTGTGTAGTCTTGGCTGTCCTGAGATGTAGACCAGGCTATGATTTCACTTTGATACTACCGTGAACGGAGCGTCTATGAACTTCAAAGAGACAACTTTCTTTTCCTTTTCCTTTTTGCGTGTGCATGTGAGTGCCTGTGCTCACACGTGTGTAACAAACTGACGTGTCATTCCTCAGGTACCATCCATCTTTTAAAATCTTAATATTATATTATACTATATTATATTAGTGTGTGTGTGTGTGTGTCTGTCTGTCTGTCTGTCTGCCACCACCTTTTTTTTCCCAAACAGGGTTACCCACTAAAAACCACCAAGTCAGCTAGGCTGGTTAGCCAGGGAGACACAGGGGTAGGCTGGTGTCCTCCTCCACGGTGGGATCACAAGCATACACCACAGCTGAGTGGTGTATGCTTGTATAATCCCAGCACTCAGGAGGCAGTCAGATCTCTGTGAGTTCAAGGCCAGCCTGATCTACAAAGGGAGTCCAGGACAGCCAGGACTACACAGAGAAACCCTGTCCAAAAAAAAAAAGCGTACACCACTGCTTGAAGCTCTTTGGTTTGTTTTCTTGAGACAGGGTTTCTCTGTATTCTTGGCTGACCTGGATTTGCTTTGCAGACTAGACTCTCCTGGAACTCACAAAGATCTGCCTGCCTCTGCCTCCCCCAAGTGTGCTTGAAGCTTTTTATCATGAACCCTGAGGATAGGGCAAGCACTTCACCAACCGAAGGATCTCCCTGGCTATTTTTGTGTTTGGTTTGATTTGGTTTGGTTTGGTTTTCTTTGCATAAGATCAGGCTTAGTGGTGCATATCTGCAACCTAAAAGCAGGGGGGGGGGGAATTGAAGCTAAAGAAGAGTATTAAAGTTGGGTGGGGTAGCACACAGGATAGCCTGGGCTACATAGCAAGACCTTGTTTCAAAAACATGGAGGGAGGGGTCTATTGTAAGTGCCAGGCTATTGTAATAGGTACTAAGGGAACCACTGTAGGCATTTGAAAATGGGAGAGGATCAGGGTCAAAGCTGGTGGGAAGGGCGGAGACTGAACTCTAGCTGTCAAGATCCCTAGTAGGGAGCCAGCTTCTCTTCCTCCTCTAGGCCTCAAGCCTGTGGCCTCCACCCAAGACTCCTATCTCAAGGCCATGGCTTTCCCTTGCCTTCTCCTCTAGGCTCATCCACCATGACCAAACTGACTACCCAGGTCAAAAGTTCTCTCAACATCACCACTCCAGGGATACAGATATGGAGGATCGAGGTGAGTTCTGACCGGAGGGGAGTTCTGGGATTCAGGAGGGTGGATGAAGCCTGACATTGCCCTGGCTCCTCCAGGGCACACTGCACACTGCTGGTGTCATCTGCAGCCAGCTCCAGCTCCACCCCTGCTCCCTCCCTGACCTCTTTTCGCCATTTCATCCTCATCCGCCTTTAGCCTTCCTCTACTCCCTCGTGCCTATTGGCCCTGTCTTTCTCTGCTATTTCTTCTCTGACTTCCACCACTGCCCCCTCCTCCCCCTGTCCCTTTTCCCCACCTTTCATGAACTGGACCCTGATCTTTTTGATTTAACTTATTTTGTGGTGCCGTGGGAGGAATCTGGGGCCACACCCAGTAAGGACTCTATCTCTCTACAAGCCTTGTTGGATCCTGCACTGCCAACTCCCATCCTGCTACACATCCATCCCCTGGTCAGCTTTCCCAGCTGGTGGCTCTGGCACCTCCTGTGACTTCTCCATTCCTTCAGTCACCTGATAGTGTCCTGTTCCTGGGAGGCCACTATACTGACCCCAAACTTGGTGCCTCATCATGTCCACAGCACATAACAGCCTAGAATGGCTGGACCCAAGCAGTCCTATTGCTTCAGTCCCCTGGGTAGGTGGGACTCCAGGTCTGCCACCATGTCCACTGTGATCTCTTTCTCTCCTCAGGCTATGCAGATGGTGCCTGTTCCTTCCAACACCTTTGGAAGTTTCTTCGATGGTGACTGCTACGTAGTCCTGGCTGTAAGTGGGTCAGGCCAGGAGGGGGTTGAACAGAGAGAAAAGCCTGCTGGGTATTAGCGGGGAGTGGTGGTGAGAGGCTTCATTAACCAGTGTTTACAAGAGTGCCCAGGTGCCCAGCTGAGGGGCTCCACAGGGCTCAGAGATGTTTGTAAAAGCCCTTTCTAAGCTCATTCAGCCTGGGTTGGCCCACCTTTTATTATCATTGTGTGTGTGTGTGTGTGTGTGTGAGATGTGTCATGGAGAGGGTGTACAGTAGGAGGACAATTTGGGGGCGCCCATTCTCTGCTTGTACCATTATGCGGGTTCCAGGGATTGAACTCAGCTGCAGTGGCACTGGCCTGTCTCTCTAAAACCCACAGTCATCTTTGGACCCCTACCTGATATTCGCACATCCTGGCACTCCCTATACTACTAAAGACATTTGTGCTCTCCTTGTATTGATCTGCTTCTAACTTTTAAAGTTCTTCAAAATTACACATACCTATCTATTCTGTGAATCTGTGCACGCCTCTGTTATACATGTGCATGTGTGTTTACATGTATGGTTGCACACATGCCAAAGAGTACACTTGCAGGAGTCAGTTCTCTATGTTTCATCTCTGTGAGTCCCAGGGATCAAACTCAGGCCAGCTAGGCTGCAAGTGCCTTCACCCACTGAGTCCGTCCCTCTTGCCTATCCTGAGTCTCCATGTTAACCACATCCTCGTTGTTAAGTGAAAAGCCAAGCCTCCTGTTACGGCTTTTATAGGGGGCTAGAGAGATGGCTCAGAGGTTAAGAGCACTGGCTGCTCTTCCTAAAGGTCCTGAGTTCAGTTCTCAGCTGTCTATGATGAGATCTGGTGGCCATTTCTGATCTGCTGGTGTACATGCAGGCAGAACACTTGTACATAATAAATAAACCAATCTTAAAAAATAGCTAGTATGTATTTATACAAAAATTGTGCATGCAGCAGGTATTTGTGTATACGGGATGCCTGTGGATTTGACAGATTGATATCAATAACAACACATCAAAATATTTGGAAAAAATTGTATGGGGGGGGTGCTGGAGAGATGGCGCTTCAGTTAAGAGTGCATACTGCTCTTGCAGAGGACCTGAGATCAGTTCCCAGCACAGCACTTGAGTAGGTTGGCTCCCAACTACCTGTAACACCACCTCCAGGGGGATCTGATATGCACAAATATATAGATACACACACACACACACACACACACACACACACACACACACACATAATTAATTGAGGGCTGGAGAGATGGTTCAGAGGTTAAGAGAACTGGCTGTTTTTCCAAAGGTCCCAAGTTCGATTCCCAGCAACCACATGGTGGCTCACAACCATCTACAGTGAGATCTAGTGCCCTCTTCTGGCCTGCTGTCTCATGTGCAGTCAGAACACTGTATAAATAATAAATAAATCTTTAAAAAATTAATTGGGTCTGTAGTTAATGGTTAAACAGATTTTTTCTTGTCACTATTCCATGAACAGTGCAGTGTACCAACTGTTTTGACAGTACCTGCTTTCTATTAAGTATAACAAATCACCTACAGATGAGATGTAAAGTCTAAGAGAGACCTAGGATGTAGCACAGATTGTAGAGTGATGACCTTGCATCCAAGAGGACCTGAGTTCGATCCCTAGCCCTACATGAGTGAGTGCACTGGCATACAGGCTTGTAATCCCAGCAGCGCTGAGGTAGAAAGAGAAATCAGGTGAGAGGTCATCCCGCCTCTATCAAAACAAAAAACCCCCAAAACCACAGTAACAACAAGATATAGCTCAGCAAGCATAAGTGTCTGACAAGCGTCCTCTGACCTACACACACACACACACACACACCGGGGCATGCCTATAACTGCCCTTAAACACACATAGCATATTCATGGGCATGCACATACATATATAACACATCATTTTTTAAGCATGAGGGAGGATTTTACACAAAGAGCACACACCATTTTGCAGAAGGAACTCAGGCGTGGACATCACAGAGCACCCCTTTCCCTCACAGACAGTGGGGGACAATTGTAATCCATTTGATTGCTCAAACCTCACCAACTTGATAGTCCACACGTACCAACCCATATGAGCTATTTTCAAGATGAGAACAAGGTCCAGAGACGGAAGAGCCATCCACTATTCTCCATCAGTAGAGTGAGTGACTGAGCTGGCTCAACAGCAGGCACGTGGGTCCAGGCACGTGGGAAACCATGCAGACTGGGATAGGGGACTGTGGGAACCTGGGTCTCACTACACAGATGCCCCCGCCCCCATCCCCAGATCCACAAGACCGGCAGCACCCTCACCTACGACATCCACTACTGGATCGGCCAGGATTCGTCCCAGGATGAGCAGGGGGCAGCTGCCATCTATACCACACAGATGGATGACTACCTGAAGGGCCGGGCCGTCCAGCACCGCGAGGTCCAAGGCAATGAGAGCGAGACTTTCCGAAGCTACTTCAAGAAAGGCCTTGTGTAGGGAGGGGTGTGATGGGGCCGGGGAGGACACCGAGACTGGTCACCAGAGGTGGGGACTAGCCCATGGGGGCTGGGCGGAGGAGACAGGAACACCAAGGTCGGCAGGGTGAGAGACTCTGGACAGCGGGAGGTGACCTGGGCCAGGAAGGAAGAGGAGCCTGAAGCTGTGGGGGTTCTAGAGAGCCCACATGGCTTTGGGTGGGTTTTCTCCACCTTTCTGCTCCTCACCCTTATTTCTGCTGTTGCTCCAACCTTGACCCTTCTAAAATCCCATGACTATGGCCTATGAGATCTGTACCTTGGCTCCTGTGGACAGGTGCTGCTCGGTGCCCACTCAGGCAGGGCTCCTTTATCGGCTCCTTCTTTAATCGGGCTTTTCCCTCACAGCGCATACCTTCTCCCTCTCCCAGAAGAGCCTGAAGCTCTGTTGACTCTCCTCATGGAAACACCTGCTCCTAAAAGCAGGCTTTTCGTCACCTTGTAGGAAATGGAAGCTCTCTTATCAGCTACAGTCCCTACCTACCCTTACTGTTTTGCTCTCTTCTGCCCATAACCCAGCCCAAGGTTACTCTCTGAGCATTTCAATGGCATCTCCCTTTTTCCACTTCAATGCCCCGTCACCGCGGCCCTGGCCTTATTCTCATTTTCTTCTCCCCAGATTACCGTGATTATCTCTGTAGACCCCTCTGTAGGGCAGGGAGTTAGGGCAAGCGGCAGGAAGACCTACAAGGCATGGCATTTGAAACAGCATGCTACAGGCCAACCGGGCCCGTGCAAGACACTGATGGCGAATGTAACCTTGATGTTTGAACCCTAAGGACTTCCTTCGCCTCAGCCCGTCCCAGCTGGGGCCTCAGAGGGCCCCAGGCAGCTCAGGAGCCGGGCACACGCCTCCACCATCTAATGCCCTTGAGTGAGCCTTCCTTTCTTTCCCAGGATCCGGAAAGGGGGCGTGGCTTCTGGCATGAAGCACGTGGAAACGAACTCCAGCGATGTCAGGCGACTGCTGCATGTCAAGGGCAAGAGGAATGTGATGGCTGGAGAGGTGGGCAGGCCCAGCCGGAACACTGCCTAGGAACTGAGCGAGGGGTGAGGGAAGGGAGAGTGGATAGAGGTGCGTCTGATGTGTAGGCCCTCAGTGGGCTCTGGACCTCCCTGTGCCCTCTAGGTGGAGATGTCCTGGAAGAGTTTCAACAGAGGAGACGTCTTCCTGCTGGACCTTGGGAAGCTTATCATCCAGTGGAATGGGCCAGAGAGTAACCACATGGAGAGACTCCGGGTAACCCTGACAGTGCCCCTCATCTCTGCATTCAACACGCCCTACCTGCTTTAGCAGCCTTAGCGTCACCTGCCCCCCATCAAACCTCTACTCTGTCCCCCCACAACCAACCACTCCCATCCCACAGACTTCTCTCTGGCACTTCTGGGAACAGGACAGCGTGTGAAGGTAGACCTGAGTCTTCATGTACATAGAGAGGCATGCTGCTGTGTGTATTTGTGACTAACCCTTAAGGTGGACCATGCCTGTGTATGGCAGACATCAGGCTCAGCCTTGGGGACCCAGGGATGGATGAAGTGGGCAGAGCTTTGCTGGCAGTCTAGTCAAAGAGTCACACGGGGAAGGAAGACCCCACAGGAAGGATTACTGGAGGAGTGTGGTACTGAGTATACGGAAGGCTTTGGGGACCAGATGGAGGCGAGGCAAAGGGGCTGGGGCGGGAAGGTGCGCAGCAGAGTCCATCAGCTCAGTTAGGAACATGCTGAGCAGGCAGCACACAGATGTTGCCGTCCGAAAGGGCCCCGGTACTCCAGAGAGCCCAGGAAGGGAGGGGGCTTGGGCTAAAAGCATAAACCATAGTGTGTGTGCACACAAAAGCTGGCACCCATGGGACTAGGTGTGCCTATGCACGCTTGTGTGAGCTTTTATGGAACTGAGCTATGTGTGTGCATGTGTAAGTGTATAGACATGTACATGTGAATTTGTGTGTGCGTTGCGAGTGTGCGTGCTTTGGGCAGACTGAGGATAGGACTGTGATCTTTGAGGTTCAGCTGTGGTACAAAACCATGAAGGAAGACCACAAATTTCCAACAGTGTCAAAAGCTAAAGGCCCAGCAAGACCACCTCAAGGCACCGTTACTCCTCCCCACCCCTGCCCCCGCCCCCTGCCCACCTATGAGGAGATCTACTTTCCCATCGATTCCAACTGTTTCCTCACACACCTGAAAAGCCTTGTCTCCACCCCTTGTAGATCTTTGGGGTGGGGTGGAATTTGCCCGGCTACTACCCTGTCTGCTGCTAACTTCATGGGTCATGTGTGGCCTTCCTGCAGGGCATGACCTTGGCCAAAGAGATCCGAGACCAGGAGCGGGGCGGGCGCACCTACGTGGCTTTGGTGGATGGGGAGAATGAAGGGGACTCCCCAAAGCTGATGGCAATCATGAACCACGTGCTGGGCCAGCGCAAGGAACTAAAGGCGGCCATTTCTGACTCCGTGGTAGAGCCGGCAGTTAAGGCCTCACTCAAGCTGTACCAGTGAGTCCTGGGGTGCTGGGGGCTTCTGGGATGCTGGGGGCTTCTGGGGTGCTGGGGGCTTCCTGGGGTGCTGGGAGCTTCCTGGGGTGCTGGGGGCTTCCTGGGGTGCTGGGGGCTTCCTGGGGTGCTGGGGGCTTCCTGGGGTGCTGGGGGCTTCCTGGGGTAGGGTGCTTTGCCAGTGGCACTGCCTATCCATACCTTGTCTTGTCCTGCAGCGTATCTGACTCAGAAGGAAAACTGGTGGTTAGGGAAGTTGCCACCCGGCCACTCACACAGGACCTGCTCAGCCATGAGGTGAGTGGGTCTGGAGGACCCCAAGAAAGGGGCACCCGTAAGATGCTAAAGCAGATTTAGGGGGAGAAAACTGGCACAGCCTAGCTCCCCAGCACCGCAGGTTCATTTGGTTTTGGTTTTGTTTTCTCTCTCTCTCTCTCTCTCCTGACTCTTCTAGGACTGTTACATCCTGGACCAGGGAGGCGTGAAGATCTTCGTGTGGAAGGGGAAAAATGCTAATGCCCAGGAGAGAAGCGGAGCCATGAGCCAGGCCTTGGTAAGGAAAGAGTCTAGCACAGGGGTTCTCAACCTTCATAATGCTACAACCCTTTAAGGCAGTTTTTCATGTTGTGGTGACCACCAACAATAAAATTCTTATTCATTTTATTTTATTTTATTTTATTTTATTTTATTTTTTTTTTTTTTTTGAGACAGGGTTTTTTTCTGTGTAACAGAGTCCTGGCTGTCCCGGACTCACTTAGTAGAACAGGCTGGCCTTGAACTCACAGAGATCTGCCTGTCTCTCCCTCCCAAGTGCTAGGATTAGAGGCATAAACCACCAACCAGCAATAAAATTATTTTCATTGCTATTTCATAACTATAATTTTGTTACTGTTATGAATCGTAATGTAAATATCTAATATGTGGGTTATCTGATACTCAAATCCAACAGGGTCACGACCTCAGGTTGAGAACTGTTGGTCTAGCAGCAGCAGCAGCAGCAGCAGAAAGGGACTAAGATTGGGCCATAGCACTAGGCAGAGTCCCAAGAAGATTCTGGGAGGTCAGGGCTGGGGGCGGATGGACCCAGTTGTTGGGGGCTGAGGACCACAATGTCATCAGTTTTGTGGTTCTCAGCACGTGGGTGAGCTGCCGGCCAGCCAAATCTAGGCCTCCTTGGGATATTGGGTGTCACTTCTCCATGCAAGAGCTTAGTTTATGAATTGGCTATTCAGTGGGCTTGGGGCCAGGGCCTAGTCAGGGTACAGGTCTGGAGTCAGAGTTGGATTGGAAGGGGCACTAAAATTAGAACTGAGGTATAGTTTAGGAAGGGGTCAGATCTGTTGGGATCAGAGTTAGGTCTGGGGTCAGTGTTAGAGTCAGGTTGAGTTGAGAGTTTGAGACATTAGCAGGTTTGACCTTAATTGGACAGGGTCAGTCGGGTTAAGTTTGGGGTCGGCATTGGAGTTGGAGCTGGGCATGTTCAGGGTTAGGGCCAGGCTTTGGCTTGAATGGGGGTGTGCAGAGTGGGAGCCTCCAGAGAGCCCCTTCTCTTCCCAGAACTTCATCAAGGCCAAGCAGTATCCGCTGAGCACACAGGTGGAGGTGCAGAATGATGGAGCCGAGTCAGCCATCTTCCAGCAGCTCTTCCAGAAGTGGACGGTGCCCAATCGGACCTTAGGCCTGGGCAAAACCCACACAGTGGGTTCTGTGGGTGAGAACCCACACTTCCTGCCTTCCCTTCCTAATGCCCCTCTTCCATTCACATTAACCCTGGTTAATGGACTGAGAGCCCAGAAGACAAAGAAGCTCAGGAGTTACCTCTCTCTCTCTCTCTCTCACACACACACACACACATACACACAGAGCGAGCTAAAACTGACTTGTCTTTATGTGGGATGGGGTTGAGCCTCCCTGGAAATCAAAACCAAGACAAAACAAAACAACGAAAAACCAAACCCTTCTCATCAGACTATTTGCTGAGTGAGGTTAAGGATATGGCCGACACTGGGGAAGGAGTTCAAACGAAGGGACAGTGTGAAGTCTCCATCATCATGGGCTTCAGGCCAAGTGGAGAGTCAGAGAGTCAGACTAAATAAAGCTCTGTTCTTGACCCTCGCGCTTGTCTTCAGTGGCTTCCCCAGGAGCCTGATTAGGTCAATGCCTTAGAAGCATGAAATGGTAACTTAGCTCTCTACCGTTGGCCTGTGTGACCTCTCTGGCTTTAGTCGAGTCATCTATTGTGTGGGTCTACGAACACCAGCCGGCACTCAGGACTGTAGTGAGGAGGTGGCGCAACTCAGCTAGTGACAGTGCGTGTCCTCCTCTCTCCAGCCAAGGTGGAGCAGGTGAAGTTTGACGCCACGTCCATGCACGTCCAGCCTCAAGTGGCTGCCCAGCAGAAAATGGTGGATGATGGGAGCGGGGACGTGCAGGTGAGTGTGGGGAGGAGGGCAAGGTTGATGTAAAAGGGGTGCTGGAACCCGGTCTGGACCTCACACGGGCTAATTCTGGTCCCAGGTGTGGCGCATCGAGAACCTGGAGCTGGTGCCTGTGGATTCCAAGTGGCTGGGCCATTTCTATGGCGGCGACTGCTACCTGCTCCTCTACACCTACCTCATCGGCGAGAAGCAACACTACTTGCTGTATATCTGGCAGGTGAGGGCCGGCGCACCCCACCTGCAGCACAGCTGCTCAGCTCTCCCGAATCTGTCACTGCCCATGGGTTGAGTAGCCCCGGAAGTGGGGAACTCACGTCTTCCGGCTTTTTCCATCTGAGATCGTTGCCACTCAGAACTCTTTCCTTCTGGTTCTGGGGCTCTCTTCTAATTCCCGTCGCCTCCTCTACATGTGGACTCTGTGTCAGATGTCTGGGTACAGGGAGTGAGTTGTGTGGTATTTCTCTGGAGCAGGAAGAATGTAGTATGTTTCGGGCCAGGCCCGGGTTTGAGGTGAGCCAGGGATGGGCTGGGAAAGGATTAGAGTTGGGGATAGGGGCCTAATTATAGTCTATTGGGGTTAGGTTTTGGTTGTGTTCAGTGTGGGCTTGAAGCGGAGGCTATATTATGGGTCCAGCCAAGCCAGATTTCGAGATGGCTGGGGATGTAGCTCAGTTGGTGGAATTCTTGCCTAATATACACAAAGCCCTAGGTTCAGTCCTCAGCCTTGCATCAAACCTGGTATGGTAGCAAATACCTATAATCCCAGCACTCAAGAGGTGTGGAGTAAAGGCGATCAGAAGTTCAAGTTCGTCCTAGGCTATATAGTATGTTCCAGACTAGCCTGGGATATATAAGACCCAGTCCGAAAAAAAAAAAAAATTGTGTGAGGCCTAGTGTAGGAGTACATGCTTTTAGTCTAGGCACCCAGAAGGCAGAGGCAGAGGCAGGTTGATCTCTGTGAATTCATGCTAGACTGTTCTGCATAGCATGGACCATGACATCTAGTGATACACAGTAAGACTCCATCTCAAAAGGAAAAACATAAAAAGAAATTCGATGAACGGAGAGATGGCTCAGTGAGTAAAAGTAATTGTCAAGTCTGTGAGTTCCATCACATCACATCATGTAGAACCCATGTGGGAGGAGGAGAGAATGTCTCCTAAAAATCTTGGACTTAAATACTTACACCATGACATGTGCACGCAATCTCTCTCTCTTTTCTTTTTCTTTTCTTTTCTTTTCTTTTCTTTTCTTTTCTTTTCTTTTCTT
>NW_026593286.1:17070179-17176005 GCF_907164565.1 Psammomys obesus | reverse complement strand
TTTTCTTTTCTTTTCTTTTCTTTTCTTTTCTTTTCTTTTCTTTTCTTTTCTTTTCTTTTCTTTTCTTTTCTTTTCTTTTGAGAATGGGTCTATTATTTAGTTCTGGCTGTCCTGGAATTCACTCTGTAGATTGGGGTGGCCTCAAACTCACAGAGATCTGCCTGCCTTTGCCTCTTGAGTACTGGGATTAAAGGCGTGTGCCACCATGCCCGGTCCATCTTATACATGTAAACACACACACACACACACACACACACACACACACACACACACATCAACTCTTAAACAAATGCAATAAAAAAGTTTAAAATTGGGGTGTAATATTTTGGAGGCAGAGGGATAGGGTCAAACTCAGGATCTCATCCCTCCTTTTTGCTTATTCCCAGGGCAGCCAGGCCAGCCAGGATGAAATTGCAGCCTCGGCTTATCAAGCTGTCATCCTGGACCGGAAGTACAATGATGAACCAGTGCAGATCCGGGTCCCAATGGGCAAAGAACCACCTCACCTCATGTCTATCTTCAAGGGGCGCATGGTGGTTTATCAGGTGCAGCTGCTGATGGCATCCAGGAGATGGGAAAGGGGTTGTATGGTGGGCATGGGGCTGGGACAAAGCCTGTTCCTCATAGGAGAGGTCCCTTGTCATGCATAAAATTGGTGCCAGAAACCAGCATGTTTGCTTTAGAGTTATAAGGGAAGCAGCCTTCACTGTGTACAAATTTTATTTACTCTTCTTGAACTCTGCTACATGAAAAAAAACATTTTTTTTTTGGGTGGGGAGGGATAATGGTGGCTAGATTTGCTGTACCTTCCCAATGAAATGAACTAGACATCTCGTGCAGCTGTTTAAGCAATAGTCTGTTTATGGTGAACCTTCTGAGCACACAGTCTTTTTTGCAACTCAGGAAGTGAAGCGAGCCATGACAGGAGAACACTTGTTGGGAAGGGACAGTCATGTGGCTCTGTCTAAAGCAGTGAACTCCCAGCTCAGAGCACAGTGCAGTTAAATGCCACAGATGGAAGCTGAGTTGGATGGGAGGCAGGAAAGCAGTAAGCAGGGAACGGGCAGAGAATTTGCAGTCGGAAGGAATTCAGAGGACCCTTAGACATTTGGGGGAAGCTCTATAGAGGTAAAATGAGGTCTTACAGTTCAGGAGTTATTGCTGCCCTGAGGGTTTAGGAAGGAAAGAGAAAGAACAGAAAGACAGTTTATATTTTCATTTTGAATTTCATGTGCCTTTAAGGGCCAACAGAGTACCTGGGTTTCACATAAAAGCAGTGGAGAGCCACTGGAAACTTTTGAACAGCAGAGTGCCAAGGTCAAAGCTGTCTTTGGGTCAGCTGTTCTTCCCCCTCTTCCTTCCCTGGGTGCTCTCTCTGTGTCATTCATGCCACCTTCACACTTGTCCCTGTCTTTCCACGTTCTCCTTATGCCCACAGGGAGGCACCTCCCGGGGGAACAACTTGGAGCCTGTGCCCTCTACAAGGCTGTTTCAGGTCCGGGGAACCAGTGCCAATAACACCAAGGCTTTTGAGGTCCTAGCCCGGGCCAGTTCCCTCAACTCCAATGATGTCTTCGTACTCAAGACTCCATCCTGTTGCTACCTGTGGTGTGGGAAGGTGTGTGAGTGGCCATAGCCTCCCTTCTCCAGTAGGTCCTAGGAACCCCTCAGTCACAGAACAGATCAGGGCAAAGATAGATGGGAGACTTCTGGGTGACCAGATCCCACTTACAGCTTGACTGTGGCAGCCCAGGAGTCTCCCTTGCACAGCTCTGGTCTTTCTGTGCCTCTCTGTTCGAATCAATCTCTCGTTCCCTTCTATGAGGCATCCATCTGCCGGTACTCCCCTGTCTCAGCTCTCTCCTGCCTTGTGTCTCTTGTTGTATCTCTCTTACTCTGAGTGGGATGATGTCCCCCATCATCTCTGCTTTCTTTAGACTGTTAAGGATAGAGGAAAGGAACATTCCCTAGTGGGTGTGCCTAGAGTCCTGATCCAAAAGGACCATCTCAGACCCAGGAGTTTCAGCCGAATGTAGCAGGAGGATAAAGAGGTAGCTGGCACCAAGGATGGTCTTCCTAGCATGACTGACCTTCCTCTTTCCCCAGGGCTGTAGTGGGGATGAACGGGAGATGGCCAAGATGGTTGCTGATACTATCTCTCGGACGGAGAAACAAGTGGTGGTGGAGGGGCAGGAGCCAGCCAACTTCTGGATGGCCTTGGGTGGGAAGGCACCCTACGCCAACACCAAGAGGTAATGTCCCAGCATCTCCTCCTGCCCCCACCTCCCAGGTCATAGACCTCCCGACTCTTCCGTCCCTGTGTCTCTTACGTCTCGTCTCTCTGCCCCACACCTCCCTCTGCCCACCCGACAGGCTGCAGGAGGAGAGCCAAGTGATCACGCCTCGCCTCTTCGAATGCTCTAATCAGACTGGGCGCTTTCTGGCCACAGAGATCTTTGACTTCAATCAGGATGACCTAGAGGAGGAGGATGTGTTCCTGTTAGATGTTTGGGACCAGGTAGGACAAGCGGTCTGGGGACCACCCTTCCCCACCTTGTTCCCTAACATCAAGAAGCCCCACAGGCTTTAGGGTAGAAAGCTTCAAGGTCTGGGGTACGTATTTTTCCTCCCTTATGAAGGAAGAGGGAAAAAGAGAGAGGGACGTGCTCTGTCCCCCCCATGGCATCTTCATTTTCCACAGAAGCAGAAATGTCGCCAGGCATTTTGGGCTCTGCGGCAGGGGAATGCCACATATTCACAAGCTATCTAAGGAACAGCATGTGACCAACCTCGGTCAAGGCCCAAACAGGCCTTGTTCAAGGCCATTATCTGAGCAGTCTTCCTAGCTGGGCATCAGGGATGAGCCAAGGCAGAGCCAGCGGGCATGTGGGGGGGATGCCCGTGCTGCTCATGACACAAGAAAGACAGAGGAACTGCGGGGCTCTCCACAGGTCTTCTTCTGGATAGGGAAACATGCCAACGAGGAAGAGAAGAAGGCTGCGGCCACCACTGTACAGGAATACCTCAAGACCCACCCTGGAAACCGAGATCCCGAGACCCCTATCATTGTGGTGAAGCAGGGACATGAGCCCCCCACCTTCACAGGCTGGTTCCTGGCGTGGGATCCCTTCAAGTGGAGTGTGAGTAGCCCCGTCCAGCTAGTCCTCATGGCTCAGCAGGCCTCCCACCGGCCACCTTCATGGCACACTTCCACGGGAGGCCTGTCCAGCTCCCATCAGCCTTTTCTCTTCCCTTGAGACTTTGTAAAAGTGTTTAAAATAAAAAGTAAGGCTGCAGAGAGGCCATTAAGCTCCCTGGCGAGGGTGGCAGGAAGCAATCGTGATAAGGGATGATGGTACAACATGATCGCAACGTTTGGGAAGGTAGAGCAGGAGGATCAGAAGTTTAAGACCATCCTTGGGCTACAAGGCAAGGCCCTGTTTTTGTTATTGTTGTTTTCGAGACAAGGTTTCTCTGTGTAGCTGTGGGCTGTCCTGGACTAGCCTTGTAGACCAGGCTGCCCTCAAACTCACAGAGATCCTGAGTGCTGGGATTAAAGACGTGTGTACCACTCCTGGTGTGAGACCCTGTCTTAACAACCCACCAAGGAAACAAAATACCTAAGGCTTACAGGCACAGCATGCCTGTGTTCCTAGCACTTGAAAACAGGTAGAAGGGTTTCAAGTTCAAGGCCAGCCTGAACTACATAGTGAAAAACCAAAACATAACAATTAAAAACAAAAACACCCAATGGCTGAGGGTGTAGCTTAGTGGCAAAACCCTTGCAGAGTCTGAACAAAGCCCCGGGACCCCCCCATTCTCCACCCCCACCCATGGGTGAGGGGTTAGTTACAGTGCCCCGTTTTTGTGCTATACAAAGCTGTAGGAAATTGATTAGAGTTAAATAAAACTCAAGGCTCAGTTGTGCTCAGAGGCCGAAGGTGGCCACGTGTGACAGCGTGTGCTGAGGACAGTCCTTTCATAGGAACTTTTTCAAGGCTACCCTGGAGAGTCCTCAGTGCCAGGGCTGAGCCAGGGCACTGCTGCTTGAAAGGATAACTGAACTCCCCCTGGCTCTAAATTCTAAGCAAAATGGGTCACACGTGGACTCCTTATGGGTGGACAATGCATCAGGCCTCCTGGGGTACCTGCTCCCCACCCCTACCCGCCCTCCACCCCAGCCTTACGGCTCTAGATGTTTTAAATTGGCGGAACAGATGAATTTAGGGCAGAGAGCTTAATTTCCTCAAATCTGCTTCCCTCCCTTCCTTTTTCTTTTTCTCTTGACTCCTTGTTGATGGCGCTTTCATCTTTAGGATCAATTAAGCAAGTCTCCTCCCCAACCCCCATCACGTGTTTATGGTATGTGTGCCTGTATGTCTAATCACATGTATATATGTGCATGCATGCATGTGGAGGCCCAAGGTTCATATCACGTGTCTTCTTTGGTCATTCTCTACTTTGTCTGCTGAGGCAGAGTGTCCCTCCAAACCCAGAGCTCATAGGTCATCTACTCCACTTGCCCCCAGGTTGGGGTTTCCTGTCCCCACTTCCTTAGAGGCTAAGGAGCTGTGGATACATACAGGCAAGCTGCTACACCTGCTTCAGCTTTTTTATGTGGGAGCTGGGAATCTGAACCCCAGTCTTCATGCTTGGGAGGCAAGCACCTTTATCCACAGGGCCTCACGGTCACTCCAATCCCCCAACTCAGCAGTCCAGGTGGACCTTCCCAGACCTCGAGTCTGTGCTTCCTTCTCTGCCTCATTCATTCATTCATTCATTCATTCATTCATTCATTCAGGAAGCATAATTCACTCAAGGAGCTCTGATGTGCCGTTCTGGGTGTTAGATCCTGGGGCTGTGTATAGAGGAGTCTCCTAAAACTATCTCTCCCTTCCCTGTCCTCTGCTGGGGCACCCCTTAAGTACCTCTGGTCACCTGAGTTTCCCAGAGTCCATTCAGGGCAGCCTTTGCCTACTTGCTCAGGGCTCACAGAGGGTCAGAGAAGCACATCCTCATCTCTTGTCCAGCTGAGCAAGGACAGGTTAACTGGCTTGCCCTGTCTTTTTCTGATGTTAGCTGCTTTGGCCTCACTCTCTCCATCTGATCTCCATCGCCATTAGGACCGCCTTGCTCAGCTGCTCACTCTGAGTCACCTCCTGCCCATCTCCCAACCTGGTCCCAGATCAGCCTTTTTTCCACTCTTAATAGAAAAACAGCCATTGCCTGGCGTGGTGGTACATGCCTTTAATCCCAGTGCTCAGGACAGACAGGCAGGCAGATCTCTGAGTTCAAAGCCAGATTGGTCTACAGAGGAGTCCAGGACAGCCAGGGCAATAAAGAGAAATCCTGTCTTGAAAACAAAAACAAACAAAATCACACACACAAAAACAGCCATTTAATTTCTCTGCTGAGATGGGGTCTGATCTGTTTGCACTCTATTTGCAGAATGCCAAATCCTATGATGACCTTAAGGCAGAGCTCGGAAACTCTGGGGACTGGGGCCAGATTGCTGATGTAAGTATGGCAGCACGGCTAGCTCTGAATGGCCTGGAGGTGATCGTAGCCATGGGAGCTGACAATGTAGAAGACATCAGCACCTTGCACGTCACCCCATTTCCTCCCTTTTCTTGGGGAAGTCCTTGATGTGTAACACTGTCTCTCCATTTCATAGTGAAATGGCCTCCATTTTTATCACTCATGGTAAATGCATATTAAAATGCAGATTCTCTTTTCCTGGCATAGTGGTGTATGGCTATAATTGCAGAACACGGGAGGCTGAGGCAGAAGGATTATATAGAAATACCAAGACGACTCAAAACAGACAGACAAGCCGGAACCAAGAAACAAAAGTAGCAGATTTAAAGGTTCCATGTTGAGTTGACTCTCAGAAGTATGCATATTTTTGCTCATTCATGTGTATATGATGTGTGTGTGTGTGTAGGTGTAGGTCAGAGAGTAATCTTGAGTGTCTTCCCTGGTTGTTCTCTGCTTTACTTACTGAGACAGGGTCTCTTGTAAACCCAGAGCCCTCCAGTTCAGCCAGTCTAGGCACCCCAGGCTTGCCTCTGGGATGCCTTGTCTCTACCTCTGGACTACCATGGGCTACCATCAGATGGGCTACCATCCTGCCTGGCTTTTATGTGTGTGCCAGGAATCTAAGCTTCAGTCCTTACGTTTGCACAGTAAGTCCTTTGAGCCGTCTCCTCAGCTCAAGGCTCTGCGTGCTTTAAATGGAAGGCCTAGATGGTTTGATGGAGACAGGACTAGCTTCTCAGAGACACAATCAAGACCTGAGAGCAACTTCTCAAGCACATGAGGGTAATCAGCAAGGGCATTCCCACCTCCTTCTATCACAAGAGGCGAGCACCGTGGTGCTTAGTTAGGCCTTTCTGGTGGACACTGCAGTGTTTCAAAAGAAAAGCTGGCTTAAGGTTGAGTGAACTTATAGATGACAGTTTTATAACAGATAGGAGAGAATGGGTTATAAATGTCCAAGATAAATTAGATTCCAGGGGACGCCAGGGAGAAGTTAGTCATTGATCAAACAGTCCTCCTTTTCCAACTAACTTAGGTTAGATGCAGGGTGCTCAGCTACTTACAGGAGCTTCTGGGTCCAACCCAGGGAGGTGTGTTTACTGAATGCGTGCGTGCGCAGGCAGGCATGCATGTATGCCTAACAGGAAAGTAGAACCAGGAGAGGCCTCCTGAAGAAGGTACCCTAGAGTGAAGAGAAGGGCATCGAAGGATGTGGCCACGTGGCTGCTGAAATAACCAGTTGTTTCCTTCTTTCCTAGGAGGTCATGAACCCCAAAGTGGATGTGTTCACTGCCAGCACCAATCTCAGTTCTGGGCCCCTGCCCATCTTCCCCCTGGAGCAGCTGGCGAACAAGGCGGTGGAGGATCTCCCAGAGGGTGTGGACCCCAGCAGGAAGGAGGTGAGTTGGCACCCAGCAGGACAAGGACTGGGCCATACTGTTGGAAAACTTAATTGATCTCAGGCTATGCCCTGCAGTGGGCTGGGCACTGGGAATTCCTTGGCGAACAGAACACCTTCGTGGCAGGCAGCCTTCTATCCCTGGTTGCAGAGCAGAAAAGCGCAATTACACTGTTCATGGTGAGGTGCAGGGGAGGGGCAGGAGGGTGTTAGGAGGAACATTTTTGAGTCAGAGGTCGATTCCTTGAATGGTGACAGGAAGCTGGTTATAGGAGCAAAGTGAGTTCTTGGAAGAACAGCAGCCAATATGAAGGCAAGAGGCCTAGGGAAGTGAGCACAGGAGACGGGGCAGATTTATTTGTTTGAGGTAGGGTCTCACTATGTAGCGCTGGCTGAACTGGAGCTTGCTATGTAGACCACGCTGGCCTTGAATTTGTGGTGATTCTCCTGTCTCTGCCTATGGTGTGCACTACTAAGTCTGCTTTTTTTTAAAAATTATTTTATGTGCACTGATATTTTGTCTGCATTCATGTCTGTGTGAGGGTATCAGATCCCCTGGAACTATAGTTACAGACAGTTGTGAGCTGCCAAGTGGCTGTTGGGAATTGAACCCTGCTCTGGAAGAGCAGACAGTGCTCTTAACCATTGCTCTCTCCAGCCCCTTGGTTTTGTGTTTTTGTTTGTTTGTTGTTTTTGAGACTGGGTCTATATCCTGGGACTCATTATGCAGACCAGGCTAGCCTTGAACTAAAAGAGATCTGCTTCTGCCTCTTGAGTGCAGGGATTTGGGATTAAAGGTATGTGCCACCACGCCTGACCTCTGTTTTTGTTATTTAATTAAAAAAAATTAAATTATCTGTGTGAGTGTGTATACATGTGTACATATAGGCACAGGTGCCTGTGTAGGCTAGAGGCATTGGAGCCCCTGGAGCTGGAGCTACAGGCGATTGTGAAATGCCTGAGGAGACTACTGGGAATTAGACTTGGGTCCCTTGAGGACATACAAAAGCAGCATGTACTCTTGACACTGAGCTATTTCCAGCCCCTGGTGTGTTGTTTTGTTTGCTTGTTTTTTTGAGACAGGGTCTCATGTAGCACAGGCTAGCTTCAAACGTGTATGTAGCCCAGGGTGACTTTGAACTTGTAATCCTTCTGTCTCCTCTCCCAAAGTGGGGTTGAAAGGCTTTTGCCATCATGCCGGGACTCAGAGTTCCACTTTTAAAAGCTCATAGATTAACGGATGGCAAAGAGCAGTGCTCAGGTGAAGGGGGGGGGAGGGGTAGGCCTAAAGAATGTGGTGGCAGCTAGGCATGGCAAACGCCTTTAATCCCAGCACTCAGAGAGGCAGAGGCAGGTGGATCTCTGAATCAGAGGCCAGCCTAGCCTACAAAGCAAGTCCAGAACAGGCAAGGCTACACAGAGAAACCCCATCTGTAAAACAAAGCACAACATTAAGGATGTGGTGGCTTTGAATGTTTAGGGGGGAAAGTTGGTGACATTCGTACATCACTGGACTAGGACTACGAAGGGGGAAAATTGTGTCACTCCCAAGATAGAAAACTCTGGTCCAGACTAAACTCGGAGCTTTTTTTTTCTTCCCATTTAAAGCCGAGGTTCTCACCCTTCCTAATGCTGTAACCCTCTAATATTACAACCGCCTCATGCTGTGGTGACCCCCCCAACCACAAAATTATGTCATGGCTACTTCATAACTGTAATTTTGCTAGTTATGAATTGTAATGTAAACATGGGATATGCAGGGTATCTATACGACCCCTTTGAAAGGGTCAGTCAACTCCAGGAGGTTGTGACCCACAGGTTGAGAAGCACTGATTTAAAGTCTCTTCCAGGCTGTAGGGTGCTCTGGTAGCCAGGCTGTCCGAGGGGCTCCTCAGCACAACAGTCTACCAGGTAACAGCCATGTCAGGCCTGCATGGGCTGCAAGAATTTGTCAAAAACAGTTTGAGGGGCCAGAGACATGGCTCAGTGGGTAAAACACTTGCCATACCAGGATGAGGGCCTGAGTTCAAATCCCTAAGGATGAATGTAAAGCTGGGTACAGGTAGCAAGTGCCTGTAGTCTCATTGCTCCTATGTCAAGTAAGATAGGAGGCAGAGAAAGGCAACTCCCTCGTGTACACAGCAGTGAACAATAAGAGACCCTGTCTCCAACAAGGTGGAACATTAGGACCCGCACACCCAAGGTAGTTCTCCGATTGTCACACACACCGTCACTCACACATACATCACACACAGAAAACCATATTGTGAGCTGGGTATGGTGGCTTACACTTGTAATTCAAATACGTAGGAGCCGGAGGCAGGAAGATCATGCCAAGTTTGAAGGCAGCTTGTGTTGTATAGTTTAAGTCCTTCCTGCTTTTTGCCTCAAAGGGCACCATCACGCATTGTCCCCTGGCTTCTCTTGTGAGGTTCTAGAAAGCAAGGCAGCACCTATGTCCTTACACAGCTCTAGGATTTTTATCAGTAGAGACAGAAGCTTGTTTCATCCCCTGGCATATAGAAACATTTTAAAACAATGGGGCATGGTGATACACACCTATAACCTCAGCACTTGGGATGCTGAGGCAGGAGGATCGTTTCTGGTTTGAGCCTAGCCTGGGTTACTTAGTGAATTCAAAATCCACTTGGGCTATAGTATGAGATGGTGGTCTATTCCACAGTCAAGAAAACCACTATCTAGGGCAGGGAAGATGGCTCAGCCCATTAGTGCTTGCTATGAAATCTGAGGACCTGAGTTCCACTTCTAGTTCCCATATCAAATATCATGCATGGGGCTGGAGAGATGGCTTGGAGCACCATAGGAGCCAGGCTTGGTTCTCAGCACCCATACAGCACCCATACATGGTTGCCAACCACCCATAATTCCAGTTCTAAGGGACTTGATGCCCTCTTCTAATTTCTGCAGGCACTGCAATAATGTACAGGTATATAAATGCAGCCAAAACACACAAATCTAAGAAAAATGAAAAGAGCAGGAGTGCATGCCTTTAATTCCAGCACTCAGGAGGCAGACGCAGGTGGATTGCTGAGTTAGAGGCCAGCCTGGTCTACAAACTTACAGATCCACCTGCCTCTGTCTCCTCAAGTGCTGGGATTAAAGGTGTATGCCACCATGCCCACCTAGGCTGGCAGAATTTAAGAGCAGGACCCAGGATACAAGCTCAATGGGATGGGCAGTCCCTGCCATTTAGCTGGGGTTAGAGTCCAGCAGTCTTGACACAGCTGAAAGGTCAAATTTACTAGGCCCAGGAGGGTACCATGGATCCTTGTGCAGAGCTCAATCAGTCTTAGCAGCCACACCTGTAACAAGAATAGGGGCAAAAGGTTCCAGTAACAGACTTGGTACCCAGCAGCTGGTCCCATGCACTGATACTCTTATTTACGCCATTCCAAAACAAGGTGCTATATTGCCATGCCTGGGGGCTGGGAAGGCTCCCAGAAGACTCGAGGAGAAAATGCCCAGGCCTGGGAGGCAAGTCTAATGACAGAGAAGGGAACTGGGTTGTCACACCCACCTGAGCTCGAAACCCCATCTACAGTGTTTGCTAAGCTCATCAGTGTAGGCACTCTGGGAGTCAGAGAAACGTCCCCTGGGCAGTTTTACTTCAGTACAAACTAAGCCTTAAACTAAGCCTTGCACATGGAAGGAAAGCGCTGGATCACAGCACTCTCTGGCCTGTATCTTCCAAGTTCTGAGTTACAGGAGTGTGCCACCATCTCATTTCTTCCAGCCCCTTAAATTTTAACTTATTCATTTTTATTATTTACTTTTAGAGATTTAATATGTATGTGTTTTGCTTGAGTGTGTTTACCATGTGCATGGAGTACTCCTACAGGCCAGAAAAACAAAACAAAAATATATACACATACACACATACATATCCCCTAGCCAGGTATGGTGGTGCACACCTTTAAACCCAGTACTCAGAAGGCAAAAAAAGCATCTCTAAGCTTCAAGGCCAGCCTGTTCTACATGTGATTTCTCGGCCAGCCAAGACTTATATAGTTGATGCCCTATGTCAAAGAATTTTGGGATAAGAATATAGCTCTAGGTTTGAACCGTGCAGCATAAAAACTATGCCTGGTAGCACATGCCTGTGATCTTAGCAACTAGGGGAGGTAGAAGCAGGAGGTCCAGGAGTTCAAGCCCCAGTCTCGGTTATGAGCCCACCTTAACTCTTCCTACTTTATAAAGTAGGAGCCTGAAGAGAATAAAAGTTCTTTAAACAAGCCAAGATTGTAAGATCTGACTGCACGGCCTTTTATTCATGTTCTGCTTCCTCCTCCTCCCCTTTCCTGGCTCCTGACACTGTTCGCTTTTGTTCCTCATTTGTTTGATCTTATGCCACATCTGTATGATTCACCCTGAGCAAACCCAGGGGAAGACTGTGACCTTTGCCCTCTGGTCCTCTCCTAGGAGCACCTGTCCATTGAAGATTTTACTAAGGCCTTGGGGATGACTCCAGCTGCCTTCTCTGCCCTGCCTCGATGGAAGCAACAAAACCTCAAGAAAGAAAAAGGACTATTTTGAGAAGCATAGCTCTGGCAGCTCTCTGCCAGTGAGGGCTTTGCTCTGCCATTACTGTTTCCAGTCCTATACCAGTTGAAATGTCCAATTGTATCTGTGAGCCACAGTGTAACAGTTCCTTGTAACAGTGATCTACCCATTCCTTCAGAAACATGCCATGGGTCCCATAGTCTGTTCTAGTTTTTTTTTTTTTTTTCTTTACAGAAACAGTCAAACACTCCAGGAAACATTATCATCTGGGTTTTTCTTTCACTTACAGCAGTGTTGAAAGGAACCTTTATTCTCCTGAGGTAATTGTTGTCTTGGAGGCTTACTGCCTCTGTCTGCTAAACCAGGCCTAGTTTTGGAAGCTACTAGCCTCTGTACAATCTAACCTAAGGCCTAGAGTGTGTTCAGCCTCTGAGACTGCTTTTTAATAAACCATCCTTTCTTTTTCTTACTAAGCCCTGAGCTGGCTCAAACTCCTCTCCCAACTAATTTATTCAATCTGGCTTTTCTCTCAGCCTCTGAATTGCTCTGCTTGGCCTCTAACTTCAGCAATCTGCTCTCATTTCCTAATTCTCTGGTTTGTTGTGCTTTCACCTGTGCCCGGCTTGTTCTCTCATTCAACCTCTCTCTGTAAAACTCTCCTGGTAAAACTGCCTTCTCTGTATCTTTCTCTGTGTTGCTCCTTTAAGTAGTTCCTCTTTCCTCTCTCCTGGTAAGTTTTGGGCACATCCTATTCTGTCAAATCTGATTCATCACTTTCTTTTTTTTGACACTCAATTAGACATCACTTTCAAACGTGAGTGCTTCCTTCCACAAACTATCTTTACCTTCATTGTTTGGGATTAAAGGCGTGTACTATCACACCTAGACCTAAGCTTTTCTTTACCTGATACTTTCTCTGTACCAGGCTGGCCCTTGACCTCAGATCTGCTTTCCTCTGTCTCTTGGATTAAAGGTGTGTTTAATAAAATAATGAGGGAATAAAAAAAAAAAATGAGTTAGCTGTTATTTTACCCCTCCTCTATACTTGAATACCATGAAGGGAAAGCTAAAGGCCAACGCTGAGCTTAAAAGCTGTTACCCAGAGGCCTCTGCAAAGCTTTATAGACACCCCAAATGATATTAGGAACACAGTTTGCTACACGAAATCCAATCAGAAGCCAGTAGAAGGTGATTCCCACTTAAAAGAACTGGTTATTCAGTGTCCCCAGGAACATCTCCCTTTGAAGAAATAAGTCAAACATAAGGTTAATAAAGGCTTTAATGTTTTTCACACATCCTCAAAAAACAAAAATCTGTATAATTTAAAAAGGAAACAAAAACAAGGAAAAACCATAAAGGATACAGAGGAACAGTTCTGCTAAAACACAGATAAAGTGCTGTTCCACACAAACATCAATAATCAGAACCAGAAGTCACTCTGAACACAAAGGAAAAAAGCCACCTCACAAATAATGTGGCCAAAGCTGCCAGCAAACCTGGGAGCAGCTCAATTAGCAAGGTGCAGGAACCTCACTTCTGTTTCTCTTCCCAAGGCGTGAAGAACACCCAGCAAGAGGCCAGGGAAGGTGGTGAGGAAATGCAAAAACGAAAAGGCAGCAAGAGGGCAGATGCACGTATCTATGATGGTCTTGCTCTTGCCCACTCTTGTTCCAACTGACCAGTTTGGACAACTGCCCTTTGCTGTTGCATCTAGCTTGATACACCTGGATCCTGACAGAGGCCTCCACCATCTTTCTCAGGCCTGAGGACTATCTTTAACTTTTAAGTCCATTGTCACTAAATTGTTTATTCATATGAGAACACCTATAATTAAAACCACCAAACCTTAGATACATAGCACACGTGGAAAAGAAACAATTTACTAATCATGTACAAATGAAAGAAAAGCAAACCACAAAGGAGTTTACTGTGGTGACATACAGAATAATCCTGTTACAAAACTCCCATGGCCAAGAAACTGGAGTTTGTCAATAAAATATATCTCCAGATAATAAGACAATATAGACAGAATTTTAGGTAATGAATTAAAAAGATGTTAGAGGGCAGAAACCTGTTTTTTCGTTTTTACATATTTGCAGGGAGATGTTATTGTAGAGCAGGCAGAGGAATGGACATGGCTGTTTTACTGGGGCACTTTTATGTAACCTGCATATGGTACTGGGCTGTTGCAGTTTCTAAAAAATTCAGTTACTTTGCTAAGGTTTTAACTATTAGTACTTTTCCCTAAGAATTTTATACTTCATCAAGGAGGAAGATTAAAGAATGTTTGGTTTAACATTTGCACCCAGAGTTAGCCTATTTGTAAATACTCCACTTGAAATGTACAAATATCTACACTTGCTATGTCTGCTACTGAGCTGTTTAGGTTAAGCGGGACCATAGGAGGTAAGCAAACAATTTGTAATCATAATATAAACAGAATTAATGGATTTACTTGTTCTTCCTGCTGGAACAAAACTTATGAGTGTGTGTATACACATCTATCCCTACAAAAGAAAGGTACAGCCTCCCCAGAGGCCTAAATGATAGTCTTGGCTACTAAAATAAACACCATACACATGTAGCTCTTTAACTCTGCATAATGCAGAGGGAAAAAAACAAAATTACCTTTTAGTTTATTTTGCCTTCCAAAAAATTTTGGCTAGGATGAAAAGATTGCATAGGGTACTAATTGCTATAAAATTCCAGTTCATTCATTTAAAGTAACATAACCACACACTTGGCATTTTACATAGGAAGGTCATTATGCCAACTGATTGGAACTGACACCCTCTGTTGCTATCTAATTTGTCCCTTCCTAGCCCAACATGTCAACTGCTTTATAACCCAATTCTGCGATCACAGTGTTTAAAAAAAAAAAAAAAAAAAAGGAATATATTATTTACTCATAATTTAAAAATATACACAGCCAGCCTAGGACAACCAATACCTCAATACCTCCATCAACACAGTCTAGGTGAAATAGCCATTTGGAGTCAAATGGGCAAATTAAAGGAATGAAGGGAGCAGGGGAAGGCTGACAAGGCCATAGTATGGACAGAATGTAAAATTCAAGTCCTAAATTTGTAAGTAGTAACCTATTTTCAACTAATAAGTCCCAACCAAGACATGAAGACAAACCAATTCAGGTTTTATATCAAGTGTACTTCTAAGCCAACACACATATAAGCCATGAGAGCAACTCAAATGTGGCTGCCCTGGAGGAAATAGAGGCTCAGGGTATTATTTCTATTTTCCTCCATGTCATAATGCAGAGCTCACATCAAACCTCCTAATCATTTTACCAGCTCAAAGTTCTCCAGTGCAGACACTGGAGAGAACATGGTAAATAAATCACCGATTACCACTCCACTTGATAACCAGTCACTTTCAAGCAAAACAAAACAGAATGAGGCTCCTGGTAGTAGAAGTGAAACAACACAATTTAAAGTTAGTTTTGAAAACAAATATTTTTCTTTATAGTAAACTGCTGCATACCCTACCCGTGCCTTTGGAACATTCACTATAATAATGTGTGCTGGTAGATGGTAGGAGTCGGAGTTTATCAGTAGTCAAACACATGCACTGAGGCACACCTCAGCGATTCAGACCTTTAGAAGAGGTGATTATGTAGGAACAACCTAGGTTCTAAGAGTCTGGCTGGAGTTCTCTGAATATAATCATCCAAGAAAGATATTTCATCTTCAGTGATAGGTTTTATCAGTCCCTGAAAATTTGATATGGTTTCATACCTAACTCAGAACCTGCAGCAACCCTCCCATTAACAATAAAAGCAAGAAAAAATAGGGAAGGAAACAAATGCAGGCTTCATTTTGCTAAAGTCTGCATAATCCTACTGACACTTGAACTGACAATTCACTCAGGCTAATTCTGTTTATGGTTTCATTAGCTGCGTAACCGGGTAGGTTATGCTTGCTAAGTGACTAAAGCAGAACTTGCCATTCACTGCCACTTGGTCTCAACTCAAAGCACCTAAAAAGAGATGTACTGTGCACCTTTGATTGACAGCTCCTGGAATCTCCTGCAGCTATCCTAATTCTCATCACTGCTTAGTTTCACCCTTGCAACAGTGTTTAACTTTGGCTTTAGTGGTCCAGAGTTTACACTGTAAAAAGTAGCATGCCTCTTGCCTTTCATTGCCTGGGAGACAAAAAGACTAGCACTCTTCTCTGCTCTAAGCATCCCTATCAAAGAGTCCCGGTTGAAGGGATACTGTCTTTGAACCTTTTCAAATTGAGGTTTTAATCCGTTGGATGCCATGCCTATTCCACAGAAAAAATGATACAGAAGTAAATCTAAGCTTCTAGCTTTACCACCAATACAACCTAGAAAAGTATGATGAACACACTGTGGAGGCATCTCTGAAGAAAATGCCAAGTGCATAATAAATAGCAAGTATAGGACTGTAACATTCCAAAGCACCAACAATTCATTTGTTTTGGAAATTGCGTGTAAACAGCATGAGAATCATAAAATCAAAAGAAAAATAAAACTCAAAGCAGGCTACAGAAATGCCTCTTGCAAGGAAAATAAACTGTTATTAGTGTAACTGGCTTTCCAGTGAACTTTACTCATAACAAACATATGAAAGGTTGGACTTGAGTGAAGCCACTCAAAAAACAAAAGTTAAAAGCCAAATGATATGTGTATCTTCACACCTTCCTCAGATGAATGTGCTTAGACACTTTGATTTCTCCTCCAAACAGCTGTGGCATTCACTGTGAGCAGGCAAACTGCTTCTGGTGGCTCATCCTATTAAGGCTCCATTCATTCCATATGTATGTGTGGGTATGTCACATATATATTTACAGCATGTATTCCTAAGACCAAAAAACAACAACAAAAAACAAAACAAAACAAAAAGCATCACTCTTGTAGGAGAAAAAGAGGATAATCAGCTATAGATGAGACCAAAGTTTCCATAAAACAGCATGGAGCGTTGCACATGACTGAATTTTGTCTTTTGTTTGGCCCTGAGCTATTTGTTGCTCCTGCATCAAGTAGAATTCCAAATTCTCTTCGGGCAGAGGAAAGGTGAAGTGGGAGGCAGTGAGAGAGAAACGCAGTCCATGCTGCCAGCCCAGGAGTTCGCGCCTCACAAGGCCTGACGGGTAGCTTTCCCCACTTCCATGCTAAGTGCCTGAGAGTTTTTTTCTGTCTCCAGCAACTCATCAAAGATCTCCCTTAAAAAAACAAAACAAAACAAAAACACCAAGTCAGAATTCAATGAGAATTGAATACAGGCAAGGGAAAAACAAAACAAAAACCAAATCAGGAAATGGATATTGATAAAGCTTGAATAACCCTACTTTGCATTTAAACTTCATTAAATGAGCAGTTTACTTATTGAAAGCTGAGCATGAGGAAGAGCCAGCAGTTAGCTTCAGTTCCCAGTCACATGACCAGACCTCACTGACAGAACTGGAAGACAAACTTATAAGATAGGTTCTACTAGGAACAGGCTGCTCAAAGTGCAGTTCCCAGATATCCCTGAGAGATGACAAAGTGAACAGAGAAAACATTCTGGAATATAAGGAACTATCAGCTAGTAAAGCGCAGGGAGTATGGGAAAGTCACTTCCATTTGTTGGGTCTCTTACTTGTGCATATAGAAGAAGATATAGCCGCTCCGGTCTCGGTCACTCTGCACAGCGGCCTCCTGGATTTTAGAGACCTCCAGGTCATTGTAAGTGAACCATGCCTGTTTTTTAATGTCATACACATCGCTAATGTAATGACCTGAAACAGAAAATATGAAAAATAAGGTTTTTTGAAACACATTCTCAGCTATCAGAAGTTTGAAAAAAAGAAACAAGGAGTGACTTTATTCTCAGCATCAGCAATATTTCTTTCTAAAATTCATTTGAAAAATATGTACAGAGAATTAAAAGTGATAGGTTTTGTTTGCATATTCTGCAACAGAGTTACAGTTCAGCTCTTGGATATCTGAGACAGAGTGTCTTTAGAGAGAAATTAGCTAATCTTGAACTCACTTATGTAGTTCACAAAGCCTTGAGTTTTTTTTTGTTTTTAAACCATGCTGTTTCTCAAGGGTTTGGTACATTTCTGTAATGTATCAGAGACAACTTTTTACTTTATTGTTTTGCATGTGTGGCATGTATGTATCTTCCTCAGTCACTTCCCACTTTATTTACTATGGCTGGGTGTATTATTAGACCTAGAGCTTGCTAGTTTCACTACTCTGACTAGCCAGCTCGCCCTGGGAAGGTCCTTCTGTCTCCTGTGAAGCTGGGATACCAGACAGGTCACTGGAATTTTATGTAGTGCTGGAATCCAAATTCTAGTCCTCATGCTTGGAAGGTAAGTACTTTATCCACTGAATAATTCCCCAGGTCAAGACAACTTTTTAATAAATGTATTTTCTCTGAGGAATTTTCATCATCATTTATGAATAGAAAAACCAAACAGTCATACCAACTTCCCTAATGCACAGACAATGTTTAATTAAAGGGAGCGTTTTAAAGTTTTCCTTATCTTTTTATAGATATAGTCTCATGTAGCCCAGACTGGCCCTGAACACCTGAGCTTCCTGCCTCTGTTCTATCAATGCTGGGATCACAGGTATGTATCCCACTTTCTAGCTTCCTGCATGCTAGTAGGCAAGCGCTTTATCAACTGCATCCTTAGCTTCTTAAGTTTTTCCTAATGTAGCCAACCTACACCTAACAGAGACAGGCAAATACCAACACTGGGGCAAATGGTCACTACTTTGTTAACAAATGCTGAAGTCATGATGTCCATTTACCTGAGGAAGAGGTGCTCCCAATGTGACTGACAACACTGATGAGCCGATAGGAATGAGGAAGAGTTCCTGTCTGAAAACACAAGTGGACAAAACTTTTTATTTGAATAAAAGTAAAATACTGAATTTAAATTTATTAATCAAAGGTGATATTGATAATCTTCAATAGCAAACTTCAGAGGTTAACTGTTCATAAACCTTAATGTATAAATCCTATCTCTAGGAATTATCCTAAGAAAATAATTTAAAAGAAAGAAATATACTTGGGACTGGAGAGATGGCTCAGCAGTCAAGAGCATCCTATACTTAAAGAGGACCCAAGTATAGTTTCCAGCATCCACATAGGCATCACAACTGCCTATAAAACTCCAGCTCCAGAGAATTTGAGGCCCTCTTTCAGCCTTCAAGTACACACACAAAATAAATCTTCAAAAAAGTATACTTTCTATGTATTAAACTACTCACTATAACATTATAATGAAGTTAGAATATATCCAATAAGAAGTTAGAATATATCCAATAAGAGTTGACTGATTAGTGGTAGATCAATAATATATGTTATTCAGCCTATTTTTTTTTTGACAGGGTTTCTCTGTGTAGCCTTGGCTGTCCTGGACTCACTTTTTTGTAGAACAGGCTGGCCTCAAACTCAGAGATCTACCTGCCTCTGTCCCCCTGAGTGCTGGGATTACAGGCATGCACTACTGCACCGCTGGCTAAATTATTCAGCTTTATAGAAAAATTATGTCCAAGCCCGGTGTGGTAGCACATGCCTTTAGTGTCAGCACTCAGGAGGCAGAGGCAGGTGGATCTCTGTGAGTTCAAAGCCAGCCTGGTGCTCTACAAAGCACACCCAGGACATTCAGGGCTACACAGAGAAACTGTTTGTTTGTTTGTTTGTCTCAAACAAACAAACAACAAAAAAAGAGAAAACTTATGTCCATTAACAACATATTAGCTTGTTTTCCAAATCCATATACATAATAACTACAGCTCTACATAAAGTTACGTTCAGTTATGTACTGAACAAAAGAATGAAAAGGAAAGCTCCTGTATTACTGCCATAATTATGAATAGATTTCTATATTTTAAATACCATATTAAAATATTATTAATACAAATAAAAATGAAAAGTAAAATTGATACACTATAGGTTGTACAATAAAGTTAAACCTGAAGAAGGAATACAGCTATAAGTAAATAAAAACCATTAGCATTGGGCAGTGGTGGCTCATGACTTTAATCCCAGAACTTGGGAGGCAGAGGCCGGTGAGTTCCAGGACAGCCAGGGCTACACAGAGAAACCCTGTCTGGAAAAAGCAATCCCCCCACCCTCCCAAAAGCCATTAGTAAGTTCATAATTTTTGATGAAGTAATTTCTTTTGGGAAGTTATCTTAAGTAGGAAATTTAGAATGTGGAGAATACTATAATCACACACAGTTGCTGAACACACTATTTATTATAACCAAAAACTGAAGTTGTATGGGGAAGCATGCCTATAACTCCAGAACTCAGGAGAAGGATCTGGATTCTAGGTTACCCTGGACTACAAAGCAAGACCCTGTCTCAAAAAATAAAATAGAGAAAATTGAAACTTAAATGTTCAGTGTTAGTTAAAAATTTCCTAAGTAGTATGTTCATTTGAAGTTAAAATAAAAACTCAGGCTGGAGACAAGGCTCAGTCAGTAGACTGTTGACCTGGCACACAAGAAGCCCAGGGTTCAGCACAGCACTGAGCACAGACAGAGGCATACACCTGGGATTTCAACACTCAGGAGGTAAAGGTGAGGGTCAAAAGGCCATCCTTGGTTATACAGCTGGCTGTCAGTCTAAGCTATAGGAGACTTCATTTAAAAAAGGAAAGAGGGAAGGAAGAAAGGAGGGATGGAGAGAGAGACAAACAAACACGGGGCTGGAGAGATGGCTCAGTGGTTAAGAGCACTGGCTGTTCTTCCAGAGGTCCTGAGTTCAATTTCCATAACCACCTATAATGGGATTTGATGCCCTTTGGACACAGGATATTACTCTGTGGCTCATATTAGCCTTCAACTCTTCTTAGCAGATCTTCTTGCCTCAGCCTCCCAAGTGCTGAGATTATAGGCACGAGCAAGTATGTCAAGCGAATAGTATTTAACAAGCAAAATAAAAATTTGCTTAGGTTATAATATCATAAAGCACATATAAAGGTGGGAATGACAAAAAACTATATTAATAGTTGCTAATAATAGTTGTGTGCTAGAAGAGTGGAATCCCATGTAATCAAAATTTTAAAAAGAAGAGAAGGATGTTGATATAGTAGCACCTATCTTTTTGTTTTGACAACCAGGTTTCTCTGTGTAGCCTTGGCTGTTCTCAACTTGCTTTGTAGACCAGGTTGGTCTTGAACTCACAGAGATACACCTGCCTCTGACTCTCTGATGGGATTACAGGTGTGTACCACAATGCCTGGATGGTAGTGTATTTCTTTGGTCAGCCCCATCTATAGAGTGAATTCCAGGACAGCCAGGGCTACAAAGAGAAGCCCTGCCTCAAAAACCAGACAAACGGGGCTGGAGTGATGGCTCACATGTTAAGAGCACTGACTGCTCTTTCAGAGGTCCTGAGTTCAACTCCCAGCAACCACACTGTGGCTCACAACCATCTATAATGAGGTCTGGTGCCCTCTTCTGGCCTATAGGCATACCTGCAAGCAGAACCCTGTATATATATAAAATTAAAAACAAAACAAACAAAAAACAAAAAATTGGAGCAGGGGAAGAGATACTAATATCTTTGAATAGTTTTCACTAAACATAAAGATATATTAGTACTTGATAGAACTAAAGGTAATGTAATATATTTATATCTTCACTTATATAGATATACATGTTCTTATCTAATAAGAACATAAGAATGTCAGGATGAATTTCTATTTTGTCTGAAAGAAACGAAGAGGAAGAGATAAGAGGAAATGAAGATGCTTTGACAGCAGTGAGGGGCAGAAGCTTGCTATACTAAGGAAGAATCTCTAAAGAGAAGGAGCAGAACGACATTGACAGTCTCACCAACCATACCTCAGCATTTCTTTTCAGCTCCTCGGCTTCAGCTTCTGTGTATTCCATATCAAAAACATCCTCATTTCCAGAGTCCTCATCTGAGCCCAGGGAATCCAGAAAAGAGTTGTTAAACTCTGAAGAACAGAAAGATGGGTCTTGTAAAAGTTCTTGGAATAAACATAGATGACTTGGGAAGATAAAACAACTCAATACAGGGCTAGACTTGAGGGCATCCACCTGTAACCCTAACACCAGGAAGGAAGATGGAAGTATGAAAATAGTGGGTTGAGGGCATTCTGGATTAGAACATGTCTCAAAACCAAAACAAAACAAAAACCCACCAGCTTGAGGTACTCATCTCATCATCCTAAGAAAACACAAAAAAGTTCTATTAACAGGGTTCCAATTCACTGCAGCAGCTATGAAAGAGGTGTTTTCTTTGCCTGCCTATGTTCAGGTGATTATGAATGTGTAGGTAGAGGTTCATCTCTAGGGCTGTTCCTTAAGAGCTTTCTACCTTTTTTAAAATTAATTTTTGTGTATGGGGTGTTTTATCTGTATGTATTATCTGTGCACCACATGCATGCCTGGTACCCTCAGAGGTGACAGATCTCCTGGAATTAGTTATACACAATTGTGAACTGCCATGTGGATGCTGGTAATTGAACCTAGGTCCTCTGGAAGAGCAGTCAGTATTCTTAACCATTAAGCCATCTCTCCAACCCCTCTACCTGGAATTTTTTGTTTGTTTGTTTGTTTGTTTCGAGACAGGGTTTCTCTGTGGCTTAGCCTTGGCTGCCCTTGCTACCTGGACTTTTAAGACAAGGTCTCTCTCACTAGAACCTGGACTCTGGGAGGTCTCCACCTCCCTGGCACTGTGATTACAAGTACAACAGTGGCACAAATGTTATGGTGGTATCCAAGCGCTTAAATGGATTTAAGGGCCTACTCCACAGGAGGAAACACACACCAGGCACTATAAATCTGACCAAAAAACAATGCCTGGGGAGCTTATAGACCAAAGGGGTAAACCTACTATTATTTTGCTAAATGGACATAGTATCAAAGTGCCCTCTAAATCTGTGAGCCCAGTGACTAGTGTGGCTATCAACCCTCGTCAGAGAAGTGTCTATGTGCAGTAGACACTGGTTAACACAGAAACTCAGAAACAGTCAAAGTGCAAAGAGTCTATGGAGTGCTCAGCCACAAATAGGACATCTAGACCACACTAGCTGCTCCTAAGGCTCAGGGACCACCACGGAAGAAAGAATGGCAAGACTAAGATCCAGAGGTTAGGAGAACTGGAGCAAAACCGTATCTTTGGATATGTCAGGCTGCTCTACTTATGAACCCACAACGTCTATGATTGATTGCCCAAGATCAAGCCAACCAACATTATAGCATGAAGTGGTGTGTTGGTTTGAAAATGGCAACCACAGGCTCATATGTTTAAATACTTGGTCCTTATTTAGTGGAACTACTAGTTGGGGAAGGATTAGGTGTGGCCTTGTTGGAGAAGGTGCATTTCTGGGGACAGGTTTGAGGTACCATTCCTAGTGTGTTGCTTGCTGTCTACCTCACGGTTGTAGATTAAGATGTGAGCTCTCAACTGTTCCTGCTGCCATGTTTTCGGTGCACCATCATGGATTTTAACACTCTGAAACCCTAAGCAAAATTAAAGGTTTTCTTTTACCTTGGTGATGTTATTTTTATCATAATCACAGAAAAGTAACTATGACAAGGGAAAGGGGCTCATGAGGCACTATCCTTAAGAGAGGATCTATGAATAGTTTATGGCATCTTGAGGGAGAGTCAGTTTTCTTTAAGAGTATGGCCTCTGGTATGCTTATCACATTCTAGCAAATGATCTCATACCCAGGAATATATGGGAGAAAAAACTGGAGTTGATTTCCTATACGGAAAACATGAAGTTGGTAAGGACTATAGGACATGGGGATAGATCTGGGAGGAATAAGGGGGAGGGTTGGGGCACATAATGACTGAAATACATTGTATGCATGTATGAAATTCTCAAAGGATTACCAAGAATATTATAGTAAACAAAACAAGTATACACCACAACACCTGGTTTTTTAGAAAGTGGATGCTGGGGGTCAAACCCAGGTCCTCATGATTGTATAGCAAGCAGGCCCTGCCTTTTCTTTGGAATACACTGACATGATAAAGGTAACTTAGGCTGCACTTGCAGAGGACCCAGTTTCAGTTCCTAGCACACACATGGCAGCTCACATTAGTCAGTAACTCCAGTTCTTTTCACCTCCATAGGCACACACACAGTTACATACATATATGCAGGCAAAACATTCATACACACTTAAAAAAAAGTAGCAGGGGTGGTGGTCTAACCATATCAAATTAATAAACTGAAAAAGAATACATAATTATATAGATCATCAAAGTTCACTTCCTGCAGCCCCCCCCCCCCCAAAAAAAGAGGTCAAACCAGGCAGGCCTCTAACCCTAGACTCAGAGGAGGCAGAGGCAGTGACAAAGGCAGAGAACTCTCTAAGTTCAAGGCCAGTCAGGGCTATATAATGAGACCCTATCTCAAAAACAAAACAACAAAAAGAGGCCACAGAAAAACTAAAAAACTAATAACTTTTTTTAAAAAAAAATATGAAGTTCTTAAAATATAATATAAAGATGGAAGTTCAACTTTAGCTCTTATAAATTTCACCCCAAACAGACAAATTCAGTATACAAGTCATCTTCATTAATGATTGTACATAAAGAATTTGTAAACAGTTCTTAGCTTATATCAAACTAAAAAACAAAACAAAACAAAAAACAAAAAAAGACACCAGAGGGACATTTAAAAGACATGAACCAAGAATGGAAAAAACTGGAGAAGAAAACACAGCACTTTCCCTAACTATACAGTACTAAAAGCAGCAGAAGTCTAGACCTCTTTGAAGAGGTTGGACAGTCTCTGGTGTAAGCAGTGCAGTGCAGATGAAGTCAGGATGGACGCTGGTCTGCACACTGACGAAAGTGACTCACACCTCCAGCTGTTATTGTGCTTGGCTCTTAGAACACCTTAGAACAAAGGTAAAAGATTAGCAAATTCCTCAGTAACTTGAAAAGTCAAAGGAACTCAAAGATGCAGGAATAGTGGCTCACACCTTGTAATTCTAACACTTGGGATGCTGATGCAATTTCACTGCTGTGAGCTCAAGGTCAGCTTAGGTTAGAGCAATATTCAGAGTTGGTTTAAATGTTACATTTATCACTTTAGCTCCTTAATCTTGATAATGAACTAACAGAAAGGCTGAGTGGACACATGAAACAAGCTTTTAACAAGGACTATGGAGACCAAACATATCAGACAGAGCAAGCTAAAAGAAACAATCTACTCAGGGAAGAGAAAACATCAAGCCAAATCACTGTATTTATGTCCTTGTTGTTCAGATACTACTCCAATGAAACAAATAAGGCATAAAAGAAGTCATAGCCAGATGTGGCGACGCACCCCTGTAATCCCAGCATTTGGGAAGGCAGAGGCAGGTGGTATTATGTTGTGTTATGCTGTGCAGGCAATTCAAGTGGCCTGCCCTTAGGGGCCTTAAGGGCCCTGACAACATCCTATGTCACTACCTGCGCCCTATGACATCACCTGGGCCAGGTGTTTCAGATATAACCAATCTGCCACTCCCACCTGCTCTCTCTGCTCTCTGCCTTGGTTTCTCCTCTCCTAGGTGACCTCTCCCCATCTCTCTCTCTTCTCTTGCACTCTCTCTACCTCGGTTTCTCTCCCTGGTTTCCCACTGTGTCTATCTGTCTCTCCATATCCATCCAATAATAATCTCTTTACATCAGATCTGTAGTATGTGGCATTTTTAAATATGTCCAAACACTGGTTCATTGCATGGAAAGGGCTCTCTTGGTAATATCTGGTCACAAAGGACACCTTATACCACAAGTTTGGGACGTGCACTTTCAACCTACAGCCACTATAATCTGCTCTGGCCTTTCATAATTGCTCGCTTTGCACCAGACTTCACTGTTAGGGAAGCCACCTGGCCTTGGGGCTGACGCATACATGGGGGATGGTTTAAGCTATGGGCAGATGGCAAAGAAAGAGAACTCTCCTTCTCAGTGGACTAGGGGAAGGGGAGAGGAGAAGCTGGAGGGAGGGAGGGAAGGAGAGAGGGGACCTCAATTGGGATATATAATGAATAAATTGTAAAAAAAAAAATTAAAATAAAAAAAAATTACCCTCCACCATAGCCTCAGGCAGCTTTAAATTACAACGCCTCAGGCCCTCAGGTGGTTTTAAATTTCCTGCCACAAGTGTGCTCATGAGCTTGAGGAGGAGGGTTTTTAAGTTGTACAGATGTCTGCTCAGCTGTGCCAGAATGGACAGTTTGGAACTGCTGCTGGGCAGGAACCACCATGCCACCAGCAAGCGTGCCCCTGGTCCCACCATGCCTTAGTGGTTGTGCATAACTCATGGCTAGCCACCATGTTGATTTTGGGATAAAGAGGGTGGAGCTATGGCTTCACTGCCATCTTCACTAAGGGCAAGCATATGATTCCGCCAACATCTTTTTTTTTTTTTTTTAAGACTTATTTATTATGTATACAATGTTCTGCCTTGCATGTACATGCATACCAGCAGAGGCACCAGATCTCATTATAGATGGTTGTGAGCCACCATGTGGTTGCTGGGAATTGAACTCAGGACCTCTGGAAGAGTAGCCAGTGCTCCTAACCTCTGAGTCATCTCTCCAGCCCCTCCACTGCCATCTTAACTAAGAACAATCAAGGGCAGTCACATGATTGGCAGCCATCTTGGTTATTAAAAAGCAATTTTCCCTGCTGCCAGCTCTTTTTACTACCTTGGTTCTGTCCCACTGTTTTCAGAGCAAAACTGTAGTCTCTTGAAGGCCCTGAAAGGTCAGTGAGCCCCCTCCTATCTCCACTCTAAAAAGCCGCCTATCTGCGCTATCCTTTCTAATGGATCAGATTCCCTCTGCAAGAATTCGGCCTTCCTGCTGCTAAAGCCCTGGTACTAGGCACCAAGTTTCTTAGGCTTAGCTGGGCTAAGATCCTGACCTACTACTATGGTAATTGGTTGATGAACCACTAGCCACACGGTCCATTCCATTTTCCCTTTCTCCAGCCTAAGTCAATTCTGCCAGGGACCTGTTTCAGATGCAGCCAGGAAGGACACTGATCCCCAGCTGCCTCAACAAGCCATGCCCTGCCTGCCAGCAGACTGGCTTCTGGAAGTCAAAATGCTCTCACGCAGTCTTGTCCTCTGTGCCCAGCCATGGAGGCTCAACCAGCACAAATGCCACAGACCCTTCCAGCCTTTGAACTCCTTGGCCTGGCGAAGGGCAGATGGCTCCTAGATTTAGCGATCTCCCACCACCCTCATTGAGCCCAGGGTAATGCTGCAGGTCTGTTTTAACCTCATACTCAGGGTCTCATGGTCATATTGCTAACCCCAGTCATGAGAGGCTTCAGATACCTTCTCAAGTCCTCTTTATATTCAGGAGACCAGGCCTTAAGCCTTAGTCCTAGAGGTTACTGTCAGGTCTAGACACAGTCTACTTTGTTACCAGACTCAAAAACAGGTCTCAGATGTAACCTTTTACCATTCCTTTAGCTTAAGGACAATGAATGTTCACAGCAGTATCACCTATGTCTCATGATAAATAATTGGATACAAGCCTAAGGATAAGTTTAAGTTATGAGGTTCTAAGAAAATGCTTAAGGGTCTAAGAAGGTGTTTTAAGGTTGATAAATGCAAATTATGAATGTTTGAGGGTCTAAGAAAATGTTTTAAAATTGGTAAATGCAAGTTATATGAAGAAAAACTTCTAAGAAAATGTTTGAGAGTCTAAAAGAATGTTTTAAGGTTGAAAGATGCAAGTTATAAAGGTTGGAAGGTCTAAGGTGATTTATGGTATCCTAAATAGAGAAAAATGCTTCATATTTCTTTCTCTTGCTATGCTACTGTTGTATTAACTTCCCAGAGCTCTGACATTTATCATTAGAGCTCTGATTTATTAATCTAACTCTGATCTACTATCATGGTTCCAAGTTCAAGATTTTAAATTTCCTTTGGTATATCTTTTAAAAGTTATTTCTATTAAAAAGTTATATCTAATAAAAGTTATTTTTCCTTGTGCTAGATTAGTATACATCCAATCTCCTGTATAAAGAGAAGAAGCCTCTCTACCATGATGTGTAAGCATACTAAAAATCAAGATCAAATGACCTTTTGCCCCATCTACTGCATGGAAGGCTTCTGCCTTTCCAAAGCTCACCTTAAATAGTATTTATGCTATTAACACAAAGTTGTATGTTTACTGCCTTTTTCTACAATGTATATTTCACTGTAGATTACTATGGTGATGCTAACATGTCTAAAGCTTATCTTCTCTGTAAACTTAAAAACAGATTCTTGTAAGCTACCGGAAATCCACCAGAATCTACCCCTTAGGTCAAATGGAATCCAGATAAGTACTGTCAATCAACAGACTAAGTTTCTCACCTACTGCCTATCTCAGAGGATGGATTCCTTACCCCTTTCCATGGTTTTGGTACTCCTCTTTTCCGGTTACCTGATTGGTACATTCCTGTACCCAACACCTGCTAACTGGTGAGTCTTCTCTTCTGGTTGACATAAATGCTTCCTACCATTCTCACAAACCTACATCCAAAACCCTTCATCTAGGACCTTTTCTGTTTGGGTGAGATTTTCCCTCTACTAGCATGGTTTTAACTCCTCCTCTCATTTGTCTACCAAATCCTAGTGCTAAGTAACCATGTCTGATTTGGGAAACTGTGTCCTTGGTCTCTGACCAGCACTGACAAGCTGTTGGAACAGATTGTACTGATCTACTGAGTCAAACCTTGCTCTTGGGACACCTTGACAGGTCACTGACTCCTACCTGCTCAATGGGAATAGTTCATTTGCCCGTCCCTCCAGATTTTCCTCTGGGATGCCTTCTGGAAAATTTCAGACTTCTACACCTAGTGCACACTTTAAGGGCTTCTAAGTTTACATGCCTCTGCAACCAAAGTTGGCCTCATTATCCCCTAGATGACAGATCCAAAGCAAAACCTTTTTAATTACTACCAGTGATCAAGTAAATAGAGTTTCCCTGTGTTTAAGCTTCTCTTCTTCACTCCAAACCCTTCTTTCTCTGCTCCATTTATTATCAACAAAAGGCTAGAATGGTGTTCAGACCTGAGAAAAACAGCTCCAAGTTCTCCCAGCATTCCTCAGTCCCTATGTGTTGCTGGGCATGGCTGGCAAACCTTACCCTCTACTCTGAATTTTGAAGGGCAGGAGCTTCCCCATCCTCACCAAGTAATCTGGACATTTTGGTGCTCTTACTTTGTTTTTTCTCTTCTTCTCCCCCCACCCCTCGGCATGGTGACCAAAAGCTGCTTCCAATGAATCTACATTTATATAAATTTAAATTTCCTTTAACTTGCCTTGCATGAGAAACAGTCCAACGTCTTCATTCCCACTTTGCCACCCCTCCTAGATTATTTTTCTAATTACGCACACACACAAAAAAGAGGAATGATATGTTGTGCAGGCAATTCAACTGGCCTGCCCTTAGGGGCCTTAATGGTCCCAACAACATCCTATATCACTACCTGCGTCCTATGACATCACCTGGACCAGGTGCTTCAGAAATAACCAGTCTGCTACTCCCATCCAGTCTCTCTTTGCTCTCTCTGCCTTGGTTTCTCCTCTTTCCCGAGTACCCTCCCCCCATCTCTCTCTCTCTCCTCTCTCTTCTCTTGCACACTCTCTGCCTCGGTTTCTCTCTTGGGGGACCCCAACCATGCCTCTCTTTGCCCCTTCATTCAATAAATCTCTTTTATATTAGATCTGCTGTGTGTGACATTTAAAAATATATCCTAACAGGTGGATCTCTGTGACCAGGCCAAAGCAAGGCTACACTGAGAAAGCCCGTCTCTAAAAACAAACAAACAAACAAACAAACAAACAAACAAACAACCCAAAACAGTCATAAAACAAAACATCTCTTATCAATTAAACAGAGATGACAGAAACAGAAACTGAAAAAGTAGTTTGGAGTTAGATGAAGCTGGAAAAACTTTCCAGACAACATACCAAAATGACAAAAACACCCAGGCTTAGAAGATGTGAGGAAATCACAAAGGCTAGGCCAACTACTGTATAACAGAAGTTTCAAAGAGAGAAAAAGGGCAAGGCATGGTACTATATGCATGGAGTTCCAGCATTTGGGATGAGGAGGCAGGAGCATTTATCTCAAAAAACAAATTTCTAAGAATTAAAAGACACAAATTTCTAGCTTAAGATTAAGCATATAAAATCTATAGGTGAAGCAAACATGTAAGCATGACAGAAACGAGTGGAACTACACACTTCAAGGACAAATAAGGATACAGGCAGCCTTTACACTTTTGAGAGAGCAACCCTGAAAAGGATACATCTGTCACTACCCAGTGGCATGAAGCTAGGGTGAGAAATAATTTTATATCTGCAAATTAGGAATCCTATATTCAGTCAAAACATCAAGTAAAGAATTAATGAAACAACAAGGACTCCAAAATATTTACATCATAACTCTTAAGAAAATAAGTCAGGGGGAGGAATATTCTCCAACAACACACAACTGAAACCAGGAATGGTGGTGTATCCCTTTAACACTACATTCAGGAGGCAGAGGCAAAGGACAATATAGTCTATATAGTGAGTTGTATGCTAGTCACAGCTTTATAGTGAGACTCTGTCTTAAAAACAAAACAAAATGTACAAAAGTGAAACGAGGTGTTGTAGCACAGGATCCTGTTCCTAGCACTGTGGAAGTAAATGTAGAGGACCAGTTCAAGATCATCCTTGCCTAGCAAGTACAAGCCTACAGAAGATCTTGTCCAAAACAACACAAACCAAAAACCAAAAATCAAACCAATAACAGTAAACCCCCCTCCCAAAGGAGGATCTGTGAGATGGCTCAGTGGATAAAAGTACTTGTTGCTAAGCTCAACAGCATGAGTTCAGTTCCCAGAACTGACATGGTGGAAGGAAAGAACTAGCTCCCATTCAATAAGTTGTCTTCTCCTCTCCATTATGTGACCATGGTACATGGTCCCTTCACTCTGCCTCTTCTACACACACACACACACACACACACACAAAAAAAAAAAAAGCCTATGGTGGTGTAAGCCTTTAATCCCAACCTGGAGATAGTGGCAGCAGATCTCTATGAGTTTGAGATCAGTCTGTCTTCACAGTGAGTTCAAAGCATCTAGGGCTTACATACAGTGAGACTTCTGGGAGGAAGATGGGGAAGAAATAGAGAAAATGGTGGTTGGGGAGATCTCAAACATCTGTGTATGAACAGAGGGGCAGGCAGTCCAGACTGTGGTAATGTAACTTGGGAGGGATATCACTGCCACCAATGTATGATTTTTAATTCTGTTGAGATAGGTCTCATGTAGGCCAGACTAGTCTCATTATCTGTGAAATTGATGACTGACAATTAACCCTCATTTTTGGATCCTCCTTGCTCCATCTCCCAAGGGCTGGGATTATAGGTGTGGATACCATACCCAGCATGTCCTGAAGGTAGACTGCCTGAGAAGACTAGTTTGTTGTTGTTGTTTTTTTTTTTTTTTTGTCTGTGCCTTTGTCCTAACTACAGTGCTAGCAAATTTTGCTCTCTCCTCTATATTCTGCTTTTCAGATGAGCCAGAAACACTCATTTCATACTACCTGAGTGTTCTATAGCCATCTGTATCTGAGAACTAAAGAAAAACTAGAGGCAGCTTTGAAACAGAAGTGAAGAGCTGGACATGACTCTGTGACTAACAAGCTCTGTATATGTCCAGTACCTGGTCTAAATATTAAATCTGCCAAATAACATGACCATGTGTGAATTTCTAAAAATTTATATGTATTTTCAGTGTGTGTATGTTTCCTACTCTCATTCTCGGCTTTACTCCTGTGAGGTAGGGCCTCTCTCACTGAACCTAGAGGAAGGCTAGCAGCAGGCTCCAACCACCCTCCCATTTTCATCTCCCCTCCCCACCACATGATACTAAGATTATAAACACAATTGTGAGCAGGCCTGGCTTTAAAACAACAACAACATGCACAACAAAAACCAAAAAACCATGGTACAGGGATACAAACTCAAGTTGTCTTATAAATTGGTTATCTCTCCAACCCCGTGTGTGAATCTTATGCAAATGAGTCCTTACTCTTAGCTCTATCAACTGACTTCCTGAGAGTGAGCTGTTAGAAAAAAACCAAAAAACAATTTGATTGAGGCCATATATTCTTCTAGAAATCTTAGAAACAGCACTATAAGTCTTCTATTAAATAAATATTTTTATCTTGCTATTCTGTTTTATAAAATTAAAAAACATTATTTATTGGTCTTTTGCCTGCATGTATATATGTATTACTTGCATGTCTGGTACCCATGGAGGTCAGAAGGAGGCACTGTTTTCTGTGGAACTGGAGTTACAAATGGTTATAAGACATTATGGGTACTGGAAATCAAACCTAGAACCTCTGGAAGAGCAACCAGTTCTCTTAAAATTAGTGAACTATTTCTCCAGTCACAATTTAAACAAACATAACAAAAATACTATAACAGTGATTTTCTCTGAGAAAAACAGACATACACAAGTAACTTCTTACATTCTTCGTCTGTAATTAGGAGGTGTTCAAATTTGTTACTACATAAAACAAAACAAAACAAAACAAAACAAAACAAACCACTTTAGGGCTGGGAATTTAGCTCAGTTGGCAGAGTGTTTGCTTATACACACATATAAGGCCCTGCATGTGATCCTCACTACTGCATAAACCAATTACAGCATCATATAGTTGTAATCTCAGCACTCAGGAGGATCAGGAGTTCAAGGCCATCCTTGGCTACAGAGCATTCTAAAGATAGCTTAGGCTAACTAAGACTTTTTCTAAAAATAAACAAATAAATAAGTAAATAAATAAATAAATAAACTAAATACACGCTTAAAATGTTCTTCTATGTACTAATATACTTTTCAATTAAAAATATAATTAAAATACTCTCCATACCTTGAAGACTTAACTCTGTAGCCCTTTTGATGTCATCATCTTCTTTTTGTTCCCAAGCCTCCTAAAGAGATAAGAACAAGAACTAAGGTGTGTAAGGAGGCTCTGAGACAGCGGGCACAGGGAGAACAACCTGCTTTGGGAGCATGTGCTTGCCCCGCCTTCTCGACCTTTACAGACACTCGGACTATGACCTATTAGGAAGGAGGAACAGAAGCTTGCTTCTTTTTCAGCACAGTCCTCTTAAAACATGGCACTGGGGTTAACACATTTTATTTCCTCATTAATAACATTAGGCTTGCTAACCCAGTCATCCAGCATGACTGTATGATGTGATTTCTTTTTATGTATAAAATGCCTAGCACATAATCCACACCTAGCAAGCTACTTACTCTCTTTTACCTGGACTTAGCATTTACCATTTTCTACAATGCACGTGTAAACATCCAACACCACTAATTTCAAGAAACCTACAGACAATGAATGCAATTTTCTTTTTTCAATAACTATCTATACGTAGAGCAGTACATAACTGGCTCTCCTGAGTGGATGATGAACCGCCTCTATCTAGAAGATAATCACACTCTGTATGTGACAGCAGAATGAACAATATTTCCTTAAGTTATTGAATCATCTATTTCTACTTTATTCTAACTTAGGAAACCAGATTCACAAAGGATGCTTCATAGCAATACTAAATGAAGGCCCTGGACTGTCATTCTTCTGAAATATCAAAGGTATTCTTAGAAAACAACGTAAATAGGTTGGCCAGTGGTGGCAAATGCCTTTAATCCCAGCACTTGGGAGGCTGAGGTAGGTGAATCTCTGGGTTTCGCCTGGTCTACAGAGAGAGTTCCAGGACACCCAGGGCTACACAGAGAAACCTTGCCTCAAACAAAATGAAACAAACAAACAAACAAACAAACAAGAAAAAAGGAAAGGAAAGGAAAGGAAAACGTCAATAAAAATGTTTAAGTGCCTTTACTGCGTTGGGATGAGGTTTAGTAGTAACACATTCTCTAGCAGGGTCAGGACCTGGGTCCCTCACTAGCAGCATATACACTCACTTTATTACACTGTCAGCATAGTAGGACTGTTTATAAAGAGCTGACAGTTCACTTTAGTTTAATTTTATGTACATTGCTGTGAGGGTGTCAGAGCCTTTGGAACTAGAGTTACAGACAGTTATGAGCTACCATGTGGGTGCTAGGAATTGAACCCGGGTCCTTTGGAAGGACAGCCAGTGTTCTTAACTGCTGAGTCATCTCTTTAGCTTCTGATGATGAGATTTTAAAGCAACATTTCTCAATCTTAGCTATTCATTAGAATCACCAGGGAAGCTTTTAAAAATCTGAATTAAAAGAGAGAAAAATCCAGATGCCCAGTACAAATCCAAGGCCCATCCTTTCAAATTTGTCAGCAGTAGAACAATTCAGGCATCAGTATTTTTTTGGAGCAACTCAGGTAACTTTAAAATACAATCAAGATTGAAAACCACTGGTCTGCCTGGCAATGAAGGCTCACACCTTTAACTTCAGAGGAAGAAACTAGTGGATCTCTCTGAGTTTGAAGGCAGCTTGGTCTTCAGTGCTTGTTCCAGGATAGCCAGGGCTATAGAAAGAAACTTTTAAAACAAAGCAAAACAACCAGACAAAAGACCAATTTTCTGCAAGGATTTGTTCATACTAACTTTTGTTTGTTTTTCAAAGCTAGGGATTAAACCCAGCACCACACAAAACAACAGGCAAGTGTTCTACTGGTAATCTACTGGCAATCCAGTCCGATGAAATTTTCACCAGCATGATTTGGATTATTTTAGATGAGACAACCATGAAAAATAGCACCTATAATAATAAGTTAAGTATGTAAGATGCAACAGATCAAATCAACTAGCATAAAAAAGAAAAACTGGGGGTTCAGAGAGATGGCTCAGTGGTCAAGAGCACTTTCTGCTGTCGCAAACACACAGCTTCAATTCCCAGAACCCACGCTGGGACAAAACTACCTGTAATTCCAGTTCCAGAGCACCTGATACTTTCTGGTCTCTGGGCCCAGTCAGTCACATGGTCCACATATATACATGCAGACAAAGCATGCACACACATAAAATAATCTTTAAAAATTGGGACCTGGGGCTACAGCCTAAAGCAGGCAGTTGAAATACCGGGGTTTGACACTACCACTATACCAAATACTTGTATACAGACTTGTTATATAAAATATTAATAATTGTTCTATTAACAAAATTTTAAAATAGATTTTAGATATTTTGGTCATATAACTTATAGTAAAAGACATATTATAAGGAAATAGCCAGGGCTGAGAGATGGCTCAGCTGTTAAATATAAGGCTCACAACCAGAAAATAACCAAACAATAATCTATCACTCATAAAATCACAGTGAGGGATTTGCTGACAGCTTGCAGAATAAAGCTAACCGGGAACAATTTTTAACATCCCTACAGCATATAACATGACAAACAATATTTTATTCTATTTTAATAATAAAAAGGTGTACTAATTTTAATTGTTTAAATCCAGAGCAAGCACAATTTTTTTTTTTTTTTCAATAACTCTACCTAGACAGCTAGGAGCAATGCTGACATAGTAAATGCTTAACACATTCATAGTTACTGTAATTCAATTTCTAGGAAGCATGGAGGAAGCAGCAACAGAAAGTCTTACTTGTTCTTGAAGGCTCTGAGCCAGTGCTTGCTGAAGCTCCTGCTCTTCTCTTTCACGTTCCATGTCATACTGCTGGAGCCAATCAACCTCTCCCTGAGAGCCTTCTGGAGTTTTGTTTTCTTTATTCTCATCACAGTCTTTTGTCATCTCAGTAAAACCAGCAGGATCTGAAGAAGCAGAGCATTACTTTGGAAAAAGCCTGAAATTCGTAGACTCTAGTGACACCTACTGTTGAGAGAGTAATTTACCCTACCCTTATAATACTAGGTTTAGGGTCTAATGAGTTCAGATAGGCCTAGGACCAGCTGTTGCTGAGGATGACCTTGACTTTGACTTCCCACCTCCACGTTCTTGGTGGGATTACTGGTATGCACCATCATGCTTCATTTTATGGGATGCTGGGTTTCATGCATGGTAGGTATGCCTGCTACTAACGAAGCTACACTCCCAGACCATAGAACTTTTTGGGACCAACAATTTCATCTTACCACATCTATGTCAGGGTTTCTCAGCCTGAGCACCATTAATAATTTGAATGGGGTAGACTCTCTTTTGGGGAGTGGGAAATGGAGAGGTGTGTAGGCTGTAAATTTTAGCAGGATCCCCAGACTCTCCAAGGGATGGGAGAGCTTTAACTGAGCCACCTGACAGGAATGAAAGATCCCTCTCATCTATAGAAATGGAAGGGCTCAAGTCAGAAATAGTCCACTTTTCTCTATTTGTGACAACGGAAAATGAAAGACACTCAAATATTCCAGGGTAGGGGAAAATTCCCTTGATTTAGAAGCACTGACCCACAGCAATGGTTTAATATGACAAAGGATTAATATGAACAAGTGATACTTATTAAATAGTGACTAATAAGAACAAGGGAATACATAAGGGATATTTGCATTAAGAGGAAATAAATACCTCATAAGAACCCCACTAGCTTTTTCCTTCTTGTTAAACTAAGGATACACTAATTATTGTTTTACTTGCATATAAAATAACTCAAAATTGAAGAGTTTCTGATCCCACACATCTGAAAATAACTGTGTGATATCCCACTATGACTTCCATTTCCAAATGCGAGGGCTTGCATTATTTAGAAGCCACATGTCAGTAAAGGTTTTAGAAGAACACGTTAAATGTAATAAATGCTTATCTTGATAAACTCTACCTGTGAGTGTTTTGAGTTTCTCTATCTCCATAGCATCTGGATTTTCAGGCATTTCTTGAATATCATCTTCTGCAAATCCAGTGTCTGGGCTGCTGGTTGGCTTATCGTCATCTTCATGACAGAGCACCGGCGAAGATTCTCTCCTACTTATCTCTAACACAGCTGCCAGCACCTCTTCCTCACTCATTCTGTCAAATCCTGAGTTCTCCAATTCAGACTTCCCAGGTTCTATTCTGCTCAATTTCAAATCCTAAAGAAGAGAATTACTTTTACAAGAAGCCAAAGTTTTTAGCAATATAGCTAATGTCTACCAATATGAGTCAATCTTAGTTAATGTTGAACACTGTATCTAATATACCCTAGAATTTAAAGTGGCAATTTGGAAAGACGACTCAGTAGTTAGGCGCTAATATTCTTTTTGCAGAGGATCAAGTTCAGTTCTCAGTTCCCAAGTCTGACCCTTTTCTGGCTTTTGAGAGCAACCCCACCCCCATGCACATAATTAAAAAAAAACGAGTGTGGAACTGAATTTGTGTGCCACCATGTCTGGCTTATGCGACTTTTTTTTTTTTTTTTTTATAAATAATTACTTGCCTGCTTGATTGTTCATTTGTTCACTGCATTATGTGATTCTTGGGCTCATACCCATAGCTTTACGTATGCTAGGAAAGCACTTTACCAACTGAGCTACAACTCCAAACCCAATAGTTTTTCTTGATTAAGACATGTGCAAGTATACCCTTTATAGAAAATTGAAAGATAAACACTGCTAAAATAAAGGTACTCAAAACAGTAAGTCAACCGAATATGGCGGTGCACATCTGTAATCCTAGCACTTGGGAGGCAGAGGCAAGAAAACTGTTTAAGTTCTAAGCCAGCCTAGACCATAACATGAGATCCTGTCTCAAAAAAAGTCAGAGATAATAAGTATTAAGTATTTTGGTCCAGATATACATTGAGGATTACACTGTAAATATTCTGTTCATTACATTGATTATTTAATTTTAAATGCTGGCTGCTGGTTTTTGTATTTTTTTTTTTTTTTTCAGTTGAGGCAGAGTCTAACTGGCCTAGAACTTATTCTATGAGTTCAGGGACTAAAGAATCTATCACCTAGCAATATTGTCAAGTCTTAAAAGAGAAAATAAAAGCCACACAAGTTATGTAAATAACATATTTTTCTGAGTAATTTTTATTCTAGAATTCCTGACTTTTTGTATTCAACAGAAACAACCACACACTTCCTTCAGCGTTACTGTAAGATGGGACAACTCAGAACACAAGTAACTACTACAGTTGTCTGGAATGAGGTAAACACCTGGAAAAGCTCACTTTTTTGAAGTTTTAATTATGAAGAACTATAATAGATGATGTAGCTGTGTCTTCATGACTGTGATTTAACAAATTAGATTACCTAGTGGCTTTGTCAATAAAAATACTACGATTTTCTCCTAGAAACAAGAGCAATTAAAATAAGCAAAGAGATGAAACTTAGAATGTGGAAGTAGTTCTGAGGAAGTGAGGCTTGACCCAGAACTTCATACATGCTAGTCAAGTACTAGGCCACTTTATCACTAGCCAAATCCCCAGTGGCATTAATTTCTTTAAACTGGACTTCTATTTTTGGAGACAGTGTCTTGCTATGTAGATCAGGCAGGCCTTGAACCTGAAATTCTGCCTCAGCCTCCTCTAACTGGGATAAGCATGGATCATTATTCTCAGACAAGACTTCTGTTTGTTTTTTGTAGCTAGAAAAAGCACTCTTTAAAGCTAGTGTCTGAAACAGAAGCATTATGTTTGAGATCTACCTTGTGAATTTCTTAAATTTGCTGAGGCTTCTGTTTGGATAGCTAAACTAAACAGAATGCTGTCAGATGTGCTGATAAACCAGTACTTACTTTTTCCACATCTTCCTGCTGCTGTTCATTGCCTGACATATCACAGAGTCTCTGGCTGAGGGTCACAGACCGTTTAATTTCATCCTCACTGTCAGAATCAAGGCATGATGTCAAGGAGCTCTTGGTTTTGAAGGTAAATTTCCTGGAAGTATATTAAAAAAGGTTTAATAAATACTTATCTTTTTTTGTTTGCTTGCTTGTTTTTGATGTATAAACACCAAAACAAAAGCTTTTCCATTATAAAAATTAACAAAGAAAAAAGACAAATCAAAAGTATACTTAAGCATTACTTTTGACACTCTCCTAAGAAGCCATAGTTTGCAAACGCTTCTGCTATTGTGCATTACCAGTAAACTTTGTGCCTTTTTCTTTTAATGACCAATTCCAAATGTAGTTTGTTACTGTTTTGATAAAGTAAGTATCCCATCGGGTCCATTAAGGTATAGCAACTAATCACTTTTTTTTTCTTTTTTTTTTTTTTTTAATTAAAGACAGAGCCCTGGCTACATCATTATGTATGTAGACCAGGTTGGCCCTGAGCTTAGAGATCTGCCTGTGCCTCCCAAGTGCTGGGATTAAATGCATGCACCACCACACCTGGCTATAAATCAGTATTTTTGATAAAAGTACAGAAGGGTTAATTTTAGATCTTTTAAATTATAACCTATATTTTACTATTTTTAGGTCAGACTTCTGGCAACCTCTCTACCTTCCAGAATACATATTCAAAAAGCTTCTGATGTAGGCAGTTCTAAATCCCACATAATAACAGAACATGATATAACAGGACATGATGTATTTCCTTTCTCTTTCTTTCTTTCTTTTTAGACATAGGGTTTTTGTGTAGCCCTGGCCATCATGAAACTTACTCTGTAGACCAGGGTGGCCTACAACTCACAGAGATCCTCCTGCCTCTGCCTCTCAAGTACTAGAATTAATGGTTTTGCCACCAACCATACCCCGACATGATGTATTTCAATACTGTAGCAGTTTCCTAAGAAATAACAGCTACAAAATGAAGGAGAATAATTACAAAAAAAGGGGAAAAAGAATTAAAAGCTAATTAATGTAAAGGCAAATAAATAGTACCATCTTAAAAAACAGTGACAAATGGGCACTATAGTGAGTATTTTTGTTGGTGGCATAAGGGAGGCTGAGGCAATAAAACTTCAGATTTGACACCAGTCAGTCTGGGTTATATAGCAAGAGTTTGTCTGAAAAAAAAAAAGCAAAACTACAAATAAACAAAATCCAGTGCAGTATAGATACTTAGAACATGGATTCACTTTTCCTTTGAAAAGATTTTGTAAACATATGCATGTGTGCACATGTGTCAGTATGCCACAAGTCTGGGTATACTACACGTGTGGAAGTGCCCAAGACCTGCTTTAATTAGCTTTCTTAATTTTTTATTTTTTTATTTCATGTTCATCAAGCAAACCTCAACATATTTTTTTTATTAGGTAAATACTTTATATATGCCTGATACCTAGCTAGGTTTCTACCATGGTCAAATGTGACAAAGAATATTACAGAAGAACCAATGTACTCAGTTCAGAACTCAGCCTCTTTAAAATCTGATGTGCGTGTGGGTCTTATAGACCCTAAATCCTTTTATTAACCAACTTAGAAATTCTCATCCCAGTATACTCTGGAGAACAGATAGCCATGCCAAGGTACAATGATGTCCAATGAAACTATCTGTTTCTTGCAACCAATGTGATTTGGTCCTTAAGATGGAAGCCATTACTGACGACAAGGTTTACAGAAGGCAGCTTGGCTGTAGCAGTAAAAAATGTTAGTCCTGTAAAGGCATCACTTGCTCACTTTCTAAAGCCGCCAAGTGGTTTTGCTCATTTTTATCTGGAGAACAAGCAAGAGTATTCACATTGGTACCATTTTAGATTTCAGGTCATGTTAATCATCTGGTTCTATTTCACTGAAAAATAATTACAGGAGAAAAAGAAAACAGCAGTTCCTAAGTGTCATTTTATGGTTACACAAGCCCCAAACAAGCATTTAAAGGACAAAACAGTTTTTCCTAAAATTACTTAGGGATAAAAATTTTAGGGGAAAAAAAGGTCTCATCTGGAATTTCCAGGAAACTCTTAAGGAAGTACAATTTGGTCTTTAAAAAATATAGAGCACCTGCAGAATAGCTGCATTTTAGTGCCCGTTTCCTGTTTCCTTTCAGAATTCTTCCTGTCAATGTCAAGCTAGCAATAGGTGGGGTCCAATGTCTATCTGTGAGGAAGGGTGTTTAGACACAAGTTATTTTATCCTTTTAAACCTTAGAGTCAGTTCTTAAAAGTTTTAAAATGAAAATATCACTTTTTGACAAAGATCTTTAAGGAAATTGAAAACCAAAATCCTGGAACCTTTTTTGATTGCTAAAACTTGCTATACCCTAGGTCATATCTAAGCCAGACTCAAGGCTTAGTATGAGTAATACTGAGCAACTGGCATGCAAAAAGAAATGAAGAGGCGGGAATCTGCAAACTTGGAGATTAGGGTGAGCCAAACCCTTAGAAAGACAAAATTTGGGTATACAAGAAAGAGAACTCACTTTGAAGGTGTAGAAGGGCTGGTGATGCAGGAATTCACCATTTGAGAGGCTTTCAATGGTCTAGAGCTATCAGAAAATTGGAGAATATGTAATATATACAATTGCATCATGAAAGATAGATATGTAACTGGCAAAGTTAATTATTCTACACTACAAATCTCTTCTTATTCTCTCCTGAAAAGCAAACAATACTTTAAAATAACTAACCATAAAAGCCCGGAGGGAGAATGGATTACTATCTCTGGCTCTCCTTGATCTAATAACTGAAATAAACAGTTTTACAAGTGAAGAAGTTGTGTAACACATACGAGAAGAACAACTTGGGGGAAACATCTCATCTTATTTCTTTACTGTGGACTAACAAAATAATAATAGCTCTCAATTTATTGAGATTTCCTAGATGGCAAATTCTATATGTGCTACTGCACTTAATGATCACAGCAATCTTATTTTCCTACAGATAAGCCAAACTTTTCAAAATCTTAAAGCCACTAAAAATGTATTAAATGTAGTCAGCTTCATTTAAGATCAGTGATCACCAAGATATCTACTACAGAGGGACAAAAAGCTCTACCAGCAGAGGGCACTTTGTACCAAGTAAAAACATTTGTCTTCAAATAAAAGCAGAAAGACAAACAATTACAAAAAAACTCTCTGGGCACATGCTTCGCTAGTAGACCCTGGAGGACTTTAGTGTAAATTTAAATGATGTAATTTATAAATCCAAGAAAAATATATCTTATAAAATTGAATCAATTAATTTTGGGACTTGTTCATTTATTTTCTGTAATGTCTAACTGTAGGCAAGAAACTGTCCTTCCTCGTTCTCTTTACAAACAGTGTCATCATTATAGAGCTAAGGATGACCTCAAACTTTCTACATAGCCTAAGCTGGTCTTGAAGCATCCTTCGTGTTAGCCTGAGTTATAGGCATGTGCTACACAGCAAGGCTTGGCCTTTTTAGTTTCTAACAGGAAAATCAGTCTCCTTGGTCCTCAGTGAAATTAAGGATCTGGACACAATTCTCAAAAATTCTTTTCAGTCCTATAGCTCTGTAGGACTTTATGATTGGACCAAAGAACTGCAGCATAAGGTTCTAAGTAGAGCAAGCATGCAGGACAGAACCACACTCAGAAGCCTTAAGGGCCCAGCATGATGACAAAAATCATCTACAGCAAAGGGGATCTTTCTTTCTCAAACAGTTCTAGGAGTCTCAAAAGTTATTCACAGTGGGCATAATATACACCTATAGAACAATCAATCTATTTGGGCAGGTGGAGCTCTAGCATAACAGTTGATTTTTCAAAATTTGCATGTTCAAAAGAGCTGAGACATTTTCAAGAACACTGATTCCCAAGCTATATTCCCAAGTATACCAAATGGTCTCCCCCAACCCCAGTGTAATATGGTACTTTTTTCTGAGGCAGTGTTGATACTCTGTTAGAATACCTTTTGGGTTTGATTTTTTTCCCCCAAAGAGTTATTACCTAGTTTGGTCAATCTACTGAAATATGAAAATTCATTCAAAAGAAAAGATAAAAACATTGTCTCTTACATTGCCATATGTGCACTCCATCCAAGAGTAAAAGGTGGTTTTGTATTTTCAGTGCAATGAGATGACAGGGTCAGGTATCTTGGAATGATGACTTGTTGTCCTATCTTGTTGTTAAGTGAGAGAGCCACATTGAAGCTGTATCGTTTCAAATGAAGAATGAGGACCCTGAAAAACAGAAGAGAATGACTAATTCATGGGGAACGCAGGTATTCCTCTTACAGTGACCACTCTAATCATGTCAGACAAATTCTGACCTACAGAATACATTTGGTCATGCTGGGTGATGGTGATCAAGCCTTTACTCCTAGCATTTGAGGCAAGTAGGTTTCTATAACTCAGGGTCATCCTGGTCTACACAGAGTTCCAGATCAGCTAGCGATACATAACCAGACCCTGTCTCAAACAGCACCCCCCTTCAGAAACACACACACATTTGGCCAAACTAAACATAATTTAAGGAACATTTATTAAATATTTGCCATGTACAAAGGTGTTAGGATGATACATATAAAAACCTTGGATCTGGTGATTAATGAAATTTACATAAAGTACATATAATGCTTCTATAGGAAAGCCCCCTCAACAATTGACAACACAGAGTAGGCAAAAGAACTAAATTTTAAATATGTCTACTAATCTTTGGTTAACCTTGTTATGTAGCTAAGGATGTATCTTCAAAGTTGTTATGCAGCTAAGGTTGGCCTTGAACTTCCAATTCTCCCATCTCCACATTCCAAGGGCTAAGTGGGCTGAAATTGCAGGTGCATGTCACTATGTCAGGTTTTATGAGGTACCTGGGATTGAGCCTAAGGTTTCATGCATGCTGTATAAAATTAGCTCTTAACTGAGCTAATTTTCTAGTCCTCAAGATTATACTCTTATTTTATATACTTATTTTGTTTTTATATGTATGTGGGCCATGGTATCATATGGAAATCAGAGTATCTGTGAGTCAGTTCTCTCCTACCAAGTGGGTCCTGGGGAACTGAACTCAAATTACCCTAGCTTGGCAGCAAGCACCTTTATCCTTTGAGCCACTTTGCTGGCCCTACTTCTCTTAATTTTAGAAGCACTTTCTTTAGAAAAAACTAAGAAGAAAACCAGAAAAATTTTCTCACTAACAAAAGCATTACAAAGCACTTACACAGTCATCTGATCTGAGTTAAAAAAGGCTTTTAGCTTTGTAGAAAAACTTTTTTTTTTGTTATACTACTGTAAAGCTAATTGTCATTTATTTTCTGCCTGATTGATTAGATATATTTCATAGCCCATAAAAACTTCAACTCCCCCCTTACCCCCCGAGTCAGTGTCCTGGAACTCACTCTGAAGCCCAGGCTAGCCTTGAACTCAACAGATCAACCTGCCTCTGCCTTGAGTGCTGGGATTAAAGGTGTGTGCCACCACTGACCATCAAACTTCAAATATGAAATTTAAAAAAAAAAAAAAATCTTATATTTAAACTCCAGTTTGGGAAAAAAAAAAAAAGTCTCCCTTTAGAAAACTATCTATTTTTTCTATACAGACTGTTATCATATTTTTTCTATACAAACTAAAAAATTTGCAAGTTTAAGTTACTGATATTTTTCTTTACATGGGATAGAACTCTAATCCTAGCACTCAGAAGGCTGAAGGAGAACAACTGTGGGTTCAAGACAAATCTCAATGACTTATCAAGACCCCATATCAAGACAAAATCTTAGAAAGACTGTGGTATAATTCATAGCTCATACAGAATTCTTGCCTCAGGTACATGAGACCCTAGGTAGATCTGCAGTTACAAAAACAAACAAATGCAGACTTCATGGCCTACTGATTTACAATGTAAAAACATACTGATCCAGTTGTTAAAGAGACTAAAACCAATGCAAAACTCTCAAATCGTTAAATAAAATTTCAAAGAATCTGAACCAAAATAAAAGCAACATGAAAATAGATGACCATCAAAATTACTGGTCTATGAAGATGAGTCAGACTGAAAGAGGTGAGTAAATTTGATAAAGACATCAGGTCTTTCAATAACGAAAGCAGTAGGCTAGGGTAGCCCAAAGGGAGAGTGCTTGACTGGCTTGAGAGAGAGGCCCTGGTTTCAATCCCAGCAGTAGAAAGATAAAACACATATACAATTAGACCTAGTGGTGCAGAGCTGTAATCCCAGCACTTGGGAGATAAAGGTAGGAGGATTGCTGCAAATTGAAGGTCAGTCTGGGCTACACAATGAGTTCTAGGATAGTATGGGCAACAGAGTGAGACTGTCTTTAAAAACCAAACCAAACCAAACCAAACCAAACCAAACCAAGACCGAGATCCAAACTCACACATAAGGAAAAAAAAGAAAAGAAAGAAAAATGTAAAATAAAAGTAGGCAGTGTTTTGGAAGACTAATAATTAATACTTAAGATTCAGAGGAATCTATTTTGTGTAATGAGTTTAGAACAAATTAATAATACAAGTACACTATTGGTCTCTTTTCCTAAGTATTTTTCTTTTATTTACACGAATTTGACTTTTTAAAAATTATTATTCAAGACACAATTTCTCTGTGTAACAGCATTGGCTGTTCAGAGACTTGCTTTGTAGACCAGGCTGGCCTCAAACTCACAGAGATCCGCCTGCCTCTGCCTCCCAAGTGCCAGGATTAAAGGCGTGCATTACCACCTCCCAGCTAATTTGAAATTTTATTCTATGTGCATGGATGCTGTTCTTACATATTATATCACTTGTATATCACTTGTGTTCCTGGTACAGGAGGACATCAGAAAAGGGAATCAGATCCCCTGAAATGGAGCTACAGGCAGTTTTAAGTACCATGTGGGGTAGGTATGGTGGTCATCCCAGTTTCCTGTCCATCCTAGCACTCAAAGCAGGTGGATCTTTGTTAGAGCCCAGCATGGTCTACACAGTGAATCTCAGGACAGGAAGGGCTATGCAGAAAGAGCCTGTTTCAAAAACAATAAAACCGTATGGGTGCTGGGAATTGAACCCAGACCCTTCAGAGGAATAGCAGTGCTCTTAACTGCTGAGCCCTCTCTCCACCACCTCAGTAATTTCAACTGCATACAGTTAGTGACAGCCAGTAGTAATTAATCTTTTGTCTTCAAATTTCTTCTTTCCTCCATACTGCCTCATAACATTCATAAATACAGTTTCTTAAATTAAAAAACAAACATAAAAATAATACTGCTACCATTTATGAAGTAATTTCTCTGAAAACTTATTTTCTAGAAAGGAATGCATTATAGAATGTAAAAGGACTTTTCCCTGAGGCCTAGATTCCAGGAACTCTACATTTACAGAAAATTGAAGCTAAAAAAAAGAAATTAAAGCTCTCTAGTATGGGCTGAGCGCCACATAAATATTTAATGTTAATAATCACTTGTTGTGGCAGAGAGATCTAATCTTGGGAAGCACTAAGAGCTATCTCGTAACCACGTCATAATTTCTGCAACTAGCTTCATCATATCTTCACAGTACTAATACAATGTAAATTGATTTCATCCAAGGCAAAAAATTAATCTTACCATTGTAAGAAATATACTAACTTATAAAATCCTTTGAAAAAGAAATAAGAAAAATGAGGTAAGTTGCTCCATGGTCCATACTGCGTCTGCGGCAGAGTTTTCCTGATAAAAATTTAAAATCAAATATGCTCCCAAATCTAAAACTTTTCATTAGAGAACTTACAAAATGCTACAGTGAAAAATTCCATATTTATTTTATGTGACAAGATGTAGGCAAAAAGCAAGGATACTAAAAATACTATATAAATTATCTTTAGACTGTTTAATGTATACATGAAATGCAAATGAGCTTTGGTGCTTAGGCTGCACACATCCCACCCTGCGATCACTACGTATGTGCAAATATTACAAAATACAAGACATTCCTGACTGAAGCATTTCAGAAGGGATCCTCAAACCTTGTAACATACGATACTACTGAAAGAAAACTCTAGAGCCAGTGTTACTAACTGTATCCTCTTTGTCATCTTCCTGAAACTCAAAGGCTACTTTCTCCAGTATTCCAAATTTTGCATGTATATATGTCTAGGCATTGGTTCCTTTAGAACTGAAGTTAGATGGTTGTGAGCCACCAAATAGTTGCTTGGAAATGAACCCAGGTCCCCTTCCTTTTCTATGCAAGTTTAGGGATCAAATCCAGGGCCTTGTGCAGATTAGATAAACACTGTATTCCTAAACTCTATCCCCAGCAGTTTAGGAACATACAACTTTTAAAAGGCAAGCAAATTTACCTGGGCAGCCTGTTAAATTTGTGCCTGACAAGAGCACACTTTCCACCACACTTTTCACAGGAGTACTCAAGTTCTTCTGCCTATAAAAAGATAAAAGAGGAAAATAAGGATGAAGTTGAAATGGCATTAACCCACTAAACACAAATAAGCTTTAGTCTCATTAGTTTAGTGAAATGACAACTCTGAACCAGTTTAAATGCTGTGTCTTGAGCCATGGAATTACTAAATGAAGACCTAATCTTTAAGATAGTTATTTATGATATCATGCCTTCTATTTTCAGAATTCCTAATTCCTTCTTTACCAAGGAAACATCTCAATTTATGATAGTAACTAGACTCTAATGAAGCAGATCTCAGTTTTTCCCCAGGGATACATGAGAGGTGCTGCCAAGAGTCTATTCAGATTTTAATAGTTGGCTATAGCAGAGATAAGATCACCTTCAGGTTAGGCGGAGTTCCTGGTCTGTTAGGTGTAACTCTACCCCTTTCTTACAATGGAACTCAATCTTCTGGTGACAGCCCACTAAGAACAACTGCTCTAAAAGGACCAAAGTTTGGGGTGGATATCATTACCTAGAGAAAACTGAAACAAGAAATCCTTAAAAAAGGGGGGTACAGACACATAGGAAAATCTTCAGTGTACGATAATAACAGGAATAGTAGAGAATGAGTAAAACAACAAAGAGAGTAGTTATCTTTTGATGAAGCTGAACAGTCATCATTTAAAGAACAGAATTTTTATTAAGCTACAGAAAAAAAAACCCTGCCAGTTTGCTCTAACAATTCAAGGACCAACAATATAGATAACACAAATTCCCACCAGTTCTAAAGTCTGTCACAAAATATGCCTATGTCCCAGAAGCTGTCTGAATATAACACACACGCCCATTTATCTATAGCTTTGAATAAACCTGATTCCTCCTTCTTGTTCCTACTAGGACACACAACCAAAGAAAAGAATATCTTTTCATTCCTCAGCTCTCATAACAACTCATATAGTTATCTCTGAGTTTAATCCATGTTGCCAAAATTTTAGCAAAGGTCATTTCAAATGCTTTGTATTCATATTTATTTACAAATAAGAAATAGCTTATAAGGTTGTCTAAATCACCATTCAGCTAGTCATTAAATCTAAGAAGTCAGTTTTTTTCTTTAAAAGCTTTAATCCAAGTTTTCAAATTTTATATTTAAATAATATTTATAAACAATTTTACTCATTAGTTTTCCCTGCAAATAATTAAATAAAACATTACCTTGACAAAACCTCAACTTCAAACATAATTATCTATAAAATATAAAATTGAGTTATATGAATATATCAAAGATATTACCCTAAAGAAAAGATCAAGAGAATCTTGAATTGAACGAGGTGGGAGTGGTTTTTTCCTTCGAGGAAGATCAATGGAGAGATCATTAAACTGTTCTCTTTTGGGAATTGTCTCTCCACATCTGTAAGGATAAGAGGAAATTAGGGTAGAATTTAGAAGATAAAAATACAAATATACTTGCTATCTTCTTCCCCTACAGAGTTTACAGTCCAACACATAGGAAGAGCATAATATAATCTTGATGACTTTCTTTCATTCAGAAGCACACCTTTATGACTTCTCTAAGATGTCCTCTGTTTCTACCTCTAGACCCAGATTAAATGGCTAGGGGGATTTGCAGATTATCTCCTGTTTTTAAAATAAACAAAAAACCCAAAGGTAAGAGCAGTAGTCTTGACTTCATTAGCAAAATTTCCGTAGTCAGATAAAGTCATATCATCCAGAGGAGTGACAGCTCATAGTCAACATGGAGTTTATACACACTCAAAAGGTATGGGACAAAGGCAAAGATCGTAGTAGAATCTTTCCTGTGTTGGAGGCACCCAGTTACTACTTGTTGAATGAAAAATATATTCTTATGACCGTGGTCTTTAATTGTAGCAGAAAGTTACTGTTACTGAAAGTTAAATAATATTAAAGGTGCTGAAAAGACAAATGAAGAACACTGAGCAAAAATCACTTTTTAAAAAGTAGGTAGCACACATCTTTAATCCCAGGCAGACGCAGGCAGATTTCTGTGAGTTTGAAGCTAGCCTGGTCTACAGAGTGAGTTCCAGGACAGCCAGGGCTACACAGAGAAACCCTGTCATGCAAAACAAAACCCAACCCAACCCAACCCAACCCAACCCAACCCAAAAGATTCGGTTCCAAGAGCTGAAGAGTGGGCTCAGTTCTTACATAGAACTCAGGTTTAATTCCCAGCACACATGTTGTTGCTCACAATCATCCATAACTCTAGCTCTAGGGGGATGTGATAGCCTCTTCTGACCTCTCCATATGTGTACAAAACACTCATATACATGGAATGAAAAAAAATTTAATTAAAAAAAACAAAACAGGTCAGCCAAAACAACACAGAGACTCTGTCTCAAAACACACAAACAAAAACCAACCCACCAATCAATTAACCATTAACTATTGAATTAAAACAAAAGTGTATCAAAGTTGGTTATGGCGGTGCATGCCTTTAATCTCACCACTTAGAAACAGGCAGATCTCTGAGTTCAACACCATCCTGGTCTACAGGGTGAGACATTGTCTCATAAAACAAACAGCAAAAACAAAGTGTATCAAAAACTATTTCAATTATATTTGGCTCTTATCTCATCAAGCATTGTTATAGACAGACTAAGGAACCAGAAAGATGGGTCAACTAATAAAAGAGCTTGCTGAAAAAAAAAAAAAAAGAAGCCTAATAACTGGGGCTAGAGAGATGGCTCGGCCATTAAGAGAACTGGCTGCTCTCCCAGAGAATCTGGGTTCAATTTCCAGCACCCACATGACAGCTCACAACTGTCTGTAAATTCCAGTTCCAGAGGATTTGGCACCTCCCACAGACAGACAGACATTCAAGAAAAACAACAATACACATAAAATCAAAATAAATACAATATTTTTTTAAAAAGAGTACTAAACAAGTTGGGTGTGGTGAGATCTCTGAGTCCGAGGGCAGCCTGACAGGTATGGTAAATCTTGCCTGTACTGTCAGGCAGCACTCGGGAGGCTAAGACAGGAAGATGCCAAGTTCTAGGCCAATGTGGGCTACACAATAAGACTTTATTTAAAAAAAAAAAAAAAAAAAAAAAAAAAAAAAAACCAAACTGAAAAAAAAAAAGGATTTAAAAAAAAAAAAAAAAAGGTTTTATACAATTTGTGGATTTGTATTTTCCCTACAGGAGAGAAAAGAAAACAAGTTTTGGTGTGTGATAAGGAAAGTTTCAGTCAGCTTCCATAACAAACTAAGGAGGACAAGCTTGCTTAGAGATTACGTACGCTTTACAGACAATAGAGTGCTGAACCTCAAACTCCAAATTCGTAATAACAGGGCAAGTGAACACTTTGGTGGCTGAAGTGTCTGGAGAATTTTCTTCTCCAAGGACAGGCTCTGTCTTCCAAGTTTTATTCAGTTTTTCCATATCTTCCTTCAGCTGATCTAAGCACTGACTTAAAAATTCATGAGCATCCTAGAAGATGATAATATCTGTCATCAGAGCAAAGCATTTCTTATGATAGCTGACTAAACTATGATTTACACAACTAAAATACCTAGAAGCCAAAAGGTACCTGAACAAGGCCAGTCTTACTCTGATAAGGACTTAAGCATTTCTACCTTGTAAATAAACACAAGTGAAAAGTCTTGGAGACTAGGCTCAGTAGAAGAGCACTCACTCTGCATATTTGACTTCTTCAATTCAAACCTTACCACCAACTCTCCCTGACAAAATAATCCCAACAGCTGGGAGATGGAGGCCCGAGGACCAGAATTTCAAAGTCCTTCATGGCTACACCTACCCACCCACCCACACACTATGTTTAAAGACTGGCCTGGGTTACATGAAACACTGTCTCAAAAACAAAACAACAAACAAACAAAAAGGATAAAATGCAAAGCAGAATATTGAAAATTACTATAACTCCTTAGGCTTTACTGTCCAAGGTGACCACATTACACAAATAACATAAAAAAAAAAAAAAGTCAAAAGCTGAATTCAATTTTCTATATCTAAAACATTTAAAACTACTTAACACTCACATTTTGCACATAACCAGAGAATCTCTCTGCAGTAGCTGAAATAGCATTTTTAACCTTCTTAAGTAGTTCTTTTTTGGTCTCTGAATTAGAAATATCTTTCTTAATAAGCAGGTTGGCAAAACGTCTGATAAATAAGAGACAAAGTTAGCATATTTTAAAAACATTGGGCGACATATTTCAAAGAGTAATTACTAACAACAACACATAAAAATTTAATTGCCGCAAATCCAATTATTTAAAAATCAATGAGGTTATTCAGCAAATATATATTACCTGATAAGTGCATTGAGTGGAATTTTCTTCCATGGGATACTTTGTTTAAGCAAATCATTTGCAAATGACTGGAGTGAAAACAGAGATTGTAAGATAGCATTCATATAGCATGTATTTCCCAAGTTGGAGAATCTGGAAAGGAAAGTGTTTGAAGTATGTTCAGCATGCATAAAGGTTTCTCCATTTTGCATCAGAACCACCTGCAGGGCTTGTTAAACTACATACAATTGGACTCAGCTCCTGATTCAGAAGGTATGGAAAACATGGGGTGTAGGGAAACATACATTTCTAATAGGACATTAGCTGCTGCTACTGCTGACCAGGAGAAACCGCTTTTACAACTGTATTATAACCTTACAAGACAAACTTAAAACAAGCTATTTTCCACTATTTTGTTATTACTTTCTTTTCCCTTCAATTTATGTTCTTCATATGATAAAAATTTCATCCCTTTATTTATAACCAGTAAGATTTTATTTCCAATATATCTATGGCCCTTTTTTTGTGCCTATGAAAAATTTATCAACACAAATTTATCAACCTTTTATTGAATCTTGATTTTGAACCAAATTTACAAAGTCTTTTCCTACATGAAAATTATAGAGAAATTTACCCATAACATCTGGAGCCTGAAGAGTTTAAAGGTCTTTTGTTTTGTTTTTGTTTAACAAGATAGAATTTCTCTTGTGTAGCCTGGGCTGTCCTGGACTCCCTTTGAAGACTAGGCTCACCTCGAACTCAGTGATCTGCCTGCCTCTGCCTCCCTGAATGCTGGGATTAAAGGCGTGTGCCACCATGCCCAGCTGATTTTAAATTATTAATTATTTTATATAAGATATTTGCATTATTTATATTATATGCTAAAATTATTTTAAATTTCATCATTATTATTGTTAAATTTATCCACTTTTACTTTATGTGCATTGGTGTTTTGCCTTAGTGTATGTCTATGTCTATGTGAGTGTCAGATATTAGAGTTACAGACAGTTGTGAGCTGCCACATGGGTGCTGGGACTTGAACCTGGGTCTTCTGGAAGAGAAGTCAGTGCCCGTAACCGCTCAGCCACCTTTCCCACTGTTAAGTTTTATTTTTACACACACATATCTGTGTTTGAGTATGTGTACTTGAGTGCAGGCACCCTTCAGAGGCCATTGGATTCCCTGAAGTTGGAGTTACAGGTAGTTAAGGGGCTGATGAAAGTGCTAGGAAAGGAACTCAGATTCTCTGAAAGAGCAGCAAGTGCTTATAATGGTTGAGCCATCTTTTAGCCTAGATTTGAAATTTTTTCAACAGGTTTTCCTATTAGAATTCTATTAGAGTTCTATTAGAATTTATCATTACATACACTTGAAAATGAATATACCTTTTTCTTTTTTGTTTTTTTCAAGACAGGGTTTCTCTATGTATATCCCTGGCTATCCTGGGATTGCTTTGTAGACCAGGCTATCCTCAAACTCAGAGATCAGCCTTCCCTGCCTCCCAAGTACTGGGATTAAAGGTATGTGTCACCACACTCAGCTGAATATATATATTTCAAATAAATATCTGAATATAATTTATCTTTAAAGTCCTTCTTTATTCCAACAATTAGGACTTGACCTGACTACATACATATCAATAATTATTTATGAATGAGACATGGTCTTTGATCTTTACTATAATTTAAATCCTGACTCCTGGCATCTTTTGTAATATTTCCAAAGGACAGTTGTGGCACATGCCTTTAATAGCAGCTCTTGGGAGGCAGAGGCAGGTGGATCTCTACGAGTTGGAGGCCAGCCTGGTCTACAAAGCAAGTTCCAGGACAGCCAGGGCTAGAGAAACCCTGTCTTGAAAAACAAAAAACAAACAAACAAACCCCAAAGGCTGTTTGAGAATGTTTAATTCTAGTTCAAATTTACTGACAATAAACCATTGTTTACTGTCAATTAAATTCATGCTGCTTTTGAGAGAATCTTTATCAACTGGCATATTTAAATTAGTATTTCCCACTTTTCTTTTTTAATTGTTGTCATTATTTAAATGTATGAGTGCATGAGATACCTTTATAAGATGGTTATAAGACACTACATGGTTGCTGGGAATTGAACTCAGGACCTCTGGAAGAAAACCCAGTGCTCTGAACCACTAAGCCATCTCACCAGGCCTCATTTCCTATTTTTCTTACTATTGTTTTGTAGGTAACTGGCCTTCTTTCTTATATTCATTCCAGTTTTGTTGGTGGGCAGGATTCCATACCCTCTTTTGTTAATTTAGTAAGGTGAAGTCTTCAATGTAGTCATAATAGTGATGACAGTGAGAGGGGACGGAGAGGAGTAAGGTGTTATGCTCTCCTTTTACTTTGGCACAAGTCTTATTCTTGGTATTTGGACTTTCTGGAAGTGTTTTCATATAATCTCTTAATCCCCTTGTCCCAATTCTGAGCATCCACAAGTTTAAGCAATAGAAAACAGGAATGGTACAGGAAATGGGCTTAGTGTAACTAAGATATATATTAAACATTTGTCTCCTAGAGCTGAAATATAGGCTCCTTTTATGTATTTCTTTGCACTTCTCTCTGTGTGTGTGCATATGTGCCTATTTGGGAGGATTTTTGAGGAACAATAGGATTAGGTAGCTTCTATTATCCTCTAGGCTTTGAAAGTTTCTTTTCAGGTATGTCTCCTCTTAGAGGAGTCTTGGGATGTGACCTAAGATGCTGCAATTCCTTAAAGAGTTCTAAAAAGAGGAAGATTTGTTTCTAGAGATATGTATAGACATCATGCAGAAATGAAAAGCACTGGAGGAGCCTGGAGTATTAAAAATGGGCAACTCATGAGACTATCGAACTACTATAAAGTATACAAGAAGATGTTATAGGAAAGGAGATAAAGATCAATGCAGAGACAGAGACAGGATGGTTTCAAAATTGTACAGGCAAGACCATTATAAAAATGTTGTCTAAGCTGCTGCTGCTGGTGGTGGTGGCATACACCTTTAATCCTGGCACTCAGGAGGCAGTGACAGGCATATCTCTGAGTTCAAGGGCACCCTGGACAACAGAGCAAGTTCCAGGACAGGCAGGGATACACCAAGGATACCCTGTCTGGGAAAACAAACAAACAAAAAAAAGTATGTTATCTGGGATTGGAGAGATGGTTCAGTGGTTGAGAGTGCTGGATGATCTTTCAGAAGACCGGATCCAATTCCCAGCCTTAGTTTTAACAATTCATAGTTTCTTAGTTTTAAGAATTCATCTTAAAAGAAATCCATGAAGCATTACAAAAACAATCAAGTATCATGCTACATACCTATAATTCTAGCATTTGGGAACTAGAAACAGGAGGATCAGGAGTTCAAGTTCATCCTTGACTACACAAAATCAAAACAAAAAAGGGGGCTTGAGAAATGATGGCTCAGTAATCAAGAGCACTGGTGGCTTTTGGAAAGTACCTGGATTTAATTCTGAGCACCCACTACTACTAATTACTACCACTACGATCTAATTTTTGTGTTGAGAGAATATATAAAAAATAATGAATCTGACTAGTAGGCCAAAATATATAGAACTGGAGTACAGATTTGTTTTGTTTTGTTTTTGTTTTTGTTTTTAAGATGATATTAGAGAGATGGGCAGACAGGGAGATAGAAACAACATTTTCAAGATCTGAAAATTGCCTGGAGCCCATGGACTTATTGTTGCTAGCTATGACAAATCTTTAATAAGTGACCAAATTTCTAAATATTTTATAAGTATAATATGCATCCTTTCTTATATTAATTTTCACAAGAAATGGAGAGTGACACAGTTGAATCACTGTACAAGAAAGAAAGTTTACTGACCCCTGCAGCTGCTGCTGATGAGAGGAAAGGGGCACTCTAGGTTTGTTCCAGCCTGTGTAATCCTGGTTACACCTCAGTTTCTTAACAGACAGAGGAGCTGGCTGAGGAAGAAACCCCAAGCTTCTTTTGGCAGAAGGAGTCTGACTTGAAAGATTACTCCTAAAAACAAACCAAAAAAAAAAAGCAAAGTAAAAATTTTCATTACTACCTTTTCCCTCTAGGAGAGTCAAAGAAATCAATGTCTAAGGGAAAAACAGTCTCAAACTTAAAGGAAATATTAGCAGTAGTGAGCACTTATGAGAAAAACTCAAAGTTTTAAAGGGGAAAAAAAAAAAAAAACTTCTTAATTTCTGAAAGTTAACCTAATAGCTACATAGGCAACAAAAGCAATGCAAAAATGCCCCAGAGGCTTTAGTATGCCCACACTAGAGAGGATGGAAAATGTCGTGGTCAAAGGACTGTAATAATGTCAGTCAACATGAACAGCACCAGTATAAATCTTTCCAGATCTCAGTTTATTCATTTCAAAACAGATAAAACTAAAATATTTCCAGAGTACTTTCTAAGTAAAGTATCATGAGGTTATGATTAGAATTGACTCTGCTGTGCTTAAACTAGGGCATTAGCTAAGAGTATAAAACCATTTCATCACTCAAGAATCTGAAGGGAAAGCCCTTCAACTTCTATACTCAGCATCCTACAACTAATGCATACCTGTCTAGGTTAGTGCCACCAGACGAGTAGTCCTTGGATCCTGCTCTGCTCCCATAAAATGAGGATGACTGCAAAGGTAAGAGCCCTGTAAAACACATCAAAGAGAACTTAATGCCTAATTTAACCATTCAAGTTCATTTAATAATATTACACAATTGGATCTATTTATATTTAACTCTATTTAATACATGCCCAATAGCATGGAAAGTTACAATAACAAAGCATTGTTCTGTCTGAAAACTGTTCAAGGTCCTTTTCTATCTTCTAATCCCTTTCCCCCTACTTTTTCATTTTCTGAGAGTTCTATACGTGCATATAATAAAGTCATTTTACTCCCAAATCCTTGCTCTCATCCTCTTATCTCTCCTACTAATGCCCTTCTTCTCCCCAGAGGTGCCCCTCCTACTCCTGTGTTTTTAGTGTGTGACTCACTGGTTTGTAGCTTTTTGTGTCTTACACAGCAGTTCTTTTGTTTTTTTTTTTTTTCCAGACAGAATTTCTCTATGTAGCCTTGGCTGAACTGGAACTCACTTTGTAGACCAGACTGGCCTCTAACTCACAGAGATCTGCCTGCCAAGTGCTGAGATTAAAGGCATGCACCACCACCATCTGGCAAAGCAGAAGTTTATAAACTTCCCCAATTCTTCAGGACCATAGGTAAATAAATCAAACAACTGCTGATAGTAAGTTATAAGTAAATTTATTTTCAAAACAATTCTTTAGTATACATATAAGTTTACCATTTATTAAAGACAACAGCAATTTTCCCAGTAATGAGATGACTTATTATGTATTTACTATTTGTATTTGCTAACTGCAAGTTGATTATAATCGCTTAAAACAAACAAGTGTTATTCATATGGCCTAAGTATTAGTATTTCAGAAACACTAATATTATATTTATCATGCTTCTTTTTGTAGAAATCCCAATGATAGCTGGGTATGGTGGTGCAAACCTGTAATCCCAGCACTCTGGGAGGAAGAGGCAGGAGGATTGCTGTGAGTGCGATGTCAGTCTGGTATACAAAGCGAGTCCAGGACAGCCTGTCTCAAAAAACAACCACAACAACAACCACAAGTGAAGAAGAAGGAGGAGGAGGAGAGAGGAGGAGGGAGGAGGAGGGAGGAGGAGGAAGAAGAAGAAGAAAAAGAAGGAGGAGGAGGAGGAGGAGAAATAATAAGGAGCAACACTGACATAGCTTAATTTTAGTCACTGTTACCCACTGATTCAGTCTATGGTCTTAGTGCTTTAACACTAGAAGATTAATTCTACACACTGAAATAGAGGGAAAAAAATAAATTCTGGATTTTTTTTTTTTTTTTTTTTGAGACAGGGTCTCTCTTTGCAGTGTAGCTGTCCTGGAACTAGTATCATCCTACTTCTGCTTTCTAAGTGCTGGGATTAAAGGCATGTGCCACATTTGGTTAAATTCTGGATTTCTTAGGAAAACAAAATAACAAAAGTACACACACACACACACACACACACACACACACACACACACAGTGCCACTATGTAGCCCTGGCTGGCCTAAACTCTGTAATACTGTAATATAGCTCAGGCTGACCTAAAACTCACAGAGATCCAGCTATGTCTCTCTCCCCAGTGATGTAATTAAAGGCGTGAGTCACCATATGCTGCCTGTTGCTATTTTTTTGGGGGGAGGTAGTCTCATGTCATCAGCTGATGTCAAACTCACCATGTAGCTGAGGCTAGCCTTTGGACTCATTCTCCTGCTTCTACCTTCTGAATGCTGAAATTATAGGTGTGTGACATTATGACTAGATAACTTCCCTTATATTATTTCTTTATATTTAGTGTGTTTGTGAGCATGCACCACAGCACACACATGGAAGTCAGAGGATAACTTTCCAAAGTCAGTTTTCCCCTTCTACCACGTGGGCCACTGAGATCAAATTCAGGTCTTCAGGCTTGGTGGTAAGTACTCTTTAACCACTGAGTCATCTTGTCAGTCCTCTTTAAAATACTCTTATTAATAATTGGGGACAAGTTAGTGACTAATGACTAACAATGAATTATCCACTATTCCTGAACAATGTACAGACATGTGCAAGTTTAATATAGTCTATCATATAAACAAATGAGAAACCTTAAAGACCAAAACTTACCTGATGTTCGATTTTCTTCTGCCTGTTTCAAACTCAGCTGTTTTTCTCTACTGCTGGTTAAATATTTTCTTGAAGGGTCTGTCATAGCTTTGTTGTTCCTACAATTAACAATTTTAAATCCATATAGTGAACGTACAAAGATACTCTTAGTTCTCAGTGAAATAAAAACTATGAAAATAACCTTTCATTAAGTCAAGAGCCAATATAACCATGACTCTAGTGCATTAAGCAAAATTAATGTTTTTGTTTTTTTTTTCTCCAAAAGAATCAAATAATCAAAGACAGCAAGATGATAGATTTTCCTTGGCCAAAATGACAATCAGTTAGTAAGAACACTTGCCACAGACGCCTGATGATCTACGTATGGCCCCAGGATCCAACAGTGAAGGTACAGAAACACCCCTGGGAGCTGCCCTGTGACCTCCGCAGGTAAGCCGTGGTATGCACATTCACTTGTGTGCATACACAAAAAGTAATAAATTTACCTGAGCTAAAACAACTAAAAATATAAACTATCCGGTTTTGATGCTTTATAGTTTTAAAAGAATAAACTCCAAAATCTTTTGTCATACGTAATTTGAAGTGCTACTACTTAGAAAATATGAACACTTCAACTTGTAGTGTGTAATAAGTTTAAGTGCATGAATGCAAAGTTAATATATACTTTGTTCTTTTGAAATAGGGTCTGTCTATGTAGTCCTGGCTCTCCCAGAACTAGCTCTGCAGACCAGGCTGGTGTTGAACTCACAGAGATCCACCTAGCTCTGCCTCTCGAATGCTTGGATTAAATGTGTACCCCACCAAACCTGAGCAGACAATACTTTTGAAGCTATAATTTAAAGACATTATATGGAGTTGTATGTTATACAGTAATAAGTAAGTACTACAAGGAATACAAGGTAAAATATAACCATGAAAACTACAGAACTGACTTGCTGCTACTATGAGTACTGATCTGTTCAAGAGAGACGATGGCAGGGTAAGCTAAGACCGTTGTGTGGAGTCACTGGCCCAGAGGAATGAAGCATGTACCTGAGGATTTTAGAGCAATACCACCCTGTCTGCAACAGAAAACCTTCAATTATCTGTGAAGTATGGTATACAACTTTTGTCAGACTAATAAGCCCTCCAAGAGAATGAACATGTGATCACTAGTTATTAAGAGGCTATGTTACGGGTGGCATCAGAACCACTTGCTATCTATCATATCATAAAGTTCTAAGGTCAGAGGGGAACAGCAGCAACCTCCCACGCCTAGAATTAAATATACTGAGATTGGGCCAAAGACTCCAGATGACCAAATGAAAGAGTAATAATAAACCTGAACCTGATCTGGACACTGGTACAAAATAAAAATCAACTACAATCCCAGTAAAGGATTGTGCTGAAAGACAACAGTGAGGGAAAGAATTCTAAGGAACATATCTCACCACTGGCTGTTTGGATAAAGAGGGTCACAAACTACTTACTAGCTGGCAGCAAAGGGTTTAGATAGATGATCAGGTGCTGGAAGATTAGAATGAAATGATGTACTGAGAAAATATAAGGATAAGTGTGTATAAAGGATAAAAATCTGTGTCATGTTATATTTTTACTGGAAAAGACCCTATGAACAGCAGCATGAGATATCTGTGAAGTCAGCGATCTGTCTTTAGCTATTCTAATTTTTCCCACCAGAGACCTAATTCAAACAGGTATAATGACAGAGACGGAATCTATAGTATGGACTTCCCCTCATCAAAGTTCAGATATTTTACTGCTATTGTATCCTAACTGGTGAACAGCAGAAACTGGTGCCTAGCTCTGATTAAGGACCCCTTATAAAAAGCAATTTGTCATTTTGTTGCAAATGATTTTACCAAATTCTTTCCATCCTAGAGATAACTCAGTAGGTAAAAGCAGGCCTGATGACTTGAACTGTGAAGAAATAAATGACAGTCCCTAGGAATCTAACATTGTCTCTGGAAAACAAACCAAAAGAAAACTTAACGGCTGGGTGTTGTGGCACACAGCTTTAATCCCAGCACTCAGGATACAGAGGGAAGCAGATCTCTGGGAATTCTAGGCCAGTGTGGTCTATAAAGCAAGTCCAGGACAGCCAGGGCTCTGTTAAACAGAGAAACCCTGTTTTGAAACAAACAAGCAAAGAAAACCTAACAGTCTATATTGGTCTTCTTGGAATGCCCTAACAAAACACCATAGACTGCCTGCAACACCAACTGATTTTCTCAGTGTAGATGCTGATAGCTATAGGATTATGGTGTCACCAGATGCAGTTCTGGTGAACCCTCTCCAGGCTATGGATGGCTGCCTTCTCACTATGTCATCATCTGCCAGTGTGTATACAGAAAGAGATCTGGACTTCTATTCCTAGTCTTAATTCTTCTGGATCAGACCTTCACCTTAAAACTTCACTTAACCTTGTCTAACTCCATGAAAGTCCTAGTTCTAAAACCAACTTTGGGATGTTTGGGATAAGCGCTTCAACAAATCAACTGGAGGTAGGGAACAGGATCTTGATGTCTTTCACTTATTCACCAGAAATAAAGAGAAGGCTCACACTAAAACAGAAGACATTTGTTGAGCTGGGCACACAAAGGCTGATGAGCTCAGAGCCAGTACATACCTATCAAGCAAGACCTTATCTCAAAAACAAAAATAAACAACAACAATAACAACAACAACAACAACAAAAACCACCCAAAGACAAAAGAACTATTTATTTCAAGTTCTTCAGCTCCATTCTTTCTCTCAGTGCTACAACAAAGGTAGGACAGGAGTTGTGCAGGGGAATGGCAAGAGCTACAACATCAGAAGTCGTCTCTGTATCCAAGACAGTTGAAATTTTATTGTTTTACCACAGGAACTATCACAAATTGAATACTGCTGAAATTTTTCCTTAGGAGTTTTAACAATTGGTGTAAGAAGTACTGCAAAGGCTCTTAAAGCAACTTACGATGATGAATCATTTTCCTTAGGATAATCTTCAGTCAGCTCTGAGCCAGATAACATTCTTTTCCTCTTTTCAGTGCTATGGAGAACAGATTGTAAAAAAAAAAAAAATACAACTTTTAAAAAGTCATAACTCATACTATCAAAAATCATAAACCAGGGCTGGGCAGAACATTTAGATTAATAAAGTGCTTGATATGCAAATGTAAACGGGATGGTGTGCACTTACAATCCCAGTGCTGGGTCAACCCCGGAGCTTTCTAATAAGCTCCAAGCCAGAGAGAAGCCATGTCACAAAAAAGGGGTGATGGCATCTGAGGAATGACCCCCTAGGTTATCCTGTGGCTTTCACACAGACATGGACAACTGTGCACACGTATCTATACATGCAATTCTACCTACATCCAGACAAAAAAATTAAAAACATACTCAAAGGCAGAAAAACAAGTGATTATTTTCATTCTACTTAATATACTGTTTGTCTGCATGCTCAATGCATGTCACTGAACATAAACATTTGTGATTATACATGACAAATGTGTCCTATTCTTGCTGCTTTTTTCTCCTTAAATTCCTTAAAGTCCCAAAAGACATTTATAAACAGGTTCTGAAGGACTAACAAGTCTTTCCTACCGGTTTTCTAATAATCCTGGTCTAAGAGGTGTTGATGTCAGCGTCAAAGAAGGAATCGTCCGGGTAACAGCCATTCCACTTCCAGCTACAGTCTTAATGGATCCTCTACCAGGACTACCAAGAACTTTTCGAAATGGAATATCATCTTTAGGGTCCAAACTTCCTCTTTTTGAAGAGGCCTGTAATAAAATGTGAGACAGTTAAATCTTTGGCTTAAGTGAAAGCATATTTTGTTTGTTTGAGACAGGCTCTCATATTAACTCCAGGATAGCCTCAAACTTGCTAAATTTAGAAGAGGATAGTCTATCTAGAACTGGTCCTCTAGCCATTACTTCCTAAGTGCTAGGATTATAAATATGCACCACTCTATCTGGCTTATGTGGTTTGAAGGATCAAACCCAGGGCTTCATGCATATTAGACAAGTCTACCAACTGAGCTGTATCACCAGCGCAATTATAAATTGCTTAGACTAGCCATTTTTGGGGGTGATTTAAAAAAATATACAAACAGGGATTTATGTCTAATCCCTTTGGTACAAGACTCACTGTATGAGGGTACACCTCTGTGTGTGATGCCCCAGCACTATCACTGAGCTTCATGCTCGGCACTTATGAATATATTTATAAAAACTCTCCAGAAGATTCTATGATATAGTCAAGTGTAAGAAACTGACTTTGACATTCATTTTCTTATAGTTTATGATTTTGAGAAAGAATCTTGCTCTGTAGTCTCAGCCAGCCTAGAACTCAGCATTATCTTGCCTTGGCCTCCTCAAGTACTGGGTTTATAGACATGCACAACCACATCCATCTAACTCTCCCATGGTATTCTTTTAAACTTAAAACTCTTGGGGCTGATGAAATGATTCAGGAGCTAAAGCACTTGCCATGTTAGTCTGTTGAACTTCATTCCCAGAAGCATGTAATAGTGGAAAGAGAACTAACTTCACAAAATTGTCCTGACTTCTACACATGCTCTGTAGCTTGCATGCCGCTGCGTATACACACACACACACACACACACACACACACCATCATGCTAAAACCCTAGGTGTACTGTACCTGGATACATAAGGCGAGAACCCCATTTTTATTTATTATTTAATTTCTAACAATAACAAAAGCCAAGAATAGTAGCTGATGCACGCAGTGTCATTACCTGGGAGGCCAAAGCATGAGGATCCCTGAAAGCTCAAGAGCAGCTTGGGCTACATAGTGCATTTCAGGCTCATCTAAGCTACAAAGTGAGACTGGGTCTCAAAAGAAATCCCCACAAAACAAATGAAAGTACAGAAAGACATGTTCAAATGATCAATATGAGAAGTGATCTTTGTGGAAAAAAAAAAAAAATCCTGATAATGACATAATGTAATGACAAGGCCTGGGGATGTAGCTCAGTGTTACATGTTTAACATGCCCAAAGCCTTGAAACCATGAAAGAAAAATAAAGAAGAAAAGGAGGATGGAAGAGAACATTAACAGCTGATCGACACAACTTAATATCAAATCAGGCATACTCAATAAAAGTCACATAATTGTTGAGGTAGTCAATTTGAGAAATAAAGCAAACATTTGCTATAATGGAAAGGAGATAAGCTAAAGTCTACTGACAAATGAATTAAGGGTCTCCTCAATGGATGTTCCATGCAGTAATGAGCATATTTGAGAATTAGCATTTGAGATGAACATTCAGCCAGTGGTGTTTTATATGTCGACATTCAGAACAATATGATTCTGGGACTGAATTCCACTGTTTTCTTAACCTACCGCTCTTTCCTTTTTTCCTTAAGTAATACAAATATCCTTTTTATTATATACTTGGTAGCATACTAGCTATATATTGTTTGATCTTTTTGTTGTTGAAAAAAATAGTTTATTTACTTATTTAGTCATTTGTTTTGTTTTGCCTGTATGTCTGTCTATGCATCACATGTGTGCCTGGTGCCCACAGAAATCAGAAGGGGACATAAGATCCCCTCAGGCCAGACTTATAGATGATTATAAGTCATTTGTGGGTTACAGAAATTGCATAAGCCCTATGGGTTCAGAGAATTACACACGTCTTCTGGCAAGAGCAACAAGTACTCTTAACCGCCAAGCCAACTCTCTAGCTCTTTATTGATTGAAACTTTGATCATGAAATTATTTTACACAAAAACCTACAATGGGGTGCTGAAGACATGGCCCAAGAAGGAATACTGCTCTTGAAGATAGGGTTTGGTTCCTAACATCCACATCAGGTAGCTCACAACCAACTGTAACTCTAGCTCCAGGAAGATCAAATAACTATGCAGAAAATTGTGTAGAATTAATATCACAGATGTATAAACATTTATTCCTGGGTGGTGGTGGTACATACCTTTAATCCCAGCACTAGAGAGGCAGAGGCAGGAGGATTTCTGTTGAGTTTGAGGCCAGCCTAGTCTATAAAGTGAGTTTCAAGACAGTTAAGGCTACACAGAGAAACCTTGTCTCAAAACAAAACAAAACATTTATATCTACTATATACCTTAACATTCCAGCATTTATATTTCTATGTACAAATGTGTTCATCTCAAAATATCTTTCAAAGAGGCCAGACCCTTTCACTTCTTCCCCCTAAAGTGCATACTGGTTCCATTTATATAGAATTCTAAAAAGGACAACATTATGCTAACAGCAAACACTGGTTGTTCTCTACATTCTTTCTCATGATAATTATTATGATCACCATCTTCAACATGACGCAGGTATGGTGGCCAACACCATTAATCCCAGGCAAAGATAAAAGAAGGAGGATCTCTGTCAACTTGAGACCCACCTGTATGTTCTAAAAAGCAAGTTCCAGGAAGGCCAGAATTACATAGGAAACCCTGTCTCAAACAAACAAACAAACAAACAAACAAACAAACACCATGAAATCTCTAGTTGAAACTAAATGGATGGCTTAGCAGGGAAATGCACCAATCATGAAGCCTGATAACGCACATTCAATCACCAGGATACATGTGGTATAAAAAGAAAATGAACTCCTGTAAGCTGTCCTCTGACTTCCAAATGTATGTATGTAAGTGGCATACACACAAATGTAAAAAAAATTATTCTAAAGACAAAACCATGAAAAGAACACAAAAGTCATTTAACTCTTTATTACTGTTCAACCTGTCAACCCAGTAAGTACTATCTAAGTAATCACCTCTCTGTACAAATATATTTACAGAAGAGCTTTGAAGTTCTGATTTTATAGCTGGCTTTCCTTTATAAACCAATTAAAAAGACAATGATTGCTAAGCTGCAGTAAGATTATTTACTGGTGCACACCAAGTTTTACAGCTTGCTGAATACTGTGAACAAAGGCTTTTTCAAAGCAAAGGGAAGCTCTTAGTAAATAGCGGTGTCACATAGAGAGTAAAGGCAAGGTTTATGATGTACAACAGACCCCAAGGCATCAAAGCATACATTCTGAGGCTGTTTTAGTAGTTCAGTGCAGAGTACACACCAGCTAGCCCCTTTTCCATGTACTATCTCAGAGATTGGTGCTCTCTTCATTTTACAGATACTGAGGCTCAGGAAGCTCGAGGAGCTTCACCAATGACCCATCTCTGTGAGTGGCAGTACTACATGCTGGGTTTTATAACAAGAAATCCTTGCTTCTAAAAACTACACTATGGTCTATTCTGATGACCGTGGGACATCAAACAATGGTTAAGTAAAACCATGTTATGTGTTTAGTAAAACTATATAAAAAGATAAAATTGAATTGTAGAGGCATCGGAGGTGGTACATGCCTTTTATCGCAGCACTTGGGAGGCAGAGGCAAGCAGTTCTCTCAGTTTGAGGCCAGCCTGGTCTACAGAGCTAGTTCCATGACAGCCAGAGCTACACAGGGAAACCTTGTCTCAAAGCAAAACAAAACAACCCCCCAAAAAGGTAAAATTGTGGTAAAACTTAGAAACGTTATACATACATACATACATACATACATACATACATTTATATAAAAGGTTCAGGTGAGCAAAGTGATAAAGGTCAGCTATGTCAAGGTACCACTGTGATAGTGCTACATTAGAGATCATCACAGAAAGTCCATACCATGCAACTACTTAGTTTATCTGTGCTAGTGGATTCTTTAAAAAGCTGTAAGATTTACATGAACATACCTGATTGTCTGAGTAAGAAAGCTGTCTGTTAGTTTCCTTCTGAGAGGCCCTGCTTCCCAGAATAGCTCCAAAACTACCAGACCCTTGGGAAGGTTTCATAGCTGGTGGACAAAAATAAATCACTTAACTTAATAAAAATATTCATCATTATTGTTATATACTATACAGAATTGAAAGTATTAACAGGAAAAAGATAAAACAATTCTGACAGAATGTACAACTGAGATACATAATAACATTTACAGATAAAAGCTCTAGTCAAATAACACAAAAAGGTGAGACCATTTAACAGCTTAAGAATTACAAGACAAGGGGCTGGAGAGATGGCTCAGTGGTTAAGAGCACTGGTTGCTCTTCTAGAGGAACTGTGTTCAATGCCCAGCACCCACATGGCAGTTCATAACTGTCTGTAACCCCAATTCCAAGGGACCTGACATCTTCACACTAATGCACATACAATAAAATTAAATAAATTATTAAAAAAAATAATTACAAGACAAAAAGAAAATGCTAGAAATTCTCAAACATAATATTTTATAATTAATACAATGGAAGAGTATTTGGGGCATGAATACTTACACTAATATCAAGAAAACATATGAAAAATAGTAACAATTATACTTTTTATTTAAAAAAATACATATTGTTTATTTTGTATTATTTGTGTGTTTGTATAGGCACATATCACCAAGCTGAGACAATCTCTGGAAGCCACAAGCTGGAAGGAGAAAATCAGCTCCCAAAGTTGTCTTTACCTATGTGCACACACTATGGCATGGTAAGTGGGTTCATACAGATACCCACAAAAAACAATAAATGAAAAAAAAAAGTGTTTTTAGTTAAAAAAAATATCAAGCAGAATAGTTTTTAATCCAAAGAAATCCACACTCATTTAAAAAATTCAAGGACATGTATAATGCTTTTTGATCTTGCTTTCCTCATACAGCTTCCAAAGTCACAGTAAGAATTTTAAGTTTAGGGACAGGTGGTTCAGTGGGTAAGAGCACTTGTTGCTCTTGCAGAGGACCAGGCTTTGATTCCCAGCACCTGCATGATGGTTCACAACCATCAGTAACTCCTGTTTCAGGAGATTCAATGTCCTCTTCTGACCTCCTCAGTCACCAACCACACATGTTATACATATACACATGTGGGCAAAACACTCACACGTAGAATAAAATGAACAAATCTAAAAAGAAATTAAGCTTAATTAGTAATTTGAGCATTTTTTTCATGCGTAAGATTCATCTACTTCCTAAATTCATTTTTTTCCAATTCTCTCCTGAGTTCCCTTTCTCTTATTAGCTTTTATACATATATAATATATATATTGCTTTTTGTCTCATAATGATATTAGCATCATGTCATATATAAGAACAAGTTTGAAGACGCCTACACAATTTACCAAGATAGTATTTCAAAATGTTAATGATTTTAATATCTTATTATGTGTGGCTGAGCAGTAGAGTGCTTGCCTAGCATCTGTAAAGCTCTGGGTTCAATCCCCAGAACCTCAGAAAGAAATTACTCTGTGACATCACTCCAGTTAACGTTTTGTATCTTGTTCCTTTGCCATGGAGATCATAGAGTCTAAGCTATCTATCATCTTTTCTTCCAAGAGATTGTCAGAATTCACTCTTCTCCTTAAGTCACAATTCTATCATTTTATTTTTTATACTCAAGTCTGTGATTCAAACTCTACTTAGATGAAAGAAAAGTATCTACTGTTCCTTAAGAACTTAGCAATTTATCTTGTATACAGCTAATGCTACCAATATTAATTCTCTTCTGCTCCAACAAATATTTTGTAACATCCTTTCTTCTGTTTTTATTTCATGTATTATTACTGTGGAGTGTGTGAAGGGAGTATTGCTATTACAGTTCAGGATGCTCAGCACTTACTATATTATCAGTACTTTAGTCTGGCCTTGAACTTGCAATGCTCCTGCCCCTACCTCCTCAACGAAGGGATGACAGTCATGTGTCACCATGCCCAGCTGTATTTTTCAAGGTATTTTACATTATCTAATGCCAGTCCTTACAATATATGTTGGTATGCATTAAGGCCAATAAACCTAAAGAAATTACAATGATTTGGCCAAAATCAAAGAGTATGTAGAGCTAAGCTCACAGCTAACTAATAACAATGACTTACTGAATCTCTAACACACACTTATCAGCACCCATTCCTTAAAAAACTTGGTGTGGTAGTACATGCCTAAAAGCCAAACTATGTGGGAGGCTTATGCCCGAAAGTTCAAAGCCAGCCTAGGCACCTTAGTATGACCCTATCTCAAAACAAAAATAATAGAGCAAGAAATGTAGCTTAGTAATAGGGTATTTGCATAGCATAAGAAAGATCCTTGAATATCCAGTGAGTAAAAAATGCTTTCCTCTCAATGCATTTAAAGCCATGGTTTGTTACACACATCATTTTTTCACACAATTTTTTTTTTTTTAATTCTTTAAGACAGGATCTCTCTGTGTAGCCCTGGCAGTCCTAGAACTCACTATGTAGCCCAGGCTGGCTTCAAACTCAAAATCTTCCTGCCTTAGCCTTTCAAGTGCCAGAGTTATGAGTAACTATGCCACTGCTGTCCACATCTCTTTCCTGGCGTTCCTCACCTGAGTTCCATAGACTGGCTTTAAACAGTCTCCTCGCCTTAGCTTCCTGGGTGCCAGGGCAGCAGACATTTGTTGTCATACCCTACTTGTGCTCAGTAATGTTCAGACTCAATTAACATAGTTCAAGATTGTGACATGAAGCCGGGTGTGGTGGTGCACACCTTTAGTCCCAGCACTCAGGGAGGCAGAGGCAGGTGGATTGCTGTGAGTTTGAGGCCAGTGTGATCTACAAAGCAAGCCCAGAACAGCTAAGGCTACACAGAGAAATCCTGTCTCAAAAAAAAAAAAAAAAAAAAAAAGTGGCATGGACATGACTAATTATTAAATAGAAAACCCCAAAAACCTTATTTTAGAATGGTATACTAATATATCAATTAAAGATAGTAAAACTCACACGGCTACACCTTCATTCTCTGTGGAAAAAGGATAAGGAGTGCCTGGCCTTATGCATACTAAGTACCTGCTCTACTGGACCTATACTGCCAGTCTGTTCATGTGCTACATTTAACTTACACTGAGATAATCAGTGAACAGAGATATTTACTTCCTCCTTTATTTCTTCACTGCTCAGTTTTCTGGCAAGATTTCAAATGCTAACTGAAGAGAAGTAGCAAGAGCAGGCATCTTTATTTTGTCAATGATGTTAGAGAAAAAGCTTTAGATTTTCACCACTAAGTGTGTTAGCTGTAGGCTTAACATGCATAGCCTTTATCACACTAAAATACTTTTCTTGTACTCCGTAGTCTATTTAGTGTGTTTATTGTGAAAGAATATTAAATTTTTAATACATCACTTGATATGATTATGTGGCTTTTGTTGTTCTTTTGTTAATGTAGTTCATTATTATACAGAGGATTTTAATGCTACAGTATTCTTTCATTCCAGGAATAAATTTAGCATAATTCTTGTATTGTTCTATTTAATTCAGCCCAATAGCACTTAATTGAAGATTTTTACAACAGTATTCATCAGGAATACTGATGTTCAGTCATTATATTCTGTGTCTCATATAGCTTAGGCTGGTCTGAGCTCCTAATAGTCTCATACAGCTCACGTTGCTGAGAATGACTTTAAATTTTGCTCTTCTTGCCTCTACTCAAGTGCTGGGATTACATGCATGCTCACCATGCCTGGTTTCCGTGTACTGAGCTGTTAGGGATTGGTACCAGAGGCTTATACATGTCAGGCAAACACTCTACCAACTGAGCCTCAGCTCCAGCCTTTATCCATCATTTTCTTTTAGAGCTGTCAAAGTCAGGATCATGAGATGAATGGTGCTTACCTGCATTAAGTCTGTTTTGATGGACTGCATCTAGAAACAACCTCATTTCCTCTGCATCCTTACTTGGTACTTTGTCAATAGACAAAAAGCTGTTATCTTGTAAAGTCAACATTAGGCGACTCTGTTTTGTTCCACTGGGTCGCAGTACCACATTTTTAATGTTATGACTTAGCTTAAAAAAAAAGAAAATTTATCTTTTCACCCACAATATACAACAAATTATAATTAGTCTAAAAACTGCTAACCTTCATACATTTCTTTCTTCCTCCAAAAGGAGTTGCTTTAATAAAGTTAACTCAAATATATATCCTTTGTAAAAAAATTTATTCTATATTTAATTATATGATGCACGTGTGTCTGAGTGTAGGTATGTATTGGCATCTATGGAAGCCAGAGGCATTGAATGCCCTAAAAAAAGCTAGAGTTCCAGACAGTCATGAGCTGCTCCACATGAGTGCTGTGAACTGAGCTGGGGTTCTTCTAAGAGAAGTTCAGCTTTCAACTGCTGAACCATTTTTCTAACCTCAAATTAACTTTTTTTTTTTAAGATGGGGTTCCCCTGGAATTCACTGTAGACCAAGGCTGCTCTCTGAACTCACAACGCTCTTAACTAACAAGCCTCTGCCTAGGTGCCGGATGTGTGTCAAGCCAAGCTCACATTTAGCTTTTCAAGCCAACTTTTTATTACATTTTATTCATTTTGTGAGTATTTGGGGTGAGAGGTGCCAGAGCATACCAATGGAGGTCAGAGGACAACCTGTGGTAATTGGTTTTCCCTCCACCAGCTGGTATGAACTTTTACCCTCTTAGGTATCTCTCTGACCTTTGTTTTGACAATCTCACTATATAACTTAGGCTAGCCTTAAACCCACTACATAGTGAAGTGCAATTTGGCCTATTCTTCCTGTCTCCAGCTCTGTCTCCAAAGTGCTGAAATTACAAACATGTACTACCACTATACCAGAACAGAATACATGTGATATACAAAAGCATAAGCAACTTACTTTCACAGTTCAAAAATATGAACAAATGGAAGGTTTATTTCAATAAAATTTGAGCATAAAGGTTAAAATATACTTCTTTAAAAACTAGGTAACAAATTTTTAATGTATTTTTAATGTGACCCAAGATAACAATGCACTGATCTTCCTGCCTCGACCTCTTGAGTGTTAGTATCATAGAGATGTATCACTGTTCATGGCTGCTAAGGTAACTTTTCAAATAGCTAAATATTCGGTACCTAAAGCTAAGTGTTTTCCCACTGATTTTCTTTGCAACAATGGTGACTGCTTCTTCTTCTTCTTCATTAAACCGAACAGTACTATGAGTAATTTCTAAAGCCAGTACATAAAAGTACTAGTGTCCTGAAAATAAAAAGCTTTGTAGGGCCACTTCACTACAACATAGTGTGGCTATTTACTAAGGAACCACTCTAAATCACATTCTGTAATACCTGAAATACCCTGGGAATTCCTCCAGTGTTGTAGTGAACTACTAGGCTGACTTTATTGTCTTTTTCCACAATTTCAAAGGATCCTTCTTTCCACTTTGTAATCCCAGTCTGCATACTTCGAATTCTGATAGGACCATATATCTTCAGAGGAGACATTTTCTTTAAAAATAATTGCTTTTAACCAATTAAAAAGCAAAAATATATGTTCACCTGATGGATTCTAAAGAAAAAAATACAAGTGATTAAAAATAGTTTTAAAGAAGATACTTAATCATCTTATATCTCCACTTCAATAAATCTCTTTTATGATGCATCCTCATCTTCAATGGCCCTGATCAGTTGAAAAATACAGAAAATACAGACAACTAAGGCAGGTAGAATTTAATCACCTTTCATTTCTTCTGTACGTGGTCAATTCTTTGTATCTATTAGCTACTGTACCATTCTGTACCATTCATAAATTAGCTGATATAGCAATTAGAAAATTCCATTCTCAATTTCACTAACTTTGGCATTAAAGTACTGATTGTTTTCTTTCTATATAATAAAATCTGAATTTCAATTTTAAGTTAGAAAATCAACTGATTCTGTTCCTTAGAATATGGAGTTTCACCCAACATAATTTAGCAGTAAGTATATCCACATGTACATCAGACACCAAATGAATTTTAAAAATTAGGAATAAACAAACTAGTTCAACATCCAGAATTACATAAAAAAAACCATTTAATCTCTAAAGAAAGAAAACAAACAAACAACAAACAAACTCATTCCTTCCCTAAGAACCATACAATACTCAACATGATGATTTCTAAAAAGAATTTTAACTTTAGACAAATATTCAAAGTTTGGAAAATGAGTTATTTTTTCTTTTTTGAGTGTGTGTATGATGTGTATGCATGAGAAGAGGTACACATACATACAGTAATTGTCTCCAACAAGGTCACTTTTGTTCAATGGCGCATCCGCCAGGCTAGTGAACCCATAAGCTTCCAATGATTCTGTCTCTGCTTCCTATCTCTTGTCTGAGTATGCTACGATTACAGACATGTATACACTCTGTCCAGGTTTTGAGTGGTTTCTGGGGATTCAAACTTAGGTCATTAGGCTTAGTCATTGAGTACTTTACCTGCTGAATCATCTTTCTTGAATGAACTTCTAATGCTTATAAATGACTTATAATAATCAATAATAGGATAGCTAATACCCTTCAACTATCTTTGCTAAAAGTCAACAAGTAAAATTATAGTAATAGATGCTATCAAATAGTACTGCATATATAAATATGCAAATGTCTAAAATTGCTAAGACAATTTTTTATGTATTTTCAACTTCTAAAACAGTATCTGTAAAATGGACTCTTGCTTATATGTTTATAATTAAATATCAATGAACACTACTACTGCTAACATGGCTCTACTGGAAACATAGAAAAAAGAGAATATAAAAGAGATATTAAGTCTTGAAATTGGGAGCCAATTCCACTAACTTGGAACTTCCTTCTCTGATATTAGTGCTGTTAACCATAAAGTGGCTCAGCAAACAATATAAGGTGTGTGTGGGAGGGATGAAATAACACATATATTCAGCTGATAGTACTATATAGTATTAATGGACTTAGCATCCATGTGCTGAATTATTCCTTCTCTATAACATCTCTTTTTGCAAAGACCTCAATAAACCAGATGTTAACACAAGTGACAAATCAACTGTATATAGAGGCCAAATAGGTAAGAGAAATGACTTAGGAAGATAAAACATGTACAAATACTACAAATTTAGTCAACTACTAGCACATGAACCTAGACTTGCCAGGTATCTTTTTTCCCCACAAAAATACTTTATATACAATAACTCATTTTATATTATAAGCAATAAATTCTAATTTACTTTCAAAAGTTACAAATTACAGAAAACTCACCTGCAGGCAGGAGACAACTAGTCTGGGGTCCTCTAGTTCAAAACCTATAGTTAACTGCACAGAAAGTAACTAGAAATTAAAAAAGAAATTCAAAACATTTTGAGAGCTCAGTATTTTTATGAATCTTAAGTTCTTCATTAGTATTGATTCACACCTCAAAAATTTCTGAGGGCCAAATGTGGCCAGATTTAAATATTAGCAAATTACTAAATACATAAATTTAAAGCAATTACTATTTTAGACCTGCCTATTCATGTGACATTTTGCTCAAACAAGTAACTTTACAGAAACCTGAAAAAGCAATCTGCACTTGTAACACATTCCAGCAATTACTTGTGGTTCTACTGTTTGTTGAAATCCTTGAGGTTTTTTTTTTTTTCTTCCATTTTATTCATCACAATTAGAAAGGATACACTTGCTGTTCCTCTCCTGGGCCAGTTCCCAAGCTAGAATCACTAGCTTGGGAATATGGTATTTTGGTATTGGACTAGAAACGGGAGGTCAGAATTCTATGACTTTTAACTCCATATGCCTTTTCAGGTAACTTTCTAAGTAAACTTCAAATCAAATAGAATCATTCTCTAGCTTAGTATTATTTAATGATCTCATAATAAAATACAAGCTCACTAACATGATATCAAAGCCCCATTGTGCAAGCCTTGATTATCTATTCCCAATAAGTTTCCCCTCAATCCAGCAACCTCAACTAAAATTTTTTCCAAAAGCCATGCATTTTCATGATACTGAATCTTTAAACACTGTGGTCATGTCTATAAGTTTTCATGTATTTTCTCCTTCCCAACTTGCCTTAATTCCTTCTCTTGGTTCTAACCTCAAGACTCAACTTAGATGTTTCCCTCTTTAAGCTTTCCTGACTACTTTTCATTGGTCCTTTTCTTCATACCCACTGAGGTTATTTAAATCCTTCTCCATATTCCTGTTGTAGTTGGTGCTTATTGACACTTCGGACACTGTATTATGCATGCTGTTTATCCTTTTGTTTCTACTTACACTATTTGAAGACATGGAATATATTCTTTAATCTCATTAAGTACCATTGTTCAAAAATATTGAACAAGCTGGGCATGATGGCACGCACATAGCTTTAGTCCCAGCATTTGGGAGGCAGAGGAAGAAAGATTACTGTGGAGTTAAGGCCAATCTAACCTATATAGCAAGTACCAGATCAAAGACACATAGTAAGTCCATCTCAAAAAGTTTTATGTCTTATTATTTTTTTAATCTTTCCTTATACTTCTCCCTGAAAAAAGTTTTATGTCTTACCAAATTCTTTCATCTTTCTTTATATTGCATTATTGGTTAGGTTACCAAAAGGAAATATAAATTACAATTATCTTGGTTACCTTATTAAAAATACCACTATTAAATAATTTAGAGAGAAAATATCAAGCTTACTAAAGTGTACAAAAAACTTAAAAATTCTTATTTTTGTTTAATTCTAAATGCAAATTTTGGTTATGAGTACAAAATTTTACTTCAGAACTTCATTATGTTGAACATTTTCTTACAACTTTGCATTCTAATAAAAGAACTGAAAGATACAGAACAAAATTAGAGAATACATATGATAAAACTTTAATACACTCAGTACCTTCTTTTGTATTAAGTGAATGAACAATAAGCATTTCTGAACACTCATCACCTTATCAAGGCTTGCCCTACTTGCTTAAGAGAGAAAGTTTCTTTTCAGTCTGATGTACATATAGAAACAATTAAAAGAAAAAAAATTGAGACAAGTGTCTTACACTGTAGCAGTTTGGTCTAGAATTCACTGTATAATACAAGTTGCTTCAAACTCATAGTAATTCTTCTCTCCTAGCCCCCAAGTGCTAGTATTATAGGAATGAGCCACTACCCAGTAATAGTTGAAATTCCCGTGAAAAGGAGACAAAGATTTCTTGAATTCTAACACTAATTCTCTTATCAAAGTAATAGTTGAAGAACAAAGAAACATTTTAAAAATTAAAAGATAAGAGTCTTTTTTTTCTAAACTATTTCACAGTTGATTACTATCCAAATCTGAGCATTTCATACAAGCTCATATTACAAACTATATGTTAGTATATTGTGTTCATTTACTTAGATACATACGTATCAGGCATTCTGTGATAAAGAAAACATGCTAAATCATAAAAGCATAATTACACAGTAAACATAAAAAACTGTCAATTCTTGCATATTTGCATAATACTGGAAACACAGAACCAAAACAAAAACAAAACTTACTTTTCAGTGACTTTTACTGAAAAATTCCACGTAATAATAATTCACCTTTATTTTGCTTGTGCCAAAAGCAATGTACTTTTCTTAAGAAACTATTCATATTTTTCAGCTCTACCCGTGGTCACTCCAGGAGTCATCAACTCTGCTAAAGAAAACGTAAGTGTGCTTTAAAAAAAAGTTTCAACACGTGAAACTACAACTCAAGAAAACGAATCATGTATGTTAAAAACACTCATTTAAAGACCACTCTTAACTGAAAATATTTAAAATAAAGTGCAACGCATTCCCCCTCACAAAATAGGGTGTGCCTGTAGTGGAGAATGAGGAACTACAGGAAGAGCCTGCAAGCCCATCACCCTATGTCTTGCTTTTATTTATTGCTGCTAGATTTTGAAACTAAGTTAGTGAAAAAGTACATCCTTTGTTGACTTTAGAAACACTGTTACACAACTGTCTCAACGGCTGCTTCTAAGGTATGTTCATCTGTACTTTTTAAAGGTAGAAAAAGGATATCTTGATTCACCTCCCCCGCCCCCCCAAAAAAAAACTTCTCTTAATTTTAGGCCCCTCTAAGCCTAACTTTCTCTGAAATTCCACCACAAACTTGAACACAACATCAACTTTTAATTCATCTGTTCATTAAAAAAAATAAATTAATTAATTAAAAATCTGATTTACTCCAATTAGAAGACACTGCTGCAGGAGACACAAATGTGAGGATGACAAAGTGTATGACTAGCTATTGCTCCTTGATTCCCCTGTTTTTTGTTTTTGAAACATGGTGTCTCTGTGTGACCCTGGCTGTCCTGGACTTGCTGGGTAGACCAGGCTGGTCTTGAATTCACAGAACTCTGCCTCCGGAGTGCTGGGACTAAAGGCCTGCACCATTACACCTGCCCTGATTTCCCTATGTTTATCTTTTCCATCATCATTCAGGCAAGACCTTTTAACATTAGGTTTAAGCTCATTCTCACCTATGCAACACCTAATCTTTTCAAAAGTACTTCCCTAATTCAGAAACTCATCTCTTTGGGATAGGGACACGGCTCAGTTGACAGGGTACTTGCATGAAACCCTGGATTTTGATACTTAGCACAGGATTAACTCGTTTGCCTCTAATCTCAGCACTTGGGAGGTAGAGGAAGGAGGATCAGTTCAAGGTTCATTTCAGGCACACAGTGAGTTTCAAGGCCAGTCTGAACTACATGAGAGTCTGCCTCAAACTTAATGTTAATTAATTAAAATACTCATTTCTTTACTATCACCACAGTAAGTACCATGAACTTACTAATAGTAGTGCTAAGTATCAAACATGTTCATTTAATATTAACAACTTAGAGGATAGTGTTTATCACTAAATCATACACATAAAGAAAACTGAGGCTTTTAGATCTTAAGATATTAATGCAGGGGACCACAGAGATGGCTCAGTAGTCAAGATCACTTGTTGCTATTGAAGAGGATCTGGTTTCAACTCCTAGCATAACACACGGTGGCTTACAACCATCTATAACTCAAGTTCTGGGGAATCAGACACTCTCTTCTCACTTCTACACGCACCAGGCACAGATACATACATGCAGGAAAAATATGCACATAAAAGTAAACAAATCTTTAAAAGAAAAAAAAAAATGAGTAGAAAAAAAAAAAGACCCTGCAGTAATGATGCACGCCTTTAATTCCAGCACTTGGGAGGCAGAGGCAGGCAGATCTCTGGGTTTGATGCCAGCCTGGTCTACATAGTTCCAGGACAGCCTCAAAAAACCAAACCAAACCAAACAAACAAACAAACGAACATAGAGTCAGCAAGAGACAAAGCAATACTCAAATACCAAATCTTCTTCCCTGTTCTCTCTACCTCCCTTTTTCTCTCTCTGTACTCTCTACTTTTGGGTGTGTACGCGCATGTGTTTGAAACAGGGTCTCATGTAGCCGAGGCTTGCTTTGAACTATGTAGGTGAAGGCTGACCTTGAACTATGGTTCCTCCCATTCTTCAAGAGCAGGGATTATAGGCATATACCACTACAGCTGGCTGGAACCCCAATTTTTAACCACTACCACAGTTCATCCTCACTAGTTGTTTTTATAGTGTTCCTCTTAATCACTCAGGCACATGGTACACAGACACAAAATTTAGATCCTTTTCTGGTATATTCTAACAAAATAAACAGTAAGTGCTAAGTATTTTTTATTAATACTGCTTACTCCATTGTGAACATATTTTATACTACAAACTAGAAAATAAAACCAACAACTTGTGTTTGACACCTATACACGGTACTTTTTTAAAAATTATTTTCAGTATAAACTCTCTAAGTCCTAAAACATGTTATTAAACTTTAATATTGACTTCCTTATCTACCAAAATCTGTTTTATCTATTTGTAGAAACCTCTTTTACTAGCCTTAATTTAACTTGTTGCTAAAATATATAAACTACTCTACTGATTTTCAAAGATTTTCTTTCCTAACAACAACAACAAAATCATAAAACAGAGCCTGTAAGAACGGACCAATAGAGCTGGCGGGGGGGGGGGGGAATACATCTTTATTCCAGCACTTGAGAGGTAGACACAGGTGGGGGTCTCTGAATTCCAGGCCAGTCTGGTCTACAGAATTCCAGGACAGCTAGGGCTACACAGAGAAACCCTGTCTCAATAAAATAAAAAAATAAAATTAAAAAAAATAAATAAAATAAAATAAAAAATAAGCAACAAAAGTATAGTTTATCAGGTAAAGGCACTAGTTGCCCAAGTCTGATGATGTGAGTTTAATCCTAGATCTAAACAGTGAAAGATCAAACCCATTCCTGAAAGATATCTTCTGACCACCTTAACACACATGTCCTGTTGGGAACACACGCACTAAGCCCACATTTGCATGGACATGTACACAGACACCACACCATCAATATGAATTTTTAAAGTACATAAGACAAATATAAAAGAGATAAAGTTAATGTCAAAATGAAAATAATTTTTTTCTGAATAAGATTTATCTCTAATTTACAAAAGAAAAAGTTTACCTCCATTAATTGTCTGAAATCAGGGTGATTTGATAACATAGGAATAAATAAATAAATAAATAGATAGATAGATAAGTAAATAAATAAATAAATTCCTTAATTGGAGACCTTTTGTTGGTTTTTGCCCACAGCTCATTTTCAAATAGAATCCAGGCTTCCAGAATGCTAAGCAAACAGCCTACAGCTAAGCCATATTCCCACCTGTTTTCCTTTGATATGTCCTTACAGAAAGATGTGTCTGTTGTAAGAGTATCAGAAAACTGATTCTTTCAAAACACAAGATGGTTCTTACAGCAAATTACATTTTCACATCATTATAATCCTAATCCTAATTCCAATTTGATTCATCTAACTAATTCTTGAGAAATGAGTGTGTGTGTGTGTGTGTGTGTGTGTGTGTGTGTGTAAAAGGTCAGCTGTATTTGCGGAACAGGGTTCTGCCTAACGTAGCTTTCATCCAACCTGGGGGTTAAAATTAGAGGGAAAAAAAATCAGGAAGGCTTCTCTGAGAAAGTATTACTTGAGCTGAAAAATTAAGGTACAAGTTGACTGAAGGATGACAGTGCTGAAACAAACCAGATAAGCAGAGTAGCGTAGGCAAAAGCCCTAACTAGAAATGTTGTCTACACAAATTAAATCAGTGTGGCTGGAAGTTAGTTAAGAGAAAGGAAGAGTCAGAAGGTAAAGCTAATGAGTAAGACAAGAACCAGGTTATGTAGAATCTCGTGATTCTGAATTCCCCCCTCCCCATCCCCTTGTTTTAAGAGAAGGTCTTGTAGCTTAGGCTGATATATCTGAGGAGGACCTTGAATTCCTGATCTTCCTGTCTCTGTCAGCGTTAACGGGTGCTGGAGTTCAATCCCAGAGATTTGTGCATGCTAAGGAAGAATTCCAGCAACCTAACTATAACCCTAGAATGCAATTTTAAATTTTATCTTAAAGTAATAAGCACCTTGGCAATGGGAAAGTCACTGAAGGGTTTTAAGCAAAGAAATTATATGTTATTTAAATGAATCGAGAAACAGAGTGGTGAGTTTGGGAAGAAAATAAGAATTAAAAAAAAAAAAACAACAGGGAAATCAGAGAGTAGTGTTTAGCTCATAATTACAATAATAATTAATTCTTCAGGGTTTCTCTGTATAGCTCTGGCTGTTCTGGAACTCACTTTGTAAACCAGGTTGACCTCAAGCTTATGGAGACTGGCCTGTCTCTACCTCCCAAGTGCTGGGATTAAAGTCGTGTGCCATCACTTCCTGGCTTAATAATTAATTCTTATTTGCTGTGTTTCTGTGTGTCAATGCTTTCCCAAGTTTACAGAACTCATAGCAATCCACTAAGTTGAGAACTCTTATTCCTATTTTACAGGTGAGAATACGAGCCAAAGAGATCAAATACATATGAAAAAGAACTGTAGTTTGAACTAGAAAAATAAAAGATGATTAGACATAGATGCAAAACATATATACTGGAAGTAAAACAGAACTTGGAAAGGATATGAGAACATCGGATGAAGAAATCAAGAATGTCTCTCAAGCCGGGCAGTGATGGTGCTCTAATCCCAGCACTCAGGAGGCAGAGGTGTAGGCAGATGCAGGCGGATCTCTGTGAGTTTGAGGCCAGCCTGTTCTATAAAGCAAGTCCATGACAACAACCAGTGGTATACAGAAAAACCTTGCCCATAAATAAATAAATAAATAAATAAATAAATAAATAAATAAAGGAAGAAAATCAACCTTTTAAGCTTCTACTCAGTGTAACTGAACAAATAAATATGTCACATCAAATGGATGTATCACTTATGGAAATAGACACTGGCAGGGAGAGAATTTGGGTACAGAGAGAAAGATGAAGACTCTCTTAAGTTTTTAGAAGTGTTATATTTTAAATTCCTAAAGGGAGAAAAATCAACTTGAGAAGTTAAACAGTCGGCTATTTGAATATGAAATAAAAATTCTCAAGGTATCAATATATAGTGAAATTTAAAGCTTTGAGAGGAATGGAAGAGAAATAGAAGAAGAACCCCAGTCCAAAACCACATTGTTTTACCCCGTCAAAATTTCTCGCCAAGACAAGTGACGTCTGTCACCGGGTTTTTCAGTTCCTCAGTTACCTTTTGCCAGTATGCAACACTACTCTTTCTAATCCTTACCCCTCTATCCCTTATTAAACGTCAGGCGTCTCTCAATGCTACCGAAGTACCCTTCTTTTCTAGCACTGCACTCTTCCTAATGTCATGCATATGCAAAGGCTCCAGATATTAACATGGCAAATGACATACATAATAAACACGCATGCATCTATCTGTGTCTGTCCCAGTACCCTACTCTAATATCTAACCCAAAAGTCTCTTATCTTTCAGCTAGAGACTCATTAGGGATTGTAACTCGCCAAAAGAATACCCGAAAACCACTTCAGCACAACTCTCCCAAGACTCGGAATTTTATTACCAATTACCATTTTTTTTTTTCCGCCAGATCTTGATTTAAAATTGTTAAGTTAGACATCGTCAGTGTCTGTCACAGCTAGGTGCAGGAGGTAACCAGATGCCCGACAAAGACTGCACCCCCTGACTTCTGGCGAGCAATGTCTAAAAAGAATGGTTTAAGAGCACGAATGACTATCACATCAAGACCGTGATAGATAATGTGGCAACGGAAGTCACCTGGAAAGACGGCAGGCCTTGCTAGGAGGCAAGCCCAGACCACCAGAATGAACCCTGGTGGACGGGGGCCGGGTTTAGGATGCTGGAAGCGAGTGACAATACGAACCGCGCTAAAGGAGAGAGAAAGTGGAGGGAAAACTCTCGAAGGAGACACCTGTAAGGAATGGGAGGCGTCCAAGGACCCGGGGCAGCCTGAGGAGGAGCCGGGCGAACTCCGGGGTGGACGCCGAGTGGGCGGACCGCACAGGGTGGGGGGGTGCCGGGGAAAACGGCCCAATTCAGAAGCTGTCTGGGCCCGCCTTACCTGTGCCAGGGGGTCCCAGCGCGGAACAAGCCTGCCGGAAGCACAGAGTTCCCGCGGAGGGGGAGGAGCCGAGGAGCTCAGAAGGAAGGGGCTCCCCCGGCCTCAGAGCGAGGCCGTTCTCTCCCCTAACACACCTAAACCCGCTGATGGCGGGAACTGTGACTACACGCAAACACGTACGTACGCACGCACTCCAGACGCAGCCAGTCCAGGCGCGTGCGCGTAAGCGCGCAAGGCCCGCCCCTCACGGACTCGCTCCGCCCCTCACCGAGCCCATTCCCTAACCCGGGGGCCCCGCCTCTGCCGTGACGCTACTCTAATGTACATGCGCACTTGCCACTTTACCCACTTTGGACCTCCCACCATTTTCCTCTTGCTCAGCCTGGTTGAGCATGCGCAATTCGTGTCCCTCCAAGACTGTCGGCCTTTTCCCGCCCTTCTCTGGCCTTAGGAGGGAAGTCGGAGTTCACTCTCCTCAGGGCCTACACCTGCGAGGCCAGGGGGATACGAGGACCAGGAGTTTGCAGACGTCATTTTGATCCTGAATCTGAAGGCTCAAAGAACATACTTTGCGACCATTTGCTAGCCCGAGGGCCAGGAGGCGGGAAAGGGCTGTGTGGGCGGAGGGTCAGAGGTGAGAGGTCAAAGAGCTACGGAGGGGGAGGAGCGAGCCGGAGGCGGATGGCGGCTCTTCATCTGAGGCTGCACAGCCGCTAGAGCGGGGACGCGGGTCCGTCGCGTCCGGTGGAAGGAGGAGGGCGGCGGCCGCTCCCAACATGCACAGTCTGGCGACGGCAGCGGTGAGTTGCTGCGACCGGATGCCGGTCTAAGCCTGTTTTCTAGCTTCCAGAGACGGGCCCCGAGTCCGGCTGCTCCGCTCCTAGCCGCGAGGTCCGTGAGTCTCCACACCGCGCCCCGACCGTGGTGGAGCCGGACCCCCGCTGATCCCCGCCAGACACCCCCCTCGCCCCGCTCCTGGCTTCGCGTGCGGCCTCTCGAGTTCTTTTTCGGCGCCGAGGCCTGGTCCCGCACCCCGCGCGGCCCCAGCAGGCCATTCATTGATTCATTTGCGCTCAGCGTCAGTTTCTGGACGCCGGTTGTGTGCTGGGCGTCGGCGAGGATGAGGATAATTCCATGGCCATTCGCTCTGGTCCCGTGCTCCCGGAACTCCTCTCCTAGGCACATCTCAGTGGGAAGGAAATGGCTTCTAGCTCAAGCCACTTGATTTGCGTGTAGAAATCCAGAGACCCGAAGTTCAGGATCTGACTTACGGTTCTCTGCGTTTGAAGCCTTCCTCGAGCACCTTGTTTTATCTTTTAGCAAGAAAATTGAATCAACGTATTACACCTCCTTGAAGTCATACTATATGGCTTTTGGTTGAATTTAGAGAAAGTACAGTCCTTGGCCTACAAGCCCTGTATGATGTCCTTAGTCACGTTTATGGGCTGTGTTTTTGTCACTTGCTCCTTATTCCATATGCACGTTTCCTCTGCAAGATGCAGTCTCTAATTTCTCTACTTGGAATGTCCTTCTCAGGGCTTTGCCTTCATACATGCACACAGGTCTCCCTTAGAAGTGACTTTTTCTGGCCATATTCATAGCCGCTTATAGCCCCAACATTTTCTGTTGTAAAAGCATTGGTCCCAGTATTGAACTATTGGGTTTTTTGTTTGTTTTCTTTAACTTGTGGGTTGTGTGTCTCCCTCTTGAGGTCAGGGGCTGGGTGAATTCCTGTTTGGTTTCCCCACTGCTAGGACAGTTAGTTCCTGCTTCAAGGTAAGCGCTCAGATGGTGCTGATTGAACGTCTGCTCTCAACATACGGGAAGCATGATAGTTCAAGAACACTTCCAAAGGCCAATTCCACGTTGTTTCACCAAGAGGAAATGATTTCAGGAAAATAATGGACTGAAACAAGCATGAGAACCTGAGTTCAAGTTCAATGCACATAAAACGCCAGCTGTGGCTGCATGTTTCTTTTTGGATCAGGTCTGAGCCTGAAGTGCTTAGATAGACTAGCTAACCAACAAACCTACCTGTGAGTTTTGGGGTTCTAAGATAGTATGTCTTCATGTCTAGCTTTTGTATGGGTACTGGGCATCCATCTAAACTCAGGTCCTCATGGCTTGAGTCACAGGCATATACTGAGCTATTTTCTCAGTCCATTTTATTATCTTTGTGTTAAAACTAATCGAATCCCAGATGTCCTACTCTTGGGCAGGAATGTACTCAATAAGATTGATTCACGGCTGCCTGCAAACCTCCTGTTTAAACTTGGCAAAGAATCCAGCTTCTCTTTGCTGGTTTGCTTTATTTAGTGTGTGTGAGAAAGACAAGCAAACACACGCACATGCAGAGAGAGAAAGACTTGTGGAAGTCAGTTCTCTCCTACCATGTTGAGTCCTGGGATAATACTCAGTATCGGGCTTGTGGCATGCTAGGCTAGCTGAGTTATTTCGCTGGCCCTACTGTTTTGTTTTGTTTGTTTGTTTGTTTGTTTTGTTTTTTAAGTTATTTTGAAGCGGACACTAACCTATAAGGACAAGCCTTGGGAGGCAAATAAAGCAAGATCACAAATTCCAGGCCAACCTGGTCTATATAATCCCCAGCTTAACAAACAAACACAAACAACAAAAAGTTACTTTCAAAGAAAAAATTGTGGGGCTGGAGAGGTGACTCAGAGGTTAAGAGCACTGGTTGCTCTTCCAGGGGTTCAATTCCCAGCAACCACATGGTAGCTCACAACCATCTGTAATGAAATTTGGTGCCCTCTTCTGTCATGCAGGTGAACATATAAAACAACATTGTATCCAGCCATAAACAAATCTCTTGTTTTAGAGGACAGTTAGCTGCTGTTTTTAATTTTTGAGATTATAGTTTAATTACATCATTCCCCCTTCCTCTCCCAAAACTCTGTACCCCTATCTCCTTGCTTTCTTTGAAATTCATGGCCACTTTTTACTTTAAAAACAATTATTATATATTACTGTGTATAAGTATATATTCAGTTGGGTTAAGTACTAATGTCACTAAAGTCAGGGTGAAATGAATAGGGATGATAAAAAGGAGGATCCCAGGTAGGCACCAAATAGCCCTTCTGCTGTTATAATGGCTGCAGAACTGAAGCTAGTGTCTTTAAGAGCCTCATTACCACCTATTTGAAGTGGTTCTGGATCAAAGTCACATGGAGACTTCAGCCTCCACAGATAAGTGCTAGAGGTGTTTCTGGAGGAGGTGGTTATGCCTTTTGAGGCATTGGTCTTAAGGGTGCCTATACCACTGGCAGAAGGAAACACTATCTGCTTGCATCAGATCAGCTCTGGAAAAGGAACATAGGATGGGACTTGGTGCACAAGTGTCATGGCGTGCTATCTCGTGACTACCAGACAAATTGAGGTACAGAGGTGTTGGATATAAGTTACAGTCTCGTTGTTAGTGGAAGAGGAAAAGGCCGTTGAGTTTATTAGTGGTGGTATATGTATGTATGACAAGACTTGGGAGAAGGTTGCCTGGAATGGGTGCTGACCCAGGTAGATATGATATTGCTGATCTAGTTACTGTCTTTTAATTATTGTGTCGTAGGACTTTCTCTATGAGAACTAGGCAAACGACTTCAAGCTAAAACGTAGCCTACGTTTCTGTAAATTTCTTAAGGTGATGGCCTAAACATGTATTTTCTCTTTTTGTGAGAATGTGTTTTACATACTTTGTTTAGTATGGTCCATATCAAGCTGTGTCTTTTCACAAAGGGCTACATAATATTCCGTTACAAAGGTGCACTGTGATGTTTAAGCCATCTCTTATTGATAGCTGTTTGTTAGTTTTCTGCCTTAAAACTTTACAATAGTTAGCATCCTCATATTTTCAGTGCAGCTCAAATCTACCTACAACATAACCTTTCAGACATGGGCTCATTAACTTTGCATCAGATATGAGTTAGTAAAGCTCCTATTATTTATAAAACTGCATGTTTATAAAGCACTACTGCAGGACTTGGTTTCATTGTACAAAATTGGCATCATCTGTTTTCTTGTTTTTCCCTGAAGCCTGTGCCTACCGCACTGGCCCAAGTGGACAGAGAGAAGATCTATCAGTGGATCAATGAACTGTCTAGTCCTGAGACGAGGGAGAATGCTTTGCTGGAGCTAAGCAAGAAGCGAGAATCTGTCCCTGATCTTGCTCCCATGCTGTGGCATTCATTTGGTACTATTGCAGCACTTTTACAGGTGGGTATGTGTCCACAAGTAGGAACTCAGTCATGTTTGTCACACTTGTGTTCTTTCTTCCTTTGCTCAAGTGTGTTTGAAGACTTTAGGATGGTTGTTTAAATACTAACATTTCTAAGAATCTATTTTTTAAAAGTCAGAGGTATTTGTTAAATGCATATTTTTGGGATCTACCCAGAAGATTGAATTTAGTCGGTCTGAGAGGTAGGCCTTAAAATCTATTGTTTAACAGGTGAATTAATAACTGTGTTGTGAAACAGCTTTTAGAAGTACGACGGATAGATCTGTAGGGAAGAATATAGAAATAGGATGAGGACCATAGATGTGGTCTAAGGAAAGAAAATGTTGAGATAAAGGTAGGTTTCTGTGTACATTAAAGAATAAACAACTGCATCTTCTAAGGTGGCTCAGTGGGTAAAGGCATTTGCCGCCAAGCCAGACAACCTGAGTTTGATTTCTGGGTACAAAGATGTGAATCCTGCCTCTGCACCTGTGCTGTGATGTGCACACACACCACACAAACAAATAAGACCAAGAGTAAATACCTGAAAGTCAGGTCAGACCAGTGTGGTGATTGGTGGAATAAGTTAAAATGGACCGATCTCAAGGTACCCAGGTATTAGAATACTATAAAGTCTTTCCCAAAATTACTAATAATCATTCAAATCTGTTTGGTAAATTTATATGCTATTCCTAACACATGTAGCCAAGAAATTGTTAGTGTTGTGAAGGGATTTTCAGGTAAAATAAGCAGAATTGTATTAACATTGGCCTCATTATAAAGTAGAATACAAGTAAAAGTTACAAAAAAAAATAAGTGTCCATCAGCTACAGGGCCTGGAGAGATGGCTCAGTGGTAAAGAACCCTGAGTACTGAAGTCCTAGATTTGATTCCCTGCACCTACATTGTCGCCTACAACCGGCTCTAACTCTAGCTCCTGGGGATCTGACACCCTATTTCTGTTTCTATGGACATTGCATTCATGTGGTGCGCAGATAATACATGTAGGCAAAACACCGACACATAAAATCAAGACTAGCTGCAGTATCTAGGAGGAAATATGGGAGGCCCATTTGTTTTCATAGCAGTATTCCTAGAGACACATAGGAAAAGGGCTTGCCTACTTAGTCTAGTACACTTGTGATAAAAAATAATTCAGTTTCTGCAGGAATTAAAAGTTACTATGCTGTCATACTGGTAATAATTTTATAATTAATTGATAGGTGGGATTCTTTGCACTTTTCAGGAAATTGTAAATATTTACCCATCTATCAACCCTCCAACCTTGACAGCACACCAATCTAACAGAGTTTGCAATGCTCTAGCATTGCTGCAATGTGTGGCCTCACACCCAGAGACAAGGTAAGTGCTTTGAGTGTGTTGGTAAGTAAAGGGGGGAAGGTATTTGATAGGAATTTAAATACCTCTGCTGAGCAATCAGAGAAGGGGTGTGTGATGTAGTGTGTGGGTATGAATCTTCAGAGCTCAGTTTTAACTCATTCATGGCAATGTTTTGTTTTGTTTTGTTTTGTTTTTCTTATAGGTCTTAGTGGGTTAGATATTTTTAGTATATTTTCTACGTGTCTCTTGGATTTTGTTTTTAATGTTTTATTGGTTGGTTTTGGAGTTGTTAGTTGGTGTTTGTGGGTGGGGGGTTGCCTGGTTTGTTTTTTGTTTTGTTTTGAGACAAGATGGTTTTGTTTTTGTAGCTGAGACTTGGTCTTAAACTCTTAATCCTATCTCCAAGAACTGAGATTATAAGTGTGTGCCACCATATACCTACTTTTTTCTTGTTTTTCTTTGACTGTTGACATATATTTCTACATTGTTAAGTTTGATAGATAATTCTAATTTCTGGTTACAGATTTGAAGGAAGTATAATATGCTTTAAAATGAAGCAGAATATGATTCTATACTTTTGGTTTTTTGATATAGGGTTTCTCTGGGTATCATTGGCTGTCTTGGACTCACTTTGTAGATCAAGCTGGCCTGAAACTTACAGAGATCTGCCTGCCTCTGTTTCCCAGAGTGCTGGGATTACAGGCATGTAACACTGTGCCTCACACATACTTTTAACATCATAGAAATAGTTTACTAATTTAGTGATTTGCTATGTTCCCAGAGGAACATAGTTACCTTAAAAATATTTTCTGGCAGTGATTCAATCCCAAACATGAAACCAGAGCTTTAAGCCTGGAATGGTGGTTCATTCCTTTAATTTCAGCACTCTAGAGGCTAAGACAAGAGGCTTGCTAAATAGTGGTGCCATTTCAAAACACCAAAATTAAGTAATTATTTTATATTCACTTAAATCAGTGAAGTTTTAAAGAGCAATGGGCATATCACAGAGGAAAAGTAATATATGTTAGGTGCATGGCACTTCTCTTTTCTAAATCATGATAGGCACTGAGCCATGACTGTTGGCACAATACAGGGCATATATAGGAACTCAGTAAACATTTTTTAAAGCACTTTTTCTCACCAAATTCATATTTTATTTCTAAAGCCTTCTTGTTTGAGATAAAGTCTCACTATGTAGATCTGGAACTACTACTATGTCTAGGAACTCACTATAGAGACCAGGCTGGCCTCAATTTTACTAATATCTGCCTGCCTCTGCCTCCCCAGTGCTGGTATTAAAGGTGTGCACTATTATATCTTGCTTCAGAAGATTAATATAGAATTCTAGGCAGCCTTTGTAACTTAACTGGGGATTGACATGCAAGGTAAAACTTTTTTGCCATATTCTCATATGTGGAAAAGTAGATAAAATCCTGTTCAAGAATCTTCTTTGAGACCAGTGAGATGGGTCAGCCAGTAATAGGACTTACACCTATATCTGAGAGCGTGAGCTCTATTTCTATGATTCACATAGTGGGGGGAGAAATATGTGACCACATCACTTTTCTACCAACACATATATAAATAACGAGATAAACTTTATCTTCTGTGTAGTCTTTTTTTTTTTTTTTTAAGATTTATTATTTATATAGTATTCTGTCTGATACGTTGCCTGCACCCCAGAAGAGGCACCAGATCCCACTATAGATAGTTGTGAGCCACCATGAGGTTGCTGGGAATTGAACTCATGACCTTTGGAAGAACAGCCAGTGCTCTTAACCTCTGAGCTATCTCTCCAGCCCTACTGTGTAGCTTTTGATTGCCTTCTTTTGTCTAGTATCCTCATGAAGTCTGAGTGTTAGTACTGATCTTTCAGAAATTTTTAAAAAGTAACTAAGAAAATGATTTTAGATGTGCATAGTGGCACCCATATAATTTCACCGCTTGGGAAGGCAGAGGCAAGAAGATTACTGCAAGTTCAAAGCCAATCTGGACTGCATAATGTAGTGAGACTTTCCTGGTTTGGAAATCCAAGAAGAGAATTATTTATGTGCACTTACAAGAAGTATAGAAATAGATGGTTTTTCATATTAGTTGCCTGACACATTAACTACAAGTTGAAATGCTTTCAAGGTATGTGGTGTATTTGGTATGACAAATACAAAACAAAAAAGAACAATATATGTTTAAACACAGCAAAGCAGCTGGACATAGTTGGCTATATCTGTAATTTCAGCACTTAGGAGGTCAGAAGTTCAAAGTCACCCCCAGCTACATCATAAATTTAAGGCTAGTTTGGGCTAAAAAAGACATTGTCTACACTGTCTATAAATAAACCACAGTAAATAAACCTGATAGTGATTCCTTTGTTTTGGTATCTTGTTTTAAGTTAAGGTTTTATCTGACTTAGTCTGTGAAATCACTATTAGCTTATAAGTTAAGTAAAGAATTGATTGAAAATGATCTTTTTAAAAAAAGTGTGTGCGTGCTCAAGGGCATACAAATGTGCCTAGCTGCCACTTCTGTCTGGATACTTACAGGGACTAGAAGATTCCCCTATAATTGGAACTACCAAAGACAGTTATAAACCACAGGAATGGATGTTGGAACTGAACTCAGGTCTTAGCAGATTCCCTTATCTTAATGACTTCAAGCCATCTTTTCAGCCTCCTGGAATAATCTCTTTAGTCTTTAGCACTAATGTAGCTTTGTTGTGTTGTGTTGTTTGTTTGTTTTTGGAGACAGTGCCTTTAGACTAACCTCAAACTCATGAGTTTACTCCTTTAGGCAGACCCTTGTGTGCTAGGATTCTGTGTGAATGTGTAGCAACACAATGGTTTTAGCATTTATGGCTTGGGTTTTGTTTTATTTTGTTTTTAACCTACGGTCAAGTACTTTTGAGTTAGTCAGTTTTTAAAGTCTTAAGTATAGACTGAAAGTAAATTGTGTTATTTTAATCGCCCTAGCCTGGGTTGCTCTTCCACATTGACACCTTGGGCTGTGTCTTTATGGTGTGTCAGTGAGGGCGGGAAGGTGCTCTTCTAACAGTGTAGACATGTCTGGCTTCTGTGACTGGATCAGGAACCCTTGATGTCTCATTCTGATAATCAAATATATCTCCAAACATTGACATATGTCTCCTAGGGTACAAAAATTATGCATTCTTTGCTGTGTGCAGTGGCTCACACCTGTAATCCTATCACTCAGGGACAGGCAGATCTCTGAATTTGAGACCAGCCTGGTCTACAAAGCAAGTCCAGGACAGCCAAGGCTATTACGCAAAGAAACCCTGTCTTTTTAAAAAGGAAAAAAAAAAAAATCCCATACTATGACAATCTCACATTGTTTCAGGCTTAGAAATTTGATTTTTAGACATCATCTCTGGGCCCTAATGTGGTTGTTTTTTTCTTTCAGGTCAGCTTTTCTTGCAGCACACATCCCACTTTTTTTGTACCCCTTTTTGCACACAGTCAGCAAAACTCGACCCTTTGAATATCTTCGGCTCACCAGCCTTGGAGTTATTGGTAAGTTGTTTTTGTTTTTGTTTTTCTTGAGAGAGGGTCTTGTGTAACCTGGGTTGGCCCCAGGGTCACTGTGTACTGAGGATAGCTTTGAATTTTTTAACTTTCTGATCCTTTAACCTCCATCTCCAAAGTGCTGGGACTACACAAATACTTCCCCATACTTTGTGTGGTTTTTAATGTGCTGCAGGGGTTCAGACTTAGGGTCTTAATGCATGCTAGGCAAGCACTCTACCAACTGAACTGCATTGACATCCTAGATAAGTTAAGGGATATCTTGTAAGCCTGAAATTCTTACTGACAATAGTGGTCTAAGGTTGTGTGTTTTGTATCAAATATGGAGGGAATAAAGAGTAACTTTTTGATGTTAACTAAGTTGAGTGGACTTAGTTAAATAACTCAGAGCCCTGTACGAGGCTAGTGTTCTTAACACTGAACATTTCCCCCCCGGGTTTTTTTGTTTTTTGTTTTTTTGTTTTGTTTTGTTGGTTTGGGTTGGGTTGTGTTTTGCTGTTGTTGTTTTTGTTTTGTTTTGTTTTTGTTTAAATTATTTCTTAAATTTTGACACAATGGCTCATTAAGTTGCCCAGGCTGGCCTTGAACTCACACTCTTCAGTCTCCTAAATGTTTTTGGTGATAGGGCATATGCCATTGTGTCTGGCAAGAACTTAATTCAGTAATCATAATCACATATATGTATATATATGTGTGTGTGTGTGTATATATCTTTCTGTTTGAAGATCCTTTTTTCTTTTTTCTTTTTTTTTTTTTTTTTTTTTTTTTTGAAGATCTTTTTTTCATGCCTAATGTGCCTACATGAATTCTCTCTCTTTCATTCTGTCTGTCTACTGTCTATCTCTCTGTCTCCTGGGTAGTCCAGATTGGCCTTGAATTCAACAACATTTTCCTGCCTTAGTCTTCTCAATGCTGGGACTACAATCATGACTCACTAAATCTGACTCTTTTGTTGTTTTTTTGTTGTTGTTCAAATGGATATGAAATGGATTCCCTGACATAGAGACCACAGTCTATATGTATTATTAAATTCCAAAACTTGCTTTTAATGAGCAATACAGGGTAAATATAATTAGAAATCCTTTCTCTAAAATAATTTTGCTTATCCATATTTTCTTTAGGGGCCTTGGTTAAAACAGATGAGCAAGAAGTAATCAACTTTTTATTGACAACAGAAATCATCCCTTTGTGTTTGCGCATTATGGAATCTGGAAGTGAACTTTCTAAAACGGTGTGTGCTTTTGAGATTGAATGTTGTTTTTTTAGCTCTGGAGCTGCTGCTTTGTTGCTCTAGAATCATTTTCTGCCTCTCCAGACTTTTCACCTTCAAAAATGTTTTTGTTTTTGTTTTTCCTTTTAAAATGTATTTGTTTGTGTGGGTATAATTGTGCCATGCCACACTTGTGGAGATAAAGGACAACTTTGGAGAGTTGACTGTCACCTTCTACTTTATCTCTGGTTTCTACTGCTGTGAGCTGTCCACAGACTTCTTTGACGATTCTCCTGTCTCTGCTTCGCATCTCACTATAGGAGTGCTGGGATTATAGGTGCATGCTGCCATATCTGGCTTTTTATGTGGGTTCTGGGGGTCAAATTTGGGTCATCAGTGTCTTAGTTAAGGTTTTAATTGCTGTGATAATCTACTATGACTAAAAGTAACTTGAGGATGAAAGGGTTTGTTTCATCTTACAATTTGTAGTCGACTATCCAGGGAAGTCAGAGTAGAAAGGCAAGGCAAGAACTGATACAGCTGCTACTGGTTTGCTCCACATAGCTTGTTCAGCTTTCTTAAATCACCCAAGACCATCAGCCCTCTTCTGGCTTCGAAGGACACCTGCATACTTTAGTACACATAAACTCATACTCTCTCAAATTTGGAACAGTCCTTCTACCTTAGACTCCTGGGGATTAGGATTATGGACATGTATCATGATACCAGGCTTGTGTTTAATTTTTTTGTGCAGCACCTATAACACTTTGCTCATAGTAGGCACACATTGAAAGAAAGGTTCTTGGTCACGGCTGTTATGAATGATGTAATAACCAGGGAGGTATTTTTAAAACACAGGGGTGGGACTGGAGAGATGGTTCAGTGGTTAAGAGCACTGGCTATTTTTTTCTGAGGATCCAGGTTTAATTCCTTTTACCCATATGGTGGCTCACAACCATGTATAACTCCAGTTCCAGGGAATCTGCTGCCTTCTTTTTCTTGCCTTTGTGAGCATTGATTGCACATGGTGTACAGACATAGATGAAGGCAAAACACCCAATAAAAAAATAAAAAAGACAAATCTTTTTCTAAAATCTGCGGCTGGAAAAATGGCTTGGTAGTTAAGAGCACTTAGTGTATAGTCATGGCAACTGGAGCTCAGATTCCAACACCCATGTAACAGGCTTTACGTCCTGTGCACACCTATACCCCAGCTCTGAGCAGATAGAGATAAGAGAATCACTAGGGCTTGCTGCCTTCCAGCCTAGAGTGAAACACAAATCCCAGGTTCAGGTAGAGACCCTGCCTGGAAGAAATAGGGAGAGAATGACAGAAAACAGCTGACACGCTCTCTGGCTTCTTCACAGACCTGCAAACATATATGCACACATACTTAAACAGACAGAAATAAGTCTTTAATAACCAAGAATGTGCACATCTAATCTTAGACCTACCATGAATGCTTTTCCAGGGCAGTAAAGTTTAGTTAGATAGGTGTTTATATGATTGGCTGGTTGTTTATGTTTTTGTATGTATGTGTGCGGGCCACAGCACACATATGAAGGTTAGAGGACAATTTGTGGGAGTTGCTTCTTTCTTTCCAGCACATGGATCTTGGGCATTGAACTCAGATTCTCAGGTTTCGTGGCAAATGTCCTTACCCACAGGGTCATCTCACTGGTTGGTTGGTTGATTGAAGTCCTGCTGGGACTAATTTAACTATTTAGGAACCAGGCATTATCCACTAAACTAGACATATGCCTGCTGTATGACTTGTCAGTGCCACCCCAGGCATGTTCTCAAGAGAAATGTGCTCCTATGTATGGCAAAATATGTACTAGAAAGGTTATAGCATTTAATATATAAAGGTTAAAAAGTTGTATGGTCATAAATAACTGTATATTAAAGAATGGTATGATATATCTTAAATATGCATTTATATATGGCTATAATTATGTTAAGCAAAGAAATAACACCTATTTTTACTGTGATTCCACTTAGGAGAAGTTCAAAAACAAGTAAAAGGGGTAGAGAGATTGACCAGTGATTAAGAGCACTGACTGCTCTTCCAGAAGATCTGGGCTTATTTCCCATCATCCACATACCAGCTCACAGCTATCTGTAATTCTGGGGGATCCAACATCCACTCTTACTGGCTGCCATGAGCACAAAGCATGAACATGGTACACAAACATATATACAGACAAAACAGTCATCCACATTGGTGGTGCCTTGGAGTACTGGCTTACTGGTTTACCATTTTTTGTTTGTTTGTTTTTAATTATATATTTTTATTTTATGTCCATTGGTGTTTTGTTTGTGTGAGGGTGTCAGATTCCCTGGAACTGAAGTTACAGTTGTGAGCTGCTGTGTGAGCCCTGGGAAATGAACCCAGTTACTCTGGAAGAACTGCTGAGCCATCTCTCCAGCCCCTTAGTAGTTACCTCTAAAGGATGAGTATTAGCCAGGAAAAGATAAACAGCAATGCTAAGATTCTGAGTTGCTAGAAATGTTTTTTGTTTGTTTGTTTGTTTGTTTGTTTGTTTTGAGTTGTTGTGGCATACAGATATGGTATATAGGTCAAAAGCTCTATTAGTGAATTTGCTCTTTGTTGTATGTGTTAGTTGCCAATTGCTGTCATGACAAATTAGCAGAACTGGTGGCTTAATTTGTAAATTCTCAGTTTTAGAAGCCACAAGTCAGTTTCAGCAGGATTAAAATCAAGCCAGGTAGAACAGGACCATGGTTTCTCTAGAGTCTTTTTATATGCCTTTTTTTTTTTTCCACTTCTAGAATTGCATTCCTTTGTTCCATTGCATGTGGTTCCCTTCTGTCTACAGAGCAAGCAATCAAGCATGTTCACATCTCATTTTCTTGTATTCCCTTCTTTGTGGTTAACTCTCTGTCTCTCTCTTAGAATAATGTTAGTGATTTATAGGACCTGGGTGGGCAGTCTCTCTAGCTCAAGATCCCTAATCATATCTGCAAAGACCCTTTCTTACATATGAGACAATACTCTCAGGTTTTGATAATTAAGACATAGCTACCTTTGGAGTATATTATTTGGCCCATCACAGTGTTATACCTCAGTGGAACAATAACAACAGTTCTGGTGGCACCAAAAAGAGATTATCATTATCCTGTCTTCAAGCAAGCATTATGACTCCTGCCTGTAATCCCAACACTTAGGAGGCTGAGGCAAGGGCATTGCTGTGAATTGGAGGCAATCTAGCAATGGCTACAGAATAAGACCCTGTCTTAAAGCTTTTCCCCAAAATAATGATTAATTTAAGATAGGAGCTTGGAGTATGGGGGTTGAGCCCCTCTTCTGATTTGGTACTCACTATATAGCTCAGGCTGGCCTCAAATTTTACACAGTACTCCTGGTAATTATTTAGGGCTTTCCTGAATTTTATGTAATACGAGAATGATGGTATATACTGCCTGGGCTCAGTGGGAATAGTAAGGCCTATAGCCTTTAGAAAAAAATCCTGACATATAGCAGTTGTTCAGTATGGTATTTGTTCTTCTGTGTTATGTTTGATAAAGTTACATACAGTGTACAGGGAGCTCTGCTTGCTGTTTTTTGAATGCTGATTACACCTAGATATATGAGTAGTCAGCTAAATGACAAGTCTGAGCAACTCTTTAGACTTGCTTTGTTTTGCTCCAGGTTGCCACATTCATCCTCCAGAAGATCCTCTTAGATGACACCGGTTTGGCTTATATATGTCAGACATATGAGCGGTTTTCCCATGTTGCCATGATCTTGGTGAGTTATTTCCTTTACTGTCTTTGCAATTTACTTCTGATCACATAATATAGACCCTTTGTAACTGGTCCAAAACTTAGTCTTCTGACTAGAAGTAACTGTTCTGTCCAGATACAGTGGTTATACAAGCTTGTTCTCCCAGAATCTATAAAGCAGAGAGAGGCAAAGGATCATCGCAGGCTTGAGACCAGCATGAGGTCCACACTAGCCAAGTGAAAAAGTAATGCCCTATCCCAAAAATACTAGGTGGCATGGTAGTGTGTGCCTTTAATCCCAGAACTCTAGAGGCAGAGGCAGGCAGATCTCTGTGAGTTCCAGTACAGCCTGATTTATGCAGTGCTAAGCTAGCCAAGGCCACATACAGAGATACTGTCTCAAAAAGGAAAATAAATAAATAATAAAAATCTTGGAAACTTCTATAGTGATTCTTAGATGATCTGATCTCTGGTGTCAATTAGAATTATTTTGTGCTTTCCCCCTCTCCTCTCCCCCTTGTTTTGGGTAAAACAGGGTAAAATGGTCCTGCAGCTATCCAAAGAACCGTCTGCCCGTCTATTGAAGCATGTAGTAAGATGTTATCTTCGTCTCTCAGATAATCCCAGGTAAAGATTTAACAGGATTTATAGGCCTTTAGGGAAATAATCTCATGAATGGATTTCATGCTCATGGCTCAGGTCCTCAGTCTTAAAGATGGGAAAGGATATAACTCTAGTTTATTTAAGACAAGTTCCTGTTAAAATGTAAAGTTCTGACTTTAAAACTCCACTAGTTAGATATTCCCATGTAACTCTGTCTTACCCTGAAATTCCAAAAAGCTCAGACAATTTCAGGGGAGCCATGTTGTGTGGTTTGGGCTTTTTGCGGCTGCTCCACATGATGAGAAAGACAAGTATTCTTTAAAAATCTCCATAGTCCAGAGGTTCTTCATTTAGCTTACAGTTCTCTACTTCCTGTAGGTGTTGAGCTTATTTCTTTTTCTTGTTATTTTCAAGATCTCTGCTAGAATCATATACTTTGCAGATGTAATGCACTTTAGAAATGTTTGACCTTTTGTCTATAATCCATAATTTATGCTGAAAGCTACATGTTCAGATTCTGCCAAGCCACATAATGGAGTGCTTTCTGAGTCAGGAGTCAAGTAGCTTGATGAATGTGAGCTCAGTCTCTAGCCACCAGTGTTATTTGAGCCCTAGCTATTCTTTGATCATTTTGTCCTATTTTTCAGTGATTCCTTCCTTCCCCCCAAGTTTGCAATATGCTTATTAGAAAGTCTTACCTATTTCAGAACAGCCCTATATGGAGTTCGCATTTGCCTGTTGTAGGATTCTAGATAAAAACTGCTACCACGGTTTTTACTGTTCATCCTTTATTAAGTTTTTCAAATACAGAGTTGAAACATTTCTAAACAGACATAACTGATGTTAGAATAGGATTAAAAAATCATTAATTTATCATATAAGTGAGATCATATCTGCTTTTAGTGTCCAATTTTTAAATAATTTCATTTACCATAAGCAATGTCTAATGGTATTTTGACAGTATTTATAATAAATCAGAACAAAGTTTGGAGTGGAGTAAACTATTGCACCATTTTATTCCATTTTTCTTTTGCATGAAGTTCTGCATTGTGGTATGGTGAAAATATTTGTGGACCACACATTCTAGGTGTTTTTAAAGCTGTGCATAACACCTGCTTTAAGAAATTCAAATAGTTCCTTTGTGTAACTTGACAGAGCCATAGATTTGTAGGAAGTTATATTAATATTGAAGAAAGGGGCTCTTCCCAGCCCCAAAATGTGGGTTTATTTGTTGTCTTTCTGGTTGGTTTGTTTGTTTCTGATGTAGGGCACGTGAAGCACTCAGACAGTGTCTCCCTGACCAGCTGAAGGACACAACCTTTGCCCAGGTGCTAAAAGATGACACCACCACAAAACGCTGGCTTGCACAACTGGTGAAGAACCTGCAAGAGGGCCAGGTCACTGATCCCCGGGGAATTCCCCTGCCCCCTCAGTGATCCTCCCTGTTCTGCTCACTACTCCCCTAAGTTGGGGAGTGGGGGTGGAACCTGTGAGGAAAACAGCTCAGGTTTTATTGCCAACTGGGAATAGACAACCTCAACGCTGAACCGCACTGGAGAAAAGGGGCAAGGTACCCCACTGAGGTGTGTGGGCTGACTGAAGGTCCTGATCCCCCTGCTGCTCCCAGGAATTGGGCTCCTGACACAGCAGTCTGCCACCACAGCCCCAAGAGGGTGTCAACACCAGCAAATGCTGTTTTGCAGCATGCCCAAGATGCTCCTGAACCTCTACCCAGCCACTGGTAGAGAGAGGAGAAATGGTAATAGCAACTCTAGGCATGGCAAGCACCTGGGACCAAGCCATGTGGCTCTTTTTTTTTTTTTTTTTTTTTTCTTTGCCTTCCTGGAAGACTCAAGATGTGTCTCTTAATTCTCTCTCTCTCTCTCTCTCTCTCTCTCTCTCCCAGTATTTGTTTACTTTGGGTTTTTGTTTTTAATCCCGAGAGGGTGTGTTTAATGGAATAAGCTGTAGTTTTCAGCAAAACTTTGTCAATTGGCACTGTTTACAGTCTGTTAGCTGCATAAGCTCAATAAAAAAGTTGGTCTGGCATTGCATCCCCTCTGGCAGACCAATAGCTGCATCAGGCTGTTGGGTAGAATGGGAGGCAGCGGAAGAGGAAAGCCAAAGGACAAGCAGGAACCCTCCACCTGTTCCCCTCTCCACCTATACTTTCTCTCCCAAGCCTGGCTGCTATGAGGCCCTTAACCTTGTTTCTGGCTTTAGCTGCTAGCTTTCCCAAATCTCAGTGCTTTTCCCTTTTTTACCACTTAAACTTAAAGCAGACGTCTTAATTTACCCAGCCTTCCTGAAAGAGATTGTTTTGGGGCAGGGGGGATGGCAGTCTTCAGATCCAGGTCTTCAAAGGAAGCAAGCACCTAGATACAGGTGATCCCATTCTTGTGTAAGTATCAACAGCGCCATCTCTCCTCATGATTATACTTGAAACAGTATTAGCTGAATGAGTTTCTTCAGATTTAAGATAAATAGCTGGACTCTGCTGGTTCAGTTTCCCTTTCAACATACTTTCTTTAGTCGATGGAAACTACAGGGTTGCCACTTAGAAAATTTTTTTTAGTTGTTGATAATGTGATAGAGTACCCATTCCATCTCCATGGGCTTCAGTCTATAACCTATTGTTGTAAACTGCCTTTCTTTCTGCAACTCTTTCCACCATCAGCCCTTGCTCTTTCTCTCTCATCCTCAACTCCAAAGATGGGAGTATTGATCCAACTCTAAAGAGAGACCAAATTTTCAGCCCACATCTCACATACTTGAAGATGTCTGTAACGAGTTTGAGGAGGTTGTATAAAGGGACAGATGCTTGTAGAAACCTTTGCAGAGGCAGTTGCATAACCCAAGGGCTCTTTAAGCCGACTTTCACAAAAAAAGCCGGCCTTGTTCATTGGCTTCTGTCTCTAGAGCCAGGAAACTAGTAATTAAGTAGCCTAGATTTAGGGGAGGGTAGAATAAACACGTATTCCCCTGCCTTCCAAACTGAAGAGGAGGGTCTGGCCTCAGGCCTGAAGAGGAAAAGTCTTAGAGAAAACAGCTTCAATCTGATAATGTGTTGACTCGCTCAACAGCTTGTGATGGGAAAAGTTCACTGATTTTTGGAATTCACCTTCCTGCTGAGCCAAAGTCTCTCATTCTTCTCCATGAAGGGGAGCAGCTGAGGCTTGGGGCCTTGCTCCCTGGGACATTCTCTCCATCTTTTGGTGCATTGGGTATGTTACTGTGCCAATAGTGTCTTACTTCATGTCCCATCTATTCTCAGCTGGCCTTGGAACCTACATAGTTGGATGGGGAGGGGTGCAATGGGTCTGATTCCTGTGGTTGGTCCTGATGTTGTATGTATTATATAAAGAGACCCCCTCCTCCCCTTATTTTGTGTTTTCCATCCCTCCCCTTAACAGGATTAAAATAAAACATGCTCTGGTTTTTTAAAAATATTTTTTTCTTTTAATTGAAGAGTTTATTTTGTCATCATAGAGATATCTAGGCACTTTAATCCAGTGATCTTTGTTAGACCTGCCTCTACCCTGTTTGCTTACACACACATAGACTGCCCTGCTAAGAGGACATGGTGGTTCCTTTATGGACAGATTTTTAGGTGGCCAGAAGGCTACAACTGATGATGAAAGAAAGCTGTTTGGGGGTCTATAATAGTGGCCCTTACCTGATAAAGTGTCTCTTGCACAGGCAGAACCTCACTTCTGGCTTCTGTGCCTGTGAGTGGGAGAGATTTCTGTAAGTAAACAGGTAGTGTTTACACTTATTATGGGTTTTAATTGTCATCTGCAGTTTAGGGCTTAGAGGACATCCTCAGAGTTGATCTCATGCATGGTTTAGTGAGACACAACCAGCCCGTTTGCGGGTTGTTTGTTTGTTTGTTTGGGGCTTTAAAAAGCCTGTACTGCTCTAGTGTTGGGATATGACAGAGAGGCATCTGCTGGCTTCAGAGAAGGCCTTTGTCTCTATATAGGATTTCCTTGCTTATTATTGCTGCTGCTCAAATGCCAGAAAAGGAGGACAAAGCTGTTACCAGAAAAGCATGAAGGGGCTGGGGCAATGGCTCATTGGGTAAAGTGCTTGCCATGCAAGCCTAAGGTCTTGAGTTTGGATTCCCTATCACCCACGCAAACAGAAACTGGGTATAGAAGCACACCTGTAACCCGGAACTGGGGTCACAGAGACAGGAAAGTGCCAGAGGCTTCAAGTCTAGCTAAAACAGCAGTCCTTGGGTTCAGTAAGGCCCTGTCTCAAAAAAAGTAAAAAATAAAAAAATAAAGATGGAAACCAGGCATGTTAGTGCACTTGGGGCAAAGCCAGGTGAATCTGAATTTAAAGCCAATTTAGTACACATAGTCACATAGTGAAGTCCAAGCTAGCCACGTACATAACAATACTGTTTCCTTTTTAAGATTATTTGTTTAATGTATGAGTGCTCTATTTGCACACCAGAAGAGGGCATCAGATCCCAGTATGGTTGTGAGCCACCATGTGGTTGCCAGGAATTAAAACTCAGGATGTTTGGAAGCACAGACTGTTCTTAACCAGTGAGCCATCTCTCTAAACCTGCAACCTTACCTGAAAGAAAGAGAAAGAAAAAGGTAGAAGATAACCAATGTTGCTGGGTGATAGTGGTGCACCTCTTTAATTTCAGCACTCAAGAGGCAGAAGCAGGCAGATATCGGAGTTCGAGTCCAAGCTGGTCTGCATAGTGAGTTCCAGCACAGCCAGAGCTACATAGTGAGACTCTTGTCTTGAGGAAAAAAGAAAAAAAAAAAAAGCAATGGGCAAGTAAAAGGTCATTGGGCAAAAGAGTTTGCCACAAGGCTTAATGACTTTTCAATCCCCAGGACCCACATAATGGGAGGAGAAAACTGAATCCAACAAGTAATCCTCTGGCCTCAACTGGGGCACTGTGCTCTGTTACCGCCCACACGTAAACAGACAACGTAATGAAATAAAATATAATCTCCAGGTCACACATCACAGATGAAAGTTGCTAGCTTCATATCAATATGAAGAAAAGCAAACTCAAAGAATAAAAGCAAGTCAGTTAAAACGGAAGGGGGAATCCTACAAACTAAAAACTACTTTGAAAGTATTGATGAACTTAACTCCAAACAGACAATCAGAGTTTGTTTTTTAAGATTTATGTATACAGTGTTTTGCCTGCATGTATTTATGCATACCAGAAGAGGGCACTAGATACTACTTACAGATGGTTATGAGCCACCATGTGATTGCTGGGAACTGAACTCAGAACCTATTAGAAGAGCAGCCAAGGCTCTTAGCCTCTGAGCCATCTCTCCAGCCCCTGACAATCAGAATTTTTAAATACATGACTTTAGGTGTGGGGTGAGGGTTTATACTGGGGGCTTGGGAGATGGCTCAGTAGGTCAAGTGCTTGCTCTCTGTCTTAGTTTTGTTTTTATTGTGATAAGACCAGGAGCAAAAGCAACTTGGGGAGGAAAGGGTTTATTTCCCCTTACAGGTTACAGTCCATCTTGAAGGGGAGGAACACTGGTTTGCCAGGCAGTTTTGTTTTTGTTGTTGTTTTTGTTTTTAAATACCATGCAGGACCACCTACCCAGCCAACACTATGTAAACCTAGTGGCCTGACCCCAGATGCATGTATACACCGTACATGTGTAACCCCAGCACTGAGGGGTCAGAAAGGTGGATTCTGGGGCCCTTTCTGGTCAACTAGTTTAGGCAATATGGTCAGTTCTAGGTTCAGTGACAGAATGTTTCTCAAAGTAAGCTGGAACTGATAAGATGGCCTGAGTTAGGTCCCCAGAGTCCATGTGAAGAAAGAAGAAAAGTCGACACATTTGTCCTCTGGGCTTCACACGTGGACCGTGGCATAGCACCCATACAAACACAATATTTTAAAAAGGAGGAAATGTCACCCAGAGCCAGGTTACATGTACACAAGGGAGGGCACATGCAGGTATGCATGCAGTCTGGGAGCACATAGCACTAATATCTTGGAATCGCTAATGGGGTAAATGTTAGGGACAGGATAAAGGAATAGATCTCAATTCACTTTTGAAGCAGCAGTGCCCAGCTGCCAAAACACGGCGGAGCAAGTTGGTCTGGTGCATGTTACTCGCCCTCAAGGTCTGGGTATACCTATCCGTGTTGTGTAAACGCACTTGATTGGCTAACTAAAGGGCCCATACCTGGGCAGGGCAGAAGGATCCTGGGTTTGGAGAGGACAGAGAATCATGGGGAATGGACAAGGAAAGAGCAAAGGCCTCCCATTAAAGAGAAGCCAGCTTCCATGTAGCTCAGTTTAGTACTCAATTTGTGATTCGCTTTCTCCAGCTTCCCAAATGCTGGGATTTATAGGCATGTGCTACTGTACCCAGTAGTGAGGACCAGTATCTTAATATGAAAATAGGAAACTGGGTGAGGTGTCCCATACCTATAATGGCAGTTGGGAGCTGAGACAAGGATCAGTGTGAGCCACCCATGTCTTCATAGGTTCTAGATTGTATTGGCTACAGAGATAGACCCTGTCTCAAAACTAAGCAGGCTGGGGAGATGGCTTCCAGTTAAAAGCACTGGCTGCACTTCAGAGGGCCTGGATTTGATTCCTAACACCCACACAGCAGTTCTCAAGTGTCCGTAGCTCCATTTCCAGGGAAGGCTAACATCCACTCTGACCTCTACAGGCATAGATATGCAAGTGGTGCACAGACATAAATGCAAGCAAATCACCCATATACATATTTTTTTAACAGAAAAAGAAGCAAGGGATATATCAGTGGTAGAGCACATATTTCAGGCCTTAAATTTTAGCTGTAGCACCATAGGAAATAAACTTCTGAACAAAATAATCAAATCTAGCAATGAATAAAATTAATGTATCATTGCTGGGCTTAGTGGTGCATACTCTTAATCCTAGCACTTGGGAAGCAGAGGCAGGTAAATCTCTGTGAGTTTGAGGCCAGCCTGGTCTACAGAGTGAGTTCCAGGACAGCCAAGGCTGTTACACAGAGAAACCCTGTCTTGGAAAAAACAAAAAATTACTTTAAAAGCATAAGATTAACCAATTTGTTGCAAAAATACCACACTGATTCAAAATGTGAAAGCCAGTCAATGGTTCACAACAGAAGGAGAAAAACAATCATCTAGATGAAAAATGCAACAGTTGACACCTACTTGTGCTTTTTCTTTTAATTATATGATAGCACATGTCTTTAATTTCAGTATTCAGGAGGCAGAGGAGGCAGATCTTTGAGTTCAAAGCCAGCCTGGGCTACATAATGAGACCCTATCTCAAAAAATAAAATTTTATAAAAGCTGAAGTTACACACATCCATAATCTCAGCATTTGGGCAATTGTGGCAGGAGATGCAGAAGTTCAAGGCCATCCTCAATACTTGCAAAGGCCCATCTTCAATAAAAAGAATCAACAAAAATCCTACAGCAAACCTCTCAAGAAAATGTTGAAATCATTCTCCATAAAGCAAGCACATGACTATGAGCCCAACACTAAGGAGATAGAGGTAGGAGCTTCAGTAATAATAAGTCCATCTCTGAGACCCTGTCTCAAAAGAAAAAAGAAAGTAATTCTCCCTGAGACAAAGACAGAACCTAGAATATCCAGTTTCATACCTCCACTATCAGTTCCCAGTCAGTGAGGAGGAGGGAGGGAGGAATAAGAAAAAAGGTTATAAAGGAGAAGAGCTTCTGGATATGATGACAAATTGATGGATATATTAAAAAAAAAAAAACTCTACAAATGCTTAGAATCACATGAGTTTAGCAGGTTATAGAAGGCAACGTCAATAAAAAACACCTTATGTGTTTATAGTACAGACAAAATAAAACTAAAAATATGTAGTACAGGGTTGGAGAGATGACTTAGTGGTTTATGTCCCTGGCTACTCTGACCTGGTTCAGTTCCTGGCAGTCCACATGGTGGCTGACAATTGCTCATAACTCCACTCCAGGACATTGGATGCCCTCTTCTGGCCTCCTAGGACACAGGCATGCACACAGTGGACATCATGCAGACAGAACAGTCACATGCATAAAATTATATATTTTTTTTTAGAAAAGGAGTTGTGGCTTCAAAACTTAGGCATACAATAAACAGAATGTGGTGGCACATGCCTGTAATTCTAGTTTACAAGGAGTAGAGGTGAGAGACTCAGAAGTTCCAATGTACCTATGTACATGACTACATAGGTAGTTTGAGGCCACCTTCAAAGATAAGCATATCTCAAAAGTAAATAAATGAAGTTAGAGACATATCTCAGCAGTTAAAGATTATCTGTTGCAGGATGGAGAGGTGACTCAGTGGTTAAGAGCACTGGCTGCTCTTCCATTGCCCATGTGGTGTCCCTTAACCATCTGTAACTCCAGTTCCAGGAGAACTGACATCCTGAGCAACAAGCAGACATGTCCACAGACATGCAGGCAGGCAAAACACTCATACCCATGCAATAAAATGTTATGTGTGTGTGTGCATACATACATATGGTTTTCCAAGACATGGTTTCTTTTTGTAATCCTGGCTATCCAGGGACTCGCTTTATATACCAGGCTGGCCTCAGACTCACAGTTCTGCCTGTCTGCCTCCAGAATGCTGTGATTAAAGGTGTACACCAACGCCAATATTTTTTAAGAAAACGAACACTCATTGTTCTTACAGAGGACCTGGGTTCAATTCATATACACACACATGCACACACACACACACACACAAACACACCAGCTGACAACCATCCTTAAGGTCCAGGGGATCAAGTGTTTAACATAATTAAAAACGATAACCCTTTAAAGAATGTAAAAATAAAAAGAAAGGGAATAAATTATACCTACAAGGGACATAAAATGGTGTAAGGAGCCTTTACACTGAAAGTGAACAGTTTTTGAAAGATGATTGGGGAACTGGAGAGATGGCTCAGCGGTTAAGAGTAGTACCATGCCCTTCCAGCAGACCCAGGTTCAATTCCCAGCACCCATATGGAAGCTCACAACTGGCTGTAACTCCAGTTGCAGGCGTCAACACCCTCATACAGACATACATGCAGGCAAAATACCAATGCACATAAAATAAAAATAAATAAATCATTTTAAAATGAAAAAAGGAAGACGAATGGAAGAAAAAGCATTTTGGCATTATCCCATGGGTTGGAGAACAATAGCATAAGGATGTCAGTTTACTTCAAGTTGACATGCTGGTTCAACTCAGTTCTAAGCAAAATTATTGTAAAAACTGACAAGCTGATTCTAAAAACTTAGCCAAACAGCCAAGGTAACCTTGAATAAAAATGACATTAGTGTTTTTACTTCCAGGTTTCTTTAACTTTTAACTTTTTTGTAGACAGGACTCTCATAAAAAATTGCATGTATATATCGTATTTTTATTATCTTTTCTGAAGTTTTGAATCAGTTTGGAATATTATATCACATACTGTTTATTTTATTTTAACAGCTATCATCTGGTTCTCTGGTTTTTTTTGTTTGTTTGTGTTTTTTTTTTTTTTTTTTAGACCTCTTGTCAGCTTCCCACTCTCCACTTACTAAAATGACAGAACTGAGGCATAATTGTGTTGGAATAGAGGAGTTGTTACAAATTTTCTGGTCTTCTGAAGTCATGTATACTGGCTTTTAATTCTACCGGTCATCTCACAGTGATTTCCCAAATGGAATCTCAGGCCCTCCAACCCCCAACATGTGCGGGGGATGTGTGGTGTGCGTGTGTGTGTCCCTGTGTGTGTGTGTATGTGCACACGAGTTTATACATGCGCACTCGGAAAAGTGGGTGGGTGTGTTCTGTGGATCCAAATTCAGGTCCTCATGCTTTCCCAGCAAGCACTTTGCTGACTGGGCCATCTCCCCAGCCCTGCAATCTAATATCTTGAGTTATCTTTTGAGTACAAAAAGATGCTTTATTTTAGAAATTTGAGTTCAGTTAAGTAGGTTGGGGAAGGAGGCTCAAATTCCCCAACCTGAATGTCCTGAGCAGCAGAAGGGTTTTAGTGTGGAGACCTTGGCCCTGAGTGCTAAGAAGGGAGTCTAGACAGACATGGATGGGAGACTGAGTACCATGTTTGGGTCTCCCTCTGCCACCTGCTATTTCATTTCCGTTTACAGCTTCTAGGCCTTCCCTGGGCATGGCTCCCAGAAGTCCCTGTGCTGTTGCTGCCCTGATCAGGTTTCTGGATCTGTTAATAATAGACAAGGGTGGAGGAAGGGCCAGGATCTCTACAGACATAGAAATTACCGAAGCAGATGGCCGGTTCCTGTGGCAAAGCCCTATCTGCTGCCTCTCTGGATCTATTCACATTCCCACATTCTTTCCAGGAGTTTCCATCCAATAATTATTTGTATTTATTTATTTTACATTTATCCATTGTGTGTGTGTGTGTGTGTGTGTGTGTGTGTGTGTGTGTGTGTGTGT